>NC_140299.1:27589621-28189621 GCF_964211825.1 Aythya ferina
TCCTTGGCTGGATCTGGCTTTTTTTTTTTGACTGCCTTTTTTGTTAGGTTCATTTCTCACTCACGCTTATGCACCTTTGTAATTGAATTGAGTCAGAACACACCACCTACTTTTGCAGAATGTCCCAGAGAAAGCTTTTTGACTGGTACAGTCCAACTTTTCCTTAAAACCTCACTACCTCACCGGTCTTTGATTCATGTAGCAGTTTCTAGTGTTTCCTTTTTTGCTAAACAAAAGAGTACTTAATTATTTTCTTGGTGACTTTATGTGAGACTACTAGCCAGTTAGTCAGCTATCCTGAGTACTGAGACCATCAACATATCAGTTATGAGCTCTGGGAGCACCCAGCATCCTCCAGTCTAGCATTGTTGTGTTTATCATAAGAAAACAAGTTAATATACTCAGAAACTCAACTGACAGCTTGAATGATCAGAATTGAGAAGAGGGATCTGGATTAACTAAACCTGTTCATATAAAGTGGAACGCTTTTACAGCTTTAGGTTGTTATGTAGTTAGATACCTTGAATTTGATTAATTTCCTTTTGAATTTGAATTAAGATACAGAAAAATTAATTCTGAAAAACAATGTAAAAAATAGGAACCAAACACAGTTTAAGTAATCTACTTTAAAATTAATCTAGTTTCAAAGCCTTGAGGGTCACTTTTTGTGTCAAAAATATAAATATTACCCCCCTGACTCCTTTCATTACATCCACAAAAATGAAATATGGCTGGTCAGTGTAATATTAATATGTGCTGACATGCTTGAAGCAATATGCAATATGCACTCAGCATTGTTCTGAAAAATAACTCCAGCTGGTGATATACAGAACAGAAGGGTTTAACAATACAATCCTTCTGCCAAATTTGCTCTTAGCAGCAGTGGTTGATACAACTCATGAGCACTGCAATTTAGTAAATGCTTTGTCACTTGGGAGGGTGACACGTCACTAGCTAGTCTAGTTTAGAAATCAAATAAAAGAGTTTGTTTAATTCATCAATGGGAAAGTGGCATGAGCACACTGCTTGATTGTCCCTAAAGCTGGCTGAAGCTTAGAAATCAAGTTTAATGGGAATGACATTTGAGTTTTTATTATTATTAATCTGGAGGAAAATGAATATTTGTGGAATTAGAAACCCTAGGAGTCTTGGTACTGAAAAAAAGAAAACCACCACCACTACCAACAAAAAACATTTCCATGTTTTTCAGATTCTGATTTTGTTCTGAAATTACTTCATAATTATATTTTTTTACACTTATTCACTTCATGGATGATTCCGTTGATTCATTTTCACATCATTTTTAGTGCAATAGCCTGTCTTCAGTCTAAAAATGAATGAGATCTGCTCAGTACTGATATGATCAGTAACAACAGGGTAACAAGTCCTTTTTATGTCACTGAAAATTGCGTTAGAATAGCCCTTTCTGCACTCACACTTTTGTGGGATCCCCTTTTAGCAGGTGGAGGACAGTCATTGTCTCAGCCTCCAAATTTACTCTTCCTGTTCTTGTGAATCACCATCCATAGCCATCAAAGAAAACAAATATGCATACATCTCTTCGCTGGCTATGCAAGGAAACTGGCTTCCCAACAAGCAGCTAATTTACCTGGATAAAGGTAGGTAGCATAAATACAGCCTCTTCTCCCCAAAGTGTTTAAAAATAAAGAAAAACTTAAATCATGTTTTAGTCTAAAAAAATGAAGAGCTAAGAGGTGGCAAGAAGCACAAGGTAACAGGTGCCCAGAAACACTAAAATGAACAGTGTACATATGTACATTACTTATGTAATATCATCTAATAATATCAAATAATAACTTTTTTTTTTTTTTGGAGCAGATTACAGAAAACAAATTTTCATCTTTATTGAAGTAAAAACATTTCTGACTGCAAAAAAAATAATTGAAATCAATACAGCTTTTGGGGATAGAAATGGGTTGATTTGAAACACATTTCTCTGACAAGTTATTCAGGAATTTTCTCAACTGTAGTCACTTCTGGCCTAATAAAAACTTTAACTCTTCTCTAAAACTTGAAAGCTCAGATGGTTATATGTGTTGTACTGTGTTCCTTTGACTTTTCCCCTTCCTTTTAAATGTAAACTCATGACAGATCCATCTATTTGTTTATCTTTCACAGTACAGAGCCATGCACATTTCTTGTCCTATACAAATGATTAATAATGTCATGACTTTTTAGCCACTGACTACTAAGAAACACTTTGCTTCTTACCCTCTGCTTCATAATTTGAAGTTTCCCACCCCCATCCATGACACACAGGCCTGTCATTCTCTTTCACTGTCATTTCCTTCTATTTTATCTAAGTGTTTCAGAGTTTTCCCCAGGAAATTCTTTTCTATTCATTTTTAGTGTTTTTAAGGGAGCAAACAAGATGAAAGCTTAATGAAAAAAAAGTTGTCTTTCTTGACATTGTAAATATAGCTGACGGTTCCCTTTTTGTAGCCATGTGGGATGCAATCTGAAAACTATTAAAGTAAATAACAGTTAGTTAAGCCTTCATTTTATAGCATAGCAGACACTCTACTGAAATTGGGTGTATCTTTAAGTCAGATAAAAAGCCAGACAAAGTCAGAGCAACAGCATAAGAGATTTCAGTAGATGTCTAAAACCTAATTGCTGCTCTCCACAGCAAGATGTCTTACATGTTTAACTATTTACCAGCTGTTATTAGTTGTTTAAAACCCAGGAATACAACCTGATTGCTTTCTTATGGTATAAACCAAGAATACCTCATTTGAAGCCAGGCTGTTCTGACATGAGAGGCTGCTAATCAGACACTGGTAAAGCAGATGAGAGTGCATTTCTTTGGCTACTTCTGTGCTATAAGCACCATGCAGATGAAAAGTCTCTCCGCATATTTTACTGGCAGAAACCCTCACTGTGCAGACAACTTGCTGAATGTTGTTTTCCAATTTTTACATCTAATAGAGTAACTGAATAATATGGTATGGTAGGAAAAAAAAAAAAAAAAAAAAAAAAAAAGATAACTCCATGGTAATCAGTAATTTCTCTATATTCTATATTCAATTAAGTCTTCCTTCTTAATATATGGTAATTATTCTAACAAGTATGTAAAACTGACAGGAATTCCCCTTGTTACTATGGAAATTGCAACTTGGGTGACTGACGAAGGAAAATAGATCTGTTGTATTAATAATTTCAGCAGCGAAAGAGAACACAATAAAAGTGGAACAAAAGAATGGTTAAATAACTGAAGTTGGAAGGGACTTCTGGAAGTCATCTTCTCCAGTCTGCACTTCAGAATGGGTCCAACTGTTTCAAATTGCTCAGTACATTGATTGCTTAAGTTCTGAGTATATCCCAAGGATGAAGACTCCACAGTATCTCTGAGCAACCTGTTCCAAAGATGGATCACCAATTAATTTTTTTCTTATTTCCATGATCCAGCTTGTGGCTGTTGCTTCCTGTCCTGTCACTGTGTACTTCCAAGAGGAGTCTGTCTCTTTTTTCTCTATATTTTCCAAGTGAGGCAGACACAGACAGTACAAAGATACTCTCTGCAAATCTAATTTCCAGTCACTTTGTAGTGTTGCATTAGGTTATTCTATACTAGGACTTTGAACTCGTCCTTGTTAACCTTCAAGAGATACCAGTCATTCCATTGTCCAGCCTGTTGAGAACTTCTAGCACTTCTCAGCATACCCTCCAGAATATCAGCCACTCCACTGGCTTGGTATCATCTGCAGGCTTGCAGAAGGTGAACTTCCTGTCATCCAGGTCATTGACAAAGATGTTAAACAATATGGGTCTTATTATTTGTCTGTGAGGAACACAAGTAACCAGCTTTGTGCTACTGAAGGTTCATTGATTTTTGCCTGTTTCTTTTCATCCAGTCATTCTGACCCTGAATTCTGACAGTTGTGTTATTAATAGACAGTTAGTAATTTTTCTTTCTGTTGTTAGTTTACCTGGTACTGTATGACAACTTGAAGATCATGTCAAATGATTGAAGCAGGGAATAGGAGTCCTTGAAGGAAGACCTGCACAATCTTATGTCTCTTGATAGGCAGTACACCAGGGTTGTGTTTGACCCAGATTTTTTAGACGGAATATTTTCTTTTTCTCTACTGGCCAAGATCCCTAGTTGGCTGAAGACTCTTGGAAAGCACTATATCCTCTCCTTCTCTGAAAAGTAAGATTATGTATTGTGCTTGCATAGGCAAAATATATGATAGAAGACGTGGTTTAATCACTGCTGACTAAAGTCATAGATAACACTTTGTTGTCATGATGCCATTCAGAAAAACAGTTTTTACTATCACTTGAAATACATGTATGTTAAACTTCAGCTAAAAAAAAATTAAAAAAAAAAAAAAAAATCCTTCACTGATTTAGAGGAATTGAGGAATTCCATAATTCCATGATTTGGAAAAAAAAAAAAAGGAAAAAAATTTTGTTCTTTTTCATCATAAACTAAAAATCTGTGGAGAAAAAAAAAATAATCAAAAAATTATTTTTTTCTGAAGAACAGGTTAGAAAATGCTTCCAATCTGTCAGCACAGGGTAGGTGTGGTGAGTCACTGGAACCTAGGTGAAAATTAAGCCCTGTCATTTAAAAAAAAAGACAGAATTAATGACACACTTATGTACCTGTTGTAAAATCCCTCAAATCACTCTAAGAATAAAATGCCTGCCTGCAAGCCTCTATTCAAACATATGTTGAAATTATTCAAATGGACATTTCAAATGTGTGTTTGAATACTCAAGCTATGCACATAACAACACCAACTTTGGTGACACAATTTATTATTCATACAAAATTTGTAGGATAGTGTGGATAGTCTATTATTTTTTTCCTTACAATATTCCAATAATGAAGGATAACAACACAGATTTACAAATGTTAAAATGGTCGTGTGGTGTTAGGGGAACCCAACAAAACAGTTGGCCAATATCTGCTTCTTCAGACCTAAGAGATTTTTTTTCTTTTACACGACATCCATGTGACCTCATAAATGCCTGATGTGCTTTAACAAATCTCCGTTACATTCTTTGTCAGGATATTGTAACTACTTCCTTGTACCTTGCTGTAAAAGTGTTAGAATAGTAGCTCATGTATCATTATCCTTGCATGACATCAGTTCTTGCAAATATCTTCCCAGCAGATATCGTAGTGGTTCCCATCTGAATTTGTGTAAACATTTTGTGCTATTAAACTAGAAGTCACTAAATTTTGCACCTGTCCCTTCCTCAGTTTAAATAATCCACACATATTTCTCCTTCCTAGTATTGTTCTCCCATATAGGAAAAGTAAAGGAGTTCCAGAGTGTGCAAACTGTAAAGGAAATTACATTAATATATATTGGAAAGTCATATTCATAATAAATGGGCTAGCAAGTGCCTGAGTTTGCTACAGAAAAAATCCAACCCTTAGTATTAAAAACTTTTTTTTTTTTTCCCCATAAATTAAAGGCTTTTTTTTTTTTTTTTTTTTTTTTTTTTTTTTTTTTTGCCTGTAGTTTACATCCAATTCCTAATTCACTCAATAGCTTAAGAGGAATTGGGTAATTTGTTTTCTTTCTCTAGCACTGACAAAACCTGTGAAGAGCAAGAGGACACATGACTTGTACCTTCTTTTTTGTTGTTGTTGCTTTTTAATGTCCCCACGTATTTTGAAATTGCTTCCCACAGCATTCTCCTGGAGAAACTGTCTGTTCATGGCTTGGATGGGTTAAAAACTGGCTGAGTGGCCAGGCCCAAAGAGTTGTGGTGAATGGAGTCAAATCCAGGTGGAAGCTAGTCCGAAGAGGTATCCTGCAGGGCTCTGTACTGGGGCCAGTTCTCTTCAATATCTTCATCAGTGATACGAACAAGGGGATCGAGTGCACCCTCAGTAAGTTTGCAGATGACACCAAGTTAGGTGTGAGTGTTGATATGCTCAAGGGTAGGAAGGCTCTGCAGAGGGATCTGGATAGGCTGGACCAATGGGCTGAGGCCAACTGTATGAAGTTCAACAAGGCCAAGTGCTGGGTCTTGCATGTGGGCCACAACAACCCCATGCAGCAGGGAAAAGTGGCTGGAAAGCTGCCAGGACCTTGAGGTATTGGTCAACAGCTGGCTGGTTATGAATCAGCTGTGTGTCCTGGTGACCAAGAAGGCCAACAGCATCCTCCTGACTTGTATCAGAAATAGTGTAGGCAGCAGGAGCATGGAAGTGATCATCCCCCTTGTACTCAGCTCTGCTGAGTCTGCACATTGAGTACTATGTTCAGTTTGGGGTCCCTCACTACAAGAAGGACATTAAGGTGCTCAAGAGAGTCCAGAGAAGGGCAAGGAAGCTGGTGAGGGGTCTGGAGAACAAGCCTTATGAGGAGGAGCTGAGGGAATTGGGGTTCTTTAGTCTGGAGAAGAGGAGGCTCTGGGGAAACCTTTTCATGCTCTACAATTACCTGAAAAGAAGCTATAGTGAAGCGAGAATCTGTCTCTTCTCCCAAACACTAAGTGATAACACACTAGGAAATGGTCTTAAGTTGCACCAGTGGAAGTTTAGATTGGATGTTAGGAAAAATTTCTTCACTGAAAGTGTTGTGAAGTATAGGAACAAGCTGTCCAAGGAAGTAGTTGAGTCACCATGCCTGGAGGTCTTCAAAAAACTTGTAGATATAGAACTTAGTGACATGGTTTAATGATGGACTTGGCAGTGCAAAATTGAAGGTTGGACTTGATGATCTTAGAGGCCTTTTCAAACCTGAGTGATTCTATGATTCTGTGATTACGTACCACATGAGTAGGAGTAGGTTTAAATCAGTAGAAGTTGCCCATAAAGGTCCCTTGGTCCATTACATTAAGGTTTCTCAAGATGTGGCTAGAAAAAAAATGTGGGTGATGTGATTTAGAAAAATAGTCTCACTTCAGGTATGGTACTGGACTAAAACTCTGGACCTCAAGAGTCCCTTCCAGCCCACATTTCTTCACTTCTGTGAGCTAAATTGATCTGAAGGTTGTCTACTTTAACCCCATCAATAAAATCAAACCTGGAGGATACGTTAGAGAAGAATGTTATTGAGTAGATACAAAGGAACTGATATTATTCTTAATGATCTTTACCAAATATAGATAAGCAGTCAACAGCAAAGCTTGATGCTAGAAAAAAACTCAGAAAATTACAAGTTTGGGAGAATAACAAGGATTACTTAAAGTTGTTTATGATATAATGACAAATTCCATCATTTGCTGTTGTGGAGGCAAGCAGAAACATTCATTCTTTGTTTCTATTTGCCTCAATTTGAAAAGGACACCTATTTTGCATAGCTGCTTATTTTCAGTGAAATCATCTTCCATCCAAACTGTGCTCCACAGGAATAAATTTAAGAGGACACATTTCAAAACTTTTATTTCAGATGGACAAATGAGCAAAAAAAAATTATGTATCTGGCATATGATTTCAGATTGTCAAGCATGTGCACAAAGAAAGGTCAGTCTTCATCAAAAACAAGGGTTTTCCTTATCACCTTACCTCACCTGAACAATATCCTTTACTGCACTTATTGTTCAGTAGTACATAACCTTCCTTTCTTGAAAGAAAGAAAAAATAATTAGCTCTGTATGTCTTCCAGATTCCATCCTACCTTAATGTCATTTTAGTACTCAACAATTACGTAACAGAAATAAATAGAACGCATATATATGTGATGAGATTCAGAATAAATAGCTACTGGTGTTGGCAAGGTGATACAACTTCATAGTTTTTCATGGCTCACAGACAACTTAAGACAAAATTTACTTACCTTGTTCACAAAGCGCAAGATGAGTATTGGTAATAATGGCTGGAATGGTTAAGCTCGTTATTGTGCCATCACCGCTGTAGGTGGTGACATGAGAAGTCCAACACTTGTCTGGGACAAGCTGCACATTTCACATAACACCATCCCTCATGGTGGAGCATCTGCAGCATAATGGAAATAACCTTTTCATACCATGATGTAAAATTTCAGAGAGAAGACAAGGAGAGATTAAACATACAGTGATTAAACTTTCATAACTACAGTGACATATGAAGGTCTATTTTTAGATGCAGAGACAAGGTGCAAGAATAGGTAACTGACTTCATGGTTTAGCATTTAGCTAAGCTAAATATCTATTGTGTTCCACTGATATGCTTTGATGCAGAATGTGGGCATTTTTCACACATTTCAGGAGTGGTTTCTAAATATAGTGTTTATGTATTACTACAATTCTAGCTACTGAGAGTCAAGGATACAAATTTTGGAAAAGTGTTAGAAAAGAGTTGAGTATCAACATAAAGCAACAAAATGTGTATTTAGAATAGAAAAATCCATCATGTTCAGTAAGTATGATGGGATATTTGGTTTAGATTTAGTGATTTAGTTTTGATTTAGCAATATATTATGTGTAAATCAAGAGCAGAAAATATCTTTGACCACAAAGTTCTTCTAATTGTACTTTTATGTGTAGATGTGGATGGATGAAGGTCACTACAATCTCAGGGGCTTTCTTAAAACCATACATAAATAACTATGACATTATTTTTTATTTCTATTACTCTTTGAAACTGTTCCAAAGATACAATCACTTTGATAGAAGTATAGTTTGTGAAGCTCTTGAGAGTTAGTATCTCATGCTGAAAATGATAGAGGGCATATTTTTTATTGTTGCAATGTCATGGCAAGACAAATTTTAATTCTGTGAGCAAAACCTTTTACACAACAAGATGTTCCCTCAGTGTTATGTCTTTTGATAGTTGAAACTAGGGTTATAGTCAACTGAAGTTGCAAAGATGGTGGTGATGTAAAAGCAACGCATCTTCTATTTGCAAGGTCAACGTAGCCAGTAGATGCCTGTTCTGTATTAGAATATCACTTAACACAGCACAGTATTCAGCAGGTATGCAATATGAATCAAAAGTCATATGCACTTGCAAAAAATCTGTAAGAGAAATTTTGTTATACAGATATAAAACAGAACAGAACTATGTTGAAAATACTTAAAATATGGCACGTGGTTAAACTTAGGCAACAGTGCTTATGGAGTCAATGAGAAATTTGCAGCTGCCCTCCTAATACATCAGAAACATTATCTGTATACTCCTTTACATGTACAGCACATAAGGAATTCATTTTGTTTATCACATATACCATTACTATGGGATCAGTAAATTTTAAGTAACTTGCTTAGGTGAAATACTGTCTCCTAGCAATATATTGAATTCTTTCGCAGTATTTTAATATATTATTGTTATTGTTATTATTATTAAGAAGAGACAGGAAAACTCTTTCTTGCTCTCTGGATCCCCAGGTGCAGATTTCTGCTGTATACCTAGAATTTGCTTGAAATTTTGGCTCTGTATTTGACATATGGTAATTTTACATACTTTCTTTTTCTTTTTTTTTTTCTTTTTTCTTTTTTTTTTTTTTTTTCAGTGCTTTAACAATTCTTACTTCATCCTGCCTTCATCCTTTGCCTTTGGCTGTAGCTGATTCAACTTGATGATATCTATAATATCAGGTCTGATTTCAGCAGTAAATGCTTTGTAATACTGTGAGCCAATTTCATATTGTTTCATCTCTCGTGCCTCAAAGCACACGTGTGACTATCTGGTTCCATGAAACAGCAAAATAGTGTTCTGTGTATTTGCCCAGTTTCTGTCCATGCTACTGAAATTTATAGCATAGAACTACAATATATAGTTTACACACACAAAAAGTTGTTTTATGCCAGAAACGCAGTATCACATTTATCATCAGAGAGAGGAAGTGCACAAAGCACCAGCTGGCTTTCAATGGGGAATGTGAGGAGAACATTTTTGTTCCTCAGAAAGCCCTTTGGCCTTACTTATAAGTTCATAGTTGTTGAATGTTTGAATCCATCAGTAAAAAAGATTCAGTCTCACTGCAATTCATAAACATGACATAGGTGGGTCCAGATTTGACAAGGCATCTTTGCAACCATTTTGCTGTAGAATGATGCAGTTAAAGCTGGATTTCATGTATTATGTAAATACATTTATATTTATTTATTATTTATTAAGTTTATGTTACACTGCCCCAGCAGAGAAAGAGAAAACTACCTTCATGGATTAAGATCAATAATAGAAAATAGCTTGCTTGCAGGCTAGGGAATACTGAAATAACCTTTTTAATGATGAGGCACAAATCATACAATAATCTGGGAGTTCATTCCCTTATACAATGAAGAAAAAATGCTCAATTAATTCCAAAATTAACTTTGTGTAATAAACTGCAAATCTACCATGAGCTTTTCTACGCTTCTGGACTGAGTTCGACTATATTACCAAAAAAAAAAGTGCTTTCTTAAAATGTCTGATATTCTTTGATGTATACCTTCATTTTTTCACTTAAGGTCATTTAGGGAAACAGGAAGCATTCTCATTATGTTTCTGCTCATTGTTTAGACGACAGCATTCTCTGAGCTGCCCTTTTAACCACATTTACAAAATCTACAGACTGAGATTTTGGTGCTGGAACCTAACGAAAAATCCTCTAGTAGCAGAAATAAGCAGAGCTCAACTGAAGCAATGTGATATGCAACAATTTACACCAGAAGAGGTTTGGCTTCTGTATTTTCTTATGTTTCTACAGAATTCTGTGAGCTTCACATATCTGAATGAAGCCAGCTGGGATGCTGTAACACAAAAGTAGTTATACTTCAAGAAAATCAACATCTAAACATCTTGGGTTTTATGAAGTTTGCAGGTAAAATGGGCTGGAATTTAGTAACTGTCAATATTTCAGGACCTTTAGGTTTGCAAGGAGTGTAGGAAAACTGCATGACCACATGTAGTCATGTACTACATGACCACATACCTGCCCAGCATCTAACTGCATCTCTATTTCTGGCACTGATAAATAGTCTGGAAGTAAAATAGCATAGTTAAAAAAATTTAGACTGGGAACGTGCTGAGGACATGGAGCTATTAGAATCATAGAATAGTTCAGTTTGGAAGAAATCTTAAAGATCATCTAGTTTCAGCCCTGGCCATAGGCAGGGAAGCCACCTACTAGATCAGGTTGCTCAGGGCCTCATTTAACCTGGTTTTAAACACCTCCAGGGATGGGGCATCCACAACCTCTCTGGGTAACCTGTTCCAGTGCCTCCTTACCCTATTAAACACTACTGGCAGCTGAAAGTCACTCAGATTCCATGCAACTACCTGCAGAAACTCTCTGGAGAACTTTTACAAAGACATCCAGTGTGGGGTGCTTCCTTTCTAGGATGTCTTACGTTGCACCTGACCTTCCAAGCTGACAGCCAGCACAGAAAATCCATGTGGAACAGCATCCAAAATATTAGCCCCAACATTTCCAGAGACACAGTCTCTCCAAAACTGAGGCAAATACCCAAATTTGGTTATCAGTACGTATCTGTCTACAGAGTAAATGAAATAATCCCATCATATAAATGTTACTAACTAGCCCCTCAGTCTTTCTGGCTAGCAAGACGTTAAAAAGGTCACCTGAATTACCTCATGTGCTCCTAAGGAACAGATTTCTCTTCTCATAAATTGTTGTTTATGATAGTGGTGGCACACAAGGGATATATCCTTACTTATGCCAAGGATCAGAGGGAGATGTCACTACCTTGTGCCATTCACGACAGATTTTCTAAGCTATCACACTGCCAGTGAAATTGATTCAATTACTCAGCAGTATTCATTTTCTATGAATTTTCCTTTAAGAATATACTAACCAGAAGGATAATGAGTTATTTAATAGGATATCATGGGTATTGAAATAAGTAGGTAACATTCTCAGAATACCTGTCAACCAGATGATTTGTTTCTGATTTGCCCCAATTCACATCAAGAATTGTGGCTGCATCCAGGATAGGAAAACAGCTCCAATGAAGTGAACACACCCACTGATGTAATTTTTTTCCAACACAGAGAGAGGCAATTCTCACTTCCTCTTCCCTGCCACTACATTTTCATGGGTCTCCTTTCTGGTGTACAAGGTTAAGGAAAGAAATGCACGAAACAAAACAGAACACCAGCACAGGACTACTATAATTTGCAGCTCCCAGGCTGTCTGAATAAATGTCCAGACTAATTAAATGAGCAGTCTTGCTCAAAGCACACACTAATAGCCTGCATCACTATTATAAGACTGACCTTGAATATTTATAAGACAAAAACCACATGTGTAAATTATTCCCTGCAGCTAACAGGAAGACTTAGCATTTATGCAAGCAAAATGTTATAACAACATGTATGATAATCTTGTTGGCAAAGCAATCACAAGATGTTACACCTCTTGCTAAATGACAGGTAAAGAAGAGAAGCAAGCAGAACACAACGGAAAACAAACAAACAAAGAAAAACCTCACACCTGTCTCTATATAGGTACATAACAAAGGAAAAGAAACATATGGTTACATAATCTCAGGACCACAGCAAATGTCTGACTGATGAAAGTCAGTTTGGGAAGAAAAGAGCTTTTTCTTTGGGTTTGATGTCCAAATCTGAGTGAGTGGGAACAGACAGCACAGCAAGTCCTATCACTCATAAGCCTTATATTCACCATACATCTCACAGAGGAATAATCACAGCCATACTGGGACATTGCTTTATTGCTGCTCTTTTGGCACTATGCAAGCCATTTCCGTGATTTCATTTCATGGAAATGGACATTCCTTCTTTTAGGTATGTCAGCAGGATTTGGCAAGAGGTCTTTAGACAACTACACTTGGGAAAAACTTCAGTAGCACTCCCA
Organism: Aythya ferina; assembly: GCF_964211825.1. Lineage (NCBI taxonomy): Eukaryota > Metazoa > Chordata > Aves > Anseriformes > Anatidae > Aythya > Aythya ferina. The sequence goes on from NC_140299.1 coordinate 27,602,353, forward strand.
TCCCTAGGAATTATAGGCTAATTGTATAGCTAGTCTATTAAACAACTGACATGGGAAGTGCTGATTTGCTTCAGGAAGTTGTACGTCCACTCTGACCCTAAAGAAAAAGTATTTGAAAGAACACTGTAAATATAAAAAGAATGTTAGTGAAATAAATGGGACTTTTAATCATATGTTAATGGGCAGGAAGGATTCCCTTGTAGTAAAGGTGACCAATTATATTTAGCCAGTGAGTGAGCAATGGACTGAGCAGAAAAAAAGCAGTGGTATAGCAGTGAGATATTTTAAATGATCTGACAATGGAAGAACATTTCTTTGCTCCAGTCTCTGGAAGATCAGAGGACATTTTTATGCACCTCTGCTTAGGAAGAAAATACTAAAAGCTAGCTACTGGTACAGGCCCTGAATCAGGGAGGTTCTCAATCTGTGCTTAAAACACTCTTCTGAGTCTGAAGCAGTCATTTTAGAAGTAGAAAGGAACAAGAGATAACTATAACCATTTATGAAACAAGACAATTCAGTGAAAATTTATGGCTCCTAAAAATGAATAAAAAGTGAAAGAATGGTATTGGTTTCACTAGAGAAAAGGGGAGCTTCACCCATATGGCTACAGTTACACAGGCGAGGATTTTGATTCCCTTTTTTGACTAAACATTTCAGTGCTATTCTCTGCTGATATGTAATGGAAGTGGGACAAAAAGACCTCCAGAAGCCCCTTCCAAAAACAGTTATTCTACGGTTCCATGATTTGCTTTCAAGACAAAAATATCAACCCAAGACACAGGTGCCATTAACCTGGTTACAAATATACGTAAGGAAAAATAAAATCTAAAAATGGTCTTGGTAATGCAAACATGACAAAATTCCATGCCTTCTCCATCACGTTCTTCCAGTTAACAAAATACCTTGTCTTTATTGACACAACAGTGATAGGTCCAAAAACAACTTGAAGGAGAAGTGTCTTGTAGCTTGACCAGTAGCCTGACCTTGTAGCCTGACATGAAACCGTGCACGTAAACCTTCAGGCCTGAAATTAGTCATGCTAATCTTTTCATCTGTGTGGCGGGCCACAGGGAGTTGTATGAGGGTATCAGCCACCACAGGTTCTTTTCTAAAATGAAGCATGTACTTGCTTTTGCATTTTGTGAGGCATACAGCTTCAAAGCTTTCATTTGCCAATGCTCACAAAGCTTAAACCCTTCCAAAGGGTAGTAAAAGTGCTGCAGAGCAGATTCTGTGGTCTGAATTTCCCCTGAAAGTACTTAACCACTAGGGCAATTTTGTAGATGTATCATCCTTTCTCCATCACAGTTCTCTTTTTCTGTCATTCTGATGTGAGAACTGATAAAACTTCAAACATAAAGAAGAAGTTCTCGACAATGTCTCTACCTTCTATTTCTCCTTTTTTTCCTCCCTTCCTCTTACCCCTCCCCTACTGATGGTATAGAGAACAGGGAGGAGAAGCTTCTCAAGCAGTTTTGGTAACGTTTAATGATACACTTAGGGCTTTTGCATTAGGTAAAATGAAATTGTGAACTGATTACTTTTCCTATTCTATGCTGGACTAGCGCCATTTCTGTAGCATGCGGTGCCTCAAAGGAATGCAGGACTTTTCTCTAACAGTTAAGCCAGTGACATGAAAAGAATCATTATTAAAATCCTACCATCCAGAGCAGGGCCCACTTTCTGACATAAAGATTAAAGACGTGCTGCAGCACTGGTAAGTAGTTATATATTGAGTAATTTCCAAGAAGTTGCTACCTGGGAATTCACAGTGCACTCTCAACTACTCCAAATATTACTATTAAGTTACCTTTTCCATTATTCTTTTCTAAAATTTTCCATTAAGATTGCTGCTGCCAAGTCACCTGCTACAAGACAGCTCCTGTTCATAAAGTAAATGTGGTAATTTCTTGTATGGTAGTTAGCTTGAATTACCTAGCACAGGCAAGACTGGAGCTGTGTAATTTTGTACTTTATTTCGATGTTGCAGTTTCTGCTGGATATGGCTGAGGCCTGAATCTTCCTTCAAGCATCTCATAAAGGCCAATGGGACTGAGAACCCACAAACTTCCTCTAAGTGCATAGAAATTGAAAATAGAGAACAGTTCAGGATTTAGGAAATTGGACATGAAGGGCACTTCCTACAATCTACCTTCAGTACAAAGCCATGAGAAAAAAAAAAAAAAAAAACAAAACAAAAAAAAACAACTTTAATGGGAACTAAGAGGATATTTTTTCTTCTGGAGTAGAAAAACGCATGTTCTTTATTCACTGCAAGCACCCAGCCCCTTGAGATAACAGGAACAAAAAACTTCAGCTGTTTCAGAAAAACAGCAGTTGTGCTGCCTGTCCAAGCACACTACCAATCAGCTAAGTCAAAGCTTTGTGTTCGATGGAGGTGAGTGCACTTATTCAGCCTCATTCCTGAAGCAGTCACAGAGTGAGACTTGCACATAGAGCTGTGGCTAGTCAGTAAGAAAATAAGCACAGATTGCTGGTAATATGGTATTAGTCCACATCATTATCTGTTTTGATATTGCCTGTGAAAAGTAGTCTTCCCCTTAAAGTACTCCAAATATAGCAAGAAATATTAAGACCACTGCTCTAATGGCCTGGTTTTACTGAAGAACCAAAGAAAGGCACACTGGAGATGTATATATTTTTTTACCCCAGCAAATTCCAAAGTTTCAGAAGACAAGCAAAAGCTGATAATAAGTGAAATGAAGAGATTATATGCAAGCTGTCTGTGAAATGTTTGTACCAGCATCTCAAGTCAAAATACTGGGTGCAATGTCATAAACAAACCAGAGAAATAGCAATAATTCTGGATCTAAATGGAGAATCTGGCAACTAAGGAATCAAAGGCTGAGGACAATAGTCCTATCTCTAGAACAATCCAAGTAGCAACACAATGTTGATAGTAACCTGTTCAGCCTTGGATTTTATAATCTGAATTAGACTCATTGTGGAAAGGGAATAAAAACTTCTGTTCCAATGTAGAAGAAAGTATCTGATGATGTTCCTGAACTCATTTCAAATCCCCAAGAGAATCTTGGGCATTTGGTCTTCAGAGTTGTTTACCACCAAAACAGAGTAATGTTTGATCACATAACTAAAGTTCTATAAAGAGCTAATTAAAAGATGATTCATGCCTGTTCAGGCAGACTGCTGGATCCCTGCTGACTATTAGGTTCCCCAGGCCACCTCACTTGTTGTACCAACTCTAGCTATATTCAGTAATTCTTAAGGCTGAGCAAACTCAGTTCTCTCAGTCTCTCTTTGTATGTCATGTACTCCAGTGCCCTGACCAGCTTGATGGCAAAAAGTCAGAGTACTTCAGTCTCTTCCTTGTTGCTTGTTACTAGTTCCCTTACCCTGTTGACTGGTAGGCCCACATTCTCCTTAACCTTTCTTTTGCTACCAATGTACTTCTCCTAAAGTACACCCTTGTCACCCTTCACCTCCCTTGCAGTTTCAGCTCCACCTAAGTTTTGTCTTTCCTAATCTATTTCTACGCACGTGGGAAGTATCTTTGCATTCCTCATAACTACCTATGTTTCCACCTTCTGTGTGCATCTTTTATCTTTTTTTTTTTTTTTTTTAAATGTTTGAGTTCAGTCAGGGCCTCTGAGTTTATGCCTGCTTGTTCCTTGTGCTATACATGTTTGTGTACAGGCAGTTGAGATGGGTCCAAACCTGTGCTGCTTTTAATGGGGAAAGTGTGAGAACCTCCCCTGTCATGCTGTCTCCCAGACACACCTGGACTGCCACTTGTGTTCTGACTTCTCTCCGGGTGATGGTGATCCTCCCTGGCATACCTCATGTAAAGCTCACCTCACTAGGTTAGCAAACCTGCCTGTGAGAACAGTCTTGCCACATTTTGTCAAGCACATGCCATACCAGCTCTGTTGCCCTCACTCCCCAAGAAGGTCCTGTGGTCACAGAAGCCAAAACCCAGCTCACTACACAAGCCCCACCGCCAAGCCTTGACACACTGGATGAATCCACTTCTGCTTAAGAACTTCCACCTCATTGACAGGATTGAGAAGACAGGTGGACCTGGTCCACCCTGCCCTTTGCCCTCACTCCTAGTGCTCTGTACCATTCTTAGTGCATTGCAAGTTACTGCTGGCAACATCACCGGTGCCCAGGTACTCAATAAGGCAGTCCAAAAGCACATAAACAGCCTCACCAGATACAGCTTTAAAACAAAGGAGTTGGTGCTTATTTTGCAATATTTATTTATTTTTTTTTTAAAAAGAATGCAATCTGAAATAATCTCAAGAAAAAATGTAATTAAGAACTTGAATAGCTATAGACCTATACACTATAGGTCCTCCTCCTTTCTACAGAGCTGAAAGGTCCTAACAAGACTTTGTTTTAAAAGTTATTTAAACTTGTGCATATGGCTCATTAAACTAAATCAAACTCCTCCTGAGACCTGGAAACATTTCTGAGCTTCCCAGTAATGACTAAGCCTTTCACCTTCATTTGTATTGTTTTGAAGCAGAAAATTAGCTTGGGAGAAGCACAGAGGAAGTGATCCTTCATTATGAAGAGTCATGATGTTTGTGGAAAGGAGCATGAAAAAGAAAGAGGTATTAACCCGTGGAGAAAAGCAGAAGCATCTATAGCAGAACAACTGTACTTTGAAGACTGCACAATCCAGATCCCATGTGAATGTAAAACTGAGCACTTTTCCAATTCAAGTTGGAAAAGATGTGCAGCTTTTTCTTTAATACAGAACAGTCATTTGAAATTAAGCCTCTATGACTGTCAATCATGTACTATAAATAACAGCAGCAGCCTTTCTCCTAGGTCATTGATAAGTATTTCTAAAGAATAACATAAAAACTGCATTGACAGACATGATTTCTTCCAACAAATGCAGTGAGTTTCATATTAAACTCTTTAAATCACTAGTTTGTGGTCTATGATGATTATGAACCATTAGAGACTGTTGACTAATGCCTGGATTTTCTATTTAAAGATGGCATGTGTTAAATATGGGGCAAACGTATTTACGTATCTGACACTGCAGGTAAAAGCTAACCCTGGAAATCGGGTTGGTAAGAAAGTATGATCAAGAAACGCCACCTGCTGTCTCCTTTTCTGCTATTCCAAAAAGCTGCTGGAGTACAAGGATATGTACAAAACTTATGTTTCAAATGAGAAAGAATATCTAAATGCAAGAAAAAAACACAAATCCCTTTCCACTTAATGGTACATGAAAGAGCCTTCAGATCCTCATTGCAGCTACACACCACATAAAGCTTTAAGCAGAATTTCACAGGTATGTCTCTTGCACTGAAAGCTAGAAAAATACAGTCAGAATGGTTGAAATGCAACTGTCTAGATTTTTATTTTTATTTTTACTTTCCAAATTGTTAACCAAAACCCTTCTATTAATTGAATTCCATTGTTGGCTTCTCTTTAATTCCAAGGTTCATCCTTGATTAAAACTCCATATAAACAAAGTATAATTATTCCACTGCATGTGGTATTATACTGCACATCCTAATCTCTGAGGCTGTCTCCAAGAAGTACTCTCTAGTAACTCAGTCTTTGACTTTTCAACCACACTGACCTAGCAAAACCTTTTAAGTGTTTGCTTAACACTTGACAAGTTTGTTTTCCTGAGCTTTGGCACTGGAAAACTAGAAGTCAACTACACATAAATACACAAAATTAAGCATGTGGCTGAAGAGACTTCTGCATTAAAGCCAGAGTGCTCAACACCTTGACATACCAAAAGCCAAATTTATGAACACACACACACGCACACACAGAAAGCTTTTTCTGGATAAACAAGCCATGGTACTACTTGTACGAAACAGCTAGACTTTGATTGAAATCAGCTGCTTAAATACTAGAAGTTGCTGTTTTCTCTCTCTTTGTCTCGCTCTCTCCCCATGGAAGGATATTATCAGTCTTCCATAGCAACGTTCAATAATCTAATGTTTAACCATGTCTTAGTTTTTATGCATATTCCTTTGAACTTATCCTTTAAAACTTTTGGGCTACCTGTTTTCTTTTTCTGCTGAAGTGATGCTGATTGTTTAAACATCAAGGCTTTTCCGACTGCCTACTGCAGAGCCCCATAACTTGAATGGCAGAGTGGAATGCCAGCCAAGAGTCAGCTACCTGCACACTTTGCTCGTCCCCTTTAGTTTTGGAAGGGGCAGTAGTGCAGAAGGCAAATGCAGCTTTTTTTAAATGGTCTGTTTTGCTACCAATGTTCCTTATTTGCACGTCTTTCAAGTGGTGTTACTTGTTACACGCCTGGAATGGATCCAGCATTCCCCTTCTCTCTCAAGAGAGAGAAATGTATAGCTTATTTAAAAAAAAAAAAACAAACAACAAACACAACTTTATAGTTAGCACAAATAAATCAATCTCAAGAAAAACAGTAATCAAGAGAGCAAAGAATAGAAAATGTCAGCTATAATGACAACAAATTATAACAGAAGTTATTAGTTCAACTGCAGGTAGGATTGTAGTGGCAAGGTTTTGGTAGTAGGGGACCATATGGGTGGCTTCAGGATACAGCCTCAGATGGGTATCTAGCTAATGCAGACTAAAACCAACAAAAACAAAACCAGCAACAAATACGCATACTTTAGTCCTAAGACAAACCAGCCTCTTGCAATTAAAACATACTTGAAAATGCCAAATAAGGTAATTAAATGGTATTGACCTTATATATTTGCAATGTAACAAGTTAAATAGACCAAACTATCTTCTATTGCATATGAAAATGTAGTTTTATATTAGTTTTTCCTGATGGTAGCAACCACCTGAATATATTAAAGAGCAACTCCATCCTTTCATCTTTCTGAAATTAATCTTTGCCAGACTACATGCAGCCTTTACAAATCTTGTATCAAACCTATTCATAAAGAAAAGATTGGGAGCTACTTCCATATTGTACAGGAAGCATTGAAATGATTTCCAGCTGATCCCAAGCAGGACTGTTAAAAACCTGTAAACTCCCGAAAAACTGAAACTATGAGTCACACAATATTACAGAATGATTATTCCAAAGCAATAACTTTCATTCAGGAATCTTTTACAAGTGAGAAAACAACCAGCCAGGTACCATACTATCTCCCATGAACCATTCATAAAAGGGCACCAAAGACGTTTACTTTCCTTTATGATTCTCTTGAGATGCACAGAATTTGAAAAAAATGGTCAATGTAATTTAATACTCCTTCATCTAGGCTCTGGGTCACATCTATTCTTTTCAGCAGAACACTGTATCGTGAACAATGGTTTTTTGTTTTTTTTTTTTTAATCATGAACAGCAGAAGTCAGATCATATACAAATACTATTTTGTTTACCTCTATCAGGACATTTAGTATAAGGAAAATCCTGATTTAAATCCTTGAGGAAAAGCTTCAAACTATTCTGATCACTCAGTTTCGAAACAATACACAAACACCTACTGTCATGGCTTATTGTTCATTTGAATTTCGATACTAAAAATCTACATGAGCTATATTTAGTTTTCAGTTTCACGCAAGCAATTTAAACAACTGCCCATGGCGGAGGAGGGGAGAAGCCATTTTATTCAAACACTTCTAGATGATGCTAACAGTAGTTCAGTTTACCACCAAATATTGAACTATTCCAACATCAGATTTGATTGAAGCGATTTAGCAGCCTGATAACCCAAATGTTTTTGATTTAAAAGTTTTGCAGGGGCCTTCTTTGAACTCGGAATCTGGAAAAGCATGTCTTCCAACGTGTTTGTGGTTATCCGTCCTGAAGCTTGTAGTTTGTTATATATATCTCTTAATTTGGCAGAAAGGTCAGGGCTTTCTTCCATCCTTTCGGTGGCTGCAGCCAGCTGGGGAGGGTAAAAATGACACATTGTTAGAGTTCAGCAAATGAATGTTTCAATCAATCACTATATTGAAGACAAAGAACTATCACTCAAAATGAAAGAAAAAAAGTATATACATAATATAAGATTATGTTATATATGTGCAATGACTTGTAAGAAGAGGATTTTAAGCAGCACACATTATACATCACGAGGCAACTGTGGAAATGCACTGGACACCTATTAGAGAAAGTTTATTAGATTAAAAACTTTCTCAAAGTAGTATGGTCCTATTTCCAGTCCTACTACAGACTAATGCAATTATTTAAACCGAGGCAACATAATTGCTTCCTGGAATCTGTTTGCCAAATCAGCACTATTATAGCTATTATTACATATCACACTAAATGTACAGTACAAATCAATAGAATTCATACTAAAGAACACTGGAAAGTTCATAAGCTATACCATATGCAGGGTATGAGGTCAAGAATGAGTGAATCTGTGAGAAATTGCTATTGATCAATAACCTACTGTGGAAGGAATGGGGTAGTACAAATATGTGGTCTTCTTAGGAACTGTCACAAATTTACCAAACAAAAATAAAAACACAGCATTGAAACATGTAACTTTTATTGCAATGAATTTACAAAACTAACTCTGATTTAAAACTTTCTTTTAAATACAGCAATTAATATCCATGGACTGTGTTTTGAAAGGCATGTTACCCTTCTGCCCAGTATTTATTTTATGTTTCAGTTATTTTGTTAACAGCCAGCAATGAAAGTGTAAGTATTTAATTGCTAACATAGTCTTAAAATACCTTGTTCCATACATACATTTAAAATGAATATAATTTTCAGGAAAAGAAGTAGTAGTGCTGCCCAGCTGATAGGAATACATGTGTGTATGTACAAAGTCTTCTCAGTGATCAATACTGTAAAAACTGTTATTTCCCATATCACACTTCTCTCTGTACCTTTTTTTTTGTGTAAATATCACCAATATCACCATGCTAACAATACCACTGTCATCAGAACTTTATTCTCATTTTTATATCAAATGAAACTAGCATATAAGGCAAGGGATTAAATTAATAAATGCCACTAGGGTACTCTTCATCTTCCTTCAGATGAAATTTGAGCTTGTAAAAGCTAGATCCACAATAAAAAAGGGAAGACAGCTAAGTGCTTTGCACAACTACACAATAAGCCAGCCAGATGCTTTGTGGCACCTGAATGCATTAGAACTGAAACAGCTTTAGTAGGATGAACTCAGGCCCCCGACAATGCGTAACTGAACTACACCAACAAGATTTAGAAAAGCATCATAGAGCTCCTCTCAGGCTTGCCACCAAGATTTAGAAAAGCATCATAGAGCTCCTCTCAGGCTTGCCTCATCACCCCCAGGCCTGCACCCCTGACCAGCATACATCAGTGATGTCATATTTTCTGGCTGATTCAGTTCCTTATTATATACTTACCACTTGCTCAGAAAACTCAATTTTTTTCACAAAGGGAGGAGTATCCATTTCCACTGCTGCTTCTAATGTTTTTAATACTTCTTCTAGTGAACCAGATCTGAGCTGGACAAGAACCTTAAAAATAAAACAAATCTCGCACAATAGTTATCATCAGAAAGAAAGCTTTGAAAAAGTGTTTGATGAAAACATTATGAAGCGAAGCAGGACCAAAATATTTTTCTAGATACTGTGCTGATAAAATCCATTAATCATGCAGAAGCCAGATGGAATTACCAATTTCCACAAAACTTTTTTTTTTTTTCAGCTGTTGGGCAAGGAAGGGTGAACCTAGAGGCAGAACTCCTCTGGTGGACCTGCATTATCTGTTCTGGAATAAAGTGTTTATTTACATAGCTTACAGAGGTCATTTACAGGGCACAAGCAATAGACTCTCAGGTTACAGACCATGTAACTAAAGAAAAGCATTTCTGTTCATATGGCTGAGGGAGGCCTGAAGCGGGCAGAGCAGAGCTAAGGAAGGCATTTACTTGGAGCTGTGTGTTTTGTTTTTTTTTTTTTTTAGATGTCTTGTAGCACAGAAACAAAAAAGTCACATTGTCATAACTAGAAATCGTTCCCAGCTCTATACACACAGATGCAGGACTGGCCTACTTATCATTCTAATCAATGGTAAGAAGTGATTTTAAAAAAATGAGGGGAAGATGTTAGCAATTAAGAACCAATCACCTAACAAAAATTGTCTGTTGGCTCAAAAACTAAGTGAGCAACGTTACTGATATAAGCTTATGCTACTAAGAAGCTAATCTTCTGCTCCTCTGCCCATGAGAGTTGTTGTCCAGTACAGCATATATCTCTGTCAAACTTTAATACAAAACAAGCATACTTACTTTAAGATTATTGTATATTTTGTTGTCTGTTTTCCTTATCTGAGAACAATAAAATTGGGCTTGTGCTATGTCATTCTAGGAAGGAATTAGAAATAATGAAAAAAAAAATAGTTAAACATGTGAGTTGCACTTCCATGTGAATCAAAGTTCAAGAAAAAAAAAAAAAAGGTCTTGTAACTTTTCAATGAATCACAAACCAGCACCTAAAATACCCTCACCAAGACCTATAGGCCTCGTAGAGCATCCAGCCTGTGAAATACCCTCTGCTGGAGTTTGCAGGATACCTAGTTCTCCAAAACATTGGGCTATTTTCAGATCTTAGGTCTCAGATAAGCACAAAAGTGAAGCATATAACCAACACTGAGCACAAGTACACCGATAAAAGAACTACATTCAAGCTTGAAGTCTGGCACAAATCTGAATACTTAAATGAAGTGCAGCATATGGTAATGTTGGCATTTATCCTGTCCAGAGCTTTTAACCTTTTGGACATGCATATTTACAGTGATACCAATTGATTTGTATAGACAGTAAGTGTTACACTGACATTTACTAAACCAACCGCAGTTACTTGGTATAAAGATAGATCTTATTCAAAGCAAAATGTATTGCTAAAAGATCATGCAGCTTTAGGAATAGTTAGATGTTATATGGAGCACTATTCTGTTTGCCAAACTAGAATTATAATTAATTTTTATAAAAAACAACAGTATTATGGACATTTCATGTTATTTCAGAGGCAGAGATTTTGTTTTTTAACCCCACTGTTGACAAAAGGCCCAGCCATATCACCATGCACATAAATTAATTTGACTGATGCTATTGTTCAGCCTGTGCTGTTCACAGACACCAAGCAAAAAGATAGAATGCATAACAAAACCTTAATGATGATACTTCATGCATCCAAATTGGTGAACAACACCAAATTTCTAGTTCTTACAGATCCTCCGGAGAGGTTGAAATCAATCTGACCTCTTTAGATACAAAACAGAATGTTCAGAATTTCTTCCAGCTGTATGCAAATTAATGGCATGGAAAATCTGATCTCCAAATTGGAGAGAGATGGATTTGAAGGGTGGAGCATTCAGTGGATAAGGAGCTAGCCTGAAGGCTGCTGCTCCCTGAGAGTTGTGGTCAATGGCTCTGTGTCCAGGTGGAGGCCAGTGATGAGTGGTGTCCCTTGGGGGTCTGTCTTGTTTAATATCTTTATCAGCAACACAAACAGGGGGATTGAGTGTACCCTCAGCAAGATTTCAGATGACACATAGCTGAGTGGTGCAGTTGATATAACGGAAGGAAGGCATGCCATCCAAAGGGTTCTGGACAAGCTACATAACTGGGCCTATGTGAACCTAAAAAGGTTCAAAAAGTCTAAGTGCAAGGTGCTGCACCTGGGCTGGGGCAATCCCAGACAAGAGCACAGATGGGGAGAACTCATTGGGAGCAGCCCTGCAGAGAGGGACTTGGGGGTTCTGGTGGATGAAAAGCTCGACATGAGCCAGCAGTGTGTGCTTGCAGCCCAGAAGGCCAACTGCATCCTGGGCTGCATCAACAGAGGGATGGCCAGCAGGGGAGGGAGGGGATTGTGCCCCTCTGCTCTGCCCTGGACAACCTGGTCTAGTGGGAGGGGTCCCTGCCCATGGCAGAGGGGTTGAAACTAGATAGTCTTTAAGGTCCCTTCCAACCCAAGCTGTTGTATGATTCCATTCTATGAAACAGTAGACTTTAGGATGTTATTCTCCTGCTGAACTCCTTCAGCACCTGTTCATGGCAGTGCTTATATGAAAAACCTCACCCTTAAAGAACATGCTGTGGAGAAATATAGAGTCATAGAATCATTAAGGTTGGAAAAGACCTCCAAGATTATCTGGTTCAACCATCACCCTACTACCCCTGTCACCCACTAAACCATGTCCCTAGGCACCACATCCAACTTTTTCTTAAACATCTCCAGGGACAGTGACTCCACCACTTCCCTGGGCAACCCCTTCTCCAGTGCCTGACTGCTCTTTCTGAGAAGAAATGTCTCCTCATTTCCAACCTGAACCTCCCCTGGCACAACTTGAGGCCATTCCCTCTAGTCCTGTCACTAGTTTGAGAAGAGGCTGACCCCAGTTCCCCACACCTTCATTTCTCTGCTCTTGCTGCCCACACTATTCCTGATCCAAGCCAGGATGCTGCTGGCCTTCTTGGCCACCTGGCTGGCTCATGTTCTGGTGAGTATCAATCAGCACCCCCAGATCCTTTTTCTCTGCACAGCTTTCCAGCCACTCTGTCCCAAGCCTGTAGCACTGCATGGGGTTGTTGTGACCAAAGTGCAGGACCTGGCACTCTGCCATGTTGAACCTCATCCCATTGGCCTCTGCCCATTAATCCAATCTGTCCAGGTCCCTCTGCAGGGCCTTCCTGCCCTCTGGCAGATTGACACTTCCCCCAAACTTGGTGTCGTCTGCAAACTTACTGAGGGAGCACTCAATTCCCTCATCCAAGTCATCAACAAAGATATTAAAGAGGATGGGCCCCAACACCAATCCCTGGGGAGCACCACTGGTGACCAGGTCACTAGCTGGATTTCACTCTGTTCACCACCACTCTCCGGGCCTGGCTGTCCAGACAGTTTTTAACCCAGTAAAGAGTGTGCCTGTCCAAGCCATGGGCTGCCAGCTTCTCCAGGTGAAGACTGTGGGAGACCGTGTCAAAGGCCTTGCTGAAGTCTAGGCAGACTACATCAACAGGCCTTCCCTCATCCACCAGGCGGGTCAACTGGTCATAGAAGGAGATGAGGTTGGTCAGGCAGGAATTGCCTTTCATGAATCCATGCTGACTGGGCCTGATACCCTGGTTGTCCTGCATATGCTGCATGACTGCATTCAGTTTGAGCTGTTCCATCACCTTTCCTGGCACCGAGGTCAGGCTGACAGGCCTGTAGTTCCCCAGGTCCTCCTTACAACCCTTCTTATAGATGGGTGTCACATTAGAAAATTTCATCTGGGACCTCTCAGGATGACCTTGACTGCTGATAGATGGCCAATACATATCATAGTCCTTGAATTTGCCTCCATAGATAAACATTTTAACATGAACGTTTAACATTAAAACTTTTTAAGATACATATATTTTATTAGATGTTCTTCCTCTACATCTGAACTTTCATCTTGTGGACTGGACATGTCTAACTTCTGTTTCCAAATACTGGAGTTCTTATCCCCTATGGCAACAAACCACCTGCCCTTAAATCCCTTATTTTCTGGCAGTGTGCCAGTCTGACCACAGCCAAATGAAACCCTAATGTCAATGAATCTGGGAACATAACTGTTCTATGATCAAACGAATGTATGAGAGCGTAAATCATGCTGACACGTCGGCACAGAGGTACAGCTCCCTAGCATGCTTAGTATTCAGTTTTTATTGAAGTATTGTGCCTTAGGTAGGAAACTGACCAGAAAATGCCATGTCATGAACTGGGCACCCTGATGTAGTGGACAGTGTCCACGCCCATGGCAGAGGGGCTGCAACTAATTGATCTTTAAGGTCCCTCCCAACCCAAACTATTCTATCTGAAAAGCTGATTGTACATATATTTTGCATCATTGTTTTTATTCTATTTAACGGAAACCATCACTAAACAACAGCATGACTGGGCCCATGGTTATACCTAAGTGCACTGGCCCAACTCTCGTCTGGTTGGTAAGAAAATTCTATGTGGCATTGTTAGTGGCACAAAATACCCATGCATTAGAATGAAGACAGAGGTTTAGATTTCAGAATTTCTACACCTACTTTGTGTGGGAGTCACCTATAATCCTACTATTTCAGGGGCCTAAAAGTTATAGTACTTAAAATAATTGCACAGGTCACTTATGCTTCCCCTATGTTGGCTTTCTTGCGCCATCGTATAGCAAAAAAAACTATTGAGATTCAGGGACAAATCAAAACAAAAGGCATTGTACCTGTTTCAGAGCAGACGCCACAGCAAAGTAGAATGCACGCAGTGGTAATGAGTCACCTTTTAGCTGTGCTTCTTCAAGCAGTTTTGCAGAGATTTTGCAAGACTCCAGGCTGTCCTGTGTAGAAATGTCAAGTCTAAGTTGCACTTGTAAATCTTGTGATCTGAAAGGACTGTAAGCAGTTGCAGTCACATTCAGAAGGCATTCAGAAGTTAATGCCAGCAAGGCAATATATATTTGAACCCAACCAAGCAGATTCTGTGCAGCACTTCTTGAGAAATGCAACACCAAAAGATGATATTCAGATCTACAGAGTTCAGAAGACAGTAACTATCATTACTTTAACAACTATACTTTGCCCTGATTGTTTTGACTTCTGCAAACAGATAACACCTGATCGTTAAAGTACCATTTCCTTTTTTACTTTCTTATCATTCCGAAATCAGGGAGAAGGCTGACTTTTTGTCTTTATTATAAAAGCTACATTGGATAGTTAACAAAAATCAGTGTTTCCTAAGCATTGAACTATCCAGCACCATTTCATCAAAGAAATCTGCACACATGCAAATTTAAATATTCAGCAGTCTTGAGCCTCCCTCTTAAAAATTAAATTGTTCAAGATGTTTCCAAAGTAGATACTCTAATGGGATACCTTAGATATTTGCTTGTTTTCCAACATAAAAAACTTTATTGCTGGCAAGCAATAAATAGCATCAGTGTTCCATGTTCACATTTGTTGGTAATTAAGTACACCAAAGGTCAAGAATTACCAGCATACTTAACTTTATGGGCATAAATATTCGGCATCTTAGTGTAGTGAATGACATATGGTAATAACATTAATGCCACTATTTTAATAAGAGTCTAGAGTAAAAGGCAATGAGTTCATCTGTGTGTTATTTTAAAAAACATCTACTATCAAAAACAATGCTTCTCGCTCTGGAAATGGTAAATAGAGCTGACTAAACCCCGAACAAAGCAAATAAAACCTGCCAAACGTGAGAGTTGACAGCAGGAAGGTTTTGTTACAACTGGCACCACTGATTTGGATAACAGCCTTCATGTTCCTTCCTAGTATTTGCTGTTGATTTCTATTACTACTGTACAAAGTGCCACGAATGCAAAATAGCAGCTGTGATTTAAGGGACAGAGTCATCATTTGGGTTTTTGTTGTGGTTTAACCCGGCAGGCAGCTAAGTACTACACAGCCATACATCTTGAAGATGTTTCCCTTCAAGGTTTTTCCTGTACTTTCTAATGTTGCATTACTAGCAAAAACATTTTGAGCTCCTTTTAACTTGGAGTCTTAGTATTTACCACTAACAGATGAATCAACTGATTAAACATTTGAAAGAGCTCAGTCTAATGCTCTTTAGTTTATAAAGGGCTACTACAGCTTATTCCCCTATTGATAGTATTTTATCTTAATTTAACAAAACACAAATTTATTTTGTCTCTTAAAACAATGGGGTGTAAATTTACTACCACTTCCACAGCATTTTTATGAATTTGTTAAACAAATGATGTGCCAGATTCTTTGCTGAAAACACACGTAGAGCCAGTAGTAGAAAATACATCTCAGGAACCTCTTCTCTTCTGTATTCTATGGATCTAAGCCCTCTGTCAACATGCCATGGAAAAAAAAATAAGAATTTTAGAGAGGATGTAAAGCTACTGCAGAGAGAGTAATGGAGACCTCAGAAAAATACAGTTAGGTTTTTTGAAAGCCTTTATCTGAAGGGGCAGAGTGTAGACCAAGGAGTAACCTTGTATCCATAAATATTGGCTAAGTGGCTGCTAACAGCAAACACCAACTTATGAACTTGGTTGTAGCATAGTATCAGTGTCTTTGTACATTCACAGCTTCCTAAAGAAAGCACGCTCTGGGTAGACCTGGTAACATCCCTAAACAAACTGCATCATTCTCCAAATGCAGACAGTTTACACAGATCTTTTTTATCTCTGTCTACAGGCCCAGTCTATAGACACCAAATGTACATGGCTATTTCTATTTCCCCTGAGCTAAAAGCAGCACCAGTTCATTAGAACTGAGTATTTCAGAAGCACCACAGAAATTACTGCACAGTTATAAATTTAGGCTAACTCCTTTTTATCACATATGTAGTCTGTTTCATTGTACAGTTAACTAAGAAATCTGAAGAAGTTTAGTCTAGCGGTATAATTTTTTCTCAGCCAGTGTCTTTCTAAAAACATGGGAAAATTGAAAAAGTTTTCTACTGAGTTTGGAAAAGGCTTATGTTAATATTTCAAATTGCAGAATTCATTCTAATCTGGAGAAGAAGATTAAAAGAAGAAAGTTTGAGAATCTCACCTTGCTACAAAAGAGAAACGACTCTAGGGAAACAGTTGTAGAACCTATATAGTTTAGGTTTCTTACTGTGTTCATGCTCTTTTTCTCCAAACTAAGAAAACAGCTAAGCTCAGGGGGAAGTAAGATGCCTCTCACTGAAGGCATTCATTTATGTTTCTTTTCTGGACCCAGTTGCACATTTTCTTCAGGCATGTGGGAACACACTACCTTTGACAACTCTAACTCTTACCAAATTTGGGTGTGATTGTAGAAATGGTCTAAGATTTACTTGGAGGAGAGGGGGAGAAATGGATGGGAGATGTTTGACAAACAGGACATGTTATATATGCCCTGTCCCCGAGAGAAGCCAGACTATAAATCCAATATTGTGGTTCAAGCACAGAGTACATTCTGGCACAGACCAGAGAGAGAATACTAACAGCTAATCAGATGTTGTATCCAATTTGTTTCTTAATGTTTACATTCTTGTAATTTTGGGGTATTTAGTTTGTGACAATAGTTTGTATGTTCACAAAAGATTGTGAACAACGAAGCAATTTATGACTTAAGGATGTCTAAAGTATTTGCATTAAAGAAATCATGACTGGAAACACATAAATTTCAAAATCCCCAAAGAGGAAGACAGAGGAGGCATTTCAAATGCTTCATCATGTAAATTGAAAATACTTACCAGTTTGTAGCATATTGCAAATGCCAGTAAATAGGTTTCTTTGTTGAAAGGTATACCTTGTTTTTTCATTTCTCCCAGAACTTCCAAAGCACCTGCCAAAAACACAGTAGTGTTATTCACTTCTGAAATTTCAGGCTATATGTTTAATTATAGGAAGAAATAAAATAAAATAAAATCAGTGTGGTATCAGCTCAGTAAGTCTACTTCAAAAGAAGAATGCCAACTGAAATCTATTAACTTTTTCAAATTAAAACATTTCAAAAACTTTAATTCGGGGTCGGCTGGATGCAATAATGCTTCCCAGGTAGCAGGTTTTCCATCTAAATTAGCACCTGGTTTTACCGTTCCATTATCTTGACACAAACCTAAAACTAAGTTCTGGATACTTGG
Organism: Aythya ferina; assembly: GCF_964211825.1. NCBI lineage: Eukaryota > Metazoa > Chordata > Aves > Anseriformes > Anatidae > Aythya > Aythya ferina. The sequence goes on from NC_140299.1 coordinate 27,619,894, forward strand.
CAAAGCAACTCTCATTCTCCCTAACTGCCCAGAATTAAGACAACGGTCTTTTAAACGCACAACCAAACCTTCTACCATTTTCAGCAAACTATCTAAAAGCTTTTCACTAAAGCATGTTTCATTACAACCTAACACTGCACCCAGGCTCTGATCTAGGTACTTTAACAGTGGCTCAAGTCTCAGCCTTTAATACAAGTGTTGGACAGATTTGCCAAACATCAACTGACCAAGCGCTACCCACTCAACAAATTCCAAATTAAGTAATTTTTTTGAAAAGCTTATTCCATACTTTTTTTTTTTTTTTTTTTAAACCAGTCAAGTCAGATGATTCTGTCATACAGAATGTATGGCCCTCTGTCACAGAGGGCCAAATTCTGATTTTAAGCATTTGCCTTGAATATTTTAGTAACCACTCTGTATGTGAACACTAGGAAGATAAAACAAGAGAAGACTCCTGTCTGTTTTCTTACGGAAGTAAAAAGGACACTTTTCCCTGCTCTGACACAAAAAAAAAAACAACAGAATTGCCAGCAAAATTTGTTGGAGAACTTCCTGTTGCAAAAGCCACATAAAACTAACTTAGAATAGGGAAACCAAAAAGCTGTGGGAAAGTACCAACCAAGGAGAAGTTAAGCCTTCAGAGAAAAAAGCTTAAGGAAAAAAATCCTACAGCATAATCACAATTCTGCAGAATTGCAGACAGTAAAAATACTGTTGCAAGTATTAAACAGGTAAAGCATTCCATTTTTATTACACACTACATTGCAGCTACTTTGCATCTGTGCAGATTTATATCATATTTGTCCCTCTAAAACCTTGTCAGTATTCTATAACAATCAAATAAATATTTATATACACATAGGGGGAAGACTGCTTCTCAAAACGTGTTTGCACTAGCTAACTCAGTACTTACTTTCATAATGGCCCTTTTTAAACAACATAGTCATCAAAATATGGAATGATGTACTCTCTGAGAAAAAACCACGCAAGTTCTGTAGGAAACAAACAAACAAACATACAAACAGAGCAAGCTTTAAGTTAGGACAAGTATTATTATTGTGTGCAGTGTTTATCAGGGCCTTCTACTGGAATGAGCTCCATCTTTGTTAGTTTAACGTTTACCTTTCTGTGTTCCCTAACCGTCCCTCTGCCAAGTAACCTCTAAAATACCAGTGACTCAGTATAGTTAAAAGCACACTTAAACAGATGTTTCCCAGAGATTCACACTATTTTTTCCCCCAACGACAGATTGTGACCTTCAAGTTAATACAAGCAGAAGTCCCCAATGGCAACTCTAAAAGCCTCGCAGATACGCAGTTGGCAGCTGAATAGAAGTACCTTTGGGTAAAGTACCACCACTACGAAACTGAAAAAATATTCTGCTAATCACAGTACCAAATGATGATCAGGTTAACACAAGGTCTTAAGTCATAACAAACATAGTAGCAGAACAGAGAGCAAGTATATTTTACAAGCCACTGCACTCGTTGCATGTTGGGAGAACATGAATAACCAAATAAAATGTCAGATGCATTAGGAAAATTTCTGCAGCGGAGTCTGAAGAAGTGTTACTGCACATTACTATTCATCAGTTACAAAGTTCTGTGAGTGATACAGGATTTGTCTTGATGACACAGACCTCAGTCAATCAAACAAACCAACCAAAACCCTTACACATGCCTCATTTAAGAACAGCAGGCAAGTGATACCTCTCCCATTTTTGGCTATGTACATCCCATGCCTTGATGAATTCAAATCATAGAGCTTACTTTCCACTGACCCCCATAGGTTTGAAAACATAGCATTGTTGCACAGAATCATTTACATGTCTTAGATGCTGGATATGATTAATGTTTTGTTATAATAGCACGCAGAATTTTACAAATGTTCAAGTCACTAAGTTTCTTCTGAAATAAAAATGAGCTGGCAGTGTGCCCAGGTGGCCAAGAAGGCCAACGGCATCCTGGCTTGTATCAGGAATAATGTAGCCAGCAGGACCAGGGAGGTGATCATCTACCCCTGTACTCTGCTCTGGTGAGGCCACACCATGAGTACTGTGCGCGGTTTTGGGCCCCTCACTGCAAGAAGGACATCGAGGCCTTGGAGAGTGTCCAGAGGAGGGCTACGAAGGTGGTGAAGGGCCTGAAACACAAGTCCTGTGAGGAACATCTGAGGGCGCTGGGATTGTTTAGTGTGGAGGAGGCTCACCGGAGACCTTACTGCTCTCCACAACTACCTGAAAGGGAGCTGGGGGTCAGCCTTTTCTCACAGACTAGTGGTAGGACTGAGCAACATGGTTTAGTGGGTGACAGGGGTAGCAGAGCAATGGTTGAACCAGATGATCTTGGAGGTCTTTTCCAACCTTAACAATTCTATGAAAAAGGTCCTGAGTGAATACAAATCATAGCACCTCTACAGAGTTCAGGGGGAATTTGAAGTAAAGAGTAACATGATTAAATCTGTTGGTGCAAACAACCCAAGGGACTTCAGAGGACTGCTACGTAAGTACTCAGAAGTATTCATTTCCAAGTATGATCTAGGCAATATGGACGCAGGAAACAGAGGATGCAAGAAAACACAGTACTTTTCTGAGCAATTATTTTTAATCAAAACTTTTTTTGATTATCAGTATTGAAATGATGCAGTTATACAGAAGTACAATAATTAAAAATTCAGTTAAACTAGCATTTGGTTTTCTTTTCATTTTCAGGTTACTTTTAAAATTAAAAACATATAATCTACATCCTTAGAATAATGTTGCAGACATCCTTCCCACTGCAACAGATACAGTTCAAGACTGAGCTCATGCACAACATAATTACTCATATTGAAGTAATAGGTATTAGGATATTTTTGAAATATGTAGAGCAAATTACCTGATCTTTGATAAGTTCTACTGCAGGTGTTTCAAGGTCTAGCTCATAACATAGCCTCATAAAGAGGGGCCCAAATTTAAAATCACGTAAAGTTGTGATTCCATTCTGTTCATGGTACCTGTTGGAAAGACTCAAAAGAGTTAATCACACAAGGCATAGAATTTGCCAAGCTAAAACAGCTTTAAACAGGCAACATGATCTACAGCTGCAATGACAGAGGCATGCTTTTCTATCTGCAGTGGCCAATAGTATTTGGATACAAAAGGAGATACATTTTAAGGAAAAATATTGTTTTGATTCAACTAATAAAGTGAACTAGTAATAAGTATTCTCTATTTCCAGCCAGGACACCCACATCAAATTAGTTAAAGAATGCATCTCTTTTACCAAACCTCCCAGCTATTTTACCTTCTTCTATTCACAGAGCAATAGCAGACAAAGTTGCAGCAGTCTATTTTAGTGTAGTAAAGAATGTAGCACCGCTAAAGAATTTTTTTTTTCATAGCTCCTGCACTATAACTGCTGGGATAACTCTCACTCACAAAACGTCCTGACCTGCCACTGCTAGCTCCAGACCAGCTTATAAACAGGTGTTTCTGTGTGGGTCACTATTTATTCTGCATACAACAGAACATCAGTTCACTCCTATAGCTTCACTCTCCTTTGATCTGAGAGCCTCTGAATAGTTGGAAGATCCAAAGTAAATGGAAATATAGCCCTAGTTTAAGGAACTGTGCAGATTGCCACTGAATTAGGACAAGTCCTCATCTGCAGACATAACCTACAATGATCTAATAAAAGTGAAAAATAAAGAAAGCAAAGTGTTACCTGGATTGTTAAAAGTACCTGTAAATAACTTTTCTGGCTAGTTCCACATCAGCTGAAGTCTGACATAAATGCAGTAAAATTTTTAATTCATTTTTGAGAATCTTTCCATTTTTCTTTAATTTTTCTTTAATACTGTTAAAATATGGATCTGAAAAAGAAGCACATAACAGCTATTCATATACAATTCCATTATCTGTGTTGCACACTTTGTACCTGAAATATGGCGATTCAGAGCAGCAAAAAACTTTTTTTTTTTCAGCCAATAAATAGGTATAAAATTTTCCCACAGAGAACCATGCCTAGTGTACCCATGGTGTACCCATGAAGTCAGAGCAGACTTGGAAAACTCAGAAGATGTTTACTGTGAAATTAATTCCGTTGTGTATGGTATGGAATACATCAGGTAATAAAAAAAAATTAAAGGGGAAGGAAGTCTTTAAAGTGACATTTGCTGTCTTAATCTCTTTTTTAAAAAACAAAGCAAAACAATCCCACCCAACATTCATATTACCACAGTAACTTCTACTCAACACTGTTAGTACAAAAAAAAATTACAAACCTTCATAACTGATGCAAACAAGAAGTCTCATACATTATTACATATATATTTCTTTACATAGCCATAAACTTAGTGTTTCTTCCCTTCTCCTTGAAAAAAGACGTTTCTCTATCCACAACATATCTCCTATAGCAGAGCAAGCACAAAGACCAGCTGGTAATTTCAAGGCTCTGATTCAAGCATACACAAGATTAAAATCATGTATATCACCTGGAAACCCCCTTGCTTTATTGGAGCCGCACACCTACTTGGACAGCCATTGAACTTTTACGTAGCAGCTCCTTGGTTGCTCCTGTTTCCAAGCTAGTAACCTCCACCACATAGAACCATAGCATGGCTTGGGTTGGAAGGAACCATGAAGATCACCTAGTTCCAACCCCCTGCCATGGGCAGGGACACTTCCCACCAGACCAGGCTGCTCAAAGCTCCATCCAGCCTGGCCTTGAACATTTCCAGGGAAGGGGCATCCACAGCTTCTCTGGGCAACCTGTGTCAGTGTCTCACCACCTTCTGAGTGAAGAATTTCTTCTTAATCTCTAATCTAAGTCTCCCCTCTCTTGGTTTAAAAACAAGATTATTTGTCCTGTCATTATCTGACTGAGCAAAAAGTTGCTCTCCGTCTTTCAATAGCCCTCTCTCAATACTGAAAAGCTGCAATAAGGTCACCCCTGAGCCTTCTCTTCTTTAGGCTTAACATCCCCAGCTCTCTCAGCCTTTCTACATAGAAGAAAGATGTTTGCCTATCTTTCTCTTTGCCCAAGAGAGCACCCCACAGAACAACATATTCAGCTATTGGATGCATATCTGTTGCTGCATGCAAGTAGGAGTCCTTACTCAAGACTGAGATGCAGGGCTGAATCCTGTGAAGTCTAAAGAATAAGTGTATAGAAGTAAATATATGTATGTTTGGGACAGACTCAAAGATGCACCAAAACTTAGAAACCTGGGATCCAAACTGTATTTATAAAGAACACACAATAGTTATTGTGGCAACTGTAGTTAATTGCTTATCTTTTGTAGTTTGCAGTATAACTATTATAATATTGTAACTCTATCCATAACAAAAACTGTAATAGTATAACTCTATAACTATAATAAATAATAGGTTTTACATATTTTGTATAACAGGATAGTTATTACTGTGTTTTCCATTTCTAAACCAAAAAGTTTACTGTGATCTTTAACTTTTCATCTTTCAAGTGCTAAACACTGAGTATAAAAACCAAGTTCACATACACAGAAATAGGTTAGCACACTGTTTTCATCATTTCTCAGAGACTAAGACTTGTACAATACAAAGGTGAACTGTGATTATGTGGCTTCTACAAACATGTTTTAGCAAGATATATTGGAATTTATCACAATGGGTCAATCAGTCTTAAGTGTGTCATCACCACAGCAAATTGTAATAACATTACAACTTGTCACTGACTGATTTAAATTCTGGTATTACCTTATAGAGAAAAACTGTCGTTTTGACTTTACCTTCCTCTCTGTCCCAGAAGACTTATCTATACAAAACTAAATTTGATGTGTCCCTTCCTTGCACTTACATATAACGTGCATATATATGTATAGATAATATATATACACACACCCTTTGGAATAACTGTCACAGTAAGAGGTCTTACATCACCAGAACGCTTGCATGTGATTAAAAAAGTGCAATAAGTCAACTTCTACCTAACCATACCTAGATTTTAAGAGCAGATTTATAGTTTTATTTATTCTCTTTAAAGAATGAAATTTGTATGTATGTTAAATGAGCATGACAAAATCCCTAGTAGGGAAAATCCACTGATCTTGCTCCTCGATCACTTTGGGAAACCTTAACTTGTTTTTTGTATTTGGAATTTACAGATGTCATCTAGAATTAGATATACAACTGAGAAGTTATACGAGGTAAAACAGAAAAAGCTAAGAATTAACTCAATAAATTCACAGAGCAAGTTAAAGCAATTACTGGCACAGGTTTTCTCTGGACAGAGAAGTAGCTGTAAGGCTTTATATAAAGTTTCTCTGCTGAAGATGTATTTGAAGCATGATTCATAGACTGAAGCAGTACTTCCTACTAGACTGTCTGATGAAGTTGGAAATGTAAGGACACAAACATTTCAGCTTCTGTGTAAGCACCTTGTATACTTGAAAGCTTCTCCACATTTTCCAAGACAACATAACTAATATCATTTCATTCTACAAAGCCTGAGATCTTCAGTCAATTTTAGCAACAATTTGGAAGAGAAAAATACAAGCTCTTGCTTTGAATGGGGTCAATTTTATGTCATATTATAATGGCTTTGACTGTCTTCTTGTTTTCTAGTACTCATGTTAAAATTGAGAATGGAGATTATCAAATAAATATAGATACCTTTATTGCCATGAACTTCATTTCTAATTACCACTTTTGTCTGCTGAAATTCTTGTAACTTTAGATCATCTTCTGTTAGCAGATACCGCTTCCCTACCATAAGAGAAAAAGAGGAAGGTTGAGTTTTACATTATAACAACTAGATTAATAGTATGGAACTTCACATTTTAAAATTAGAGCTGTTAACTACCGTGTGATGCTAGGCTACTGGGAGTAGTGCAACGCTAGAAAAAAGAAAAAAAAAGAGACTGCAAGAATTGCCCACAAGATCAACAACAAAAAAAAAAGCACACACAAACCCACAACAGCTTTGTCGTAGCTTTCCAGTGTTAATATATACAAAGTCAAAAACTTATGTATTTATTGGATGTACAAAAGCAAAATTGGAGATACCATTCCATTCTCATCTAGCCAGGACAGAAGAGGATTCTGCACAAGAGTAAGATCTGTCATGCTTTTCTAAGTATTTTCCTTGTCAACTCTTTGTTCTTGAGAACTCACTAGAGGCACACGGAGCCCCTCCTCCTATGTGCTGCCCTTGTTACTGCCAAATGCCCTGCTCCAGAAGCTTCAAATGCTGTGAGAAGATTAAGGGGAAAATGCAAAGATTATCATTTGGACTGTAGTAACACTCAGGAGACCTAGTAGAAAAGACAGTCATCGAGACCAGAATCTCAGGCTTAACTCTGGGTGCTGATCCCAACTGTTCTGCTTTGTATGCTCCCCTAGAAAAAGTGTCGTGCAAATGCTCTTTGCCAAGTTCTTGCTGCCACAAACCCAGCTCTCCAGTGGTGGATTTTCATCTGCAAGCAGTGATTTGGTAACATTTTGGTCACTGTAATAGCTTACATTGTCACAATCTACTCTTGACAAGTTTTCAGCCTGTGAGAGAATGATTCTCATCTGGGACACGACAAGCACTGACCGCAGCTTAAATGTACGTTTTCGATTTGCCGAGCAAAATGTTAAAAAGCCACAGAAACAAAAATGCCTGTATTCTGTGTAATTGAAGCACGGTACTGATACACTTCATGAAATCTGAAGGAAAAATAATCCTTGAAGTGGCACGTTTTCCATTAAACTTAGGAGCAGCCCCAGCGGGTAACGCAGCACGGATTGCCCCGGGTGACGCCGCCGCTTGCTCCCCACGGGCCCTCCCCGTGCCTCGAGGCTGAAATCCGCCCAACCTGGGACTCTCTCCGGGGCTGGCGTTGGGATCTGGCAGCTGCCCCACGCCGCACCCAGGCAGCAGAGTTTTACCTTCCTTTACCTCATTTCACCGAATTCCACCCTTCCTTAAATCCATACTTGGCGGCATTCCGGCAGGAACTACAACTCCCAGCAGGCATACGGCTGGCAGCACCCGCCAGGCATGCTGGGAGTTGTAGTACCCCAGCCGCTCTCCCAGCCTCTGCGCAGCCCAGGACCGCCACCACCCCGCATCCCACCGCCCTCTCCCCACCGCGCAGCCCTCGCTACCTCCGGCCACACATCCCCAGCACCCCGGGGCGGGCAGGCGAGCCGCCGAGCGCCGCACCGCCTCCCGCATCACCCGCTGGGACCCGCCGCCGAGCACCGCCGCCATTTTGTGCCCGGGCCTGCCGGGGAGCTGGGAGGGGTCGCAGCCTGCCCCGCCCTCGGCGACATGGCCGCCCCCGTGCTGGTGCGAGGCGCGCTGCGGAGCGGGAAGGCCCTGGGCGCTGCGGCAGGTCGGTGCCGCGCCGCGCTGTGGTGTGGGGATGGCGTCGGGGTCGGACACGGCCGCTTGCTGTGGTGGGCTGCGGGGGTCGTGAGGGGGCTCGCGGGTGGTCGCGGTGCGGGGATGGGGAAGTGGAAGGGGGTTTGGGGGAGGCTGTGTCGGTAGGGGTGGCCGAGGTGGAGGGCGAGCAGCGCTGGGTGACGGGAGTTAACGTGGGGGGGGTGTTGGGGGTGATAAATCATAGAATCATTTAGGTTGGAAAGGATAAGCCCCGGGCAGGCAGAGTTTAGCAAAAGCCGTCTAGTGAGTAAGGTGACAAAGTCATATAGTCAGGATGGTTGCTTTTGAGGAGCTGTCTTTCCACAAACAAACAACAAAAAATCCCCCCCCCAAAAAAAAAAAAACAAAAAAACACACACACACACACAAAAAAAAACACAAATAAAAAAATCCCCTTCAACCTAAAAAAGAAACACAAATACCAAACATACAACATTTGAGAACTCAACTCCACAAAGTTTACTTGAAACATGTTATTCGTGCATAATCTTAAGGTGCCTTTTCGACTTTCCTGAGCAGGAATCCTCTGTGCTTCTTCCTGGTCACTAAATGCCCGTGTCTCAGAAATTGTGGGAAATATTACGGAAATGCCTGCTTTCCCTCCTGGTGTAGTAGCTGCTCAGAAGTGAACCAGCATGGGGAGCACAGATGTGACTTCCAGCTTGTCTGTCTACAGAACGTAGTGCTTTAGATGTTTGTATTTTAGGAATGGCATCCTTAGCTGTGAATGAACATACAGAAATTTATTAAAAAAAAAAAAAAAAGACAAAAAGAAACAGACCTTTTGTGTGCATCATTTATCAGCGTAATGAAAAGCGTCTTTAAAAGTAATGGGTCTTTTTCTCATGATCTGTTTAATTAAGCTGTGTACATAGTTTTGCAGCCTGTCTGTGGAACTGTATGCTGGGTCATTTTGACAAAAATTTACACAGATGTTCAGAGCTGGGTATCTGTGTAAATTTGTCAAGAGAATGATAAAGTAAAGGATGAAAATTATTACATACCCAAGAATTTCAGAGTTTCAGTGTAGCAATTAGGCTTTCAGATAAGGACTTTGAAGTAGTCACTAAGACTTCTTTGTAGGATAATAACATATATTTCTAAAATATTTTGTGTCTCTTAAGAATAATTTCTGCAACCTTCTGCTTCTGCAAGTATTTCTTCATCCTTAAGCAAAGTTTATCCAGTTCTTCATGCATCTTCAAGGCCTCATCATCTGTCAGTGATGAGCAAACATAAACCACGTTCTTCCAACTGAAACATTTTCTGTTTTGCTTCAGAAGCTAGAAGAGAGTCTAGAGCAGTTTTCAAAAGTACAAGCAGTATCTAGAAAAAAGTTTCATAAACTTTTGAGTGAACTTTGCATATCGCAGGAGCTGTAAGCAAGAGCTGATCAAATGTGGAATGTTTGTATATGAGCATCTAGCATCATTTCCAGTGAGACTGTTATGTAGAGGCAGAAAAAAACCTCAGCCAGGAGCAACAAAAAAAGCCTTTTTTCTGCATGATCTTTCCCTATGTTTACACTTTTCTGCCTACTTTTAACTAAATGCTAGTGTTTCATGAAAAAAGGCCATGTGTACAAAGAAGCTATCCTTTATTGTTGATTGTTTGTTTTTCCCCACCTCTACGAATTTCTTATTTTCTTAAATACATAGTTCAGTTTTGGGAATATTGGTTGCATGCTGGTAATAACTTTTAAGGGGGAAATTTTCTGTTTTAAAGACGACAAAGTAATAATGGCTTTTTCAGACACAAGGAATCCAAACTGCTTTGGTAGTGCTGCTGACAGCTGTGCCAAATCAGTAAATGTGACAGAAAAAAGGTGATACCTGATAAATAATTGATATGCTTATTTAGAAGTGTTTAGGCAACCTGGCATACACAGTGATTTATTTTATTTTATTTTATTTTATTTTATTTTATTTTATTTTATTTTATTTTATTTTATTTTATTTATTTTATTTTGCATTAGGTAGAAGATCTCTTCTTTCTGCAGCCTATGTGGACAGCACAAAATGGGAAAAGAGGCAAAAAGAAGAGCATAATCTGGGTAAGAAAAGTTTATTTCTTCCACTTTGACTAATTATTTGCACCTGAAATCATATTAAACTAGTACATCATCTATAAATACTTCAAAATAAGAAAAAGTAAGGAGCAAAATGCTTCTGAAGTTCTGTGCAAACATGTGCTCAATGTGTTAGAAATACCTTGCATATTCAAAGCTGAAATGCTGAAACAAGTCAGGATTTTCCAATTTAATTAACTTTTAGTTTCTACAAACTGATTTTTTTTTCTTTCAAAAAATCCAGAGCTTTTATGAATGACATATTTTTGTGTCTGAAAGCTAAGAAGATTCTGTGATTACAACTAATGTTTTAATTCTAATACAGTGCAAAGGATGACCTACTGTGTAAGTATTAGAGTGTTCCTGTTTAAAAATGTTCTTTTTTAAATAATATTTTCTTCAGAATTTTGCAAGAGGGAAAATTACATGTCTTGTTGAAGTTTTATGTTTTTTAGTTTAAGGGAAAAATTAAACATTTTATTTCAGATGAGTTGCACATCAAACTATATATGTATCGTTCTGAGAATCTGCATGGGAGCTTTGTAGCTAAATTCACTGGCTAGATTACATTTCAGATGATATGCCACCATAAAGGATCATAAAGAGACTGTTGTACATTGTAACCCTTTGCTGCCCATGCTGTGTTTTCCGACCTGAAGCCACAGGCTTGAATGCCCTGGGATGCATTTGAACCTGTCATTTCCAGCTAAAAAAAAGTTCTGTTTTTTTTTTTTTGTTGTTTTTTTGTTTTGGCTGACTTCACGGGCAATAGAGATCCCTTGTAGAAGAAAACAGTGTACAAGTTCTTGTACAGTCCACGTTTGGCTTTCCCCAGCCCTAGCAAGGCCTTTTGTGACTCTTTGGCAAGCGCAGTTTTTGCTGCTGATCTTGGTTTGAAGTTTTTGCCAGTGGTCTTGATCCAAAGCAGATGCCTGTTCTGTGATCTTCCAAGAACTACTTTGCATTTTCATTCTGTGTTCATGGAAAAAGAAAACAAGTTAACACAGTGTCAGCTGTATTAGCATTTGCAAAGAGGAGGCAACACTAGAGACATCTGCTCTGTAGCTGTCAGTTGCATGGTTGTGAATATAATCTTCTGTCTAGCTTCAACCATCAGTTGATGGTTGTAGCTAGAGAGAATTCCTCGTGTTGAGAAGATGCTATTTTGCTTGTGTATTTCAGGCAGTGCTTCAGAACTTCTATTTTGCAAAACTATACTGTGTTACTACACTTCCAGAAAAAAAGTATTTTTGAATTAAAGATGAAAGAATTGTTTTAAAGCTAGTTCAGTTTCTTGCTGCAGTTGTTTGGTGCCATCTCAGACATAAACTTATTTACTGTGTCCATATAAGGATACATCCTATTCTTTTCTCCATAGTCCCAATTTAGCCTTCCAAGCATGGGTGTGCTAGCAAACTCCAGTACTGAAAAAAGTGTGGGAAATAGCTAGGTTGTATTTTGTGTACAGAAGCATGTTTGTTCAAAGAGGCATTTATGGTCCTTGCCTTAATTTGGGATTTACAAACTACTTGCTGATAGGAAGATACCTGTTTAGAAGGAAATTCTAAATTCTAAATATTCTTATTAAAAATTAGATACCAAGGAAAAGGAGGCATGGCTGGACTTAGATTCTGTAATACATGTATTTCCCTTGGTTTGTCGCTAACAAGGGTAAAATTACGTGATAGTAAGTATCTTGATAAAAAAAAAAGATAGCAGTTACTGAAGTCCAAGGGGCTGGCGTAGGAAATGTGTTTGTAAAAAACTCAAGGTATCTGAAGTGCCTCACCCAAAGCACCAGGTGGCAGTGCCGCCTTTGCAAGCTTGAGTAATTTCCATTGAAAGAATTCTTTGGTATAAGGTTCTTTCCAGAAGCTGCCAGGGACATGGATATACTGAGAAATATAAGTTTGTACTTGCCTTAGCCTTCATTTATATTTTTCTTTCCTTTTTAAAATAAATCAGGGATGTCTTTATGTAGAAAATGTAAACGCGTTAGCTCATGAGTTAAGGTATTAGCTCTGCCTATCTCTCCTAGGGGTGGAAAATTTAGGGTCTCAGTTGTAGCTGCCGTCCCATCACTCGTTTTCAGCCCTGTCCTAGATGGACAACTCCTGAGAACTAAAGGGTAGTTTATATCCTGTGACCTCACATCATGTTGTTGCTACTTGTTGAATTCCATATGCTATGGATTGGTATATACTAGGAATCAAATAGAAACTATATGGATTTCTTAGATGTAGAAATTTTAGGGCAGTATTTATGAGAAAGTATTTGTACTAGTGACGTCTTTGATAACTAGTGAGTACATAGTGTGAAAGCACCTGCAACATGCATCTGTTAGAATGTGCACAGAATTTTGCTTTGGCTGTTAAAATATTTGTTTGGGTTCTACATCAATGTTAGCACTCAATTTTTATTAATGATGTTGCTAGGAGACCAGGGCAGTCACTCTCACATTCTAATACTTCTGTCAGGAAGTTTTTAACTGAAAACAAGCTTTAATCTTGATCTTTTAATAAGAACTTACAGTAAGCTTGGTTCAGAAAAGTTGTTGAATTGTTTCAAATCATGAATCTGAGAAAAAAGTCTGCTCCTAGGCAGTCTTCAAAAAAAAAAAAAAAAAGCAAGCTAGAACAGAATTAGTCACTCGTAATTATTCATATTTAGAAACTAGAGCAGAAATCACAATTTGTCTGGAAACAAAGCTAAATTTCCAATTTACTTGATTTGTTTCCTATTCTTTGTTTCATTAACTTTCTTTTTATTGTGACTCATGTACTGGAGCTGATAGGTAAGTGATTGATGTTGATTTCCGTGCTGAAGCTCTGGTGGAGATTGTAGGCAACGTAAAAGATCAATTGTTAAAATTCTGCAATGGGAAGTCTCCTAAAGTAGGCATTTGTATAAATTGCTAACAGTTTTGAGATCTTGCACTCATGGCATTGTATTCATTTGGTTTTTAATCTCCGTAAGTACTCAGTGTTCCTCAAATGGACTTTTCATGTTCATGAATACTTAGACAAAAGAACTGCCAAGCTCGAGGTTAAATATAGCCCACGACGGCTTTGAGTGTCACCTTACTGTTTTCTGAGTGATACGCGTAACAGAAATTTTTCTGGAATAAACAATTAAGTTCCCAACCTGTGCCATTGTCTGTCTCTGATCCATGTTGCTTTGTCATCAAATGTAGCAGATTTGAGTGAACACTTTTCTTCAGCCATCTCAAAGCACAAATGAAGAATGTTGGCTCACAGTAGGCTTAGTAAATTTAGGCAAGAATCTAGCCATTCTTGATTCTTGTCAAGATGACCCAGCTGCAGCATCTGCCCTCTCTTAAATTCTAGTGCTATTGGTAATGCCCTCAAGGACTTTACCCATGTGCTGCATCATGACCTTCCTGGGTGCTGGGGAGACAGGTAATACAGAGTGAAATACAAATTCTCTCTGTATGGGTATTCCCACAGAAAATGCTTTACTACTAAAAAAGTTGATCTGCTGTCTTAGTGGCTTTGTGATGTAGCGTGGCATTGGTGGGCCACATAATTTCAGCATCCTATATTGTATTTTGCAGGAGCTGGTACTTGCCTTGGCATTTTTGCCCTTAGTTTCCATTCCCTTTCGTGGTTGCAGAATGCTCACCTTCCCTTAGCTAAAGATAACTGCATGTCAAAGATAGTCTTTTGGTGTTTCAAGTAACACCTTCAAGTGCCTCATAAAGGAAGAGGTTATGCAAATACAAAATACTGGTATGCTACAGACAGCAGCATTATCCAAACTCAGAGTCAAGCAAGACAGACTCTTGCCATTTTATTACAGCAAAAATCTTTGCACATGCTGTAATTTGAGAGAGCATTTTTAAGAGAGTAGCATTGAATACTATTTCTGCTGTTAGAAGTGAAGAATATTCTAAATGAACTGTTAGATTACTGTTAATGTTCACTGGTGATGCAAGAGCACTTTTAAATCACTTGTTCTGTGAACAGAGCATACATGGACTGCATCCCTTGGGGTCATTGTGTGTTACTGGTCCAACGCTGCTTCCTGACATTAATAATTTCACCAGCATAGAAGGCTTAGTCATTTCTGATGCAGTGCTGTAGGTTGTGTCCACCTCATGTTCCATGGACAGGTATGGGAGTCAGATGACCTTTTTGGAAAATGAATTGTAAAATGAGCCAAGCCATCAGCTCTTGTAGCATGGCCGATGGGACTGATACAGAGGTGACAGAGAGGCAGGTTTAGTAATGATGTGAGCCTTGGGGTGCACTGGAGGAAGGGAGATACTAGTGATGTGATAAGAATATGTTGGATTCCTGTTCCTGGAAAATGAGGGAGAAAAGAAGGAAAGAGTACGGTTGAAGTCTCTAAATAGCTTAAATTGAATATTATCAGTCCATGTCTCAGGTAAGAATCAAGCAGCTGATACTGTGCATACAATGAGCAGCTTACTCTTCTTGAGTCATAATTATGTTCCAGAAACAGTACAGAACTAAAACTAGAGATTAAATTCATGTAGTTCTATGTTTGTCTACCTGTTCAAAAAGTCAAAAAGCTTTAAAATTTCTGTATGGTCAAATTAATACTTTTATATGACTGCTTGAGCAGAACGCTATAAAGTTAATAAGGCAGTGGCACAGTGCCCAGTTTGGTTAACAGAATTTCTTCCACCTGCTGTTGGTGACGGTAGGGTTTGTCAGTACGGTACTGCTTCTTTCTGTCTCTTTGTTTTAACACAAAGGGAAGGACAAACACCAAAGGCACTGTCCAGCATACATGAAGCTTGAAAGCAAGTGTCAAGTATCAGGACATCTGTTCAAGGTTTTTAGATGAGACATATTAGCTATGCTCATTTCATCCCATACATTATAGTATAGTTTGCTTTTTTTCCCAAGTTCTTTTAAATCATCACATTGAGTACCTTTCCGCATGTTGTTTTCTGTAAAAGTAATTAATAATAATTGGAAATACTGTTTTCATGCAACTTCAAAATGAGAACCAAAATAAGGAACCAGAATTTAATTTTATGGACACAGGTACTATTCCAAGTTACATGACAGCTCTGCAGGTTTTGCAGTAATATCAGTTGATTAAACATAATGTTTTTCCTTTTTTCTTCAGCTGAATTAGCCAACTTAATGGACAGAACCTATGAAAGAAAGCTGCCTGTCAGCTCTTTGACAATAGACCGGGTAAGAAAATAAATTCCAGTTGTAAAGTGATGGAGATGACAACAGAATGCTTATGAAATCAAGGAAGCCCAGAGGAGATAAATGATATCACCTCTGTCGGGAGTTGTGGGATCATAAATGTCTTGTTATGCTGTTAAATTGTTGTGTAAAGCTGTTTTATTATTACTTTCTGCTTATTAGTTAGTATCTGGACTATGGGGTCTTTAAAATAAATTTTTATTCTTAGCAAAATTAGGCCTTGCTTTGATACTTGGGCTATGTATTTCTGTAATGTGTATTCCCTCCCTTCTTGTGCTTTCTGTCTTTGTTAGTGAGAGCTTTAATGTCCTCTGAGACACTTCATAAGAACCCGGACTGCTAAGGGAATGCAGTGCATCAGTACACTGCCTGTCTGCATGCATCTTCCTCCACCTCCAGGCTCCTGTCAAAGTCAGGCAGGGATAGCTACGTTTTACCTCTGTAGTTTTCTTTCCTCACCTCAGCAGACTGAGGCAGGACAAATGTTGACAGGGTTAAGTGAAACCATTATTCGTAACTGTAATTAATAACCAGTTCTGTCGTCTGGATGGATGAATTTGGGAAGGCAGAAATGTGAGATGTGCTTTTAAGTTCTCTGTGTATGTGACCATTTGTGCCGAAGAAGCAGAATAAATGTCACTTGGTTTTTAAAAATCAAATTTCAAAATTGTCCCCCAAAAGTTAAGTCACCAACCTCGTACCTCAATAACAACATTAATGCTAATTAGAATCATTAGCACCACTGACTGAAGAGTCACAAAATATTTTGTATGGTTACTGAACATCCTTGATCATTGGCTCTGAGACTGTCTGTGGAGGAAATGGGTGTTCTTCTCCATTTTATTTCTTAATGAAATTTACTTCTTTCCCTCCTCATGTTTCTGCCTTGGGCCAACCTATTACCTGGAGAAGTAGCATTTCCAGATTTTCAAACAGCCCCGCTTACCAGTACCTGTAGCTCACATAAAATTGTCACTTTCCAAAATGTAAATAAAGCACATGGGCATGCTATTGCCACACTCAGAGATGAGATCTACACATACACATACGCAAGGAAAGTTAAGAAACTTGAAAGCTAGCACCAGTCAGCTTAAACTATTATTTTTAGCTCATTCTTAGGATAAAGAAAAGCATTGACTTTGAGAAAATGTTCTTTATATATTCTGAGGTAAAGGTATTATATAGGGTTCCAGCATCTTTATACTTACGTTAAATATACAGGGGAACAGGATTCACTGTTACCATAAGAGAATGTCTGGTTGAAAACCTTGCTTTTAATTAAATGGTTTATAGCACTGGGAATTTTGTAACACTGCCTGGAGTAGGTGAAGTTTTAAATGGTTGGAAAGTTGTGCTTTTTAGTGTGAGGGGATGATTTTTTTTTTCTTACTGTTATTTGCATGTATATGTCCCTGTCCTTTAGAACTTATCATGTGAACAGGCAAAACAGGCAAAATGTTAGGGAAAAGAGTGATTTTTAGAAAGCGAACAAAGGCATGTTGAGACTTGCTGAAAATCAGAAAAAAAGCAATTGAATGCACATTCAAATTAAGGATATGTTTGAAGTAGAAAAAATTGTGCAAGAAGGAGCAAAAGTAGTGGGTATTGTGCTGTATGGATGTGATTCCTAGGTTGTCTCCATGTTTTCAATGTATATAGTAGTTTTTATAGGGGGGAATTGTCTGGGTTCAAAAAAGATTTTACTTTCTGCAGTCCAGAAGAAACCTGACTAGAAATGAGCAAAGACTTGAAGACCTACGTTATTTCTAGTTACTTAAATATGTAAAACAAATATGTTGCGTTTATCCAGATGGCATTTTCTTCTAATATCCTTTGTGAATGCCCCTTCTGAAGCTTTTATTTCTTATTTTTTAATTAGTTTGTTGACAACATTTCTTCACGAGAGGAAGTGGATCAAGCTGAATATTACCTTTACAAGTAAGCATCTTTACCCTTAATGTGAACTTTGAGAAATACAAGTAAATATCATAAAGTCTTGCCCTTTAAAGACTCTGACCCTTTCCAGTGTATTGGCTTTGATTTCTCTGTTTCAATGTACATCTTGTTGCTGAGTCTTTCAACTCACGGGTAAGGGCCTTTTTGGTAACTTCCCTTTTGTCATGGCTACCCTCCTTCCAGACCTCTGCCATTGACTCCTGTCGAGCATGTTAGTCTGAGATGCTGAACTGTTAATACAACTGCCAGCTGTGATATAAATTAGGGATGCTGAAATCATAAGGAATTACATCTGTTTACAGTGTTTCCTTCTTAATCTTTTTTATCCTTCAAGTGATAATTTAACTAAATTGTCTATAAGCATATTTGCATGTGTAAGTGTGCGTCTTGGAGAAGCTTGTTTTCTTAGGATGAACAGAACTGTATAGTGGGTTGCCATGGTAATGATCAAGACAGCAAGACTAAACAAAGTATAGCTTTGAAGGGTTTTTTAATATCCCTTTTTCATTTTGTGCTTCTGATTAACTGTGTAGTTCATCTTATTGCACAGGTTGTTAGGGTTTTCTACAACTATTTTTGTGTTGAGTAAAGTATATTGGGTACCTTTTCTGCTGGTTGAATGCTTGCTTTCTTCAGATCAGTGTCTCTAAATTGACTTTGAGAGGGCAGTAAATTTTGCTGATCACTAAAATAAATTAGTTCTTTCATGGATGGTTACATACATGTACATACATCAGTAATTTCATGGATGGTTACATAAATGTTTGAAAGTTAGATTTCCTGATGGTGATCATAGCTGATACAGTCAAAGTGCATGAGAAGACATTTTTACGAATAATGCCAAGTGGTTATATGTAAATAACAGTTATCGTTACTTTAATGAAGAAGTTTACTCTATGGCTGTTATAAGTAAAAGAATAGTTGTAAAAGCAGGACTGCATTACACTTTGAATCTCTCATCATCTGGTACTATTGTGCAATACCCGAACCTCAGAGTTTCAAGATGGAAACAAAAGAATTTGGTTTGCTGTAATATCTTATAATGAAATATATCTGTAATACCTTACAATGAAAAAATACAAAGAGGAGGAAGAATCTCTTAAAGAGTACAGGTTATTGGAGCTTTCATTCCTCCTGACCAAGATTTCATTAGTCCTGTCATAAAGAATCTATTTGCAGAAATCAGGTTTTGATTCTGCAAAAAGTCCTGGTGATAAGAAAACAGGAGAAAGTAAAGGCTGTTTGAGAAAAGCCCTCGGTTTTGTTTTACACGTACACTGTTAGTACCTTCTGCTAACATTCTTGAAGTTCGTAGTGTAATTTCTGCCACACAGACTCCAGTTCTCTCTAATTCAATCAGGCCTTGTAGGGTAGAGGATGCCAAGGAACCTTTGAATGCCCTGAAACCAAGAGAAAAGTGTGGTAGTTTAATTGTGGAGTCTCAAAATGTCACAGACAAAAACAATCAAGATAGCTGAGTGAGCTGTTTACATGTGATGTATCTTTAAGGCTCTTTCTTCCTTCTTGAAAACAAGAAGTTGAGAGAGAGTGACAAAAAATTAGAAGCACGGGAAAGCTTCCATAGTAAAAGGAAGAGAATAGAGTATAAATGTCTAACATATAAACATCTTTCCCAGTCTTCATCTGTGTCTGGTTAGTACCTCAGTTTAAAATACAGGGTTTTTGTCCTTATAACATGTTCTAAAGCAGAGGTTTTCCGTTCAAAAATAATTACAATTACTTACCACTTCTCTTAAGAAATAATTCTCCTGCAGCTGGTGATTGTGTGGTTATGTGTGCATCAAATATGGCCAGTTGTAATTGATACAGATTTTAGTAATCTGTAAGGAGAGAGTGGAAGGGTTCTGACGTGTCACATGGCTTGTCAGACAAGCTTTGGTTGGAATTTTTCTTGTATGTGTCTCTTTAATGCTGCTTGGTTCTGATGTTATGAAATGTTTAGTCTTTTAGTGATGTTCAAATTGGTTTTCCGGGAGACTTAATTCCCTCATGTTACATGGAACTATTTATTCTCAAAATGCATTAGCATGCAGGTAGTGAGACAGTATAGAGAGGTCTGTAATTCATGTGAAAATGTAAAAATCCCAATTATAACATAAGCTTCCCTTTCAAATGAAAATAAGTGTGCTAGCTTCAGGAAATACGAGATGTGGTTGGTACCCACAAGGTGCCTTTTATTATTCTTTACATTTTGCACTTACGGTAGAGTTCAAATGAAGGACATGTTTAGAAAGATATCTTTTGGCAGCTGGGAGGATGTTTGACACAGAGTCCTGCAAAAGCGACCACACCATGAGACATAAAGGAGGTGGCAGAGAGGGAGAGTTAAGGGATAAGAGAAGCTTTGTCAAGAAATCTCTTTTTCTGGCTTGTCACTTCCTTAATGAAAAACAGTTCAAAGCACATTTTTTTGTCCTTTATGCAAGAAGAGTAAGCTTTTAAAAAAAGAGAATTGCGGTATCACTGAAAAGCTTTATTGTATCTTTTAAGGCATACAAATCCACTGGGAGCAAATGGCATGTATTTTGCCTGGTAAGTTGACTGTATATGCATTTGCCCGAACATAAATATGCAGAATGCTCCTAAAGCCATGCGGTTTTTGCCTTAACTGCCTGTAGAGTGTAAGGGGGAGATTTTGATGTGTCTCCTTAGTGTTGGATGCTTCTGGCAATACGAGGTGAAGGGTGGTCAGTTCCAAGGCCCCTACAAGTTTTGAACATATTTGTGGTATGAAAGGGCAAACTTTGCCTGTGGAAAGAATCAGAGGGAAATAAATAGCATTTCCATGCTTGCTGTATGGGTTTTTCCTGAAGACAGGAGAGCCAGAATTTGTAAGCTTTGTAGGGTAGATTTCCCTTGTATGATGTCAGGCAGAGCATAATTTTGAAAAGTAGTATTTTGGAGTATTACAATAATGTACTTGGGGTCCTGAAATACAATATATGTATTATATTTAGACCTGTTTCTACTTTTTGTGCTTTTAAAGCACTGAATCTCCAGCCGTACTGTCTCCACAGAGGATCTGGAGCTCTCAAGAATAGCAGTGTGGAAACTGCTATGCAACATTGTGGAGTGTGTCAATAAGATGGTAAAGGCCATTTTGAGGCATGACGTCACCTGCTTTCAGTGCTCCTCTTTTTGTTCTCTTCTAAATACCTCCCCACCCCAACTGTCAGACTTGAAAATCCTTTCATCTCCTAGGATCTCAGCAGAAATACTAATCAGAATGCAGAGCACTTTCAACCTGATCAAAGAGCTGCAGTTCTCCTTACTTTGTCCTGTCTCACTGAGATGTCACTATTTCTCACATCAGGGTGGTTTTCAGATGATAGAAACATTAGCATAATGGAGAGAGGTTTTGTGGTGAGGTAACTCTGCTGATTCTGTGTAAAGGTTTTTTGCCAACAAAGATTTTCAATGTGTCTTAAAGCTATTGTGGAAGTTTTATGCTGAGATTCCTTAAGAGTTTTTTAATTGCATTAATTGAGTTTTCTCATCATAGTGTAGAAAAAATTATATACAGTCTGTAAAGTGCAAATGTTTATGTGTGGATGTGCTCTCCAAATTCTTGCACAATCTCCCTCAAATTTTTCATTGCTGTTTATTGATGGATACTTGTAGGAAATTGAGTTATTTCTGCAGATTTCAGTGCTTATGGTTTGGGAATAGTACTTGATTATAATCATAACATGGTACAATATCAAACTATTGGAAGTTCTTCTTACTTATGCCATTATATCTTTCATGGTAGCAAGTTACATTTTTGAAGTCTGATTTCAGCCATTAAGTCATTTTCAGACTATAGCAGTCTCCATATATATGAAATATGCTTATTCCTTGCAATGCCAGTGTATCAATAGTTAGTCCAACATCACATGCAAAATAATTGTTACCAGCATGTCTGTTTTTCAGGTGAGAAAGTTGCAATATTTAATACTTTCACTCTATCAAGTGATTTGACGTTGCCTGAAAACATTCAGTTGCTCTCAAGTATTGCTTATAATAAGTGATCACAATGCACCAAAAAAAAATTGTCTCTTGGAATGCCCTGTGCATGGCATTCATTCACAGTAATGTGATACCCTGTTTTTGTATTTTCATCTGCAGAATGTAATAAGTACAGTTAACCTGGTCCAGCACAAATAGAAAAAGGAGAAGAGATACAGACACAGTCATACAAGATACTTAATTCTTCATTTAAGTTGTTTTCTCTGTGATAAAGCTGTAGATGACATAGACTTAGCTTTAGCTCCCTCCCCAGAAATATGAGCACTGAAAAGAAAAAAA
The DNA here is from genome assembly GCF_964211825.1 of Aythya ferina. Classification (NCBI taxonomy): domain Eukaryota; kingdom Metazoa; phylum Chordata; class Aves; order Anseriformes; family Anatidae; genus Aythya; species Aythya ferina. Next base: position 27,641,826 of record NC_140299.1, read on the forward strand.
AAGATATAAAAATAAATGAGTCAGATATATCTTACTATTATTCAAGTCATGCAGCAGTTATGTTTTGAAATTGTATCGAGAAGTGATGGAAATGTCTGAGGGAAAAATACTCTTCATAGCCAGAATGGTATGTTTTACCAGTCTGGATGCCTGCCTCAGCTGAACAATCCAAAATAACTTCATTTGCAAAAGGCTTGAGCTGCTCTTTGGCAGCCTGGGAGATAACAAGGAAAGGAAGCAGCAGTCAAGTTTACCTAAGTAGAATATTCCAGTGATTCGCAGTAAGTGACTGACAGAAATACCAGTTTTTAATGCAGTTGCATATGGTGCCCAGTGTGATGCTGCTTCATGGGAAGAACTGTTGGTCACTATCCAGGCAAGTGCTGTCAGATGTAAGGGTTATAGTTTTACAGACTGCACAGCTCTTCTGGCCCCAGCATTCATTCACTTCTTCACAGAGGGAAACGTGCTTACTCTGCTTCCCATCCTTCACAGTTTGTACATTGTATGTCCATATTTTGTCACAGTCTGAGCTGTAGCTATACCAGCCTTTGGAGAAAATAACTAACAGGTACGCTTGAGAACCCACAGCCAAATTGCAGCAAGCCTAGTCCTGTAGCCATATCTTATTCAAGTAGGTGTACTCAGTCACTGAAACTATACTGTAAATTGTGGGAGAGCTGTGAAATAAAGATGCAACATTAAAAAGCATTCAGAAGGATCTCTCCCTGCAACACAGATCTTTTGTCATCTGCTTTTTGTAGTTCATGTCCTGTTGTAACATCTTCCCTTTAAGCTTGGCAGCAACCAGACAGTAATTTTCAAGGCACTGCATATAAGCAGAGAAAAAGAAGACTTGCATTCAATCGTTCTTTTTGTTTGTTTGTTTGTTTGTTTTTGTTTGCTTGTTTGTTTTTGTTTGTTTGTTTGTTTTTTTAATATTGCCAGCTCTAAAGGGACAAGCATTTGGATTTTTAAAACCCTCCATATTTAAAACAAGGGGGAAGAAAGTTTCTTCTACAAACAATATATAAATATACTAACCTTAGGTTAAAAAAAAAAAAAAGGGTATTTCTGGAGTAAATAGGATGATAAAGCTGGTCAGATTCTGAAATGAAGAGAACTGACTGAGTCCACATCCTATGTAGATGCATTTTTCATTTACTATTGGGAGAAAGGATTTCATTACTTTTCCTATAAGAAAAGAATATTAACAGAATTGGCATATCTTTCAGGAAGTGTCTTTCTTGCCAACAGCTCAAAGCATTCCGTATAGTAGATAGCACTAGAAATAGACTGAAGTCTAGTGAGTGGGTAAGTATTTAGATCTTGACTGAATGTTGTACTTGTTACACATTGAAGGAGAGAAGGCAGTTTTGTCTCATGGTTTGATTTATACACACCATAAAGCTAATATTTGCTGTATTGAGTGGCATTCTGAAGGTTGTTTCATAAGTTTCTGCACCAGCAAAAACCCTGTCTGGAGACAAATTGTGCATTGTATTTTAGAAATATTGAAAGTCTAGACAGAGGTTACATTGCATCCAAAAATGTAAAGAGTGAGCAGTTCATCTGAATACAAATGAGCAGGACAGAGTAAAGCCTTTTGTAAGCTTTAGAATCTAAAACACAAACACATGCAGAGATTTATTCATTTGCTAGCTTTGATGACTAATAATTGTAAAGATACACTTGAGAATTAACCCCATCCAGCTTCCACTGAAAGGAGCTTCAGGTTCCATTACGGCTCCTGAATAGTATTGGCAGCTAGTGCCAGACAGCAGCTCCAAAACTATGTAAACAGAAGAAAAAAGCATATGAAGTTACTGTTTCTGTTGAATTCTGTCTGTTACAAATTTTCTAAGTAGAACTAACCAGTACCTCAATCTTTTCCAGTGAGGTGATGTTGAAGATTGCAACTACTTTGATAAAACCTGAATTTTTATTAGGTTTACAACTATATTCATAGCTACCATGATCCCTTCTTTAGGAACTGCGAATTTGGTGGTTCTAGTATCCATCAACCTGCATCATTCCTTTGTAGTGCAAATATTTATTCTGTTTTGAATCAAAATTAATACAGCAGAAAAAATAATAATGAACTACATCATTAAGGAATAATCTAATAATATTGACATGCTGTAGACCATAGTTGTTTTACTACAGACAAGTTGATTTGAATTAGAATTATTTGATCTCTTAATTCAAATAAAAGACTAATAACGTTTTATGTTTATAATTGTATTTATCTTTCTATCTTATTGTTGCTTTCTGATAATTTTTGATTTTTTTTTAATTATTATGCTTTTTTTTTTAATCAGCTCAGTAGCACTGGATTGTGGTCTAAGCAAAAGCAAGGGTAGACATTCAAATTAAAAATGAATCCCATTTTAACTTTATCTGTCATTTTAGCTTTATCTGTCTTCACGTGTAATGTATAAAATACTGAAATAGGTTAAGAAAGGTAAAGCATGTATCCTTGGGAAAATATATTGTTTTGTGCCCCTGCAAACAGTGTGTACTCAAAATGGTGAACAGTATGAATGTCACAAGTTCAAAACACAGAAATGAGTAAGTCAAAAGTCTTCTTACAAATTATGTATAGTATTTCTTGGGGATGTCAGTGGTAGTGAGTACTTTACTGTATTTACTAATAAAGAGTGAAGGCAATTTTTGAGATAAGTTATGGTGTTAATTTGTTGCCATCGATGATGATTTTGTATGGGGTGAATCAGGTTTAGGTGAAATGTATAAGCAGCTGTGAATGAGCTTCTCATAAGATAAGACCAAGTATTTGGTTGAAAATGGGTTTTTAGAACTTGAGTATTTTCTTTTGGTAAATTTTATTCTGGAGAAATTTAGGTTAGGAGCTGGAGCTGAAAGCTTCATACAAAGTAGTGTTGGCTCTGTAGTGTCCTGATGTTGGCATAAGAGTTATGTAGGTTACCACAGCTGTTAATTTCAAAATGTGTGTTAGGTTGAATGTGTGTGTTGTAAAGCTGATTCACTTACCTGGGTTTGCTCATGATTTTCTGTTTTAATTGCTTTTCTCTTATTTGTAACAGGAAGTAGTGCTTGTAAAAGGGTGGGACTGGAGATACATTAGGTGTATGAAATGTTTTCAAATATTCAGGTCATACTGCGGTGTAGATTAGCTTGGAAAGGGGTTTATTTCTGTATGTCTGTCTGCTTTTTCTTCTCTTTACAAAGTTTGAAGAAAAATTCTCCAGGAGACTAACATCATGAGTGCTGATAATACCAGTACATGCAATTTCATGATACTGTTGGTTTCATACTGTGAAAACAGCACCAGCTGGAAGCAAAGCTGGAACCAGACAGAACATCTTTCTGGTAATCAGCTGCATGAGAATTCCTCCTCTGCATCATATTTTCTTCAGAATGTTGTCAGTGCTCCTGAATGGCAAGTCATGTGCTGGTTTTGTAACATAAACTGATGGAGAGAAAGACAAAGGCGCTAGAACCTTTTTTTCATATGCCACAGATGAAATACAAGGTCCATATACATTTCTCAGTGAAAGCTTACCTTTTCACAGCAATACAAGGAAAAACCCATGTGATCCTAATTTTTAACAAATCATTGTATACAAGCTCGTTAGGTTCCACATGGCATGTAAGATGAACACACTTTGATCAAGCAATAGAAAAGGTTTACACCGTCTTATTAGGATTTCTAACAATTAAGAAGAATGTTCTCCACTTTGCCGGCAACAGTGAAGACAGTTGGTTTGGTAAAACAGTCCAATGGGATTTCTTATGTTGTACTCTGAGAACTTCTGTGGTTTTGATATATGTTGTTGCATAGTATAAATTAACAGATAGCAGATGTGATGCAGATTCTGGCAGATAAAAGCTTTTGGAAGTTGAAAGAACATTATGGGGACCTTGATAAAAGATGAAATAATGTGCCACTCATGGCTCTGATCTTCATTTGTTCTGTTAAACAGTTTGTGGACAAAATGGTCATAACAAAATCAAAATTATTTGACAGGGAGAAGAGAGATCTACTTCTGCATCTCTCTTTAGCAACTGGAAGTGTTAATTTTCAAATAGCTATCTGTTTTTAGTTACACAAATGGATGTTTGTGCTTCCGTAGGTCTGAAGATGTTTGGTGAACAATCAGCTACTAAACCATTAAAAAAATTACCTTATTATATTCACAGGGTTGTAGATTTATTTCTGGCCACAGTAATAAAGGAATTTGAAAAGCTAACAATGTTGCTTGATTCTGATGATTCATTTGTACTAAATTTTTTTATTTTATTCAGAATGTCCAAAAACATTAGAATGCAGGGGAAAAAATATAAAAAAAAACAAAAAACAAAAAACAAAAAAACAGGTACATTTATCCAGTTTCATAGATGTTTATTTCTGCAGCATGTACCTGTGAAAAAGTGTTCCAATTCCTAAGAGGAGAAGCTTGTATTACAAACAGACCCACAAAACAATGCTTTGCTGCAATTGAATAGAGGTACTGATAAGCAAAGGTCATAGCTTAACATTTTCCTTGGGTGGTTTCTGAGGTTATTACTCTCTCTCTCTCTCCCTTTCCCAGAAATGAGAAAATAAGATGTAAGTTTCTGAAGGTAAGATGCCTAGTAGACATGTGAAAAACCTGAATTCAGTGTCTTTTTTTATTTTTTTGTTAATGCTACTTTAATAGTGAGCTATTTTTAAAGCTGCATGCTCCAGATAACATATCTATACTGTCTGCTGGAATGAGGCCAGCTGCATTTTCAGTGCTTCTCTGTACCAGGCACTCCTGTCACTCTGCGCAGCTACCTTTAATTTTCCTTCTGGCAGAGTTCTGGTTACCCCTTTTTCCATCTCTGTCCTTTAGTTTGTAAATCTTCAGTTCGCAGACAGAATAATCTTTTCTTTACTCCTTGTTTTAGAGTGGTGGTGGGGAATGATGATGCGTAGAAGCCCCACCTATCACCTCATGATACCTCCTAATTGCTAACGCCCCATGTCCCCAGCCTTTCCAGCTGCTGCACCATCTTCTCTTTGCTATGCTAGCTCAGAAGCCTGAGGGAGTGGTAAATGTGGGGTTGTTTGCTTCAGGAATAGCTCCACGGTTGCTCTCATCTCAGCATTTGTTTTCCATCTTCATCATTGTGACAAGTCTTGCGGGACACTGGGATGGCACATCCTTGAAAAGTGACAGAGTTGTAGTCCTTACCTCCCAGCTTTAGCCTCGTTCATGATCCGTGTGCGTGTGTGGTGTGCCAGCTACCCAGCTGACTGAGGCAGATCCCTTTTAGCTGAGGGAACAATGTGCTGTCTCTTTGGACCAAGTAAGGATTTGGCCCAGAATGTAGTTCAATGAGTGTTTAAGCAGTCAACAATGAATGCTTTCTTTGGTTTGCCTTTAAAATTGGAAAAGGGCATACAAGAGGGCAGCTGGTACAACCTTCTGTTTTCTCAGCTGTAAATGCAGAAACAATAAACACACTCCTTGTTGTTTCTCTTGCTGAGAAATGAACAGGGATTTTTGATTTTTTTTTTTTTTCCTCTCCACTGTACAGCTTGTCAAGCTGAAAGTGCACATATTTTGGCAACTGGCTTTGCAAACAAATTTACACCTTTTTGAGTAATAACTTTTTTCCAAGCATTGGTGTGTGAATGTAAAACTGGCTCTAATCTCTGGTCAGCTTTTTGATCAATCTCTTTAAATGTCATTTACTTAATTTTGATTTCACCTCTTTCACTGCTGTTTTCATTTAACAAAGGAGAAGAGTGCCCCTTTCTTCAGTCTAATCAGCTACTTCCTACTTATTTCCATTAGGGAATGAACAGAGCGGGGCTAAATCCAACCAGAAGCAAAATAGATGATCCCTGGCAGTAGACAGCTGGGAGTAAAATGGACATCCACCATTGCGTGTACTGTCTGTGCCAGACTGGCTGCTGGTGCTTCTGAGGGGGTAGACAAAGTACAGCAATTACTGCGATGGTATGACAGAAAAGCCTTTGCAGCAAGAGTGGTAAACACAGCTTTCTCTGCAAAGGGGTTCCTTTCTTTGTCTTCCATTGAATTACTATCGTGCAATGATCAACCCTTTTCACAGATTTCCCTGGTTAAATTCTGAAGCAGCAACTGCATCTCATGTGAAGTACTGTTGGTCTCTTTTGAAAGTCATGATTCTCTGGAGGAATAAAAATAATTTAAAGAAAGGAGTGGAACACATCAGGTACATAACTGCACACAGTTGTAGTGTTTTTCCTTGTTTTCTGTCTTCTCTGTTCTCCTGTGCATCAGATAACATGACGTACATACATAAGCCTCCTATAGTGTGAGTGCTGGACAGAAGTGAATGCTTGTAAACGTCAGTTCAGAGCCTGAAAACAAGATCTGAGTAGGCTACTACAACATTGGCAGGGTGTATGTGGGTTTGTATCAAGTACTTTGCTCATCACAAAGTACATCACATTTTGTACATCAGCAATGCCAGTACTGTGTTTCGTTTGTAACCATCAGTCTTGGCTGTGTTCCCATTCCAAAAGGGAAGGCACTACAAAATACCCCTTTGTATTTTGGAGTCCTTTCCCAGTTCTGAGTCTCACAGCCTCATGTAAGGTGCATCTTTTACCTACCCACACAAGGGAACATTTGTCCTACTGTACACGTAGTACTTGAAGTGAGGAACCTACTATTTCTCTTTAAGTAATAGATCTGACAGTACAGTATTTTTCTGAAAAGAGCTATCTGAAACAATCACAAAGGTGGTAAGAACCCACAGATTTCAAACTGCCTGACAGATTGGTTGAGTCAGTTTTGCTATGTTTATCCTTAATTTGCTTACTATTCCATGTGCTTGACATTATATGCAGTGGAATAAAGGACAATCCTGTCTCACAGAGCATGGAAGAGTTTTTATACGGTGAGAGATACGCTAGCTAGAAGTTACCCTCTGAATTGCTGGGACTGAATAATTTACTGTCCTGTTGTTAGGGAACAGTTAAAGGTATGTCATGAAGGGTTCACAGATATTTGTTTTTCATTGCACCTTCCCTTCCCTTCCCTTCCCTTCCCTTCCCTTCCCTTCCCTTCCCTTCCCTTCCCTTCCCTTCCCTTCCCTTCCCTTCCCTTCCCTTCCCTTCCCTTCCCTTCCCTTCCCTTCCCTTCCCTTCCCTTCCCTTCCCTTCCCTTCCCTTCCCTTCCCTTCCCTTCCCTTCCCTTCCCTTCCCTTCCCTTCCCTTCCCTTCCCTTCCCTTCCCTTCCCTTCCCTTCCCTTCCCTTCCCTTCCCTTCCCTTCCCTTCCCGAAACAAGCTGTTGCTCATTGAGACGCTACCTGAAATTTAGATGGATTCATAGTGGATTGCCCAGTAGCAACTTAGATCAGGGTGGGACTTGAGGAGAGCTGTTGGCCTTCAGGTATATTTTTGTCCTGATCAGGTGCTTCTAACATTAAGACTAGGCTATGCACCTGTGGTTTGCTTTTTGGAAATAGTGTATACAAGTGATCTTTTTGGCTGTGGCTGAAACTGGAATTCAGCATCAGGTGATTTGTCCCCTCTGTAGCAGGTATTGATGTTTTATGTGGAAACTGCATTTGTTTTCCATGAGCTTATGATGTAGCTTTGCCTCCCTGTTGCTCATGGAGTGCAGAACGACAGCAGTGCACAAGAAAATCAGACTATAGCAGGAAAGAATGGTAAGGGCACAGGTAGCAGGTTAAAATCAGGTTACGTTGAACCATAGGACTATCACAGCACATCTGAAAAGGTGAAACCTGGACTGTACAGATCCCATTTGTGAAATGTTTGCAGGGCAAGCAGACGATCAGGCCCAGTCAGCATGGGTTTATGAAAGGCAGGTCCTGCTTGGCGAACCTGATCTCCTTCTATGACAAAGTGACGCGCTGGGTGGACGAGGGAAAGGCTGTGGATGTGGTCTACCTTGACTTCAGCAAGGCTTTTGACACCGTCTCACACAGCATTCTCCTCAAGAAACTGGCTGCTCTTGAACTGGACTGGCGCACGCTTCGTTGGGTTAGAAACTGGCTGGATAGCCGGGCCCAAAGAGTCGTGGTCAATGGAGTCAAGTCCAGTTGAAGGCCAGTCACTAGTGGCGTTCCCCAGGGCTCAGTGCTGGGGCCGGTCCTCTTTAATATCTTCATCGATGATCTGGACGAGGGCATCGAGTGCACCCTCAGTAAGTTCGCAGATGACACCATGTTAGGTGCGTGTGTCGATCTGCTCAAGGGTAGGAAGGCTCTGCAGGAGGATCTGGAGAGGCTGCACCGATGGTCTGAGGTCAACTGCATGAAGTTCAACAAGGCCAAGTGCCGGGTCCTGCACCTGGGGCACAACAACCCCAAGCAGAGCTACAGGCTGGGAGAGGAATGGTTGGAAAGCTGCCTGGCAGAGAAGGACCTGGGAGTGATGGTGGATAGTCGGCTGAATATGAGCTAGCAGTGTGCTCAGGTGGCCAAGAAGGCCAACAGCATCCTGGCTTGTATCAGAAACAGTGTGGCCAGCAGGGCTAGGGAGGTGATCGTCCCCCTGTACTCGGCTCTGGTGAGGCCGCACCTCGAGTACTGTGTTCAGTTTTGGGCCCCTCGCTACAAGAAGGACATCGAGGTGCTTGAGCGGGTGCAGAGAAGGGCGACGAAGCTGGTGAGGGGCCTGGAGAACAAGTCCTACGAGGAGCGGCTGAGGGAGCTGGGCTTGTTCAGCCTGGAGAAGAGGAGGCTCAGGGGCGACCTTATCACTCTCCAAAGGTACCTCAAGGGAGGCTGTAGCGAGGTGGGGGTTGGTCTGTTCTCCCACGTGCCTGGTGACAGGACGAGGGGGAATGGGCTAAAGTTGCCCCAGGGGAGTTTTAGATTGGATGTTAGGAAGAACTTCTTTACCGAGAGGGTTGTGAGGCATTGGAACAGGCTGCCCAGGGAAATGGTGGAGTCACCATCCCTGGAAGTCTTCAAAAGGCGTTTAGATGTAGAGCTTAGGGATATGGTTTAGTGGGATCTGCTAGCGTTAGGTCAGAGGTTGGACTCGATGATCTTGAGGTCTCTTCCAACCTAGAAATTCTGTGATTCTGTGTTTGGCAGCAAACATAAAGTTTGGCTCTTCCCTTACTTAAATTGACCAGTAGGACTCATTCAGTATTTGTGTTCCTGCAGTGCTCTCTTGCCAGCAGCTTCTTCTTTGCTTTAATTGCATGCAATGTGAGGCTGAACAACTCTGCAGAACCGAAAATCTGTTTGGCTCAGATGCATTAGTACTGTAGCTTTTGATAGTCAAACCAGTGGAATACACTGTTTGTAATCTGTGCAAGATCTACTGTGATCAAACTGAAACGTGTCAAGGGTTGTGTTGGTGAGTGTAATGTTACTGTAGTTAGAAGCTAATTTGTGATGGTTTTGGGGAGTTATTTCGGGAAGCATTAAGAAGTTGAGTAAAATAAATGGAATGCAACCTTGTTACAATGTGTATTCCTGCTGCAGTTAATTAGGTGTCTGACAAAATCATGCTATTTTTTTCTCAGGTTAAATTTAGTCTGCATACCAGATACCTTTAAAAAGTTGCTGTTTGTAAATATCGTCAAAGTAGCATCTAGTTATAGGCTGTTTTTTCCATGCATTATTGTATTTTTGTTGGCTTTGAGACAGCGTTTTTTTAAGCATACCCGTAAAGTGTTCCCTCTTAATGTAATGTGAAAGGGGTGTGCTCTGATAGTTTAGGCTTAGCACTGGAAGGCATAAACTCCTGAACTTTGATCCTAACTTGTCCACTTCCCTCTGACACTGAAAAAAACTATTAGAAAACTTTTTTAGTCATTGTCTTGTCAGCTTGAAAAGCCTGAGGTACTTTGTCTCTGTCCAGTTTGGTTAATGGAATGCAGACTTCAACATAACATCACTGTAAGTGAATGTAATAGTTGAAGTAAAGATAGAGTAAAAAAAAAAAAAGTTTGATTTTCATTTTAGCATTTCAGTGGCTAAAAGGTGGAGGTCTTCCAAGGCATCTGAAGTCATGTATTTATTCTTTCAAACGAAAAATCTAACTAGCTTTGAAGCAATTTATTCAATAAAAATGACATAATCTTGGGTAGCCTTAGCTGAAGAAAGCCCATAGCATAATTACTATTTTGGTACACAGACATTTTTAGACTTGCTACCAATATGCATCTATCAAGAACTAGCTTTCTGCTGAGAAGTAACTTGCTGGCAATGTTCAGAGAGGGATCTCTCTCTCTTTCTCACTCTCTGCATAGTTAACTAGGTACAAAAATAATTTCAGCAATTATAAATTACAAGTAGGCTTTCACAAACATTTCATTTCGAAAAATGTGTCTATTTGATAACTTGCATACCAAGTTTCAGGGAGGCTGAAAGTTAGTTGAAGTAATGACAGGCATAGCTGGGCTAGTAAAATGGTAACAATCTGACCAGTACTTCACTTATGTATATGCCATTTCTGACAGCTATTGTGTTAACCAGTTTTCAGATAGATTAGTAAAGATTCCAGCAATTTTTTTTTTTGAGTTTTAACACACAAAGTTTTAATGTGACACACTTAGAAATTGCTGAGGTTCAAAATTTTACTCCAAGTAAGAAATCTACTGTGTTTTACAGTTCTTAGTATCTGTGTTTTTCTATGCCAGGATACCAGGAAAAGATATAATTAATGCAAGTGTTGGCTTGATATTAGACTTCATTATAGTTGCATGGGGAGAAGGAAAAGCACTAGAGAGTATCTTACCAGAATCACTATAGCAACAGCTCACCCCATCATTCCCCATGTTTTCCTCAGCCTATGATACTCTCTATTCAATCTCTGGATTATTAATGGCATTTTTATTGAAAATGAGCTGTTTTAACTGTAAAAGCCTGGGAATAGTTTTGAGAGAAGTCCTAGAAGCTGTCTCCTTTATAGTCAGTAGCTGGGGAAAAGTTGAGCCTTTTGTTATTGTTCTTACTGTTAACAACAAGACTTCTCCAGTTTCTTATTAACTGCTGCTCCTCAAGTGAATTTCAGTGTTGTGATGGGAGTAGCATGGATACTTCATGAGACTGAGAAGAAAATCTGTTTTTCCTGCTTGTCTTTTCCAAAAGCACCAGGAGAGGTGGAAGGTAATGGATTACGAGACACTGTACTATATTAAGAGGAGAAAAATAAGAACACTATATTAAAGCATCTGCTTGTTCTGTGTTTTTTTTTTTTGTTTTGTTTTGTTTTGAGTTGTGTCTCTAAGAAACAAGAAGCAGAACAAATCTCATATGCTGTCCACTTCATCGTTCTATCATGGTCATAAAAGGAATAAGGCAAAAATAGGGATTACTTGCTTCATAGTTCATGTTTGCAATAAAACTTCTGAATTTTCTGGATTTTGGTAAAATGACCTTGTTTTATTTCACAGAATCACAGAATTTCTAGGTTGGAAGAGACCTCAAGATCATCGAGTCCAACCTCTGACCTAACGCTAGCAGTCCCCACTAAACCATATCCCTAAGCTCTACATCTAAACGTCTTTTAAAGACTTCCAGGGATGGCGACTCCACCACTTCCCTGGGCAGCCTGTTCCAATGCCGCACAACCCTTTCAGTAAAGAAGTTCTTCCTAACATCCAATCTAAAACTCCCCTGGGGCAACTTTAGCCCATTCCCCCTCGTCCTGTCACCAGGCACGTGGGAGAACAGGCCAACCCCCACCTCGCTACAGCCTCCCTTGAGGTACCTCTGGAGAGTGATAAGGTCGCCCCTGAGCCTCCTTTTCTCCAGGCTGAACAAGCCCAGCTCCCTCAGCCGCTCCTCGTAGGACTTGTTCTCCAGGCCCCTCACCAGCTTCGTCGCCCTTCTCTGCACCCGCTCAAGCACCTCGATGTCCTTCTTGTAGCGAGGGGCCCAAAACTGAACACAGTACTCGAGGTGCGGCCTCACCAGAGCCGAGTACAGGGGGACGATCACCTCCCTAGCCCTGCTGGCCACACTGTTTCTGATACAAGCCAGGATGCCGTTGGCCTTCTTGGCCACCTGAGCACACTGCTAGCTCATATTCAGCCGAATCATATTCTATGATTCTATGATTCTAAGTTTTGAGGAGTTCAAAGCAAGCCTGTAGGATACTGATGCTGATAAAGTTATCTGAAGGAGTTTTCCTCTCTGCACTTTGCAAATGATTCTAGAGGGATTCAGGGTTGCCTAATGGCAGGAGATTGGAAGAGCTGCTCCGCTCCAGTTCTGCTAACATTCACTGCCAGTGGAGGGAAGGACAGATAAATAATTCAGGTAATTTTCAGAGCTGAGAAATAGCTTGAGACTTCGCTGCAGGCTCTGGATCTGTTACTGTTACCGTTTCTTTTGTGGTGATTCTTTTCTCTGTTTATGTACAAGTAAAGCATTTCTTTTGTGCGGAGTAAACTCCTTCTCCAGTCATATATTATTATGAAATGTATAGCATATATTTAGGGCTTTATGACTGTTTGCTTTTTTCTTTTTAATGTATTTATGTTGTTCCCTGTAGTTTAATCACAAGAGTGCCTTAAATCCATCAAGAGGAAGAAGATCATTTAGTGATGCAGTGCTGGAGGTTGATAACAATGGGCACAAATGCTTTTTCTAAGAGAAATTTAGCTTCCATTTGTTAATTAAGAATTGTCTGTCAAAAAAGCAGGTAGGTCAGTAAAGGACAGAGTAGATCCTAGCCACCATATGGTTGATTGATGTGCATGGTAGTCATTGTTAAAAACAGACACTGCAAAGCTGAGCTTTTTGTATAGTAGGGTAGTTTTGAGCAGTGCAATAGGTGTGTTGACGCTACTGAGAGGTGAATTCTGTCCCTTCAGTCGTTAGGAGAGGGTGATGACCGACCAGAGCAATATCCCTAGACTTTCTAAAGTACAGTAGGTATTTCTACTAAAAGTATATGACTTTGTATATGGCAGTATGTAGCCGTTTGGGTGCTTTTACCAAGCAAAAGGGTTAAGAAACAAAGAAAACTGTAACATCGGGCTAGATAGAAATAAAAGATGAATGTGATATAACTGGAAAGCAAGACTAGATATGAAAAGCATTCTTTAAATCTTAATATTTGAATGTGCTTCTGCACTATAGTTTTTTCTTGTCTAAAATGTGATCATTTAGATCTGTTTTGAGGTTGCATTCATCAGTGATGTTAGAGCTCTGTGCAACTCCTGAACAAAAGATGCTACATAAGAACTATACATTCATATGGGGGTACAGCTAGCCTAATTTAGAAAAATTAATTTTAAAGCTGAAGCGATCAAGAGCTAATTTAGTTTAAAATCAAAGATTGGGGAAAGTCAGTAGAAATTGTAACAAAAGAAGGGCTGAACATGGGCTTTCTTTAGGGAGTCTGCAAGCTGCTTTTCTTTTTGTGTAAGAGCATAATTCTGTCTCACAGGATTAGACTATCCCTCATTATAGTTGATTTATATATTTTTTAAACCTCTCCTGTTGCTGCTTTTGATAGAAAGTGTCTATACGCTTTCTATAAATATATAGATAGTGATTATCTAGATAAAAATACTTACGCTATGTATACTGTGTGAGTTTTTTATTTCACCACAAAAGGAGAGTGTTCCCTCTGTTTTTGCTTGAGTTGGCAGTTAATATATGTGGTATTTCCTATAGGACTGATAGGATTATATATGATTTTTTTAAAAGGGGACATACAAAGAAAGGTTTAGGCCCAGATTGAGGCAAAGAAGAAGTAGAAAAGTAGTTACGTTCATGTATAAGAGGAAATTTCAGTCAACAAGGATTTTTTCAGGGCTGTTGTCTTTGACACTGACACATGAGCAATGCCTCTGAGTCCATTTAAAATGCAGAGGATTTTTCCCAAGGCCTGTGGCTTGAAATGACAAACAAAGGGAGATTTCTGGGTGACGTTTCCTTAGCCTTCCAGTTTCCAAGCTAAGCCCGTCTGGAATCCATTTGATCATTATGCGCTGTAGCTAAAAAAATGTGCCTGGGAAGAAAAAAAAACATGGCATTACCAAGGAGCTTCACAGCCCTGTATGACTTCTGTAAAATGTGGAGTGGCTTTGGATTCTTTCCACTGAGAGCGCTTCTTCTTGGCTCTCAGAGACATTTCGTAGGGCATTTATTTGTTCTAAGTCTCCTTACATTTCACTTCCAGAGATTTCAGAACCTGAAGTGAATGAGAAGACATCTGGCACTCTCCTGATTAAAGCAAACCAACATGCAAACTCCTATTTCTCTCTAGTTCTAAAAGAAGTAAGAGAGATCTGGAGTCTAGATGGATTAAATTAAATGCAGTGATTATCACATGGAAGGTTCCTTCCTTCCCTGGAGTAGAACCTGCAAGCATTATGTGAATCTTACAGGTTTTAACTCTGAGGTAGGCAGAGTAACACATCCAAAACATCTATATTAGAAATAATGAAAGAATGGAGAGTACTCGGTATCTTCCTGTTTCAATTTTTCCAGTTCCTTGTAATACGGCAGAAGACAGTAACACATTTGTAACACATAAAAGCATTATTGTATAAGAGATTTTATTTAGGGAAATGGTTTCATTAATGGAAATGAAAAATGAGCGAAGCAAAATACAAATGAAGTTTACCATGTCTTGGAGAGATCTGGAGACCTAAGAGATCATACAGTTGTGTGTACCATATGTGTAGATTATAACAAAATACTTTATTGTTAGGTCAGACAATGCTGGAGAAGGGAAAGGACCCTCAATATTTTTCATAGATGTGAAAAAAAGAAAAATAGTGTATTGCACAAGGATGGCCTCTGACAATACCAGGAGTTGAATACATACACTTAGGAAAGCTGTGGAGTACAAGAAGGGACTTTCAGATCAGCTTAGCAAAAAACTAGAACAGATCTGAGCTGGCTTTCCCTCCACACAGCAGAGCTGTTCCTGGTACTATACTTCTGCAGCAGCAGCTGCTGTGTAACCCAGCACATTTTTCTTCACAATTTTCTTCATTTGTGTCTATCCCCAAAATCAGTGAATGAACACTTCACCAAATCTAGGGAAGGGGGTGCAATGAGGCTCCGTAGTGCTTCTCTTTGCTCTCCCAGTGTGGCTGTATTATTTCCCTTGAAAATGAAAAGTACGAGAAAGCAGCAGTAGAGTGTATCACCGCTTGATGGCACCAAACAAATTTGAAAGACCATTAAAATAAAGAAAAAAAGCTGGGAAGTAACTCAGCTTTTCTGCAGTGTGGGAGAGCAGCAATAGGTCATGCTTGCTGGTTCAGTAGAGCACTCTGTAAGGCACTCTCAGCATCTGATAAACTTTACCGTTGTTCAGTTTCTTTTACACAGCATGAGTACTTCAGCACTGCTGTAAATAATCATCAGTGGGGCCTTTTGCAGGGAATTAGTAAACTAGGAATGCATTCTTAGCCTGATACGCAGGTCAGTTTGTGGGCAAGTGTGTGCACTTGCTTGCCTAAAAATGTTCTGGTCGCCTTGTACTAAGGCTGTATGCTCATTGTATCTCTTCTACATTGTAATAGTAATCATTTTACAGATATGAAATGATGAAAATCAAGTTCCTGCATTGGACCCTTGAATCATTTTCCAAAATAAGGGTAATTCTAGTACCATTGCACCATGTGCTATTATATTCACAATGCCCTTGGTATTGCAGTTTCTGCTTGTATTATAAATATTCTTCTTCCCGTTCTCTATGGGGACAGAGGTTTTCTGGTCAGTGACAAGGAGGATCACCATATCGATTGTTCAGCTGTTAACATTAAAGTGTAGCAACAGTGAGCTCCCCTAATACTGTTACAGCTGTTTCTCCTTGTCTCTTCTCAATCCATTATAAGAATCTTGTTCTCAGGTTTTTATTAGTTCTCAGAAAAATGAGTTTCAGCAGCAGACATCTGCAAGATAACCTCCTGGTCTTTCTATTAAAAACACGGCAATTGCTAGAGGCTTCCTTTATTTAATTCAGTCTGAATCTTCTGCTTTCTGTAATTTTAGCTTCCTTCTGTCTTTTCATCTGTCTCTGAACATATTGCTTTGCTTAATTATATCCTGTTTTGTGTTTCATGGAGAAGGAGGAAGACATTAATGCTTGTCAAAATGACCAGCGATCTCCTCCTTTCCCTGATTCCGTTTCGAATAAAAATGTCTGCCACAACATTTGGTTAGTTTGCCTAGGTTAGCTGTAAGAACAGATACTCTATTGGCTTCTCTTCTCAGCCAGCAGAAGAGAGACAGAGCTCATCACAGCATTATATGGATCAGAAACAATTAAAGATGTAAGTGTTCCTGTTTCTTTATGACTTCCAATTCTCCTTCTACCACATCATGGATTAATGGAAGTGTGTAGTGCTGAGGGAGTGCATGTGTGCACATGTATTGGATTCTTATTGACATGGAGATAGAGCAATTTTGGCACTAGTTCCCTCTCTTCATTCCTATGCAACTGTTTTGTAATGAATTATTAGAATTAACTAGAAAACTCTCTGGCTGAGAAGCTGTTTGCTTTTGTTTGAGTAGTACCCAGTACATCGGAGATGTAGTCCAAGAATAAGGATCTTAACAGTAACATGCAGTAATTATGTGACAAGTAATGATAGTAATGATGGATCCTGTGATTGTGTGCATGCGTGCATATGAACAAGTGCCCACTCTCTTCCAGGCCTTAAAAGCTCATGTGAAGACTTCTTTAAAAAGTTAGTACGATACATGTCTGAATTCTGTGCATATCATTGCCAGAAACTCGTGGTGACCGAGGATCAGTTTCATGATGTCTCTTAGACCTCATCACATCCCTCTTAGACCTTTTACTGTACAAGTGCAATTTAAGTCAGGAACCTAGAAGCCTTTCCCATTATGGTAGGCTGTATCACTCCCAGGGTGCATGAGATGCTGAGTGCTCTCTCTCTGGTGTACTCAAGAGAATAAATAATGCATTTGCTTAAAGGTGAATACTCAAACCCATTACAATCTTTTTTTTTTTTTTTAATGTTTTCTTCCCTCCTATGTAACGAATTTGTAGAAAGGATGCCAAAGATTATATCAAAGGAAAGGCCTAAGTCTTTGAGAGCATCAGTGTAACGTTTTTTTAAGATTGTTTTTTCCACTTCTGAAACAATATTAACCATTTAATGAAGCAACTTTAAAAGATCCTGGTGGCTTTGTTGCTGGGTACCGGTGTTGCACTCTGACCCATCTTAAATGGCTGGTGAAACAGTCTGTAGCAATTAGATGATTGTTTCATCAAAATATGATTAAATTCAAATGCCTGTAATTGACGCTTCCTGTAAGCGTTATTGAAACAGGACTTTAATGAAAGCAAATATATATTCTTGCTGTTCCCAGTATTTGAATTCCAGAGGGAAGAAAATGGAAAGCAATTAGAGCAAGAAAATGGATGTTCATAATTTAATATTCAAAGCATGCTTTTCTTTTTCCCTTAAATTCTAATTTAAGGGAGAGGTTTTATGTGCTGCTTAAAGAGTAGTGTATTTAGACTTCATGTAGTTGTATAGCTCTGCTTTTGGCACTGAAGTCTTCTGGACGCGGAAGACTCGAATGCTTTTCCAAGCTTGGCGATCTGTGTAGCCCTTAGCCATGGGATACAATATGCAGAGATTCACTGGGGGGGAAAAAGAGAGTTGGTGGCCACGTTAATCTGATAAATGTTCTGGAAAGCATGCTCACTCAGATGGAAGAGCCAACCCTGCCTCTAAATGGTGCTGCAGCTTGGCTTGAGGCTGCAAGCATCTGCACATGAGCCCAGCTCAGTCATCTACGTTTTCTACAGGAAGTGGCACTCAGCGCTGTGCTGGGTACTGAGCCTGCTTTTCATGCATACGATTTGAACTGAGAAAGGTTGCATGTATCTACTGGCGCTGGGGTGTGAAATTCAGCACAGGATCAAGGCCGCAGTTCCTACCATTGGATTCTTAATTGCTTTTTGAGTCTTTGCCAAAGATAAAGCTCCATATGCTTTTAGTCACTTCTTTTCCAAATACAAAGCAAAGTGTATATGGCTAAATAAGGACAAAACAAAAGAGGCTGAACTTCAAGTATTTTATTTTACAAATTGGTTAAGCAGTAGAGTAGGTTGCCTAGGAACACTGCTGAAGCCATGACATGAGGTGTCTCAGAGCTAATTAAAAAAATGTCCATGAGGAACAACGCTAGTGCAGCTGATGCAGGGGGCAGGGGAAGGGTCTCCAGCAGAGTTTCCCAGTGCGTGAGGCATACCTCACTGTTGAAGCATTTCTAAATACAAATGAAGCCTGCAGCAGTCTGAGGAGGCAGAGCCACAGTGAATTCTTAAGTGTTTCAAAAGAAGCATGAGTTAAAGTGTTGGGGAGATACCAGACTACACAGGCTGTGAAGGTTCAAACGCAGCAGTATTTTGATGTAATTCTGACACTTGCTGATGTTGTAAGTCATGGAGCAGTGTTGCTTGTTGAAGAGGCCAGCAACAATACAATGTTACATGATGAGGGCAAGGTTAAAGAGTACTACAGTGTTTATAGCAATCTCAGTTGCCTTTATAAATTATACCAAGCTATTATTGTATCATATTCATCAGGGGAAAAACAGTAGGCTTTCTGGAAAGTGAGTTTAAAATATTTTGCATTTGTGAAAAGGTCATATTCTCTCATCCTACACGCTATTAAAGTATATCAGAGTTTTGTTTCTTTTACTGAAAGGGCTATCTAGTGCTCTTTGGAGAGCAATAATTGACTGACTGTAAAGTGAAATACAGATATATGTATGAGATCATGAAGGGCAGAGGTACTGAAACACAAAATGTTGCTCCTAGATTTTTTTTCCTGTGAGAACAGTGTGTTGTAACCGAGTCCTGGACTTTTATTTTCCTTTAGGTTTCGGCATAGTCCAAATTGCTGGTACTTGAGAGATTGGACCATCCACAGTTGGATCAGACAGTGCTTAAAATATGGTGCACAAGACAAAGCCTTATACACATTAAAAAACAAGGTAAGTTTCTACAAGGAAAAGCAATGACTATATTTGATCGGGTCTGTGAGGCAAGTGTGGCCTACCTGAAACCTATATTACAGCCAGGTATGGATATTGCAGTTTTTATGTTCAGATATTTCATTGTCAAAACAAAAATTGATGTTTGACCTGAATTTCAGCTACAACTGAAAAATTTAAGTTTTATGTCCCTTCTTCTCTCTTAAAGGTTTTTGTTTTTAAATAGTGCTGGCATCAAAGCCTGCTAAATACAGGAGGGACATAAAAATCCCAATAGGCAGTGCCTCTCCTGGTCCCAAAGACCCAGGTAAAATGTAAAACAAATCCAGTACATTGAAAGTTAATAGGCCAACATCACAGGAGCAGAGTTAATAAACTTCTTAAATTGCCTGACTAACTGTCATATTGCACCGGTGTGAAATGCCATGGTACTGATCTTTCTCATACCTGCAGAACTATGCTTTGGAAGATCTGAACAGCAAATTTTCACATTCATTTTTTGTTCTCTCTTCAGGTTCAGTATGGAATTTTCCCAGATAATTTTACATTCAATATTTTGTTGGATTGTTTTTTAAACCAGAAGAAATATGAAGGTAAGAAAATATATAGCTACTCTGCCTCCCCATATGTGTGCTATTAAATCCACAGAGCCTTTCTTTGAATTAAAAACTTCTAGCCATGTTTTCTCTGGTCACCTTGAAACCACACTTTCTTTCCTTATGTAAACTACGTTTCTACATATTTATATATCCCTCTTGTTGTGATCTTATTCATTGTATAATTTTGAAATACGCAATTCAGAGTATTTCTACCATGATTAATCCCATTCCAAATGTAAGCTATCTTCTCCAACTTTCAGATTTCCAATTTACATGTTAACATTATGTTTGAAGTTACTAGTGAGAATTTGGTATGTTGTATAGCTTCTTGAATGGTTTACATCTAATCTGAGCTGTTTGTCTAGACTTCTATCTGTCACTGAAGAGAGACAGCTGTGTTGAATGGCCATGTTGAGGAGCCTTTCACTGTTGACTGTTAAAGTGCTGAGAAGAATAATCCTCTCATGTTTGATGACAAATATTTAAGGTTTTAATTTCACTGCAGGTTTTCTGGTACTGTAGACTTGCAGTGAGCTTTTCTTTGCATAAACCTGCAAAACAAATGACAGAGAAAATAGAGTTGTAGAAGGACTTGTCTGTAGCTTTTGTCATGAAAGTATTGCTAAATGGCAAGTTAATACTTATTTTATTTTGAGAGGCCCCCATCTGTGAATTCCTCATTATTACATCCATACTTCTTTTCTCTGACAGGCTCAAGGCCTTCTATTTAACAAACTGGCCTTCCTGACAGGGAGTGTCACTGCAACTCTCTGTGGAGCTTCTCGAGAACACTGTTTGCTGAATACAGTGAATGCTATGGGTGATCTGTGACAACATTTCTTCTCCATTGTACTATACTGTCACCTTGAGGGCAGTTAGTTTTAGCCAGCTTTCTCTTGCTTGTAATCAAAACACAAGAACAAATTTTAATTTTTTTTTTTTTTTTTTAAATGTTAATGATTGAAGGGCTGAGCAAAGAAGAGGCTATTGAAGTCGGAAAGCATTGAGCTAAGATGAGTTTAAAAAGCTTCTTTGTTGTTGTCTCATGTAATTCAATCAACTCTTCCTTCTTCTCATAGCATGTTAGTATAACCCAAATGGGTAAGACTAATTTTCTACTGCTAGTCATAAGAAATCTTTAACTTTCTCCGTAGCTACTTCAAAATGTACTGCAACAGTAAAGCATCATTGAGCACCAGCGGATGCAAAAGAAAGGACATGTGAAAATTTCCACTGACTAATTATGTATCTATTTCCACCGTAGATGCTCTGTCAGTAGTAACAGAGATCATGCTGCAAGAAAGTTTTGATGAATTCTCAACACAGCTTCTTTCTCTTTATGTTTTATACCAGTACCTGGCAACCAAGTCTGAACATACGGTAAGCTGATCATACTCAAAAATGATACTTAGAGCTTCTCTTTCCAAGTATTGTGTTGCAGTCAGCTGGGCATTCGGTTGTGAATGTATTTATTTACCCTAAGTTTACCTAAAAATTGAAGTGCTCCAAGTTTTTTCATTGTTTTGAAAACTACAGAAGAAAGGAGAGAAAAAAAAAAAAAGCAACAGAAGATGAAAGCCAGCAAATAACTTGTCATCATTTTTAGTAGCTCCTTTCTCTGAAAGGGAGAGTGTGTCAGGATTTTCAGTTGTGGCGTATGTCCACTTCAGTGGTATTGCTTGCCATTATAACTTGGTAAAGTTGATGCTTCAGAAGTACAAAAGATTTTCACTAGAAATTTCACTACCCCATTTGGCTTTGTTTCTGCTAATTTTTTGAAATATTTAAAAATAAAATCGCTCCTGTCTTCAGACTGGGTTAGGCTTTCCTATTCATATCTGTCTTGTTTAAGGCCAACACGACAATTCAGGTTCTTGGAAATGGCACTATTCTACCTTCTCATCCACAAAAAGTACTAGAAACCTCCATTTGTCTTAAATAAAACATATTCTAAAACGTTAAGGCCAGTGCCTTAAGATTTTAATCAATTGACTTGTAATTTCAGTTTTCACTATAGAAACCGTGCATTTGATCTTCTCTCCTCCATTTCTCAAGTATACTTCATCACTTATATATGAAAAGCAGAGGGACTAAAATCTGTTTTTTCCCATTGTGTTTGTCTATGTTTGTGTCCTTACTGCAAAGACAGGCACTTGCCGATATGTGTAATATGTTATGAAAGCAGAATATGAAAGCAAGGGTGGTATGGACATACAACACATTTAAAAGACGAGCCTATTTATACAGCTGTGATGTATTTAATATGCATTTTGAAATAACCCCATTCAAGGTCTGCAATAAGCCATATTTTTATATGTATGCACTAAACAGTACCATTCAACACCTTGTAATGCTCAGTACCATTTTCCTGTGGCTAATTTAGGAATGGCTGTAGACAGAAAATCCCTGTTCCTTCTTTCCAAGATGCAAGACAAGTCAGCCAGTGTCCTGTTGCAGACAGGGCCTTGACCACCATAGCTTAGGGTCCAGCAGCCTGCCAAAATGTTTTTTAACTTTGAGGACTGAATCATGGACTATCTGACTGTACTAGTCCCTAGCACAGGTGATAGAGAACTTCCATGTTTCTGCTGCTGTAAGCACTGCTGAGCCAGACCGACTGGTCTTGGCTCTCCCCAGAAAGTATCCTCCTTGACTGTTGCAAACAATCAGTGTGATTGCCATCTTCCAATGCAAAGGCATTAATGTTAAGCACTTGCAGCTTCTCCAGCTCGTGAAGCCAAATGGGACAGTTCCCAAAAGAAAGTAGACCTTCAAAGCCCCGTTTTTCCAGTTTCATCTGATTTTCTCGTAACATTCACCAGGAATGCTGAATTCAACAAGAAACAGACCTATCCCTTTGCATGCCTTTCCTGGGTCAGGCAAATAGCTTGTGTGCTTGTTAGGTGATGGTGTTTTATGTTGGATGATTATATGCAAATTCACATAGCACCTGAAGGGAGACACAGAAATTACCACACCTTGAAAAGATGACTCCTTCCATTAAACCAGGGAACTTCTTTTCAAAAAGTTTCTGCCTTTCACTAGCGGTATTTGTTCCAGGTTTTAAGGTAATAACAAGGTGCTTAAAGTACCCTGCAACAAAATCTGTGTATTAGAGAAGCAGACTTCCTCCAGTCTACTGTCTTTTATGTCTTCCCCAGTTTCTTCACAAGGGGAGTTGTTCAGCTTCTTTCATTTGCTGAGAAAAGATGTGTATCCTTGAAGTCTCTACTTCTCTGGCCTTGTATTGTACTATCCCACAGCAAAGTAAAATTTACACCACTCTTGTGGTTTTAATGTCCTTCCTTACTGGGTCCCCTTCTCTAGCTTTCACTGGTGGTCAGATCTATCACTGGGACTTGAAGCAGCCCGTAGCAGCGTATTCTCTCTGCATTTTTTATTCTAGTGTAGGATAGGGGAGAATGCATCTTACCACCTGCTTAAAAGAAAGGACTGCTCCAGTACGGACGCCACATAGTTTTGTTTTCTGACATTTTACTGTCTTCTGGAAAAAGGTGTTCTTTATTATAAATATACTGTTCTTCAGGTTGTGTGTACTGTAACTCTGAACAATGGACATGTTTAATGATTCTGTACTTTGCTAGTAAGATGTGATGAAGGCCACGTGCTGCCTTTGGTTACTGCAGTATTTTTGTTTGTGTTTGTCAAGGAACATGTACTTAGTTTACATCTTAGTTTAAATTATTTGCAGTGGGAAGAGGAGAGAAATCTCGGTGCATCACTGCTGCTTACAGGACTAAAGCAAACAAACACTGTGGGATTTAGCTCCCAGCTGTATGGTTACACATTTCTTGGTAAGTTTTACTCATGGTTGTTATTTTCCCTCTTATTGCTGCTGGATGAAATAAATTTGTGCCCTTGCTTTATTAAAATGTAATCAATGAAAAGAGTAAACAAAAGGAGAAAGAGTGGAAGAAACACTTTCAGAGTTAAGACTGAATGAAGGAAAACATTCTTAGAGAGCAGTAGGGTTTGTTTGTGTGTGGACCAACACATTTTCCTGATAAAATCCCTCAAGACAGAGTTTTGTAGAACGAATCTATGGTAATAGACAATGTGTTCTTTTTCTAGTTAGAGTTTATTAACTTCTTAAGATAATCTTTACATACCAAGAATTACAGAGACTGCACGCTGAAAAACACTATGTGTAGAACATTTACCACTCACTGTAACATTAATATTTCTGTTGTGAATAGCAGATAGCAGCACCTTTATCTTATATCTTTTAAGAAGCCTTCATCAATAATGATATGCTGTATTATTTAAAGAGCGGTTAGATCAGAGTACATCCAGAACAGGAGGGAAGGGGGTTAGGAGGTGGGTAAGAAGGGATAAGCAATTCTTGAATTTCCTGCAACCTTTATGGGAATATAGTCTAGAAGGTTTTGTCTTTCTCTGTAAAATGATTATTTAATTTAGAGTAATCATTTAATTTAAAAATTTTCATTATGTTTTCAATTGTTCCAATACAGCATTATCTTTTATTCTAGAATTTATTCAGGATAATAAGAGGACACATTCTTAAAATGTGACTTCAGAATACAATGGATAGTGACAGAGTTAGGATGCTGATTCTGATTTATCATGACTGTAAAATGAAAACCTCGTTTTCATTGACAAAAGAGGATAAACATTAAAATCAATTGGAAACCTGAATTTCAGTGGAGCTATTTGTTATCAAGCGGAGATACT
Organism: Aythya ferina; assembly: GCF_964211825.1. Taxonomy (NCBI): domain Eukaryota; kingdom Metazoa; phylum Chordata; class Aves; order Anseriformes; family Anatidae; genus Aythya; species Aythya ferina. Next base: position 27,666,078 of record NC_140299.1, read on the forward strand.
GATACAGATAGGGAATTCGCTGTACAATTGGCATTCAGTTTGGTATAGGTTTTGTGTCATAAAGATGGGTTGAGTAGAGGCTGTATTTCACAAATGCACTCACTGTTTGTGAGCAGTAGTACTTGTTCCATGACATTGACATTGAGTAGATCAAAAGCTATTTGCTGTTATGTCACATATTCCACAGTCTTGCCAGCACTAATGGAACCGACCTCTGAAAGAGTGAAAGATGTCTTCAGGCACAGAGTGGCCTAACGCACCTTAGCTATTTTAATTTGTCCATAGTCCATAAGCTTTGTGCAGTTGCTACATTGCTTTTCCTAAAGTGTTCTTTTCCCTGTGGTGAAGAGTAAGGTGTGTTTTCACAGTTTGCATTCTTAGAGCCAGAGTTTAAATTAAAGTGAGACTTGGATGGATAACTCTTAAAAGCTACACTGAAGTGTGTTTTTTTTAATGTTGGCAATGACAAAATCAAGAGCTTAGAGTGACAGTCATAGCACATTAATACTCACCAACTAAAACGTCATGTACGTTTTCCCCATTATGTAGAACAGAAGTTTTGTAGTCTTTACTGTCACCCTCAGAAGAAAAGCTAGGTTGTCAGTGGTGCTATGCATCATAGGTCCTGCTAGAGTCATGAAGACCTTGGTGCACAGGGTGCTCCAAATTGAGAACCAGAATTCCATTTTTGCAGGTCTCCCATCTTTTCTTTAAGGAAGTTCCAACTAGAAATAAGAATAATGAGCTGTACAGTTAAGTAGAGCATATGCTTTAAGTCTCATATGATCTGGCCTTGGTACATGTGTGAGCAGACCCTAAACACCATGGGTGTGAGTCCTGCCTCTCACATTTAGCACACAGATACTGCACAGTGAGTCCATGAACACTAAACAATTACTTGTCTGAGATCTTCAGAGATGCTGACACTGTGCTGGACAACCAGGAAGCCTGGCCATTTTTCCACTTTTCTCTATGGGCAAAATGTACAGATGAGGGGGAGAAAATGGGGAGGAACAATAAACAAACAGGGACAAACGGGTAAGAGTCCTGAAGCTGGCAAAAAGAAGGCTCTTTAACAAAACAAGAAAACAATTCTGTCACAGCAGCTTTGTGTCTTTATTTACCACAGAAGCCTGGAAACTTGCTTTCACTTAGAGAACAGAACCAATCCTTATAGATTACCTTAGAACTCGAGTGTTCAATTACTAAACTTTAAGTATTGTTTCATCACAGGGAAAGTGGAGATGAATAAAGGTTTAAGAGCTGTTTACAACCTAATGCCGCTGATGTGGACACCTGGATACTTGAATAGAGCCTTGCAAGTGATGGAGAATGTGGCTTCATTGCCAGGAGACATCAAAATCTGCAAAGAAGCAGTAAGTCTGAAGACTATAACCTGTGTAACACAAGCAATTCCACACTAGCCAAACTTCAGTAAAACCTATAAATTACTTGTCTTGCTAATGGGAAGGTAGGAGACCTTTACAACCCTAGTAATGTTTCAGAGGTCTCTGGAAGACAGGAGGGGAAGTAACATTTAGAGCAGAAGCATGGCTTCAGTTAACAAGCCAGCAAAGATGTCTATTGGCATGTCCTTGGGAGCGAGTGTCTACTGTTGCCACAAGCCATTTATGTTTTATGCCGCATGCCCCCCCCAGGTACTTTCCCAGCTCTCTCAGAGGCATACCTGAAGACGAAATGTCACATCTTGTACCTCTCCTGGCTAATTCCATGTGTCTGTTCATGTGGAATCATGTCCTGAGTGATACTGGTCCAGAAATAGGGCAGGGTGATTTCTAGAAGGGTTGTAGTGCCTGTGATAGGAAGGATAAATGGATTTGGTCTGTTTGTGAGGTCAGCTCTTATGAATGGACTTTATTATAAGGAGTGCTATGGGGGCTTCACGCTGCTCCTGGAACCAGCCAGCTTGGGTGGAATAATTCAGGAAACTACATGGTGTGGTGCATAAAAACAGCACTGAGGGGCTTTCTGGTGTTTTTTCTTGATGTAAAAAGGCCAGGTCACTGCTGAGCAAGTGAACAAGCTTGCTTGTGAACAAGCAAGTTTTGGTGTGTGGAATTGTCTGAGAAACTCTCCAGATAAGAGTTCATGTATCTTCAAGCACACAGTAATGATTTCATTGATTATTTAATCCTGTTTCAGTACTGGTAGTTTAAGGATTACATTTCAGTGCCAAGAATGTTATTTTGAGTAAAGGTAATTTTTATTTCTTTAGCATTATATATACTTAACACTAAGAAAATGAAACCAGTAGGTATCAAGAGCCCTGTTGCTTGTGGAAAATGTCATGGATTCAAAGGTTACACTGTTACTTCATTCAACTGATAAACATTAAGGATAAGGGTTCAGAGAAGGGTAACAGCTCTTTACATGTGTAAAGGCTGAATTTTAAAATGCAGGCAGCCTGAATCCAGTAATTTCAGTTATAGCAATCTTCATAGTACTAAAACAGCAGCAGCATCCATATAGCAATTCCATCTTTCATTGTATCATATCATCATTGTTTAATTATACATAAAGAAATAGTTTACCAAGTCCCTTAGTGATGCTAATGCATTCTTTTGCTACAACTGCAGTTAGGAGAAGGTGGTTGTCTTGGTACCTCTCAAGAGAAAAACATGCAGAGAACAAGGGTATCACAGAGGTTAAAAATAAACATTTACCAACATATCATTATTATATGTATACCAACATACGCATTACTATATGCCCACATTTCCATTTTTCCTGTTAAATTACCCAGCTAATAACAGGAATGAATGTTCTTGTTGTTGAACAGGTAATTTTCTTTATTTTCACCAAAGGGGAATCAAGATGATCTATTAAAGATTATATGCTTTGAACGTTTGATGGTAACGTCTTATTTAGATGTATCTGTGATTGTATATCACGCTAGTGCTATTATCACAGTGGCTACCATTTAGCATTAATATTTATGACTAGATATAAGGCTAAGAGCAGATGATAGTCTAATGCCTGAGATATCCACAAACATCTGGATGTATACATCACCAGAGGCAGGGAGTTTTACTGTTGATGGAGGCTGACAGAGTTCTTCTGTTGCAGGGACTTTAAAATGGCCAGCCTCAAAAGTCCAAAATACAATATATAGTTCTTCCAAGAATTAGTCAATTTGCTTTTAGAATTTGGTTTTCTCTTTATCATACAGAGCAGTCATCTTGAACTACGGAGTAACTCAAAAAGCTGTTTGTAGATGCAACAGCAGTATTACTCAGATTGTATTTCCAAACTGTTTATGCTAACAGTGACAAATGTGATTGTTCAGGTTGATGTTCTGGAGACCATTTTGCAGTCTGTCCTTGAACCAAAACCTGGTCCAGAATCATCTGAAGAAACCAAGGAATCAGAGCAAAAGTCACAACGTGCAGAAACAGAAGAAACAGAAGAAACAGAGCAGTCTAAAGTACCAGAATACTACAGCCGATTCAAGGTAGGCGATTTTCATTTATGTAAATATTCTAAGTTGTAATAGATCTCCATAGTAAATACTAGAAAATAAATACGCTTATTATAGCTAGTAGACTAGCACCCGTTCAGTGCATCAGGAGTCTACCTGGCATTTCTGAAACTGTTGTCACCTTATATTTTCACTTACTCAAACAGGAAGCAACCTTCAAAAAAATAAGTGCTCAAGGCCACTTGTCTTTTGAATGTCTGCTGGGATTTTGTCTTCACTTTTCATACATCAGAATGATAAATCCAAATGCTGTTTGCAAAAGTGGCCTGTCATTAGAGAGCCATTATCTGACCTTGTATGGGTTCTTGCTCATTAAAGTAAATTGTACTGGGGTTGAGACAATACTGAATTTATTGTCCATTTGTATATGTTAGGATTAGTAGGAAAGTTGCATCCTATACTTCCAGTCTGTGGAATTAAGTAAGGCTTCCCTTTTATCTCAAGTTTGTCACACTGATGCTAACAGTATAAAACACGAAACAGTTGTTCCTTAGGGCATAGCTATATGGTGATTGAATTTTATCTCATAATCTCATAATCATTTATCTCATAGCTAAGTAACAAGCCCATTTTATGTGATCATTTCTGATTTGTACTGTGGTAAAATTCAAATACCCCTGGTTAGAGCTAATTTGGCCTGTAGTTCCAGGCTGTCATGGCCTTGAACAGTCCTGGATTAGGAGACATTTCCTCTCAGAAAGAGCAGTCAGGCATTGGAACAGGTTGCCCAGGGAAGTGGTGGCATCACCGTCCATGGCGGTGTTCAAGGAAGGGTTGGACGTGGTGCTTAGGGACATGGTTTAGTGGGTGACATTGGTAGTAGGGTGATGGTTGGACCAGGTGATCTTGGAGGTCTTTTCCAACCATAATGATCCTGTGATTTGGTCCAGGCGTACAATTCCTGTTTCAAACTGTAGCTTGTTCAGCTTTTGTGTGTGTTCCTGGACTTTATGTCTAATGCAGACCTTCAGAACAGCCATTTGTACATGAAAAAGCTGTGGCAGCATGACTAACAACTGTGATGTGTGAGAGGCAGTATGTTCTTTACTTCCAAGAAGCAGGACTTGAGGGCATTTGGCTCTTTCCAGAAAAGGAAAAAAAAAAAAAAAAGCCTTTAGAGCTGTAATTTAGACTGTGTGTCTGACACTGTCACTCACATTGTAATTACCTGTTTTTAGATCCCATGAACTGAGGCCTACAACTTAGTACAGTGTTCCTGGGGTAATTCTTTCCATCAATATAAATGACTGGTGAGCAAGCATTTCATCACATAAATGCTGGGGAACACTGTCTTGGAAAGCAGTGTACCTCCTCTGAATGCAGAGCCCTGGAGACTGCATATAAAAATTACTGACTTTGCCGTTTAAGAATATGCCCTTCTGGTACCAGCAGGACAGAGAGACTGCTGCTTTCCTAAATTAGCTTCAGTAACATATTACAGCAGAGCAGGGAAGATTCCAGAGTTCAGTGGGTTCAGTCCAGTAGTGGGTTAGGAGAGAGGTCTCTCTAGTTTCCAGTTCATTTTTCTCTTAGTTCAGTTTTATACTGCTTAGGTTTAGTGCATGAACCCCCTTTTCAATAGTGGGTAGCAGGGAGATTCTTAATGGTCTAAAATTGTTATTTTTAAACAGAACGTCTAAGCTCTAATCATGGGAGAAATTGCCAGGAATTACATTCCTTTCTCAAATCCAAACTGTACACTCTTCATGTTTGTCCCTGATGTACTGTAAACTTGCTGATATCTCAACAAAACAGAGGTGAATACGCAAAAATATTACTAAGTTTGGCTTTACTCCAGTAGCTTCAAAGGCATTTTGTTTCCTTTTAATTTTTATCATAAAATCAAAAAGGCAGTGGAGTCAAATGCCCAAGCCCCTCAGACATGTATGCCTACCACTTGAAGAGACTTGTATCTGCTGTCTGACCCGTTCAGACCTTCCACTGCCTGGCAAAACAGCAAAGCCTTTATAGTTGGTATTGGCTCGGGTGGGAAGAAATGGAGAGGCATCGGAAGGGGCACTCCAGTTTTGTTCTTGAGAACAAGGTGTAACCTCAAGGCAAGAGCTGAGGGGCAGTGCCTTTGCAGCTTACTGCAGTGGGAGTTGGAGTAAGAGGAATACTGCAGATCAACTACACAGCATGGAAGCTTCCCATGGTAACTGGGAGAGGAAGACCAGATGTCTTCATGGACCCAGAATTGCCATTGTGTTTGGTGGTGAATTATCCCCATATCTTTTTTCAGTCATCTTTCAATGCAGGTTAATAAGCTTTATTCAAAGGACATGTGAAAGAAGCATGGATGTACCTTTCTTTGGGATACCTACTTGCTTTAAACATTTCCACAAGTGCTTGGTTAAGTAAAACATTTTATTTAAAAGAACAATTGGAAAAGTGTTTACTATCTAATGAATGAGCAAAAGGGTAAAGAATCTGCCAGTGCCATGTCATCTTCCTCCCTCAGGAAACTCTTCTCTAGCTGACTGTGTATCTGCACTTTTAAGGCAATTAATTAGCTTGTTAGTGAGCCATCAGGCTAAAGATTCCAGAAAGCCAGAAATAGTATCACTGGATGATTCATCATCTTAAGTGAATTAATATCTTTATGCTGCATGAAATCTAGGTAAGTAAAGCTCTAAAAGGAAATATTGCAGAGTTTCGTACTGAAACTATGTTCTTAGTTACGGTGTAGAATATTCCTGGGTAAATATTACCTGGTTTAGATCTACTGTACAGTCTGTGTAAACAAAGTAAAGCCTCAGATCACAGTAACTGTTGGGAAGAAATCATGGGAGCTACTTAGTGTGCTCTAGAGTAAGAGAGCGTTTAAAGTGATTTGCATCTGTTGAGAGGGATGTTAATGCAGGCAGTGTGGAGCAAATCAGTCAATGAATTTTGAGATAAGACCCAAAAAAGTAAGGTGTTTAGATTATATTTTCATAATCGACTGGTCAGTTGATCTTTGTTTCTACCAGGTAACTGAACTTGGAAAAGTAAAGAGAATTTCACTGCTTAATAAAAACAAAACTTTATTGTTTCAGTTCTATTGCTCAGCAAAAGATTATTTTAGAGGTTAGTATTTCAAGGAGGGGAAAGAATTGGTACCTGCTGCCACCGTCAAAACTTTTAGGTAGGATGAAATAGCTGGCCTGGATAGCACAGCTAATCATTAGATTCAAACAGCTATGTATTGGTTGTTATAGAGAAATATTTTATCACTGACTATTTTGTGACTGACTCTCTCTCTCCTTCTTCTTCCCCACCAAATCCCTTTTTGTGACAGGAGCTGTACTCTAAGCTGCATTCACTTGGCAAGGTTGAATCTGAAAGCCTGTTAACCCTGACCACCCAACTCGTTAAGGAAAAGCTGCCAGCATGTGAAGTGGAAGATATTGCAAAACATGAGCAGAAGCTAAAGGAGTGGGAGCAAGAAAAAGCACTTCTCATTGAGAGAGAAAGAGAGATGAGAGAGAAGGCTAAGCAGGAACTGGAAGCTAGGAAGCTAGCTCAAGCATCTGCTTAGTACTGGAACTCAAAGACTACCATAATGGTATGCATTCCTCTGTATGTGAACTGAAATGTTCACCATTATTATTTCACTTCAATCCTGCTGCAAGCATGACTACTTACTATATGGAAATAAAGTAATTTCCATGTTGCCTGTTTCCTGAAGTAAAGTACGTGTGGATAGAAATCATCACCCTGTTTATGATATATTTTTGTCCTTTTCATCAGACAGATGGGGTAGGATGCAGACAGCACAAAGAAACAAAGGAATAAGAAGTGGCTTGCCTGTGATGAAAGGTGTAGAGGATAGAAGAAACAAAGGAAGAAGGAGGGATTTCAAACACAAGTTGTTTCAGCAGGGGTTTCTCACAGGAAAGAATGCCTTGGCTACTCTGAAATTCAGCCCCTAAGAGGATTAATGTATATTGATTGCTTTTTTTTCCAGCCCACTTGGAAGATTCAGGGCACTATATGGAGCTGGAAGCCTACTTCAGACTGTGTTTAAAACTGCTTCTAAGGAGTTCTAGCCCAGGGAATTAGCACTTGCACAGGCACTCAGATGCGCCTGTAAAAATGCTTCCCTGTAAGGAAGTTAGAAATTTCCAACTTCACTAGCGCTTCTCTGCTCCACTTTTAAGATCAGTAGAGAAACATGTACAATCACTTCAGCAAACACCAAGGAGCCTCATTCTGCAGTGCAGTTTCCTTTTATATTCTGGGCACTCTTTCATGTTTTTTTTTGACCTAATTCCATTCTTCCCTCAGCTGCGTACACAATCCCATGCCCCGTTCTTCAGATTGGTAATAACAATGTAGCTGTTCACATAGAGCACAAGAAAACAACAAGAGAGAAAGGGTCTTGGGGTGCATCAGCATCTATCTGTGCTTACATTCCCTGTTGCCTCAGAATCTGATCAGGAAATGATCTTCTGCTGCTCCTGGCAGGGCAAGATTCTTAAAAACAGGGAGACGCTAATAACAGCCCTTCTGTATCGCAGCTTGTTATGGCAACAGTGGTGTCTCACTGTTCTTTACTACAACATCTGATAAGTATTTCCAATTTTAACATGCACCTGTCTAGCCTTAAAGCTAGAAAACTCATCACACACTTAGCATTAGTCCAGCGAGAACATGCTGCAAATCTGTGAAGTCTACTTGTTTTAAGCGTAAGAAAGCATCTTAACTGTCATCCACCAAATACCTTTCTTATTCCCAGTGAATACACTCACAAAGGGATTGCTGTTTCACATCCAAGAAAATGACAGTAAGGTCCTTCACCCCATATTGGAAACAAGTCCTCTGTTTTCTCCCATGGTACAGTCTCCAGGTAAGGGGATGATTTTGTGACCTGACTAAACCAGCAGTGGCCTTTCCCAGGCAAATTTTCTCTATCAAGTTTCTTGAAGTTTTTTTGTGTTTTTTTTTTTTTTTTTTTTCCTCTCTCTTGCCTTCTGATTGTCAGACGGCCTTAAGGGAAAGCAGGAGGCCAAACACACTTGTAAGAACAATTTCATTAAAAGTGTGGCTTCAGAGCCGTTTCTAGTCTAGGCACAGTAGACTGAAGTGTCCCTCCCCTGCCTATGTATTTCAGTTTTTCAGTGTCAGAAGAGGGTTTGTACATCCAAATGTTCACAATTGCTGCTACATCCTCCAATTTCTTTTGCCAACTTCTTGCTACAGGCACTGCTACTCCCTTCTGGGATCTCTTCCACACGACCTCAGTTTGAAGACCCTCTGTGCTGCCACATTGCCTCCAGACATCTCAGCTGTTGATCCTGTGCTGATGAGGCACTATTTGGCTAGGGCACAGTGGGCACTGCCACATTTCTCCATTCTCATTAGCATCTGTTTCTTGGCAGCACGAGGAGCATGCTTCTGGCCCCACCTCCGCCCTCCCTCACCCTGCTCAGTGGATATGCCAGACTGCTAATGCTAATTGAGCTACAGCAAGCTGCTGGCTGCTACATCCCCCGCTCCCTTGCAGAGCATGCTTTGCTTCCCTCACAACTAACCCCCCCTTACCATTTATTTAGATTTAACTGCTATAGCAACAGGAAAAAAAATAAAATACTCCTCCTAAGCTCTGAGTAACCTGGTAATTAATATTACAGGCTGCCTGCTTTTTTCACTCTAAGTGCCCTGTAGGTTTGAATGCTTTCAGCACAGCCTGAAGCCAAGGCTCTTCAACTGTAGATACAGCCTTTCATCCAGGCATGAGCTTTAAACAAATTGGACAGCAACAGTTCTGTGCCACATTGTTCTTCAGGAAAGACCTTTCTGCACTGTGGGTAAACCAGATATTCTGCACTGGAGCTGAATCTGCTCCTGTCTGTGCTCTACCCTTGGGAGAGGGGAGTTTCCTTGCTAAATGCTTTGCCGGCAGCAGAGGAGGAGGTTGCTGCAGCCAAAGGTTGCCAAACCCAAGATCCATGGCAGTGAGTGTAGACCATTTGTAGCTTAAGGAACCAGATGTTTTGCCTCCTCATATCTGTTCCCTCAGTATCACCCCGAGCAAGAAACCACTCCTGACACTTCTACCAGCCTCACACCAGAGCTACATGTATTCTTCCTTCCCCCTGCATTTCTACCCTCCCCAGATATTTCTCTACAGTCCAGCAGTCTCCGTCTTCCCTGCTTCTCCCCATCCCAGGTCTTGCCACCATCTCACCACAAACTAGTTTCTGCCAAATTGATGTTTTCTCACCAAGCAAATCACAGAATTTCTAGGTTGGAAGAGACCTCAAGATCACTGAGTCCAACCTCTGACCTAACACTAACAGTCCCCACTAAACCATATCCCTAACCTCTACATCTAGAGTACATTTAGTTACAAGAGATGAGGAAAAGGCGGAGGTGCTTAATACCTTCTTCGTCTCAGTCTTTAGCGGCAATACCGGATGTTCTCTGGATACCCAGTACCCTGAGCTGGTGGAAGGGGATGGGGAGCAGGATGTGGCCCTCACTATCCACGAAGAACTGGTTGGTGACCTGCTACGGCACTTGGATGTGCACAAGTCGATGGGGCCGGATGGGATCCACCCAAGGGTACTGAGAGAACTGGCAGAGGAGCTGGCCAAGCCACTGTCCATCATTTATCAACAGTCCTGGCGATCGGGGGAGGTCCCAGTTGACTGGCGGCTAGCAAACGTGATGCCCATCTACAAGGGCCGGAGGGCAGACCCGGGAAGCTACAGGCCTGTCAGTTTGACCTCAGTACCAGGGAAGCTCATGGAGCAGATCCTCTTGAGAGTCATCATGCAGCACTTGCAGGGCAAGTAGACGATCAGGCCCAGTCAGCATGGCTTTATGAAAGGCAGATCCTGCTTGACGAACCTGATCTCCTTCTATGACAAAGTGACGTGCTGGGTGGATGAGGGAAAGGCTGTGGATGTGGTCTACCTTGACTTCAGCAAGGCTTTTGACACCGTCTCCCACAGCATTCTCCTCAAGAAACTGGCTGCTCTTGACTTGGACTGGCGCACGCTTCGTTGGGTTAGAAACTGGCTGGATAGCCGGGCCCAAAGAGTCGTGGTCAATGGAGCCAAGTCCAGTTGGAGGCCAGTCACTAGTGGCGTCCCCCAGGGCTTGGTACTGGGGCTGGTCCTCTTTAATATCTTCATCGATGATCTGGACGAGGGCATTGAGTGCACCCTCAGTAAGTTTGCAGATGACACCAAGCTATGCGCGTGTGTCGATCTGCTCAAGGGAAGGAAGGCTCTGCAGGAGGACGCTTAGATGTAGAGCTTAGGGATATGGTTTAGTGGGGACTGTTAGCGTTAGGTCAGAGGTTGGACTCGATGATCTTGAGGTCTCTTCCAACCTAGAAATTCTGTGATTCTGTGATCTAAACGTCTTTTAAAGACTTCCAGGGATGGTGACTCCACCACTTCCCTGGGCAGCCTGTTCCAATGCCTCATAACCCTTTCGGTAAAGAAGTTCTTCCTAAGATCCAACCTAAAACTCCCCTGGCACAACTTTAGCCCATTCCCCCTCGTCCTGTCACCAGGCACATGGGAGAAAACACCAACCCCCACCTCGCTACTGCCTCCTTTAAGGTATCTCTAACTAGCAATAAGGTCACCCCTGAGCCTCCTTTTCTCCAGGCTGAACAAGCCCAGCTCCCTCAACCGCTCATTGTAGGACTTGTTCTCCAGGCCCCTCACCAGCTTCGTCACCCTTCTCTGCACCCACTCAAGCACCTCGATGTCCTTCTTGTAGCGAGGGGCCCAAAACTGAACACAGTACTCGAGGTGCGGCCTCACCAGAGCCGAGTACAGGGGGACGATCACCTCCCTAGCCCCCCTGGTCACACTGTTTCTTATGCAAGCCAGGATGCCGTTGGCCTTCTTGGCCACCTGAGCACACTGCTGGCTCATATTCAGCCGACTATCAACCATCACTCCCAGGTCCTTCTCTGCCTGGCAGCTCTCCAACCACTCATCTCCCAGCCTGTAGCTCTGCTTGGGGTTATTGCACCCCAGGTGCAGGACCCGGCACTTGGCCTTGTTGAACTTCATGCAGTTGACCTCAGCCCATCGGTGCAGCCTCTCCAGATCCTCCTGCAGAGCCTTCCTACCCTCAAGCAGATCGACACACGCGCATAGCTTGGTGTCATCTGCAAACTTACTGAGGGTGCACTCAATGCCCTCGTCCAGATCATCGATGAAGATATTAAAGAGGACTGGCCCCAGTACCGAGTCCTGGGGAACGCCACTAGTGACTGGCCTCCAACTGGACTTGGCTCCATTCACCACGACTCTTTGGGCCCGGCTATCCAGCCAGTTTCTAACCCAACGAAGCATGCGTCAGTCCAAGCCAAGAGCAGCCAGTTTCTTGAGGAGAATGCTGTGGGAGGTGGTGTCAAAAGCCTTACTGAAATCAAGGTAGACCATATCCACAGCCTTTCCCTCATCCACCCAGCACGTTACTTTGTCATAGAAGGAGATCAGGTTCGCCAAGCAGGACCTACCTTTCATAAAGCCATGCTGACTGGGCCTGATCGTCTACTTGCCCTGCAAGTGCTGCATGATGACTCTCAAGAGGATCTGCTCCATGAGCTTCCCTGGTACTGAGGTCAAACTGACAGGCCTGTAGCTTCCCGGGTCTGCCCTCCGGCCCTTGTAGATGGGCATCACGTTTGCTACCCGCCAGTCAACTGGGACCTCCCCTGATAGCCAGGACTGCTGATAAATGATGGAAAGCGGTTTAGCCAGCTCCTCTGCCAGTTCTCTCAGTACCCTTGGGTGGATCCCATCCGGCCCCATTTTCCACATTTTCCACTAACCTACCTTTACTGAATTGAATTTGCCTTTTGCCAGTTTTGTCAGCTTTCCCTGCTTCCCTGCTTCCCTTCTGATCTCGCCCGTGATCCTCTGCATGCTCCTCCCATGCATCATCTCTTGTCTGTTTATTCCCCAGCAGACCTCTTGTTGTCTGCCCTGTCTCAGACAGCACTGCACCCTGGGCTCTGTAGGCTGCAGCCCAGGACACCCAATTCTCAGGCACATTTTTCAGGCCCCTGCTCACACTCGGGAAGCTGGAAACAAAGATTAGCTGATTCTTGGGAGGGGGAGGAACTCCCAGTTTTCGTGGTCTCTCTTGCCTGGTAACTTTAAGCCAGGTGAATAGTGAAGCAGGCAAATTGTGAGACAAGGGCACTCAGAGACCATTTGGGATGAGTGCTCTGCAGGCACCTGCTCAGCTTCACAAGGGAGATAACACCACAAATGCAACAGCATGAGAAATGAACAGAATAGCAACTGAGCTTGCCTTGCCTACTTTTCTGCTTCCCACTGCAGGAAAAGTAGTATAGAATTGGCTTCCTCCCCCAGCTCCACTTCATAAATCACATTGCACACACACCTGTTTTTCAGCTGCTTCCTAGGGTAAGCTTAACAAGGAGACTGAATAATTCTGTCCAGTTCTGTCAGAAAAGTGACTCAGGACATTCTGCAATCTCAGATCTCAGTCCGTCTCAGCTCACCCCAAACTGGAAAGTTGCTTTTGTTTTTGTCTGTTTTCATAAACCAGTAGCATTCATCTTTCCTTTTGCCTTTATTCTCAACAACGATTAAGAATTAACAATAGCACTGCTAACAGTAAATGCAGTCTTAACAATATTATGATTAATGTCAAGTCTATTTTATTTATCTTGAACCATCTTTTTTTTTTTTTTTTTTTTTTTTTTTTTTTTAGTCTAATTTTTAACAGATTCTTGATTTCTTCTGTTCTGGCAAGTTTCACATGAGAATGATATATCTAAGTGTTTTGCCCTATTACAAATACTGCAGAAAAGAAAGTTAACAACACCAAAAAGAGCCTTTCCCACCTTGGGCTTAACTGGCTTTTCCTTTCATGTGCTTTCACCTGCATGTAATCTGCTGGTTCACAGAGGTGCATTTTCCCTCCTGACAGTACTGGTTGCTGTAGCTGAGCTTGGTGTTGGGAGGGTTTTATCTTCTTCTGGAGCTCCACCGCACTGAGCTAACCTTTCATCCCCATCCAACAAGCTGGTCTTTGTGGCAGTGTAAGCATTCAGAACCTGCAGATTTCTCCCAAATGATACCTCAGCTGGTGTTAACACTCTCTGGTTTGGCCTCTGTCTTCTGTGCATTGAAGTGACTGGTGAGGCATCTGGCCATATCAGACTGGGTTCTGCACAAATTTTAGACACGGAACGGTTCAGACCCTGTTTCATTCTTTCAGTTTTTCCTAACAATTACGTGTGGTAGGGTTATGCAGTTGTTGGGTGATAGCTGATGTTTCGTGTAAGCTTTTTGAAACCTGGGCTGTGAAATGGCTGCCCTGCTCGGAGTCGATGTTGTCTGGAGCTCCAGACCCGGTCACCACATCTTTTAATGGGAGCTTGACTGCCTGCCATCTGCACTGCCAGCTGGAAGAGTCTGCTCTTCACTGTGCGCTGCTCGATGCATCACGCTTTTTTGGGAGGTCTTTTCTGGGAGGCTGATAGCTTCTAACAAATCCTTGATCTGCTCAGCATTTGCTCTCCAGCCACTGCTGGAGCTCTGGAGGTCACAGACTGCCCTTGTTTCCACAACTGTCCTGTCCTGTAGCGTGGCGGATGGGTACAAGAGCATACTTCAGGTCCCTGTAGCTATTCACTTTGTTCCCTTGTGCTTCCCTGCAGGCTTCTGCCAGGGCTACCAACTCGGCTGCTGGAGCATCGTGTCTGGGAGAAACAGGCTCTGCCATTAATAAGCACCTTGTGCTGAGTCAGGAGGGCGGCATACCCTGTTACTTCTGATCCCAAGGTGATCGGCCTACAAAAGCCTGGAGTTGGCAGGGCATGTCTGTAAGGTCTGCTCTTACCTCTTCTCAATTTTGGGTGACCTCTGTGCAGTCACAATGTGGTTCCCCATCACCCAGGTTCAAGGTGTTGCTTCTCTGCTGTCAGCATGTCGTGGTTTAACCCGGTTAAAAGACTTTTGCTCTGTCCATATGGGACTATTGAAAGGTGAATGAGTCTTGCTGATCACTCCTTGGCTCTCCAATTGACGAATTAGCTTATGGATGGGAATCAGGGAGTCCCGGTTAGTGCGATATTGCCGCCGGTGCACAGTTGTGGTAGCGATTGGCACTTGCTGTTCTTCGACCCTCAGCAACCCCACAACGGAGGGGTCCTCTGAGAGACCAGGCAAGGTAGATAATTGTTTAATGCCCTCTGTCTCTAAGGCAGCTATACCAAAAGCCCACCGGAACCCTTTTGGGTCCTTGCAATATCCTCTTCTGAGATAGTCTATGCCAAGGATACATGGAGCATCCGGGCCAGTCACAATACGGTGCTTTTCCCATTCATTCCCAGTCAGACTCACTTCAGCCTCCAATACAGTCAACTGCTGAGATCCCCCTGTCACTGCACAAATATAGATGGGCTCTGGTCCTTTATAGCTCGATGGCATTATAGTGCATTGTGCACCGGTGTCTACTAAAGCCTTATACTTCTGTGCGTCTGATGTGCCAGGCCATCGAATCCACACAGTCCAATAAACTCGATTATCCCTTTCCTCCCCCTGGCTGGAGGCAGGGCCTCCCTAATCCTGGTCAGAATCTTCTTCATTTCTGTGTTTGAAGGATTGTCTGCTGGAAGTTGGAGCAGCAAACTTTTCAGAGAATCCCTTCTTCCTGATTGTTTTCTTTTGCAACTCACGTACCCGTGCCTCTAGGGTCGCGGTAGATTTTCCATCCCATTTTCTCATGTCCTCTCCATGGTCTCGTAAGTAAAACCACAGGGTGGCACGGGGTGAGTACCCACCATATCGTCTTCCTTGTGTGGATGAACGACTACCCCTGATAGCTGAGACACTGCTCTGTACAGGTACGGAGGAGAATAATCTCTCTTCAAGTTGGTGAACCTTTTCAGAAAGTTTCTCCACAGTGTTCTCTTTTGGTCGGTGGACACTGGTTGGTTCAGGTGGGGATGAAGACAGATTCTCTTTAAGTTGGTGGAACTCTTCAGAAAGTTTCTCCACAGCTGAGACGCAGGCCTGTAAGGAAGAGGAGAGACTTTCTTCGTACTGCCGGAGTTGTTTAGCCACTTCATCCACTGTGGGTTCCTCATCCTCTTTCCAGGCCATTATTGCCAATGAGCTGGCATATGATGATGGTGCACTCCGTACAAACTTCCGCCACATGGGTCGCGTACACCTGACTTCATCTGGATCTTTGGATGTTTGTCTGAGGTCTGGATCCTCATAAATCACTTCCCGTACGGCTAATTCCCTCAGATACTGGATTCCCTTCTCCATAGTGGTCCACTTGCCTGGTAGACATAAAAGTTCTTCCTTGAAGGGATACCTTTCCCTCACAGCTGAGAGGAGACGCCTCCAGAGGCTGTGAGATTGTGCTCCATCTGCAATTGCTTTGTCAATGCCTGCATCTCTAGCAAGGGATCCCAGTCGCTTGGCTTCCCTGCCATCTAATTCCACACAATTGGCTCCAGTGTCCCAGCATCGGAGCAGCCAGGTGACAAGCTGCTCACCTATACAGCGACCAAAATCTTTTCGCACATCTTGTAACTCACGCTCGTTTAGGCTTCGGGTAGTTACTGTTGATTTTTCGGCATCCTCATCTTCCTCCTCCTGAACCCTTGATGGCCCAGCGTCGTCGTCGTCTCCGTCGTCTCTATACCTAGATTTGGCAGAAGATTCTCTGCGTTCTAAACGACCTGAATCTCTATACCATTTTTTCACCTTCTCTACAGGGGCAGCTTGCACTGCTACAGCTCGTTTCTCTGACCTTGTTATAGGGTCTGCCACAGAGGTTGGAATACCCTTTGCAGGGTCAACTTGCACTGCTACAGCTCGTTTCTCTGACCCAGCTACAGGAGCTGGAGCGGCTGCAGGAGCTGAAGCAGCTGCAGGAACCGGAGCTGGAGCGGCTGCAGGAGCTGGAACTGGTGCGGCTGCAGGAGTTTGAACTGGAGCAGCTGCAGGAACTGGAGCTGGAGCGGCTGCAGGAACTGGAGCTGGAGCGGCTGCAGGAGCTGGAACTGGAGCGGCTGCAGGAGCAGGGACTGGAGCGGCTGCAGGAACCGGAGCTGGAGCGGCTGCAGGAGCTGGAACTGGAGCGGCTGCAGGAGCTGGGACTGGGGCGGCTTCAGGAGCTGGGACTGGAGCGGCTGCAGGAGCTGGGACTGGAGCGGCTGCAGGAGCTGGGACTGGAGCGGCTGCAGGAGCTGGGACTGGAGCGGCTGCAGGAGCTGGGACTGGAGCAGCTTCAGGAGTTGGGACTGGAGTGGCTGCAGGAGCTGGGACTGGAGCAGCTGCAGGAGCTGGGACTGGAGCGGCTGCAGAGTCCACCGTAGGGGTCACAGTGGCCGTTGGATCTGTCACGGGACTTGGAGTGGCCGCAGGGTCTGTCACTAAGTTGATAGCAGTATCCATGGCAGCTCGATAGGCATGAGCCAGGCCCCAGCATGTTACAATGATTTGTGTTACTTTGGAACTTCCCGAATCGCGACACCTTTTATTCAAGCATTCTGCCAGTTTTTGAGGATTTTGCACTTGTTCAGGGGTGAATTTCCAAAACACTGGGGGTGCCAACTGCTCTAGATGCCTGTCCATATCCTCCCATACTCCCTGCCACCCACAACTATACTGCCTCCGGGCAGATCTCCGGATGAGCTTCCTAAGTAGTTGTTTAACTTTAAGCAGAACCTGAAGTGCATTCAGGAGGCAGAACAACAGGACTATGCTGGTCTGAGTATCCCAAGGATATTCAATATCTTGGAGAGCTATTGTAATAAACTCGGAGGATAAGAGGGTGGTGAAGGAGGAAGGGAGAGTGATCAAGGAGGGTACAGGGGTGGTGAAGGAGAAAGGGAGAGTGATCAAGTAAGAAAAATTATCTTCCCCTTTCCCCTCCACAGATTGACTCCCTAATGAAAAAAGGCAACAGATACAATTGCTAATAGTTTCCAAAATACAGTTTCCAAAGTATAGAATCGAAAATGTTACTGAGTACAAATACCAGGTTAGAGTCATGGCCAGATATTTCATCATCTCATAAGCCACTGATACAACACACAGTACCATAATGGTCTGAAACCAGGGCCCGGAGAGGATAAACAACATGACAGAGAGCACATACGGAAAATAACATGCTATAATACTCAATTTGGAAAACAGGCGCAGCACAGTTGAGATTAAAGCAATCAGCATTATGACAAGTGACTATTAAGCAGGTCTAATACTTATACCAATTTTAGTTTAACACACTCTGGTCAGATCTGCCGTTATCTCAACCTTTCGAGCCCCACGTTGGGCGCCAAAAAGACTGTCGTGGTTTAACCCGGCTGGCAGCTAAACACCACGCAGCCGTTCGCTCACCCTTCCCCCTCCCTCTCTGGGACGGGGGAGAGAAATGGAAAGTGAAGCCCGTGAGTTGAGATAAAGACAGTTTAATAAGACAGGAAAATAATAATAATAATAATAATAATACAATGATGATAATAGTACTACTAATAATAATATGTACAAACAAGTGATGCACAATGCAATTGCTCACCACCCGCTGACCGATGCCCAGCTTAACCCCGAGTAGTCCGGCCCCCTCCCCCCAGCTAGCCACCCCTATATATTGTTTAGCATGACGTCAGATGGTATGGAATACCCCTTTGGCTAGTTCGGGTCACCTGTCCTGGGTCTGTCCCCTCCCAGCTCTTACTGCACCCCCAGCCTGCCTGTTGGCAGGACAGAGCAAAAGTCTGAGGTGTCCTTGGCTTGGTATAAGCACTGCTCTGCAACAATTAAAACATCGGGGTGTTATCAGCACTCTTCTCATCCTAAGCCAAAACACAGCATTCCACCAGCTACTAGGAAGAAAATTAATTCTGTTCTAACTGAAACCAGGACACAGCAACAGCAATTCGTACTGCGGGAGTCTCTGAAAACTCAACATGTGACGATTTAGTGATCCTCAGTTTGACATCATGTGGGGTGTTTACAGTCAGTGGGTGTGCTAACACAATCTTCCCCTATTTTTCTGCCATCAGTCTTCTGAGGCTATTGTTTATATGTTTATGGAATCAGACAAAAACAAAAGCAACTCTCCAGTTTGGTATTAGCAGAGATGGACTGTAAGAACAAATACAGAATAATGATTGGGTTAGGCAAAAAAAAAATTTAAAAAATAAAAAAAAATCCCATCCTATTATTCTGCAATCAAGAGATTAAAAAACACTGTGTAAAAAACTGTTTGAAAAACAAGGAAATAAAGTTTGAAACTGTTCATTAATCAAGCCATTTTTACAAAGCACTACTATAATATCTTTAAGAAATATTCACCCAAAGCCATTGTGATGTTACATTTATCAACACATCCTGTTGTAACTCTGTTAATTTTGTTGAATTTAATGACCCTGCTGTTTCTGTGTGCTGCTTGTTCACACGTGAAAATGCAGCACCCCTTTTCAAAGAAGTGCTCATGCATCAGTATTGAAGAAGATACAGGCCTGGAGCTTCCCCCACAAGAGAAGTGGGGACTGCAGGGAGGAGGCGAACCGCTCTGCTCTGCCCTGCTCTGTGTGAATTACTCTGCAGGGAAGAGCGGCCTGTTTCACCTGGAGTTTGGCACCGCTTTCTTTGTCTCTGCCAGTGCCACAAATGGAGGTGAGCTGTGGGGCTGGGGCAGTGGTGCGATTGCATGGGCTGTGGGGCGTCAGGATAGGGATCAGACGTAAGGCACCGCAAGTTTTAACTGGGCTGAGGGGGCTCTCCCTCCCGTCTCCCCAATGGAGGAGGGGTGCCATGATCATGGCTAAACCTATTTTTGTGTTCTCTACAAATGCAAAAGCTTCTGAGTTCTTCCAGTCTCTCACCCTGGTACTCATTAGATGCGAGCTTACAAACCAATTAGCACTTCTGCACTGGGAGACATTTTTTTTGAAATGTTGCTGCTCCTTGCTGCAGCACTTCAGGCAGCTGCCTAGACATTTCATGTCTAGACACACATGGATGGGACTGTCAAAATATTCCCTGGAGGAGAGAGACCACAATCTTTCTTGGTAGTAACACTATGTCCTTTGTATCAATCTCCTCTTCTGGAAATGTTCCTTCACATCCTGTTTTCTTTTGTAATTACAGATGTGATTTGAATTAAAGCTATTGAAGTTGCTCCCTTGTAAGTATATTTTAAAATCATTGGAGTACATCTTCCTTTATAAAAGTTTTTGAATAATTTCCCTGCTCATTATCCTGTTTCTTTTTATATAACTGAAGGCACAGGAAAAGTTCTCAGTACTGAAAGTAATGCATTTACATGCACAATCACAAAGTTGTGCATGCAAACGTGGTGACTACCAGCCTAAATAACACCTGCCAGCACTGTCACCCATGGTACAGCACTGTCAGGATTGCACATGCTAGGCAGTGCTAACAGCTCCCCCTGCTTCCCCAGGTGTGGGAGAGAGCCTTCTCTCCACAGCAGTAGTCAGAAGAAACAAAACAGTGCAAAAGCAAAGCCTGTTTGATGCGTTGGCATGAATGTATTTGCTATTGGGAGAAACACTAGCACTTTAAAGGTTAAATCTCTCCCTTAGAATCCAAAAAACAGCTTCCCAATTCAAATCCATGGCAGACAGCAAATACGCTGCTGATTAGGTAAGCAAATATGTAACTCTTCCTCCCACAAGTGTCACTGGCAGAGCACTTCCAGCAAAGCACTGAAGGTCATTATGCATTATTCACAAGAGGAAAATTACCTATTTATTCCCTTGCAGCTCAAATAAATGTTGCCTGAAGCCTTACACAGATGAGCTCTATTTACAGTAACACCCTATCATGTCAAAATAAGGTTACTAGATGCATGTGGGGCTGGCCACACGCTGCTCTGTGCACAG
Source organism: Aythya ferina (assembly GCF_964211825.1). Classification (NCBI taxonomy): domain Eukaryota; kingdom Metazoa; phylum Chordata; class Aves; order Anseriformes; family Anatidae; genus Aythya; species Aythya ferina. Next base: position 27,686,438 of record NC_140299.1, read on the forward strand.
TGCTGGTACTGACCCCCTCCCTAAAGTTGTGGACCTACTCCCAGCTGCAGAGGAGGGCTGGCTGGTACGAGGCTGGTTTCTGACCCCATCTGTTCATCGCTGTGCCACCGACACAGGCAGAAGACATCCTGAGGCACAGGTTAGCAAATGTCCTGCTTTCCCCCACCTCCTCAGAAAGCTGGAGTCATATTTACAAAAAGAAGTTGCACTGTTGACTTCGGGTGATGCAAGTTCTGGTTTGCAGAATGCCATCTGATCCTGCAAGTGCTGCTGCTGTTTTTTTGCTGGAGGTATTTATGCAGAAACTACAATTTAACTTCACAAAAGGGTCTAGCAAGTGCTTGAGGACATTTGTGGAAAGTAAAGTTAAATTTAACTTCCTAGAAATGTAATCGTAGGAAATGTTAATATCAGGACATGTCTGATGGAGATAATCTACTGCTGCAGAAGTGACAAATGACTTTAAGTTGGGACAGTGATTCCTTCAGAACAAAACTTTTGAGAATGAATCGTAGGCCAAGAATTAGTCACAAAACGTCAGTTCAAGAGAACAGGTAGTAAATGTGTTGCTATCTACTCTGGGTCAGTCTCCTTATGGAAATACAGCTTTCAGTAGTTACAAAGCTTGGCTCAGTCAGCAACCACCATAGTACTGACTCTGTTATTGCTCCTAAACTTTTCTGATACATCAAGACCAACTCAATGTAAATTGCAGATATCCCAGGCACAGAAATAGCACTGCAGCCCCATTACACTTTAGATTAGCAGGATAAAATTCAGCTTCCAAAATACCTTGTTTATTGCAAATCCTGACAATTCTTCCCCTAAACGAACTGGGAGAGAAACTATCAAGTCTATCCCACTCTAACACACAATGTAGCTGCTGCTATAATTATATCTGTGGAAACTGCAAACTCTTTCTGGAAATACTGAGTTGCAGTCCAGGGGGTTCACATTAAGTATTGAAGTGGCTCAGTGGTTTAGCTTACCGTAAGCTGTTCAAGCTCAGTAATGTGGCTGGGCTGGGATAATGTGAGGTTCACTCAGCAGGGCTTTCTGCACCTTCACAGGTACACAGGATGTAACCACAGTTTATATAGAAACTGCTAGCTTTGCTTATGTCAGGATATACGTTCCACCTACTTTGTTTGTCTTCTCTGTGTAATTCACAACCACGGGTGACAGGCAGGGCAGTGGTGCGATGTGTGAATTGTGGTGTATGCAGCTGTTTTGGCAGTGAAGCTGGCAGCAGATGCACAGTCACACTCTGCCTCCTCCTTGCCAGCTGTTCACACTGGGGACAGTACTGCTGGAGTCGCAAGGGGGAGAAGCAGCTACATCAAGTGGTAAGGGTCTGTGAAAAACAGCGCACCAAGCTCAGGCAGCCTGCAGAGCCTGCTGATTTAGCTCTTTAGTTCTCCTCAACATTTAGGGGAATAAAAATACTTTAATTTCTGGTGGGAAAGGTGCTGAGCATGCAGTCAAAAGCCAGTAAATCCCCTGGTAAGTGCTGGGTAGTTTGGCTTTGCTCTGCCTCTACAGGGTTGGGGCTGAATATGAGGAAAACACACACAGCAGAACAGAGGACAATGCTCTGTGGGAGCATTCATGCTAGCCTGGACTAGTCGTATCTGTTGGAGGTGGAGGTAAGGAGCTCAGCAGCAGTCAGCAGTGGAAGACTCTTTGCTGGGTGAAGGCCATGTGCAATGCTCATGTAGCAGAATCACCGTGAGACCAGAGACACCCCCTAGGAAGTCAAAGAGCTTCACTGTAACCCTGGGAATGAGCTGGATGTGCCACCATGGATATTACTCAAGGGACCCTTACACACCCTTTTTCATCCCATTCTAGGAACCAGGAATAGCTACAATTTCCTCCCAACCGTAAAGAACTAAAAATTAATATTAAACAGCCTACAGGTCTGGGGTGCCACCAAGCAGATTCTTCATTTTAGAGAGACCCAAGAGACCCGAGGGAGCATCATTTGCCTGTGTCTTCCATAGTACTTCACAAGCTGACTGAATTTGTTCATTAATAACACTAGTGGAAATAAAAAATCTCCTTGTAATCAAGTGCTTTGAAGATGAGTTTTCATGTGGCCCCTTGAACCAGCAAACCAATGCTAGAGACCAAGCTGGTCTATCCTTTTGACAGGTACTAGGGGTGGTCCCACCAGTGTTAAGCCTTACACTGCAAGTATAGATGAATAATTGGGATTGAAACCTGACCTGGCCTATTCTACATGTTCATTCTAATATATTTTAAGGAACATATATAATATTTAATATATCTTAAGGCATTTTTTGAGCACAGCAGCTCAAAAAAACTTGACATAAACATACTTGAGGTATAAGATTCATAGCATTCGTTCCCCTCATCTGGTCTTCATTTTCCTCTGCTTAGCTGCAGTCAGCCCAATTCAAGCCAAGCACAACATTTTTTATTAATATAATTGGAAGTTATAAATGAAACCGTAGAAGTCAGAGACAGAGAGGGGTGCACAAGCAGGACTGCTGTCTGAGGAGGAAGGAAACCACTCTGTGCCACAGCTTCTCTGGGGAGCCAGCACCCCCTGCTCCCCGCCACCCTAGCCTTGACCTGCTGATGGCTATCACCCACTGGCTCGCTGCTCACCAAGGAGAAAAAACGGGAAGGAGCAATTCAGTCTTGTTAAACTGCAACAACTCTCTGGTTTGGAAAAGATCTCTTTTCAAACCAGGGTGGGCTCAGTTTGATGTAGCTTTATTGGGTATCATCTCTGACACAGCCACTTGAATGTGTACTTACTGAAAATGAGGTGTTTTCTCATGCTGCTGGGGAATACAGAAATGAGAACAAAAAGAAGCCACATCATGGTACATCATGGTAATGTTTTACACCACGAGAGATAAAAGTAATCTTCATTTATTTTCAAATTTCTAAATAGAGATTGGTTCTAATCTAATACTTAAATAATCACTGATATTTTGAGCTAAACCCCATATAATAGGCAACCATGATTGAAGGAAAGAGGAAACTTACAAATACGTACACACACAAAGACAAGAAACATGTCAACACCACTTTACCACTTTTGTATTTTATTGTGGAACTGAGTTTGTTTCCTTTACATCAAATATCCTCAATGGAAGAGGGGATATTGCACACAAATATCATAAAAGCACTACATATTACTTTCACTGGAAACTAATTTTCTACATTAGATATGACTGGATAGAATAGAAGTGATGCAGGATTATAAGACATAATACCATACACAGCTGCAGACTGACACAAACACCATTCAGAACAAGAGAGAGGAGGTGTGTGAGGTGCTTCTCAGCCAGCAACAAGACTGTTTCTTTCCATGGTTTGGAAGATAATGGCTGCATGCAAATGCGTGAAAGCATATTTCAGATTTGCTCTTTTACAATTGTGATTACAGCCCAGTCTTGAAGAGGTAGCTCCTGCCATTTGGAGCTCCTAGCAAGTCTAGTGCAGAGAAGCTTTGTATTATTTTTCTCCCTTTTTCTTTTTCTCTCCTTTCAATATTTTTATGCAATTGTTTTATTTAGTTATTTAATTTTCAGATTTTTTTTTGTAAAGTCACAACAAACAGACTATTTTTTCTTTTTTTTCCTTTTATTTTAAATAGCAAACATTTTTAAACCAGGTGAATAGTATACTTGCATTCTAAGAAATGCTTACCCTTAGTTGGTTTTAGTGTTTTGTTCAATTATTAAGTGAAAAGATGAAAGCTTACAGTTTCTTTCAAGTGTAAGTATTATACTTTTTCCTTTTCTAATAAATCCAGACCAACAAAATTACTATTTCTCTCAAAACATCATTACTGAGCAAGAACCTCTGGCGACAGATGAACAGAGAGAAGCATATGACATAAATGTTCAAAATGCACGGTAAGCGCTCTTTGGAGCTGACTTGCTTGTGGCGGGAGGGATTGAAAATTCAATTAACAAATCAATTAAATCTTACTAAAATGAGTACCGGAACTCTCCTAAATAGTGTAAGCTATTGCAGACAATAAAGAAAAAGAAAAAAAAAAAAAAACATTCATATGTACGGTTAGCTCCATTCACCACAGCATGTAAGGTAATTAAAAAAAATCAAAAGTGAATTTTTGAAAGATGGGGTGAAAAGTAAAGGTCAATGAAGTCAGGCCCACCACAGGACTTTGAAAAGGCATGCAAGAGAGGCCCTGTCTAAGTTCAGGAGTGGGAGGTGATCTCTAAAGTTAATTCTTCATTGAAATTTTATTAAGCAGTATACTTAGTAGCATAAAGATCATGACTGGGATGCTATTATGGATAACACCATCATTTAAATGGAGTGTCCTTTACACTCAGACACTGAATCTTTATAATTAGAGTAATCAATAACAAACCATGCTCCTAGAAATCTATGCCGATCAACAGCACTCATCATTAATGTACATGGTACATTTTGATGACTGTTCTAAGCTAATTGTGTAGTATTATAACTAGCACAGTTAGATTAGTTCCACAGGCAGGAAAGACATTAAGGGCAAGAGGAGCTAATGGAGGAGGGAGTTCATCGCTGTGTTGCACCCAGGGGTGGTTGCCAGTTAAAAGGGAATGGATGGAACAGGCATTACAAAACCTCGGAAGAGCCAGGCTGGGCTTTTAATATTATTGTAGCAGAAAAAAAATAAAAAATAAAATAAAAAGATGCACGTTTTAAGGTCAGCTGTAACTACATTATTATTTTTTTTTTTAAGTAGAACTAATGCTTGAGCCATCACAAACTTGCTTGGGGAGATTTAAGGCTTAATTCTAATTTAATTTACAGTAGGATTGAATGACTGTAACTTCCCTGATTGTAGTGAAATTGATCTTGACTCTCAGTGGTGTGGGATTTATCTCAGGACCACTTCTGTACTTAAAACAGATTTTCTTCCAAAGCAGAGGTACAAACTGTTTCAGATTTTGTCATAAAATCAGAAAATCTGTTAATCTGTTCCCACTCAAAATGTTTGAGATCTTACCTATATAAGAAAGTAGACAAAGCAGAAAGAATTGTAGAAACAATACAACTATTCTGCCAAATATTTTGCCTATAACTTTGAAAACCATGTATTACTAACATAATTTTAAGTAAATGATTATGAGCCCAGCAAACATGCTTGCTTTCACAATACATTTCCACCTGCCTTTTGTGCCATAGTCATTCTGAGTTATTCTTAACAACTTAAAAGGTATAGCAATAAATAAAACAGCATTGCTAGAGATACCTAAAAAAAGAAGACATTAAAAATAAATCAAAAACCCCAACAATTGACAAACAGTAATTCACAGCATTAAATGGGCCTCAGGAGCCCATATTTAAAGGGCCCTAAAGCAGGATTAAAAAAAATCATAAAAATTAGGAGTGCAAACTTATACCTAACAAAAATATCCTAACTATGTAAATTTGAAATAAATTAGAAGTAAAGAAAATAAAATGAGGTCATAGTTCACTACATTGTGAAACTTAATATCAGCCATAACAGTGAATCATACAGACCAGCACATATCTCCATTTCGGAGGCCTTTATACCTTCTTTAAATTCTGATTTGCAAACCTTCTACAAAGTATTTTTTTTTTTTTCATTGGGGTAAAACTTCTGAGACTAAAAAATCCAAACTGTCTTAAATCATGGAACTGTTCTACATGCTGTTCCTCTGCAGGCAGTCTAGAGAAGGAAAGAAAGGGGAAAAGAAGGGAGAAAGGAAAGGAAAGGAAAGGAAAGGAAAGGAAAGGAAAGGAAAGGAAAGGAAAGGAAAGGAAAGGAAAGGAAAGGAAAGGAAAGGAAAGGAAAGGAAAGGAAAGGAAAGGAAAGGAAAGGAAAGGAAAGGAAAGGAAAGGAAAGGAAAGGAAAGGAAAGGAAAGGAAAGGAAAGGAAAGGAAAGGAAAGGAAAGGATTTATTTTAGCTTATTGCTTATTCTATCTTTTCTCAAGATCTTGTGAGGGTTGAGAATGTAGACACTTGTAAATATTAGGCAATCAACATTTCAAATTCCATTTTCTTTCATCATCAATAGATTAATTTTATCATTAGGGTGCCCCCTCTGCACCTATCCCCAAAAAAGGTTTTGGCAGTTGACTATTTTCAATAAATTTTAGTTTAATATCCATTCTCACTAGAACCTTAAACAACATTATTCATTTATCTTACAAAACTACTAAAAAAACTGCCTTCACCTGAAAAATTTTTCTTTGCGTTTTCCTGTAAATGAAAACTTTTGTTAAAAATTCATCTATTAAAAGTTCACACATTGCTAAAAAAAGGTTTCTGTACATTTGTTCCCATATTCACTCTTAAATTAAACAAATAAAATAATGTAAGACAAAGGAAGGTTGAATACTGTACAGACTCGCAGGTAACCTTTTTATCATTCTGAAAATTTCACTAAGTTTTGCAACTCTGATACTGGACACCACTTCAATCCTGCTTCCACAGTACAAAAGAAGCTTTCAAAAGAAATGCTCGTCTTGCCTTCTTCAGCTGTCCAGGTGCACCAATGAAGTGTTCACATGACTAAGATATGTAATTCATAGCACCGAGCCATTTGACCAGTCAGATAGGTTTCTAGTACCACACATGCACACTCACACTTCTTTACTGGTGTAACTATGATCCTACACTGGTGTTTATAAATTTGCTGTCTCAACAGTAAAAAATAAGTGCATCGAGTTTCTTTGTACATTCAAGTCACTTTCTAAGGCAAATTGTCTACTGTATGTACTCCCAACTGCTTTGGTATTTTGCTTCAGTCAATCAACAGTTGACATGGGTGTTTAAGCATGTGGACTGGTCAATTCTGAGTGGAGTAAGTGGACTTTTGCTGGGAGTATGCCTTAGACCAATAATTCTGGATGTTAAAAGGAAGGTTTTAGAGTTCTGGATGGGGTTCAGACAATGTGCATATTTGGCCTATGATTGTTATGGTATGTCAGTATGCAGAGTTCAAATTAAAGTGGAAAACTGCTAATGAGAGTTTTAAGTTTTATGTCCTTTCCTAGCCACGTTCTCTTTCTTTGCATTTTCCAGCTAACTTAACTCTGTAAAGTAAGGACCCCCTTTGTGATAGCTCGGATTGATACAAATTTAAAACTTCCTTTTCATATGAGAGCATAAGCAGACTGCAGTAAGCGATACATCTATTGCCATAAGACTAATGCAGATCTAATTATTTTTTACTTTCTCCTCCTACCCCTCTCTCTCTTTCTCTCTTGTTGTGTTTCTTTAGAGGGCAAATGCCTCTACCTGGCAGAAGTCAGTTATGGTTGCTAGTGCATGGTTTCCAAACGTTCAGCGGAGATGAAACTGGATCTGTATTTTTGCAGTAATTTGAACCCTACTATAGGAATACTGTTACTTCCCTTAGCAATCAGCAAAGACTGAAAAATATTAGTGACTTGCATCACCGTGACACAGTATAGCATTTGGCAGGTATATAGTTCAGCAGTTGAAATAGATGGGTTGAATTTTTAGAAAAGGTGTTTTCAAACTGAAGAATTTCTGGAAACAAAGTTTAACGTTGTGGTGCGTGGTCTTGTTCTTACAGTTCAATCTTGCATGCGGGAAAAGATTCATCTTGCATAACAACCGTGCTGCTGCTTGCCAAAACCATGATGTTGAGGTCCTGCTGTTTCTCATGGGTCTCTTGGTACCATTCTCTCATCACTTCTGAGTCATGTGTTGGGATTAAGGTCACCTGCAACATGAAAAAGTAGAGCTTCTCAGGCATGAGCAACAGAAGAAAATCATAAGAAAAATGGCTTTGTTAAAAGTGCCAACCAACAGCTACATTTCCCTTTTGGAAAGATCAGATCTTTATGCAGTAAATAATAAGATAAATTTATGGATAAAAAGAAATTAAAAAACCTGCTTCTGTAAAGTGCTCAAATACAGCTTTTCAGAGAAGGAGCAAGGTATAGTCTGCACTGATATCCCTTCTGATTATGGCCTATTTATTTATTTACTTATCACATTGGAAAGGCACAAGGAGTTTCCAAGTGTACATGGTTGCTGTACAAACCACAGAATGTTATTTTTTTCTTTCCTACATGCAAACTGAAAGGTTAGCAAAACCAGATCATTTATGGTATAATAATAACATGAAACAGCGAAATGGCCCTGTAAATAATGCATTTCCAACCATTGTATTCTACAGGGTCAGGTCAGAAGAGCGAGGAATGGAGGTGCAGCTGACCACAGCTCCGTACTTCACTCATGTACCACAGCTCCGTACTTCACTCATGTGTCCTCTCACTGGTTTCACCACTGATGAAATGAGGTGCCCTAGCTGGGAACCTCCTGTCCAGAGCAGTGGCTGTCCACTCTACAGGTGTACTGGCTACCCATGGTTGCTTCTCAGAAAAGTTTTAATTTCCAGGCAGAAATACTAGCGAAGAGCCTACCTGCATGTTGCTCTCCCACTGGGCCTTGCCCTCCAGCAGGGAGTCCAGAACAGCCCTGCTTGGCTCCTCGGCTGCAGCATCGTTCCCACTCACCACGTAGTAGGATGACCGCACCCTCTTGAAAAACTCAACGTCAACATTCTTACTGTTGCTGTGGTTGGGAATGTACACCAGATCCAAATACACTGGAGGTCCTGGAGGCACAGCTGTAGATTTTGCTGACTTAGTAGTCCCAGGTCCTTTGGAAATCAAACAACAAAAGAATACATCCCGGGGTGGTTAAAAACATGTATTTATTAGTGACCATTAAAATCATTGAGGTGATACTCCTTAAAATAGCTACTGCTGGTTAAGTGTTACAGTTGTACTTCTGTGTCTTCTGAAACAATTATGGCATTACCCTCCTACACCTAATGACACTTTCCAGCTTTGTCAAATCCAAATACTGATTGTACTAGGAAGAAAAAATCTGAACACATGTAACTAACTATATAATACAATAAAAACTCACTGCCACATAACCAACAATTGACTGAACATTTCCCAGTAATATGCTACTATTATCCAACAATTACTACACAAATCTGTGATTACAGAATTACCATTCAATAAATGGCAGCCTTAATTTCTAAGTTAAAAAGCGCAGCTTTTTGAAAGTCTCAGATCTGCATGATGATGAAACATAGGGTCACACAGGGAGCCATGCAGATTTGAAGCTATCTTTATTTATATACAAAAATTGGCCACATCACAAAAAGCAGGGGGAAGAAACTGCAATGCATAGTGCAGTGGCAAAGAAGAGCTTCATTCGAAAGGAAGTCCAAATTTTAAACACTCACATAGTTACAAAAAATCTGCTTTTGCCATACACTGGATCACAGTGTGAACTGGCAATCAGGGTTCAATCAGTAATCATATTCAGATAATGGCCATTTATTGATTACTAGCCTCCTTGGGATGTTATAGAGGATGAAGTTTGGAAAACTAAATTATCTGAGCAGTATCCTTTATTTAGGGTCACATATTGAAAGGCCAGAAAAGTCCATTAGAATTGTCTAGCTTGATCTGATATTCATCAGAGGACAATATGCCAAACAAGCATCATAATATGAAAATATTTCCAGAATTAGAGCATTTTTAACTATTGGGTATATTACAAAATCTTTTACTATCTTTTATCACAAAAATAAAAATAATAATAATAATAAAAATATATCAATAATACATCTTCTGGAATTTTGGACACTAACTTTGCGTACAATATTGGGCATTTTATTTTAAACCTAAATGTCAATATCAAATAAGAGTCTTGTCTTAAGCTCTAGCATAGGCCTGGGAGATATGTTTCAAGGAAAAATAATCTAATATAGAGCTAAAGTTCTAGAGAAATGTACAGCATGAGGAACTAAACTGCTGTTTTGAAAGGCATCTACTAACAGAGACATGCAAACTATGGTTTAAGAAATGAACAGTGGACTACTTCAAATGGGAGAGCTATGGACATGAATGTTGGTTTGCTTGTACTGAATCACAGACCTGCTGGGAGTAAAAAAGCTTTCAAGAAATTTCAGTCCTGTTGATAACAGTAAAATCAGAGTATCCTCAAAACTCTGTAATAAGATCTGCTGGAAACAACCTATTAGCACAATGCCTTCTTCAGTAATTTAATTTGTATTTTATTACTACTTAGAAGGCACAACAGTCATTCAAAATGACATTAACTTTCCACATGTTGAGTCATCATTGATGGCATAAGACTTTAACCGGATTATGTGATATACATGCTTAGCTTACTGAAAGTGCTCTCACTACTGTTATAATTTTTTAAAATACACTTTTTAAAAATAATCCAGCAAAGTAATAAAAGCATCCAATGTCCTACAGCACCTCGCCTCTTACAACATTAAACTGTGTTAGTTTATGTTAAGAGCATTGTGCCTACATAATTCTGGAAATTAATAAAGTGGACCACTTCACTGCTAATTTCACTTAACCTACAAGAGCAGTACTTTTAATTCTATTAGTCAGTTAACAATTTAGACAGCTGGTACTAAGCTTTTTTATACTTGAGGTACTTGAACTAATTCTTTACATCTCTGCAAACTGACACATCAAGTTTCTCAGATTAAAAGAATTAAGTCAGAGAATTTCATTCATTTAAATGTGTCATTTACATCCTGTGTTTGTATCTAAAACATGGACTTTCTTTGGGGGTTTGCTGAAAACCACATTCTCAACTGATATAAAGGCAATCTAACTTCACTATCTTAACAACTAGAGAGCTCTTATGTGCTTTTACCTGTGGTTGCGGTCTTTGCTGACTTGGATGCTGTTGTATTTGCTGCATTCTTGGTGTCCTTATCTTTCTCTTCCACTCGGGACTTTACTTCTGGATTAGAGATATTTTTGGTTGCCTTCTCCACAGACTCCTTCTTTTTTGGAGAAGCTGTTTTGGAAGTTTTTTCCAAAGATTCTTTCACAGCTGGCTTTGGTGAAGCCACTTGTTTTGATTTACCATCACTTTTTTTAACAGGAGAAGATGACTTGGTCTTAGTACCTTGTTTTTTTGTTTTCGTCTTTTCCTTGAGGTCCTTCTTTAAAGGTTTACCCAGATTCTGGTCAACAGGCAAAGCCTCTGGATCAACCATGGAGACATCAGGGTGCCTAGGGGAAGGGCTGCGATCCTGCATCGGGACCGGCGGTGGGTCAATGTGTTTGTATGTAATTGTCTTGTCTGTTGGAATGGTTTCCGACTCATCTTCTGAGTCAATGTTAGCATCTGCAGTGATGGAAGGGCATTCCTCAGTCTCAGGGGGAACATCTGAATCCGTCTGAGATGGGGCAGACTCGCTCACCGAAGTGGGAGGTGTTTCATCACACTGCCGTCCCTGCTGCTTTCCCCCGGAGGGTGGCTGGGCTCCCCCAGACTGAGTTAATGGCTTTTCTTGATCTTGAGACTGCTCTTCACTTGCAAACCACTCAAGGGGATTAGGGTTGATAAATGAAGGTGAAAGTTCAGTTTTAGGATGCTTATATTCGCAGGAGGACACAAGGCATAAATCAACATCTTGACGAGATTCTGCTAATGATTTTCCTGGAGTAAAATGTGCACTTGCTTCATAGGAATAGCTGGTAGGTTCAGGTGACCTGGTGGCTTGCTCAGTTGAATCAAATGAATAATCTGTGGCTTCAGGTGAGCTGGTGGATTTTCCAGTTGTCTCGTAGGAGTAAGCTGTAGCCTCTGGTGACCTGGTGGTTCTCCCAGTTGTCTCATAGCAGTAGCCCATGGCTTCTGGTGACTTAGTGGTTTTCCCTGTTGCCTCAAATGAATAATCCATAGCATCAAGTGATTTGGTAGCTTTCCCAATTCTCTCATAGGAATAATCTGTGACATCAAGTGATTTGGTGGTTTTCCCAATTATCTCATAGGAATAATCTGTGGCCTCAGGTGATCTGGTGGTTTTGCCTGTTGTCTCATAGGAATAATCTGTGTCCCCAGGTGACCTGGTGGTTTTTCCTGTCATATCATAGGAATAATCTGTTTCACCAGGTGACCTGGTGGCTTTCCCTGTCATCTCATAGGAGTAATCTGTGGCCCCTGGTGACCTAGTGGTTTTCCCTGTCATCTCATAGGAGTAATCTGTGGCTTCAGGTGACCTAGAAGTTTTCCCTGTTGTCTCATAGGAATAATCTGTGGCTTCAGGTGATTTAGTAGATTTTCCAACTGCCTCATAGGAGTAGCTAATATCTTCTGGTGATTTAGCAGATTTTTCTGTGGCCTCATAAGAATAACTAAGTTCCTCTGGTGACCTGCTGCTTTTCTCTGAATCTTCTTTTTCTGGGCTGAATAAAGGTTCTGGGCTGTGCTTTTCTAGGGGTTCCTGTAATGTCACAGCCTGGTAACCAAAGGCTTTGTCAGAGGACACTTGCAATGACAATGAAGATGCATGACTAGCTGACACCGCTTCTGTGACTGCAGGAGGTGAATCTGGAAAACTAGGAGAGTATAGAGGAGAAGATTCCCTTGGACTTAATGGAGATAGATCAGACTTTGGTGACAGCTTTTCTCCTAGGCTCTGCACCTTTTCTGAGGTAAGAGAAGAATGAAGTGACATATCTCTGGGTGGAACAGCACCTGCAAATGTTTCCTCTGGCAGTGGAGAAGTTACCTGGGAAGGAGTATGAGCTGATGAACTTGAAGATGAAGCTTCAATTTGAGAAACTGAAATAATTTCTGAAATATCCTTCTCTTGAGAGTAAGATGTCTGCTCCACAGGCGAAATCTTCCGTGCAAAAGTAGGCTCCTGTATATCTGAAGGGCTATAATCTACTTCTGTTGGTCCATTTTCAGATATATGGTGTATACTAGCGCCTACAGGAGGATATTCAGGAGATTGCCTGCTGAAATCCATTGCTAAAGACTGCTCAGGGGATTCCTGACCAAATTCTACTGACATAGTTGACTGTTCAGGAGATCTGTGATCATGCACTGGGGTTCTTGATTTTGCAGTTTTAGGTGAGAAATCTGGTGGAGAAATTGACATAGGCCTTGGGCACTCCTCCTTAGATGGAGACATTTCTGTTTCCTGAAATGTTGTTGGTGTTTGTACAACTGACACTGAAAGGGAATCGTCAACTTCTGTTGAGTGGGGAGATCCAACCTCAGCATGCAAAGAGGGGGATACATCATCAGTAGTTGGTTCTGGAAATGAACTAGTAGCAACAGATGCTGTGGAGACAGAAGCTACTCCTTCAATATGGGAATACGTGTCTTCTGCTACGACCTCATCAACAGGAGTTGCAGACTTATCAGAAACAGTGCCTTCAGAAATTGACATTTTTGTGTCCTCTTTTAAGGAACCAAACTGACTGATATCTATTTGAGTAGGTGAGAGATCACCTGTCAACTTCCGCTCATCCAAGACCAGTGAAGACTGGGAGCTGCTGGGTTCTGTATCCTCCATTCTTCTCTCTAGACTGAAGCCTTCCTTAATTACCATAAACTCCATGCTTTTTTCATCTTGTTTTTCTTGGAAAAGCCCCACTGAGCTGGCTTCAGAAGCTGGGCTCATTTGAACTGGTGATTTTTCTTTTTCAGGTTTCCCCTCAGAAGGACTTCCATAATCTCTGGTGGGAGACTTTATATCAGCACTCAAAAATGTATCATAAGTGGTCTCTGAACCTATCAGTGGTGGACTCCGCAGAGGTGAGAGAACCTTTTCAATAGGAGATTCTGAATCTGGCACAGGCTCATCCATTGGGCTTATTCTGGGTTTTGCAGACTCATCTTTGACTTCACTGAATTCAAAGCTAACTGGAGCTTCTGTTGACTTTTCACTTGTTTCAGAGGGAAGCTGACTGGATTTTTCATCAGTGGGAGACTGATAATAAGGTGTGTGGCCAGCACTACCAGCAGCAGACTGTGAGGGAGATGCTACTTCTAATGTTTTATCTTCAGGGCTTGCACAGTGCTCTTCAGCAACTTCTTGACGTACACTGGGCAATGCAGCAATGGGGGCAGGCTCAGCCAAGACCTTGATCTCATTAGGAATGAGTGAAAAGTTGACACTGCGTTCACCCAGTGGTGTTTTGGCAACTGGTGATGGAGGGGACAAACTATCAGCTGGACTCTTGGCTGGACTAAGTTTTCCAGAAACATCTTCTGGACAGGTTTCTTTGATTTCTAATTTGGCAGTGCCTTGGATTTCACTTTCTTTTTGCCGGTACACATCCTGGAACACGGATTTGCAGAATTTGTCTTCCTCTAATGAAGAAGGTGGTGAGATGGTAGAAGCAGAGGCATTATAGTCTTTACCTTCTGTGGCCTCTGTTTTGGATCCTTCTGATAATCCATTAAGAGCATCTGGAAGTGGAGAAAGTTTAGGCCTTCCAAACTCTTGAGAGTATAGTGATGTCTCATACTTGGTAATATTCACATACTCCTGAGATGGTGACTCACTTTCCTCATTGTTAGTTTCATCACTCATAACATCCCGGGGTGTAGACATTTCATCCATTGGAGTCGGTTCACTAGATATTTCAATGGTAGACTGTGTATAACCCGAAGTAGCAGTGAATTCCTCAGGTTGATCTTCTCTATTTTCTTCATCAGAAACAGTGGCTTCACTTTCTGAACCACCAGGTAATGTCTCATCATGGATTGAAGAGGCTGGTTCAACTGCTGGAGACTGAGGCTCAGAGCGTTTTGTTGGTGTAATAATGAGTAGGCCATATTTATCTTCAACTTCACCAGCTTCTGCAGCTTTGTCTACCACAGCCATCACATAATCTTCTTCAGCTTCTATTTTTTCAGTCTCCTCTTCATCTCTGATGTCTTCTGCTTTGTCTTCTTCTTCTTCTTCAGTCTCTTCAGTTTCTGCCTTTTCTACTGCTTCTTCCCTGTCCTCCTCAGCCCGTTCATCTGATGCCTCATAATCTGCCTTTTCGATATATTTTTCATCTTTGATATTAGCATCTGTTTCGGCCATTATATCTTCTGCACTCTTACCCACTTTTCTTGCTTCTTCTATGTATGGTTTTGTGGTGTCAAGTGGTGTCTTTTCTTCCTCATCTTCACCTCGTTCTTCAGCTTCTTCTGTCTCTGCCTTCTCCTCATAATCTCCTGCTTCAGATGATTCTTCCAGGCCAGTTCCCTCATCTTCAAACTTTTCATTGTCATCAACCCTGTGCTTTTCCACAGGTTCCAGTTCTTCAGGTGTCTGTCCACACTCACCCTCAGCCTCTGTGGTAGTTATGCCTTCATCAGAGGACTCAGCAGGTCCTTCATTGTCTAATTTTTCCTTTTGGATATCAAAGGCCTCTTTTTGTTCTTTGCCGGAGAGCTTCAATTCATCCTCAATGAGTGCAACCTGAGGTTTTGTTGTTTTTATTGTTTCCACTTCTTCAGCTTTTAATTCTTCAAAATCCTTTGTTAAATCTTCTGGTGAAGACATAAGGGACCTCTCTGCCTCAAGTTCTTTTCCACTAGCTGTAATTTCTGCAGCTGCTACAGCAGCTACTGTTGTAGCAGCAGCTCCAACGGCTGCAAGGGCAGCTTGTGCTCCACTGACTTTGATCTCCTTCTTCACAGTCTTAATTTTTCCCTTTTCCTTTGGTTTTCCAGCAGGTACTGCTTCTTTTTTAGCAGGTTCCTCCTTCTTTTGTGGTTTAGGTTTTGCTGCTGGCTTTTTGGTTTCAGCTGAAGGAGTAGGTGTCTTCTTTGTTTCTTTAGGAACCTTTTTGATGTCCTTTTTGGTTTCTTTTTCTTCCTTCTTAACTTCTTTTTTCTCTTCTTTTTTAGCTTCTTTCTTCACTTCCTTTGGTGGAGCTTCTTTCTTCACTTCCTTCTTAATTTCCTTCTTCTCCTCCTTTTTCACCTCCTTTTTAACTTCTTTCTTGATCTCTTCCTTTTTGGGTTTTTCCTCTTTTTTGATGGGAGTTTTCTCCTCCTTTTTAGCAACCTCTTTCTTTGTTTTTTCTTTTTCCTCTTTCTTTTCTTCAGCTTTTGCTTTGACTTCCTTTTTCACTGGCTTCTCCTTTGTCACTTTTGGTTTTACATCTGTAGCTTGTTTTTCAGGAGTTTCAGATTTTAGTAATTGTTCTTCCTTACTTGTTATATCTTTTTCTGCCACTATAGGTTTGGCTTCTGGTTTTGCTGGTTTCTCTTTTTTAACTGGAACTTTTTCTTTGCTTTCTAATTTCTGAGTCTTTTCTGGTGCTGGACTAGGCTTTGCAGGCTCTGGAGTTTCTTCTTTAGATTCTTTTCTGGCAGTCTTGCTTGGTGGTGTCTTTGCAGCAGGCTTGAGACTCTCCTTGCTGTCAGTTCGCTGTTTCAACTTTGCTTGTTTCACAGCTGGACTAGCAATGTTTCCAGTTAGGTCTTTTTGTGTAACCATTGGTTGTTTAAGGAAGTCCAAGTGTTTGAGCTTTTCTAGTCCTTCTAGAATATTATATTGGGTGCTGTTTCCAGGAAACAGAACTCGAATTATTTTTTCTGCAGGATTAGCTGGATGCCACACAATCAGGGATGAAACAGAAGTGAAATAGGATAATGGAATGTCTAGTTCTTGACCATTTGGTAGCAGAAATTCAGCTTTATCTCTGTTAGTACCACTCCACTGTTGCATAAAATATTGCATCTCTTTGCTACTTTTGACAGGATTAAGCACATACATCTCAAGTTTGCCAACTCCCATTTTCTGAAATAAAATAATGGGGTCAATGGTATTTCCCACATTTCTGTAAAGAGGTTCTGGTTTCATAGACAATTTATTTAAATACTGGAGTGTAAAGCAAGCTTCTTCGACACTTCTTTTAACTCTAATGTTAGGATCCAGATTCTTCAGGTTCTCAGGTACATTAAGGAATACAACTCCTAAATCAGGTGAGATCAGATTTTTCATCCAGTCACTGTTGGTAGTAGACCCTTGAGACTGCTCCTCTTCTAATTCAGCTATTTTTCTCTGAAGCATGCTATTGATTCCTGGCAGGTTATCATCTCCGATGTGAGTGAGTAGAATAGAATCTACCCTGTCCAAATGCCGGATAAGCTTCCAAAAGCAAGATTTTCTTTCAGATCCTCCATTGATAAGCATGTTGAATCCATTCACTGCAAACAATGCAGAGTCTCCTCTTCCACCCGGGAAAATATAACAGCAGGGTTTGGAGAGTTTCAAGAAGCCTCCTGAGGTTGGAGGTTCCAAAATGTCAAAGGGTGATGGCACTTCTACTGATTCTGACAGATACTCTGTAAATTCAGAAAGTCCTTCCATTTCAGGCAATATGGAAGATGAGTTGAGTTTAATGTTAATGAAGTCTTGAAGGTTGTGTCGGTCAAGATTAGAATTTTTCCAGTCCCCTTCCTCAGGGCAGAAAAGAGTTAAGCTGGCTTTGTTGGCAGGGTGTGTGGTGCTCAATAATTCACCAATCTAGGGTTGTGAAACAAAAAGACAAGAAGATAAACATAAATTATTTTTTAATGATAATTAATGACAGAACATGATATTATCTAATCAGATAAGACTTTTGTGAGACCTTCTTCACTGGTGAGTACCCATCCTGGAAGCCAAAGGAACTTATATACACTATTAGTTTACTGCTGTATTATTATTATTACTTTTAAATACAAAGGAACTGCTTACTCCTGATCCCTTCCTCTCTGCCCAAAGGAGGAAATTACCCCAAGGTTCTCTCTTCCTTCCTTCACCCTTTACAGGAGGACGGTAGAAGCTTTTATATTTAGAGGGAATGAGAGCTATGAGTTTAAAACTGTAAGCGCTGCCACTATCTCTGCCACTGGATCATGAGCCTCTGTGCTGCTCCAATCAATCTGAAAGAGCCACGCAAATACCTATGGGAAACGGCACATCCTCTGAACAGGCTGTACTGGGCTCATTTAGCAAGGTTTTGGTAGCAGGGTGCTGCAGGGGTGACCTCCGTAAGCAGAACCCAGCAGCTTCTCCCACGTCAGATCAGAGCCAGCTCGATCTGGTTCCAAGAAGGACCCACCACTGGCCAGAGCTAACACAATGAGTGACGCTGGTTGGGCCTCTGGGAAAGCAGATTGAAGAAAGGGAATAATGGTGTGCTACAGCAGCTGGGAAAGAAAGGAGTGAGACGCAGCCCTGCAGCCCCCAGGTGAATGCAGCAGGAGGGCAGGAGGTGCTGCAGGCAGGCAGCAGCAGTTCCCCTGCAGGCTGTGCAGGGAGAGGCCCCTGGTGGAGCAGGCTGTCCCCCTGCAGCCCATGGGTCCCACATGGAGCAGATCTCCATGCTGCAGCCCCCCCATGGGTGGAGGAGCCCCCGGTGGAGCAGGTGGATGTGGCCTGGAGGAGGCTGCGGCCCATGGAGAGCCCCCACAGGAGCAGGCCCCGGGCCGGAGCTGCAGCCTGTGGAGAGGAGCCCACGCAGGAGCAAGGGGTCTGGGGGGAGCTGCCGCCCACCCGTGGGGGACCTGTGCTGGAGCAGTTTGCTCCTGGGGGATGGATGGACCCTGTGGTTCAGAGCCGTGTGGCAGCAGTGCTTGGAGAGCTGCTGCCTGTGGGCAGCCCTCACAGGCTCAGCTTGTGAAGGACGGCGTCCCGTGGGAGGGACCCCACGCTGAAATTGGGGAAGAGAGTGACCATGAAGGAACAGCAAAGATGAAGAATTATTGTAAACCCATTTAGCTATGCTGCTCAGGGGTAGGAGGTAGAAGAGATGGACGGGGCGAAGGTGTTCTTGGTTTGCTTTTAGTTCTCACTGTGCTAATCTGTTAGCAGTAGGCAATAATATTAATCTCCTTTATGCTGAGTCTGTTTTGCCCTTGACACTAATTGGTGATTGATCTCCCTGTCCTTATCTCAACCCATGAGCGTTTTTCATCATATTTTCTCCACCTGTTCTGTTGAGGAGGGGTAGTGAGAGAGCAGTGCTGAACTACCTATTGGTATTAAACCACCACATGCCATAGTATGAAAGGCTATTTTTCTGTTCCAGTCTGGTCTAAAAAACAACATTTAATTGTTCCAGACCAGTACACAAACAAACATGTAACACATTTTAAAGTATAAATGTATAACATATTTTAAACCTTCTGCCAGTTAGAAAAACACAGCCCATCTCTATCCTATATGCTCTTAACAAAGAAAACACAAAATTATGTAAAACTCTTCTTTAAAGAAGTATTTCAGATATAAAACATCAGTGTAAAATATGCCCACACAGTATCATGGAAAATACCATCATCTTCTTTACAGAGACTCAACTGTCATTTAAGCTATAAGAACAGTTCCTATTATACTACAGCTGAACAATTTGAAAGTTTTGGACCACAAACTCAATCAGCAGAAGAAACAAATATATATAAATTAAAATGATGTTTGATTGCAGTGATCCCTGTGGGTCTCTGTGTGCTTATGTCTAACTTCCTTTCTTTGTGTTACATTATTTATTTTCAGCATTTACCAAAAATAAAACTCATCAAAGATGCAGTAGCTGTTATCCAAACAAAAATAATTCAATCAGTACCTAAATAAAGCAGAAAATAAATATTTTCTATCTTTTTTTCTATCTTTTTTTTGTCAGCCTTACATAGTACCAGAACCATTTGATAGGAGTCTAAAGAAATTTCATTTGTATGTCAGACATGGTTTTGTCTGAAAAAGAACAAAGAAAAAGGCAAAATAAAAGGTGTTAAGGTGGAAGAGGATAAGTGACAAGGAAAATAGGAGATCTATTCCTGCTGTTTAGCACAGAAATAAGAGTGGCAGCAAAGACCACAACTCTGAAATGGATTTAGGATCTTCAGTATAGTCCTTATGCTGTCGCTCTACTCAGGGTTGAAAACAGATTATTAGGGAGAATTAGAAGTAGTAAAAGATCACTTCCTTTGGGCGAATAAATCAAAGCCCATGCACACAAGGTGGTAACTTGTGTACAGACTGTTTCTCATGGAGGGCCAACTTTCTGGATAGACAGAAGATCATGTAGTAAGACAGTGAGCTAATGAATATACTGTCCCAAGGTTTGCAGTTAGTCCTGTCTAGTTTATATAATACCATATTTGGATTTCTGCTTCATACCACTAAATTCAATCTCTGTTTCCTCTTAAAAGCTGGCACACATAATGCACATACTGTTAAGCTATTGGTAGCACAGGCCAATGAAGAGTTGGAAAAAAAAATTCCAGACATAGATCATATCTGTTAGGAACAGCAAGCTCAGGAATGCCCCAGTAAAAGCTTTAATGGATTTATATTTCTAACGATGACACAAAGGGCATTGACATCTTCACTGCTTACATGATTTGATAACACAAAAATGTAAATGCTTTTTCTTTCCTCTGGATTGAAGGTCAGTCTGCAAGCAAAGAAACCTATTTATGAACCTGGCCATCTTTAAAGCACTGGGATACCACTTTTGAAGAATCCTCAAGTTTTAAAGGTGTTGTAGCCATAGAAGGCAGACAGCAAGGTGGCTGCTCAGAGAGCATACAACATTGCTTAATACCCTGGACCACAAAGGCAATAACAAAATGTTTTTCCTCTGATAGCTGTTGTTGCAGAGGTGGTGCAATAGGACATCTTCAATGCTCTGGCACAGGAGAAATTGAAAACAATGCTTTTAGGCATCGCCTGCAGAGAGGTCTTCAAGCTAGACATGGATTACTGAACTGGACTTCAAAAGAGTATCACCCTGGTGAAGGGAAATACATCTTTATGTATTTGTAGGCACATACCATCACCATAGTTCAGGTTTGGTCCAGTGAAACAAAAGGGATGGAAACCAGAAACATGAACTTCGCATAATATTCATCAAACCTTATATGCTTATGGGTCAGGACAGCATAGAAATTCTTTCATTTAATCACTATTTGAAAAACCACTGCCCACTTTTTTATAGCTTTTCTTTCTAACCTTGTTTCCAATTTGTAGACTCTCTGAAAATTTCCCATTGATGGCAGCATTGAAAAAATGTCACATTTGCAGGCTTCTGTATGGGAATCAGGTTCTTTCTTTGGGTTTCTGAAACGTGTAGAAGCAGTGAGAACCCAAGGCTCAGGGACAACAAGCCGGGTGCTAATGCTTTAAAAGAGTCGTGCTGGCTGATGAGCATGCTGCCACTAGCAGAGATGAGCCATGGGAACCTTCTTGGGGCCAAAGGAATATATCCCACATGCCCCACAGCAATCCCACACTGGCTCTAGTGTTTTGCCAGACATCACCACTCAGCTTTCCAGCCAACTGTTGTTGGCTTATTAACTGTAACAGTAGGATTTGCCACTGGTTTTGCATGTAGTTCATGCGTTCCTACTTAGCCAGAAGCACATGGAGCTCAGTCTCACAATTCCACAGAAAAGTAACTCTGCAAACTGACTTTTAGGTGCCAGATGCACTTCAGAGAGCAGGAATCCAGTTCTGGAATTCCAGCAGGAATCCTTAACCCTACAGCCACATGCAGAACAAAGAGGCTTTGAGAACATGATCAAATAGATACAGTAAGGTCATACCAGAGTTAAGGCAAACTCTACTTTTTCAGCACTGAACTTTCAAATATCACTCCACTGAAATTCTCCTAATTACTTTTGGAAACTAAAATCCTATGGACATAGCCATATATTTTATCTAAATATATGATTTACACAGCAGCCAAATTAAGTGTGACAGCTTGTTTACTATGGGCTCCTGCCCTATGGGAGCTTTCAGACACAGCACATTAAGCAGGACAGCAAAATAACAAGCCATGAAACAAACAGCATTAAATACTGGTATGTCGTATACTTGTGTTTTTGGTGTATAAAGATCACAAAATTTACAGATTTCTCTGGCTGGATTTTAAACACTACGGTAAAGAAGCCAAGCGGGTAGGTGGTGCAAAATTCTCCAGCTGTTCCAACAGACAGTCTCTATCTTATTTAATGTCACCTACTGCTCAGCTGCCAACAGGGAAGAACCTTTGTCAAATTTGCCTGCTTTGTATGTGCACCTTAGATAAACAACCTGTACACTTCAGAAGCAACACTATCTCCTTCCATTGTTAAAAAGTTCACTGTTTTCCTGTTTCTCAAAGTTAAAACTTAATTCCCCAAATTAAAATGCAATTCTTTAGATAAGCAACTCACGTTAAAAAAAAAAAAAAAAAAAAAGTAAATTAAATAGATGTTTTTAAAGAAAGCATATGTTTTTAAAGAAAGAAGAGTAAAGAGCATCAGCATCAAGCTGCCAACTCTAAATTCAACCTAACACAGAAGGCTATTTTTGGTCTTCTAGAAACCTGTGCCATCACATGACAATAAATGGAAGTTACTTTTATGAACACACCTCTTGATCTGTGAAGATCTCAATGAAGTTCTGGAAGGAGAAGGACCCTGACTGAAGAATGAGTTCTCCTGTGTTTTCAAAGCACTGTCCAGTTAGTACAAGGAGCTTGTGTCTTGCAGCATCTGTGATCATTAAACGCACCTAGAATGACAGAGAGAAACAGCAATAATGGGAGTTACCATGTGTTTCTACATTCCTATGAGAATGAGCAGTTTACCTTGCTTAATTTAAAACATATTTTGCAGCAGAGTCTCACAGTACTGGTGAAAAATCATCAAGTTATAATTCTGCTAACAAAAAGAAACAAACTAACAAAAAGAAATTCTGTAGCAAAAAGAAACAAAGGAGGCACAAGAACTGATTAGGGAGAAGGCCTGATAAATAAGTCAAAGTAAAGACATGGAAAAAAAAATCAAGGAGCAGAAGAGAATAAAATTAGAATGACAAGAAATATTTTCAATGAACAAATATATTCCTTGTATAGCTCTTGGCAAGTTTTAATAGCAGTATATCAGGACAAATTTGGTCAACTGTGCCTCGTTTTCTAATAAGGGACAACTACACGTATCAGACTCAGTTTTTGGAAGGCCATCCTATTTATTTATTTATTTATTTATTTCCCCTGTATACAACATAACTTGCCATTCAGTTGAAAAAATATCACTGAAAAGTAACAGTCACAAATCACAATCCTGCTTCACCAAAATCATAAACTTCACCATCAGGCACTCAGATACAGTCATATGCACCATTTACTCCTCATGATGTCACTAACTATGGGCTTTTTATAGTGTGCCTGTGAAAGATCTTATTTCGTATACATTAGTAAATTATGTAGATGCCTGATGGCTTAAAGGAGCTTGCTATTCCGAAATAACTTTCTTCTGCATTTTGAAATAACTACTTTGAAGTAGATTCTCATTACTTTGCTTGACCCTCACAACAGCTACTAATAATTCCCGTTTCTACCTCAGGGAGAGATTTAATTGTATCCTAAGAAATATTCATACGTTCACTATCATTCTGTTGGCTGATAACTTAAATTGAAGAATAAGTGTAAATAAAACCTTCATAAAATTCTGTGCTGTTGAGTAAACCTTTTGCTAATATTTCAAAAAAAGTTTTGTTTTGTTTTGTTTTGTTTTGTTTTGTTTTGTTTTGTTTTGTTTTTCCCAGAACCAGTAAATCAACTCAGATTAAGGTAAGGCTTGCATTTCAAGTGTGGTAATTCCTCTGTTCAAGAAGAATTACGTTAAAACAGAGTAGTGATTCCAGAACAGTGCTATCCAAACTAAACTAAATGAGAAGAGTCCGTCTGGAACAACTCCACATGTAGATATTGCATCCAAACACTATCTCCATGGAGATGACATAATCACCTCAGCACTCCTAGCAAGCCATTCTTTCAAATTTATATATTGATCGTTAAGCAATCAATTGTTCTAAATAATTCCCTCTCACGCCAGGGAAGCTGAGCCAGAAAGGCTTGACCTAAATCTCTGCTGAGCTCATGTTTTCAGTACAATTAGAAAAGAGTCAGTGAAGAGCTTGTAGCTGCAAGAAGATGCCAACTCTATGACATCTTCATTGTTATTTTATTAAATAAGTGCCCTTGACTTTAAACAGCAGTAAGGTCCTTTAATTAAGCACAAAAGTAATGCTGGCTTGTCACTAATTGCACTTAGGTGATTATAAATTCAACAATATCCTTGATGGTTAGAGTCTATCTATTTCAGATAAGAATAGAGATAAATGCAGTGGTCTGTCTGATGTGTGTCTTGAAACCCCATCTGTTCCAGTGGCATTAAAACCATAAAAAAAGATGGTTTCCTCTGCTGTCTTTTCTCTCATTGCTGGCAGCAGCTCTGGGCAGTCTGCCAACTTATGTATAAACTTACTAGGTTTTCCAACAGCAAAATTATTTCCTGATTTATGAATCACTGATATGCAACTGTCACATAATTCCCCTTTAACTTATTTTATTAATCTATGGTTCTGCAGAATAAATAGATTCTGCAGAGCTAGAAAACTATGGCAGGGGAAAAAAAAGGTAAATATATGGTTGCAGATTGTAGAGGGTAACATATTATACACATGAAAGAACTTCCAGAGACACATAAATTCTGTGTCTGGCTATAATCAAAGCATTCTGAGGGACTATCAGAATTTTGTCTTCTGATTTCAAGACCACTACATCTAAGAAGAAACATTGCAAGGCGATAAATTCTGTTCAACTTTACCCTTGGTTGAAGTCCCAAATTGTTTGAAGATAGCAAACAGCAAGACTCAGCCAAAACTTGGTAACTTATTACATACACAATTGGAAGAGTATTATGGCAATGGAGTGGAGTCTTCTTAAAAACTAAGTAACTGTTAATAAGGTTTTCAGAAATTTGTTTTCTTAGGGGATGTGTGGTCTGTCTCCTTTTGGACTTCTCTCTTTTGGGAAGGATTTGGCAGCTGACAGAACATGATAGGAGCTTTGGGCAGAACCATGTGCAAACTACCACAAATATGGCTGTTACCAGCCAGTTAAAAATTAATAATAATAATAATTGTTCTAACAAGTTTTGCCTTTGTTTTTCCTGAACTGATAGACTCAATTTCATCTTCTAATGAAGTCAAAGCTCCATGGTATATCACTGTCTCCTCAATGGCAACATGGGAAACTACTGATACTTGAAGCTAAGTTTTCTACTTGCCATACAAGCCACATCTCATCTAACCTCCAATTTAATTCTCCTAGTTCTTTCTTATCGTTTTTCTGGCTTTTGTCCAGTGAGGATCTTGCTTAGTCAGCCAAGGTAAAGATTAACTTCTAACTTCTGGCTGTGACCAGTTTGGCAAGATGAAAGCAAAGTAAAGATTGCCTCCCACAGCCTAGTGAAAGGAAGTTGGCAGTAACCTAGACAAACATCTTCCAGAGCCAAAGGAGTAAAGCCAGAGTTCAGAAGTCATTAATTGGCCTCAGACAATGTTCTTCCTTGTGGTCATCCATCAAAGGAAGACAAGAAACAGCAATAGAAACAGCATTTCCTTGCTTTTGGCAGTTTCTTCTGCTCTCCAGCCCCCTCACACACACTTTAAAGGTTTTGTATTTTTACTCTGAAAGCCTGAATGTATTAAAGACAACCTTAAGAGCTGCTGCCCTGCTGCCCTCCTTGTTTCTTTCCAGTCATCTCTAATGAATGCAAGAGATTTTCACAAATAGTTTTTCAGTCAATGAGCTGCTGTTAACTAAGGTGGATTAGTTATTCAAAATAAAATAAAATGAAACTTTACAAGTTTCATTTGCTTCAGTGTGTTTCTTCCTGTTGGTGTTTAATATCCTTTTGTGTTGGTAAAAATTAGATTTTTCAAATAAAGTATTGCAAGTAAAACCACTTCATTTCCCCACAGAAATTGTACCATGTCAGTGCTCCCCAGCACCAGCTAGCAATGCAATTATCCCTATTTTTTAAACCTTCAGTCTCAGTATCTAAATTTCTCAATTTTCTCTTTGAACTATGTGCTCAGTTCTTCAACTCTACTGATTTCATGAGGAACTGGTGCTTTCCAGAGTCCAGTGATTATGTTACATGTTTTTTTCGAGGACAAATCACATAGATCAAACTAGAGTCACCATCACACAGCAGTTTTCCTCAAAGACCTGAATTTTTTTTTTTATCAGGGTACCAGTTGCTCTTCAGGCACTTTTTCATGTGTAAAATAGACATCTAGGGGTACCAACAATGGAAGAGTCAAAGAAAAGCAGATGGATGCGGTTCTATCACTGCCTCCATTTCATCAAGAAGGGAAATTGTGAATTATGAGGAAAGGATTGCTACATTCAGAGATCTGCTTCTGTTTACACTTTTGGCAGTTTACCAGGAGTCTGAGAAACTAGTAAGAAAATCAATGGATGGTTGATAATGTTGATATTTACTACTAACATATGCTTTCAGGCACAATCAGGACCTTCTCTCATTCTGTCCACTTAATGGAGCTTTAGTAATACATCCAGTGAAATATTTCTGTGTGACTTACCTCGGTGCTGACTGCTTCATCCGAGGGATTGATCAGGACTACAGTTTCTAAGATGTCACTTCTGTGGTGAAGAATTTTCTGACCTGAAACACAGAGAGGGAAAAAAAAAAAAAAAAAAAAATTAAATCAAACCAGTTGTGCAACATGGTTTAAACCAATGCTTTCCATGAGCTAGCTATGTGTCCCACTGTGCAGCAGCTCCCTGGTTCACCACAGCTGCACACAATGGCCACAGCAGCCAATGCATTGGCTCATGTTTTCAGAAACATCAAATGCCATGAGGGTCTGTATGCCAAAAACGGGAGAAATTCAAGGTAATGGAAATAAACTGCCAATAGCTGCAAGTTCTGTGCCTTCCCTTCCTGTTACTCATATTGGTCTCACTGAGCTGGTGTGATCACGGACCAGGGTAACTGCTACCAGCTGAGCACCTGGCCCTGTATTTCTGTGGACATATCTACACCATGGATAGAGCAGAGACTACACAGTTCTCTAGTATGACCAGGTGATTTTAAATGAGCTTTCTCATATCAGCAGCTTAGCTGCAGCAGTAGGGAAGTCAGCAAGGGCTACAAACTTCCCCTGTATAAGAAGCAAAGTGAATACTTTTGCTATACATCGGTACTGCCTGTCAAGCACGGTTTGTGAGATGGGCAGAGGAGCCCAGGGGTTGTCCCCACTCCACACCACTAGAAGCACACTCACTGTGGCAGTGTTCTAGAGCCAGGCAGCATCCCACATAGATCCCAGGTCCCCAGCCACACCAAAACAACCAGGTTAATTAAAGCTAGGACAGAAGTCCTCTTCCAGCCTTCCCCTAATATCGACTAATACCAGGACACTGTGAAAAATTCCCTTTCAGGACAGTCTGACACTTGCCCTGCTGCCCTGCCATACTGCTTCACCTCCCTCCCATTTGCAAAAACTGTAACAAGCAATGTTAGGCAACAAGAGTGAACAGACGTGCAAAATACAGCTAGCTCCTGAATGAGTAATGTCTGGGCAGTTTTGGTGCAGCCTCACAGCCTGCTGGCTTTCATACTCAGTAGTTAGTCTGTCTGTGTATTTAATAGTGATATTCATCTGACTGAGAGTGGATGCCAGAAAAACACAACAGGACTCTTGACATTTTTTTTTTCTTATGGTAATTGGCAAATGCTTATCAGCATCTCTTTCTGTGAGAACTGCAGAGAGATTAATTAGCAGCTGTATTGTCATTCAGAAATGTGGACTGGTAATTAGACCAAAACCAGAATAGCTTTCCTTTCCAAGAAAACTGCTTGGTATAATATTAATTAATTAAAATAATTAATTGTACTCAGAAGGATGTAGGGGGGAAACAAAATAAGTCACCTATTTGCCAACTTAGAAAAACTCCCCTGTAAAGAGACTTAAAATAACAAGGCCCAGAACCGTGATTGTGAAAAGAGCTCTGCATTCCTGAAAATACAAGAGCACCATCAAGGCAGTCTGAGAGGGTGGGTTGCCAGCCTTTCCCACACAGCCCCTGGCCCTGCCTTCACCCATCCTGCACGCGCCTCCTCCTCACCTCTCAATTTGATGCATCTTCTGCTGTTGCTCTGGGGAAGCTCTGCATTCATAAATGTAAGAGCTTGTAATCAAAAGATAGAAAATAAAGGAGAAGGAGAAAAACAAACTAAAAAACCTCAAGAATGCTCTCAGTTAAAATGTGAGATGAGGTTGTTGTTTGTTGTTTTGTGTGTGACAATACCTGGAGACTTGTGGATAATAATCAAATCAAGTTAAAGTTGTTTTCATAACACCTATTCTTGGTGCACTAATTTGCAAGAAGGAGAGACTGCATATGACAAAAATGGAGGACGGCAAGTCTCCCTCTGCAGCATCCAGTTCTGGCATTAGCCTCTGTAATTCAGTTTATTTTAATAGCTCTACTTCCTTGCCTAATAAGAATGCATACATGAGGTTGCATTCAGTAAAGCATCCAGATGGCTCTGTTACCACAGACTCCTTCAGAAGATGCCCTATGATCAGATATTTTAGTTATTCTGCAGGCTTCCATCAAATGAAGAGATTAAGCAGCGTATTGAATCTAGTTTTTAGTGCTGGGAAGGAAATGAAAGAAACTGTCACCCTTGAGTTGCCACGGAAATTTCTCATGTAATAGTGGGTGACACAGAACACACACTTTGCTTCAGGCCAAACTAAGCCTCATCTGTGATTAGATGTTAACACATTAAACGTAGCCATGAAGGAAATGCATTCAGCCACATGCGAAGTTAGACAAAGATGCATGGTGTCCACCCGACTCAAAGCACCAACTTTGGACCTCACTGATGCTACTTCAAGTCATCTCTGTAGCTGAGATGGATTTGACCAGATTGAGCCCCAACTCTCCCTGAGTGGCACTGATGGAGGTAATGTACAACCTACACCCCCATCGTGCAGACGTCCAGCTCCAGTGGCTGCATGGTTCCACACAACTTGAGATTGATTTCCAGAGGCAAGTGTGGTGGTCTGCACCATATACACATGCCCATTTGGAGCTGCAACTGGAGCTGTGACTGCCCTCTCTTTAGATCCTCCATGTGTATGTGTGTTACTGCTGACCACACAGGCTGGGGACCAAGCACTGGCAGGGTGCAAGACACTACAGGGGCTTCCCTCATATAAAATTCTAGAGTGGGCTCTATTGTTATTAACCATAAAATGATCCTATGCCATTGCTTGAATAATAAAAAGTACATCCTTTATGGATGTGACAATTTTGTAAGAGTAACACAGGATTGCTGCTGTGGTTGCTACTTAGAGATGCTTGGCTGTGATGAAGGAAAGTCTCCCAGGGAGACAGTTTTACCAAAGAGAAATTAAATGTCGCAGAGCAGGAGAAGAAAGTAGCATGACCATTTCACAGGCTGGCTAGAAACTGTGACTTCTTAGAACTATAGATGGAGTAGGAGCATTGGCGATGTGTGTAGAAGACCCGAAGTATCTCTAAATTAACTCTACTGGATTTTTACAGCCTATCTCTACACATTTAATGGAATGTTTTTATGATGCGACAGAGGAAGAAAGGAAGAAATTTCTAGGATGCACAGCAGCAATTGGGTGGCTATATTTTACCCAAATTTAGTTTCAGAAAGGCAAGTCAAAGTCTTATCTAACAACTTCAGGAAATAAATATTAAATATTAATTCTGTTTGGAAGAAATCTAAGTATTTTTTCATTCCCAATTTTATGAAGTAAAGCTTCAAATTTAAACCAGTTATGAATAGTCATGGCAGTTGTCTGATCCAGAATCAGTCCAACAGAGAGAAGTAGACTGCATGTGATAGTTGTTTAAAGGGTGATTTCCACCATCATTCCAGTTCCTACGGCCATAGGATCCCATTGACCAAACGTTGATGACAGATATCCTAGGATTATTGAGACTGGTATTGCCAGTAACATTGAAAAGTGACTGAAGATGTTTCTAACTTATGCAGTTGGTCTTTTCAGGCCAACCAAGCACCATGATCATGGGACACACTTCTAATGGTAACTATACTGCAGTTAATTTTGTGCAAGCACAAAATGTAAGTGAATGGCAAGGGAAGGCAAGCAAGCCCTGTTTTAATTTTTTTTAACCAAGAACCACTACACACTCTTTACTCTGCCTGTGCAACACCAGCCCATGGGGATGCATGCTATAGGCAACAAGATGTTCAACAGAAGAGTTTCCAGCAGCCCTTCCCTCTACCTAGTCTGAAAAACAGCACTCCCTCACTCCCCATCAATGCCATTTCCACACAAATTACATTCAGAACAGCCCATCCATAGAGGAAGCAGGAAAATATTTTCTGTCATGTTTCTGGCAGGGAGGGTGATGGGAGAGCACCTTTTCTCTGAAGATGATGACTGTTTGGCAGCTGAGCTGACATTCAAACACAACCCTTTATTAAAGTTTAACATTTTTTAACATTTTTTTTTCTATGTCACTGTATAACAAACAAACAAAAAAACAAAAACATACACACACACAAACACTAAAGTATTGTCTCTCTATCAAAAGACATTACCACCATGTTCTGCCAGTCACCATGCTGGGTGACATTAGCAGTTTGTGGGTATTACAGATGTAGTCTCCCCTTAAAAACTTTAGTGGCTTTATGCCTATGAAAAGCGAGAGCTGGACGACTGAAAAATATTACCAGCTATGGATTTCATACATGTGAGTGCACAGGGCTTGGCGGCAGTGGGATGGTCTGAACCACTGAAGGTCAAGGCACGGGCAAGACAGACACTGTTTTGTATTTAATTATTTTGATAAAACAAAATACACCTTTAGCAGAAAAAGAAGTAATAGTCTGAGGCATACAAGATGTCAGATAGAGCACAGTATGTGAGTTGCTAGGACTCCAGAAAAGTACTGGGGTACATCAGCCACTATGCTAGAAAGCAATAAGTGATGTTTAAGAATCATCACATTGGTTTCAGCTTTACCATGCCTGATGAAATTTATTGGAAAGTTATCATATCCTTTGCATGTAATCAATTTAAAATAATAAATTCCTTTTGGGCTTCTTCCCTAGCAAACAATAGTGCAATAGCCCTTACCTTTTAGATAACTTCAAACTGCTACCTGTTTCACCTTATTTTTTCAGTAGGGATTTCAAAAAGATCATGGTAACCTTGTGGTCAGCATGGTTGCTTTGTGCTACCAATAGGGTATTCTGAGTTCTGGATGACTGCTCAGCTATTTTTTAAACTAACAGAATAAATCTATTCTTTTTCTCTTTTTCTTATTTTCAACACAAAGATCATCAGTCATAAATCATCAAATAACACCATAATTGTGATCAGCCCCTAAACTTCCCCACTGTCAGTCTGGAGGCACTACATTGCAACAATTCCAGACCAAGGAGGAAGGATCAAGGTCCTCCTTTACAGCAGATTATCTGTTATCTAAAGATATCTTCATATATGACATGCAGAATTCCATCCCCTTTACCTTCTCCAATGAAATGGGGTCACCAGAGGCTTTAACTTTTTCTGGCCTGAACTGCAAACTAAATAAATAGGTAAATTTACAGCATTAAGTCAAGTAGAGGGTTTTACAGAGCTGCCAAAACAAATTCTGATGATTTAAAAATTTAGAGTTCCTTATCTACAACTGAGATTTGCAGACTTGTTAAAGAAATGGCCACATAATGTTAAGTCACTAGACAGTGGGAGAAGAACTTCAGAAAGCCCCTTCAAAACATGCTCTGAGATACCTGCAGGTGATGCAGGGTGTTGCAGAGACTGAAGAGTCAGTCTTACAACTAGCTGACATGATGGGGTGTACATTTACACCTAACTGCATAACTGCATTTACATCAGAGAAGATAGATTCACTACCTCCAGGGCTCATTGTGACCCAATGACTTCTTACATTTTAGCTGGGTGCAAGGAAGGAATAATATCTTAAATATATATATATATATATATTATTTTATTTTTTCCCAGCAAGAACTCTTATAGATATATAGGAACATCACAATACTTTACACATTTCTGAGTGAAAATAAAATGCATAGTGGCTAGGATGCTGAGTCGGCGTGACAGCTGTGAACTAAAAGTCAGCTCTACTAACATTGCTGAACCCTCTGACAGTGACAAAGATTTGGAAGAGTGACACTGACTAAAGTGTTCCTCTTTTCCTTGTAATTGCTTAAACCTGTTTGCCCTGAACATAATGGTTAGTTCAGATTCAAATCAAACACAACATACTTTCTAATAGAGAATTATGCATCATCTCTGCAGAGTTAGATTATCTCTTGCATCTGATCTGCTGGACTATAAACTCTGCTGTGCCTTGTGAGAAGTGTAAATCCCTGCTTTACCTTCTGCTTCTGAATACAAATGGAATTCATATTCAAGTTTCATATGGTTCAGCTGCAGCCTGGTGATAGTTTAAGGTCTTTCCTACTCACACTTGCCTTGCAACTACAAGTCCTGAGAGGTGATGTCCTACAGCATATTGTATTTTAAGATATTTAAACTCATTTTTATTTAATGAAATAAGACAAGTTGGATATAATTGCATGTTAGTTCTTGGATAACTCCTTATTTATCAGGTTTAATATGAGTTTATACTTCGAGATAGTAACAGATCCCTGAAAATATATGGCTAGACAGAAGATGATGATGCAGCCTGAAAAGAAACTGCATAATTCAGCCCCCAATTACTCTACACAAAGCCAGTCCATTATTCTTGCTCAGTACTCTTGAGCAGCAGTCAGGGAAAGCAAGCCAACCCCTTTACATGATTATTCATATCTGGGTTCATATCTTCTACCTCTAATGCTTGCAGACTTGAGCTGAGCTGTACTAGGAGATGCTATAAGTGCTGCCCCCCTATCAAGCAACACAGGGGGCTCCACAGTTCACATTGAAATCTGAAGTGAATTCAATGCATTAAATCACATTTTCACATACCCTGTTATCAACAGACTAATTGTATCAACTTTACACAATAAATATCAATTTCTTGCACCCTTTGCCAACTTCATGTGACATCCAATTTGCTGTCAAACTACAGCCATTCATCAAGCAGAAGCAAATTGCTGGTCTTTCTCTTCCATCTGGTACTCTCAGGAGCAAATTATTACCCTCAGCTATCATCACTCACCGTCAGAAACAGCAATTTTCACATAATTCTTCATGTTTTACAATTTCAGGGCACTAAGGATGACTGCTAAAGTGCTAAAAATTTCTTTTGAATAAAGATATATTACAAAAAGTACTCTGAAAAAACTTGAAGCAAACCAGTCTAAAGTACAACAAATAAAAGTTTATGTATTACATTTTAAATGCCTACAAACCTGGTGTTTTGTTTTTTTTTCTTTTGTTTTGGTTTGTTTTTTGTTTTGTTTTGTTTTGTTTTGACAAAAAAAGAGATATACCTTAGAAACCAAACCAAGTCACCTAGAGTTTTCATTATTGATTTCACTGAGGCAATGGACAGGAGTGAAACTTAAGCATGGCTGAAGACCTCAATAAAATCACTGCCAAAGAGAATGAAAATACACTTCCTGTTTATATAATGCACTTGCAATTGTAATGGATTCCAATGATCCAGATAAATGGGTTCACACTTGACTTTGCTAAAGGAAAAATATAACCAGTAGTCAGTCAGTGGCACCAATCCATTCAATGAATTCACCTGCAAGTTACTGTTGTCATCATTAAAATTTGCTACCAACAGGCAAAAATACAAGCCTCTTCTTGAAGAAAGCAGCATTTCCTTGCCAATTTTAATCAACAGCTAAAGAACACCAAACTATTCTGAGAAGCAATTGAAGAAAAAGGTGTTCTGTGGGTGCGTATTGCATAAACAATTTCCAAGGTCATATAGAAACAGAAACCTGAATCTTTAGAAGTCAGGCAGAGTGCCTTAGCTACACAATCCTTTTGGTTCTGCTGGGTAGATCAGTATGTTGTGCATTATAAAATAATGAATACTTAAAAAGCTATGCATAATGGATTACTTTTTAGAAGATCTCCTTAAGTCACTGTTAACTACTGTCCATGGATGAAATTCTTCCATAAACCCTTTGCCAGGCTATTAAGATATTTAACAAATAAGACCTTCAGCACTCCAGACACTGAAACTCTAGCTACAAATGGCAACAGAAAACTGAAACCAGCACCCACTGAAGTTAGGGAGAGATTTGGCCAGGCCTATAAAGCAAATGAATTTAATCTTCTCCTCTCCTAGAATTTGTACCTCATAAACTTGATACAGGTAGGCAAATGTGAGATTCTCTGTAAGCAGTGGTCTTAAGTTACACATTTCCATTACAAGTAATAATCTTAAAATGCTGTTAACAGCTAGTGAGGAAGTTGATGGCATCCATGCTGTGGTCAGCCCTGTATAATAACATAGACTGTAATCCTTTCATTGCTTCATACTAATCTCTCTCCTTCTTTTAAATCCCAAATACATAGAAAATGGCAAAGGCAGCTCTAAAATATGCTGCAAAATTGATCCATGGATCTGGAGTTTTAGTTGTCAGCTGCACAGTGCATTACCCTGGTACTGCATAGAAATTGGCAGCCAACACACAACGCGATGGGAGACTGCAGTGATGCAGAGCTGACTCATCAGTCCTGAAGGTCACCGAAAGTCCTCATCTGAGCCTGCATTTGGAAGCATTACTAATCAGGGAAAAGAAAAGAGAACTGTACAAAATCAGGCCTCTTCTGGAAATGATCTCTTCTGTCTACAAGGAAATTTCTTCTTCTAAAACCAGAAAATATCTTGGACCCAGAAACCAAAATAATCACAAGCAGAACAGTCCATTCCCCAGTAGAATTGCTTCTGCAATAGTCACAACAATGTGATTTTTGACTTTGCTGACTTATTCAGAAAAATAAACTCTCTTCCACATCCCAGCTTGGAGTAACTGTCAAATAAACAAACAAAATCTTGTTTGGAAGATTCTCCCCCAATATCTCTGTGTCTCATTATCTCACACTCCAGAGTTTCTCAAGCAACACCCTATATCATTATATGGGATGGTTAGAAGCATGTGTGTTCTTTTGTTATAATGAGTGCCCAGTACGCTCATAGCATTACAAGCAAAACCATTTACTGGGCTGTTAAAGACGTTAAGCAAATTCATGTGTCAAAGGGAGAATGCTTGGGACTATTTCCAAGGGCTGTTTTTTATGGAAAAGAAACATCAGATTAATTTTAACAACTTCTTCCAATAAAGAATGATTATGCCAATTTGCATTAAACAACATGGTGTCTAACACAAATACAAATGAACAAGGAAAATTGCCACTGAGCTCAATGATGACTGGAAGAGTTTCTCTAATTATAACTGTCTACTGCTAAAAATAAGACAGAAAACATCAGCATTATGTTTCACCTTAATAGAACTTAAGCAACTAGACAAGATTCTCCTATATTGAAAAAACAAAAGAAAACAAAAATTGTTACATGTATTTTACTTCCCTTCCAATGCAGCTATTGCTAAAGCCTTCTAACATCCTTTCAGTTTTACCTCCCTGTGCTGCAGTGCCTGTCTGAGTCATTCTGCCTTTACCTTTCTGACTACTGGGGAAGTTTCCCAAGAGTTTTCCTTTCCCCTGCAGCACTTTGTGCTGATGCATGCTTGCACTTCACAGCAAATTCCAGCTTTGTGTGGAAGACAGCACAGTAAACATCAGGGAAAAGCACGTAATGCAAAATGTGCAGCAAAGGGTTGAATACCGAAATGAGCATTTCAGAAAAAAAAATAATTTCAGAAATCTGCCATTTCCCTTCCCAGCCATCTCTACCCGAATGCATTTTTAGTCTCCTTTCCTTCAGTGAGAAGCCTCTGGATTTTGATAATTTCAGAAGGTCTCTGTTAATGTTACCAAATTGCTTTAGCTTACTTACTAATGGGCTTTCATCACTGTGGCAGCTGAAGCCAAACCCAAAGCTCCAATTAAAACCCTCTGGGGGATATTTCTGGTCTTAGGGTCATTACTGCAAATGCAACTTATTTTTAAGTTCATCTGCCATCTCTGAAAATCAGAAAAGTCTTAATACAACCAGTAGGGGTTTCACACATGGGGAATCCATTATCTCCCTCAAGCAGATTTTCTTTGACATATATTTATTTAAAACAAAAACAAAAACAAAACAAAAAAAAAAAAACACAAAAAAAAAACCAAAAAAACCACAAAGTTTCTCAGTTCATATATAATTTCTATCCTTCCTCCACTTCAGTTCAGAGAATAATTTCATTGGTTTGGCAGTCCATGTATAATGAATGACAGATCTGTTCACAGGCACTAAGGGCTGTTGAAGCAAGCCTTGCACTCAAGATCAGACACTTAAATTTCAGCATAAAAAATTATTTATGGTTGAATCTTCCTTTAGCCTGAAAATCAATAAGTTTTCTTGGGTAACAACCAGACAAACAAACAAAAAACAATGGTTTGCAACGTACCCTTGATACTTGTAATGTAGCATTTATTACATAAATTAAAGATCCCAGGCTGTTAACCAAAATACCTCCTTAAACATGATTAACCTAATGATGCACTTTGAAAGAATTTATGTTTTGGTGAAGTTGTTTCACAAGTAGCATCACAGCTTTTTTGCTGTTTCCTAAACAATTCATACAATCATAATATCTATGTTAAGCAAAAATTTGTATTTTTTAAAAACTTGCTTTTACTTTTATAACCATTAGAAACTTCTAATTTTTTCAAACATATATTGTTACTATCAACTAAATTACCAGCTGTGGAATATCTCTGAGCCTCTGCAACCACAGTAAAACCTAACAAGATACATTGTTTCTAAGCCTTTAATAAGAATTTGGTTTAGTCTTTTCCCCCAGCAACCATCCACGGGACATCTTGCCCAAAGCTATTATTTTGCTTTATATAGCAAGGAAAGAAAATCAATCGATCAATTAAACAACATCAAAACAACAAAAACGCCATGAAGATTAACAGTGCTATTAGTGTTATTAATCAGTTTCTGAACTTCAATTCACTGTCACATTTTAGCAACACAAGCTTTCCGGGTCTGAAAGCAGAGATCAACTGCTCTACACAAAGGCAGAGATCTTCCTCTTCCAGACAAGAAACTTGCTTGAAAGCCTCAAAACTCTTTCATCTGCTGTCTCTTGATTGGATGTGTGCAATTTTCTTTGGTTTTATACAAGCTGCAAATGTAATATGAAATAAAGTTCCTCCAAGTACAATACAGGCAAGTGCTATTAATTAATCCCAAGATTTCATATAAAAGTAAATGAGAAAGCATATCTACCAGCAACACGTTTCAGCACAAAGTGGACCTTCTTTTTGCTTTAATTTCTGGAAACAATGCTTAAAGTAGTCTTTGTCCTTAAGTTTTCCTATGATATGTTTAAGTACAACCAATAGATTACAACATTAATCAACAGTAGTATAAAACTGAGAAAATCAAAATTCAATCCTGTAATTAGAACGTCATAAACAAGGATGGAAGGGGAAAAAAGGCAATATATTCAATAAATACAAAACCATATCCAAATATTATCATATCCAAATAAAAGTCAGTGTCTTTTAGTACCTAAAATCTAAATTTTCACAAAGCAATTACACTAATCACTTGTGGAAACTGCGATATCAAAAGCAATATATAAACAATGATGGTAGCTCATATCCACTGATACAGTAAAAGAAAAAGATATCCATTATCAGAAGTCTAAGGGTTCAGAAATTAGAAATAAATGAACCAGCAACTGTGACAGCAAAAGCTGGCCATCTATATGACAAAAGTGGGCAGACTCCAAAGGCTAGTCAAGAGACCAACTTGGATTGTTTTTTTCCGTTCTGTCCCTGCACCTATGTAAATATGGACAAATAAAAAAAGAGAGGAAGAAAGGAAGAAGAAAGAAAGAGAGGAAGAGATCTCTTTCTGAAAACACCTACTTTAATCTTCAAGAAAGCAAGGAGCTCACCCTATCAAGAAATGAAAAAATAATTAAATATGAGCTCTACCTTAGGTTCAGTGTTTTGCAGCTAGGTCTTCCTGCCTTTTCCTAAATCTTCTTTGTTATTTAGGAACCTCTAATCACCTTTTATGCCTCAAAAACACAAACCTCTGAAAATACTTAATAATTTCACCCAGTGGGAATAGCCATCCAATTTTGGTCTGGTTCTTTGTGAAAGTGTTAGAAACCTTTAGCATACCATGATTGCTTAAACTTTAAGGTCTATTCTTCCTTTTATGTGCATGTTTAACACCTATTAATGCCAATGAGAGTTATGTGCATACAGCAATGAAAGATTAAACTCTTCATTGTTTAAGATGTAGTGATCAGCCATGTGCTGCTTTATGAAAAACCTCAAGGATATTGCAAGTACTATGGGGAGTTAATCTCATTACACACTACTAATAGCATTTGTGGCAGTGTTTGCTTCTTAAATCAACCATAGGTGACCACCTGGTGCCCTGCAACTGGAAGACTGGTCCCTCAACACATGGACAGACCAGTCTCTGCAGAGGAGATTAATCTGTAAACTGCTACAATTCTATTCTCCTGACACTTTCTCCCCCACTGAGAACAACATGTGTTTTATTTTCAGTTTGAATATTTGTATCTAAACTACAGAGCATTGTAAATTATTTTTAACTGCAGATAATTAAAACATAAGTGTTTGTTTGTTTGTTTGTTTTGAGGTTGGTGGAGAATCATGTATTCAAATATAAAGATGTTTATTTAGGAATGAACACATTGTGATGTTTTTCAGTGCAATCTTCACACAGACTGGTCTTCCTGAGTTACCATAAGACCAGCTTCACCTAGTGCTTTCCAAAAGTAAAATCGTAAAAACAGCTGTAAAAGCAAAATGAGTACACTGAAAATCATACAAGATATCTCTTTCATTGGTCTTCACTGCCTTATGTATAGAGGCTATGTCATATTATTTTTAAGCATGTATGGAGACATTTTTAACTAGGTCAACTTTTTAACTTTTTGATTGGTGTGTATGAATTAAATCAGCAGAGTCATGCTGATTTACACCAGCTAGTGTCCTAATCCACAAATCAGTTTTCCCACAGATTTGAAAAGGAAGCCCACTAATCATTAAGTGACAATTTGCAGGCACTGACTGAGTAATTCAAGGAGGTTTCATCACACAAATTTCACCATGCTGTGAAAAATAAATAAATAAATAAAATAAAAAATATTGGTACCCTCTGTTTTTGTATCAAAAATTTTAGAAAATTCAAACTTTAGTAAGAGACATTTCCACTAGGCTCAGGATTAGAATTAATCTCTCTGTCTTGCATCCAGTTGTGATGCTTTAGGGTACAAGCAGGATGAACAGTGATCACCAACTTTTTAAACAAACTCCATCTTTCTAATTACTTTTGGCAATTAACACCAGCTAGCCTCCAGCAATGAATTTCCAAGAAGAGACATTAAATATAGTTAGAGAAAAATATGCACTTACAAATGTGTCAAAAATGAAATCTGGAGATGTATTGGCAGAACATTATTAAATTATCTCCAGCTAACATGGTAACACTGAAGAAATAAATGTACAGTATTTTTATTTTGTATGTTTTAAATTATGTTTTGTATACGTATTCCATCCGGAGATTTCATGATTCACACAGATAATTTATCTAAAGTGGTAAACTCTTAAACAGTCCCTGAGAGATCTAGAGATGTAAACGTTTTGTTGAAAAAAATGTATTTAGAAAAGTATAGATTTTTAAAGAGATCCAGCTCACTTTCTCATTATAAAGATAGTCCTTCCACTTGTCTGGTTCCTCTACTCAGCAGGCTCCAGACGTTGCCATCATCTTGCACTGATTGCCCCTGGAAACAAGCTCCATCAGTCCTCCCCTCTGGAGGCTCTAAGCAGTAGCCACAGGGGTCTTACTGTTGAATTATCTTCATGCAAAGCTTCCCCAGATAAAACAATCAGTGAATATGAGAGACAGAAAACAAACAAATAAACAAACAAACAGCACTTCAGAGTTTGGTGACAGATGGTGATATGCACACAATATAGAAAACATGAAAAAAACCTCAGCTCTCATATGGGTGAGAAGAAAGGAGAGTGGTAAATTCGGCAGACTAAGGACAGTTTTATTGACATTTTGTATATATAAATCATTTATCAATAATCAACACCTTTATTTTGATATAGCTTGTCTCAAAAATTCCTGCAGTCATCCCTTCTCTTCCTCTCCCCCCAAAACAAACAAACAAACAAACAAAAAACAGACAAATGAACAAACAAAATGCAGAATCTAGAGCTGCAAAAATGGGAATTTTGTTACATTTGGTAAGACTCCATGAGAATATTCATAAGTTTTAACAGTGTGCCCTTGACAGGCACAAACAAAAGGAGGTCTATTTCAGGATCCCTTGAAGAAAACCACTGGAAAAATCACAAGACAAACATTTTCCTTATTCAGTTACAGTCGTGTAATGCTGTGTGTTGTCTAAGAATCGATAGCTACACATTAAATGAAGAAAGTGAAATTCAAACTGAATGTAGGTCTTATGCCACATCTGCCTTAGGGCCAATAGTATGCATTAGGTCTGCACACGTGGCATGAAGCAAGGCAGCATCACCTTTGCACAGTGAGGTTTCACCTTGTTCTCTTAAGAAAGAGGATTCTATACTACCTGAATTTCTGAACCTAAAGGTTCTATATTACCTGAATTTCTGAACTTCTGGAGGGCGCATCTTCAAAGAAGAGCTAGTTTGCAGGATTATTTTTTTTTCACCTGATACATAAAATGAGTCTCTTATGCAACTTGCATCCCACACAATGACGCAGGATGTGCTCCGTGTCCCACACCCTCATTACCACACAGTCCAACCTTGACTGAAGAAAACCTCTCACTCAATCCTGTTAGATGTCTACCTTTCTCATCTGAACTGTCACGGCTCAGTGCTGAAATAGCCCTTGAGACTGTTTTATAAGCACCTGGAAAAAATAAATACCCGGTGATTATGAAATGAGCTGTTGGTTACAGTGGCTTTCTCCACACAAGCCAAGTAGTGTGGGCCAAATCCTGTAGGCTGTTACCCAACTTTAATAGGTCATTGCCTGGGCAAAACTTTATTCATTATGCCAGCCTGTATATGACTGCTGGTAAGCATGGGGTAAATAACTGTATATTTACATACGGAGACTATTTATTTTCTTCACATAGCTAAGAAAGAGAAAAAGAAAAGTATATGTGTGTAACTATCTCCACACAGGGACTCTGCTGCTGGGAACACTCAACACTTACCCTGAGGCTGCTCCTACATATCCAGTTACAGGAGAGAAAGAGAAGAAGACCTGTGTACTGATCTGCCAGGCTTGGATGCTTTAGAAGCAAACAAAGGCCACCCTAGAGAAGAGCAGATTTCACCTGGACATGAGACCTCTCACAACCTCCCTTGTCATGATCCTAGTTTTAGGACCCATCCCTTCAGGGCTGCAGTGATGGGTACAGAGCTCATCAATCACAGAGATTTGCTGAGGTGGGTAAATCTGTACCCACATCACCTCCAGGAAAATACTTGTGGGTCAAAGCCATGCTTTCCAGTGCTTTAAGTAATGGCCAACAGTGTAGGAATAAATCAGATTTAGATTTCAAAATAATGTCTCTGGCACTCTCTCTAGTATCCCTTATTTCCCAATTTGAAGTCCTCAGAAAGAGGTTCTCAAATATTTTTCCCTTGCTCCGTTTTCCGCAAATACTGTGAGACGTTGCTCACATTGCATACCCATGCTTTCATCCTTAATTTAAAAGACAACAAAACACAGGCTACTATCCAATCAACTTTTAATCACAGATATGGTCTGGTATGAATATTAGACTGTGACAATAATGTTTCATATGTTCAACAGCAAAACCCCTGTAATTACAGTTACAACTAGCAAAATATTTTCTTTTTCATACGCCAAACAACAAAAAATAAAATCAAAGAATCCCATGAAAATTGGCACATTTATTTACAAACTGTCCTTGGCTTGGTTGCTATAAAATGAAAACACAAGTTCTTTGGCACAGCTTACATAGTATACAGATTAAATCTATTTGTTGTTAGTGAATATTAAATCTTGATATGCAACTGTAAACACATCTCTGCTGTTCCCTCAGGTCAAAGCATGTGGACTTACACTTTATAGATGTACTACCAAGCCACAGCATGTTTACTGTTATTTTAATATATTTATAAAATGTCCCCTGCTGCTCTCGTCAGAATGCTATAAATTGTTTTCATGATCTGATTAGAGATATGAAAATTCAATTGACATAGTAATATTTCATTTATGCATGAAACTCTCAGAAACACTTCATAACATTCAACAAATTCAGACCATACAATCCTTAAAAATATTAAAGGCTCATTTGTATCATCAGAGGATGGGTTGTGCTGAGTGTTGGCCTCTTCTTGCAGGTAACTAGTGGTAGAACTAGAGGGAAAGGCCTCAAGTTGTGCCAGGAGAGGTTCAGGTTGGAAATTAGCAGACATTTATTCTCAGAAAGAGCAGTCAGCCATTGGAACGGGTTGCCCAGGGAGGTGATGGAGTCACCATCCCTGGGGGTGTTCATGGAAAGGTTGGATATGGTGCTTAGGGACATGGTTTAGTGGGTGACATTGGTAGTACTGTGATAGTTGGACCAGGTGATCTTGAAGGTCTTTTCCAACCTTCAGGATTCTATGATTGTAGATTCTATGATTTTTCAAGCCTCATGAGTTGTCTACACAAACTATGTGTGGGGGAAGAATATATATTCACAGGTTTAAAATCAATAGGTCTGTATTAAAGTTTTAATTGTACTGAAACTGTTCTGAGCACCCTACATCAGAGCTTCTTTTTCCCCACTTGGCATCTCCTGTATATTAACGTATCTATGAGGTGGTATTTCATTTGCATTTATTTGAAATATGAGTTATGCCCACATTTTCCCTATTCACTGCACACTTTTAATATCCAAGGAAAACATTCATTGCCCATCTTAGCATCAGGTAATATATTAAACAATATGTTCATTTCAGCGACTTAACCCTAACAGACTACAGTACATTTTCAGTTTTCATAGCCAGTAAATTCCAGATTTTCTGAATCACAGGAGATATTAATACTGGTTCTAAACAACGTACTCCAGTGCTCTGTTCTTCCCTGTTTGTAAAACCATCCCTAAGGTCCGAGGTCTAACCATCCCTAAGGTCCGAGGTCTAAGGTCTAAATCCATCCCCACCATCAGAGGAACCAGAATCATTCATGCTTTCTGGTGGTTTACAACCTGTCTTCCTTGGCCAGACCTTTTCTCCTCTTGTTCCTTGTCTCCCCTCTTCCTGAATTGTAATTTTCAGAGCAAAAGCTTTCCTGAGAAGTAGGTGAACCAACACAAACGTGCAATAAAAACATGAAATGCATGAGCAGCATGAACCCAGCATGCACCAACTGAGTCAAAGTGATTTCTTAGTGCACCCAGGACACCCTCTGGTTGTAGCACCCTGGCAAGTGAAAATGGGCAGAATCAATAGCACATCAGACCACAGCGCCCCTGCCTTGGCTATGCAGACCTTCCTCTCTCACTCCTCTTCCTGAATAAACAGAGGAAAAAGAAGACATTGTATGAATATCTTCAATAATGCTAGTTGTGCAATGCTTTTTAAATGAACTGAAATTTTACACCATGTTCAACTTGGAAATTGTGGGGGCAGTGAAAGGAAGACAAGATAGGACACATTCAGCTTGTATCTCAAAAAGTCCTCATTTAAAAAAAAAAAAAAAAAGTCACTTTAACAGAATATAAATTTTGTTTAAAGGGAATTTTCAATTAAAATATGCTTAGCTTAAATCTTTGGCAAGCTCCACTATCTTTATTTTTAGTGATCAAATTTGAAATTCTCCTTTTGGTTTCCTTTCAGCACTCCTTCCAGTTCACTTCCCTAGCTCTTGGGAGCACTTGCTTGCTTTATTCCAGACACACACCCCCAGGCCCCAGGGCTGGTGGGTTTCTCTCTGTGTGCTGCATTTACATTTGGCATGAGTGCCATGTTTCACAGCAGCAGCTGTTGGCCTACCCCTTTTTTTATGGCCATTATTTGCATTTCAAATAGAATCAATGGGAGCAATGAACTAAAAACTAAATTGAAGTTCTTCATAGAAGTTCTTTTATTAATATGACTCAGCTGCTGAAGTCCTGAAACAAGAAACACTTAGTAAGATTACACAGTCCCTAATTCCAAGTACCTTGTCAGGTGAGATCAAGAGTAACTACATGTCAAAAACTTTAAGTTAAAATGGAAAGCTTTTCTACAGCTGATAGTAACCTAGTTTCAATAAGTAATCACTTCTGTTGCCCGGTTTAAACACATTGCAATACGATTCCGAAAGTAGTGTAATAGAAAATAAATCGATGTTTTCTAATCCTTCCTCTTTTCTTCTCCTGAGTACCTTCACTGTAAAAGTTTGTATTTCCTATCTCGAATTTGCAATTCATAGAATCACAGAATATCCACATTGGAAGGGACCCACAAGGACCATCAAGTCCAGATCCTTGGTTCCCAAAGGACTACCCAGAAAGTTAGACCATGTGTCTGAGAGGGTTGTTCAAATGTTTCTTTAACTCCGGCAGGCTCAGTGCCATGACAACTTCCCTAAGGAGCTTGTCTCAGTGCTATTCAGAAATCATTACCTATCTTGGCCCTATTCTCATATCTTTTAGGTAGTTTCTC
Organism: Aythya ferina; assembly: GCF_964211825.1. Classification (NCBI taxonomy): domain Eukaryota; kingdom Metazoa; phylum Chordata; class Aves; order Anseriformes; family Anatidae; genus Aythya; species Aythya ferina. The sequence continues at coordinate 27,730,898 of NC_140299.1, forward strand.
ACTTGCACTTGTGAGAAAAATCTCAAATAATTTTCTTCAGACAGGATCTTCGGTGAAGCTATTTTATTTTCGATTACAATGGCAGGCGACCTGCCAATTAGGAGCATATTTTAGTAAACAAATCATAACGTTTTATTCCCTGTTACCCAACACCTGATCACCTCCCCTGTTTCCTCATTGCCTGAGTACTGCAGGTTCACAAGCTACTTGACACTCTTCTATACCATATACGTATGATTTTTTCTTTTCTTTCAACCCTTTTATTTCTCTTTTTTTTTTTTTCCCCCTTTCTTGTTTTTTTTTGTGATCCTGTGATCTTTTACTATTCCCACACTGCTCATCCTGCTTTTTAGATAACTGCCCGCTTATCTACTTAGCATTTCTCATTATTATGACTACCCAACTACCTTGGAATACAGAAAAGTAGTTCTCTACTACAAAAACACAACTTAGTTTCTCACACACTGATCCAGCATTTGGAGATGTATTTGGAGGATAGTGCCAGATATAATTGAGTAAGTGAAGACAGTGTAATAAATTGAGAATTTAAAAGAAAATAAGGGAGAAAAGCCAGAGAGGAACTCCAGCATTCCCATATAAACTCCAGTCAAGTTTTCTACAACAATGGTTGAACACAGCCCCAGTTTATACATTTCTCTGAGACACAGCAGCATGTCTTCAAGGTGTTCCTGCTGTGCTAGCATGACTGCAAGTGGGCAGATCTTTTGCAGGGAGCTGAATGGGGGCATATTCTCCCATCCTTACAGACACTAAGTGCGCCTGCCACTCCTGCTGTAAAGACAGCTTTCAGTCAAGCTTCTAATAAAAGCCATGAGTGTAATTTAATCCCATTTGTTTCCCTCTGCTTCCAAACAGCACTGTCATCCATGCCCTGCTGTACCTCCAAAGGATATACATCATTGCCTCCAAATACCAAAGAACATTACTGGCAAAAAACAGCATATACCCTGGGGGAAAGGGCAGGAGGGGAGCACTGGGATTAGAAATGGCCATACTGAGCCCCTGGCTATGACATCAGACCTCTTAAACTGATGGCTGGGACACTAATAACAAGAGTACTTTGTTTCTTAATGGACCTCTGGGATCCCCAGTGTACCTTCAGTGTGAATAATTAGGCATTAGTCCTCCCCCAGCTCATTTCCCTTTTTATTTTCCCCTCTTCAGAGTTGAGATATGCCTAGACAAACCATCTCTGAAAAGCAGTGGCAGAATCAGGGTCACTATTCTGCATTCTGAACTTCTTTCAGTTCAAGACAGGAAAAGGTCAAAGGGTGGCTAGATCCTGCAGGGATTCATCTCGTCCCATCTGAATATCAAGACACACTTGCAGCTGCGGTGGCTTAAATACACACAAAACCAAGGTCCTGTCCACAAAGCATCTCCTGGCACCTTGCAGAATAGTTTGTGTCTCACAACCCAATACCCACCTAGAGGTAGTTTGTATTCTACCTACTAGTATCTCCCTGGCTAATACACTTACCAGTTTTTGTGATAATTTTTTGTGTGCTTGCTCCACCACTGCACTTCAGATAAATCTGTTTACTGTGTGTATTTCTGTTTATAAGATTGTTTAATGAACATTTTGGAAATACTTGGATTTTATAAATTGCTGTGCATGAGATCTACATTCTGGTTATGGCTACTGTACATTTGTAGTAACAGAAATCCTAGGAAGTATAAGTTATTTCTCATGCAACATCTATCATAAATGCTGGAAACAAATAAACAAAAAATCCTAATTTACACAGGACTGATCCAACTGGTATTCAGACAGCAGAACTTTTTCCACTGACTTCAGTAGGGGTTGGATAAAACCACTGGAGACAGATTCATTGAAAATAACTGTCTAGAAAATATGATTTACAAGATAAAAAGTACAGGATTTCACACTGCCAAAAATATTTTAACTTGCTAATTAGCAATCCCCAAGAACATTGATGGTGACAGATTTTCAACGAATTAATACATTCACCATGCACCACAACCTGAATTTTCCCATGGCTTCAAGAATAAGCTAATTGTGGATTTATTCTATAATATTGTGAACTCAGTCATAAATTATTCATCATCTCTCATATAGCTCTATATCCAATCTGCAAGTTAGATGGAAATTACCCCCTGGCTCAGATTCCAACTAATGTAAATTGGCATAGCAACAGTGAATTCACAGTTATTCTGTCTTGAGCAAGCACTTAGCAATAAGCTGAAGAAATTCTACTTGATAGTATCTTTAAGAACTGAGCAGACTGTGTGGATGGCAATTTGAGATATGTGGGTGCAGCAGCAATACTGGAATAAACTCTAATCTATCAGAAGACTAACAGCTGCTCCAAATTTTATGAAGAAAAGACAGTATTTCAGTATAATGCTTAGTTGCTTAGTCCTTTATTATTATTACTATTTTTATTATTATTATTAATTAATTAAAGGATGGATTTTGTTTTAGCAATGTAGGTCTAACCATCTGCATTTTATCATCCCATTCAAGCTTTTTGTATTGATATCAGACAAAAGAGACATAACAGAAGACAAAGGGAAAGTTAAAAACAAACAAACAAAAAACAACACAACACAATTCAAAGTGCTGTTTGTTTGTTTAATCTAAATCATTATACTAAAACATAAATAAGTGCTTAAATCTTTAAAGGATAGGATCCAGCCAAATCCAAAAGTCTGCTGAATGAGTAACCTAAGTTCAGAAGTATGCCCAACCAAGCAGTATAGCTATTGCAATACGAAGGCTGTTCTAAACGTTGCAGAAGACAGTCTCTTGCTTTCTTACTTATTCATCCTACATATTAGCTTTTTATTGTGTCTTACTATGTTTAAAATATATTTTTAAGAAACATATTTGTGAATCATCCATTTTAAATCATTATCTTTTAACATTCATAGGTACTTATCTCTTCACGTATCCATGGAAGTCACCACCCAAATTGCCACCCTCTGTTGGTCCACAAAGAACCAGAACCTTCTAGTTGCTGTTGAAGACAAGTCCTATCATATTAGATAGGACAACGACAACTTAAGGACAAGTGAAAGATAAAAAAGGTTTCGCTTCTCTCTCTTATCCGCTAGCATGTCTGATTTTATTCTGCCTGTCTTTTGTGGTCTCCTCTTGTACAGCACACAGCTTATCAACTGACACAAAAATGAATGCATAATAAATATTCTACAACAGCAGGAAGAGATGTGCTAAATATAAACTGCCTGGTCAGACTTCTACCCTCGTCCCTAAGGGTAGGTACAGTTGTCTTCTGACATCCTTCAACTTCTTGCAGTGCTATCTCAAATGCTACTAGCAACTAGTAATTAGTTTGTTTCTCAGGTGCCTTGAGTAACTGGGTGATTCCTCCAGTTTCAACAGGAAAAAAAAAAAAAAAAAAAGCAACATTTTCTACACAGAGTTATTTTAAAATCAACAACTTCAGCTATTGCATTTAATAAATTATTTATAATGTTCTAATATACTTAACATGTTTATAACATTTTAATAAGCAATTGCTCCAGGCATGGCAGAAAGTTGGCCAGGCAAAAGCCTCAAGGTTCTCATATGCAGTATCAGTTCAAGTTGGAGGCATGAGGATCAAAAAATGTCTGTGAACGAAGGAGATGTCCAACTCCAGTGGAAAAAAAAAAAAAAAAAAAACAACTGTAAATGGGTATTAGCATTCTTTTCATCCCATTAAAACACTCCATGAATACTGACTAGTTAAAAAGTCCCCAGTTTCAACTCTTAAGTGTTTTTTTCTTACCCTAATAATGATCAAAGGGCACCTGTCTTTGCCCTAGGGCATGGGAGAAACACTAGAAGGAAAAAAGTTGAGGTGAAGAATTCAAGACATTTTGTCATATCAGCTTTTTGTGTGTTTTCCTATTTCTTGCTTTCTTTTTCCATCTGGCCTTAACAAATATGAAAAGAAGAGGTTCTCTTCTGTCTGGCTGTTAGTAAGAGGTGAAATCTGATTTACAAAGAGGCAAATTCAGCATATTTTGCAAACGGTTGACATAACAAAAATACATCCAATATCCTTCTGAAGGCTTTCCTTTCAGTTTATGTATTTGCACCTTGTAATAAAGCACACAGTGATTCAAGTCCTTGGATGGTGATGTTAGCTATATTACTGGAATGGAAACAGTTTAAAGGTATCATTTTCCAAATAACTGTTTGAAATTGTAACACCAATTTTTGCCCATTAGCATATAGTTAGCTTATATTACATTGAAACAAACTTCATTTTTCTAAAGTTAAACAAGAGACATTTAGATTTCTTACAGAAATCATATGCTGGATTAGGAATTTACTCATATGCATTATTCTAAGTGGGATGAAATCACTGGGAATGTTACTTTTTTTTTTTTTTTTTTTTTTTTTAAGAAAACATAACCTCAGTTTTTATTCTGTGATTTTCCTATTTTATCTATCTTTTTTAATCATTATGAAAATGTTATCTGCACTGCTGATTCTGCACTGCTGATTAATCTTATTTAAAAATAAATAAATAAAATAAAATAAAATAAAATAAAATAAAATAAAATAAAATAAAATAAAATAAAATAAAATAAAATAAAATAAAAAAAACCACACACTTTAGAAAACACCTTGTAAGACTGCTTTAGGAAAATGCAGTCTAGGGACTTGGTGTAGGCAAACAGCTCTTCTCATATACCATTGTATTTTGAACATTATGACTTAAGGCCTAAAACGAAGTCAGCACTTTTCTAGTCTAGGATGGATTTAAGAATTCTTTTAGTGTTCCCTTGATAAAAGGCTTGAGTTTCTCATGTTTTTTTTCTTATGTTCACTGTGCATTTTACTATTGCATGATTAGTCTAAAAAATCCTGGCAACCTTTTATAATAATACATTGAATACTAGGACCAACAGATAGACCTTTCATCAGCTGCCCTCTCTACTCTCTGTGTGGAGTAGAGAATAAGTGTATGATGATGTCTGGATCCATGAAAATCTCTGTGAAGTCATCCAATCTGGCAAAGGAATTTCACAGAACCAGATACAACCATAATGTAATTTCCTGACAAAAACTTGTTTATTGCATTTCCTCCAGGGATATAGGTATATTTCTATTAAGAAGAAATCTGACAGTGTAAGATCCTTTGTAGTATATCTGTCAAGGCTAGATTGTAACCTCATAACAGGAATGGCCCAGCAGTGTAGCTACAAATAAGACATTGTCAGCACTTTTTTCACAAACTGCTTGTAGTGAATGGTTATAACTTGACTATTGTAAATTGCTTCCCTTCAAAAAACACATGGGAAGAAATAGGTCGATTGTACTGTTTTTAAACAAGTAATGAAAGTTCACAAAAACATTGGGATTTCATTACATTTCCAGTACTGAAGCTGTTTTTATTTCTTTTATAAACAAAGACAAAAATAAACTCTCTTTTAAAATGATCTCCCTCAGCTTAAATTTTCTCTGTGAATCATCCAGTTTCAGCTTTTATAATAATTTGGTGGTCTTCTCTTTTATGAAAATATTAGGGTTTCCTATGCTGACAACCTTAGAGTCTAAATAGATGAGAAACCCACAAAGGAAGTGGAGTAGGATAAGAAACATATGAGTCCAAAGAAGCATTTAAAAATGGTATTGCAGAGAGTATCCCTCTGCACTGAAGGAGAGGATGATGAGGATCTCTCTCCACTGAAGAGAAACTGAGCTGGCAGCCACATGGAGAAGGACTTAGCAGGCCTTGGAGTATCAAGGGTTTCTGATAGGACAAGCATACACCATGGGCACCTGGGGTCCTAGGATCATGCATCCAGAACAAGGGCACACTTGGATTCTCAGTGCAGGAATAACTCTCCCATACGCTTTCATTTCTGTTAGCTTGCACCATGCTGTTTTCCACGTAGGTATGTGGTCCATAAGACCCATGTAACATCTGCATAGCAGAGCTTCTGTAGTTATAATGGCTTTTTATAGCACTAACTTGTCATGCATAATAGTACAAGGACCAGACTGAGTCCTTCTGATATTAATGACAATTTTTCTCAGCCTTCATCTTTGTCCAGAATGGAAATCTGTTTAAACACGGCACAAACGGAAGGCTTGGCTTCCCATCTCTTGTTTCATTAAAGCAGAAGGGAAAGCAAAATTAACACTAAAACCATTTCTCAAAATGTCTTGTGTCAGCTTTGGTTTATGCAAATTATACATACACATATAAACAGCTAACAGTTTATGCAGAGTAAGCATTTCTTTGCAAGATCAGTAGCAGCATGCATGGTTTCCCAGTTGGGGACTTATTCCCTGTTTCTGCATTTTATTACTTTGTTAACAAATGCAGATTTCTTTGTAATTAAACCAACCATTTAAAGTTCTGAAGTATGTGACCACGTCAAGATTTGCTGCAATTTCTTGCTAATTATCACATTAGTAGAGTGGAAGGGGTCTATTAGCAAAGGAATGGGATGATAACAATAATAAAAAAAAGACACCACACCACCACCAACACAATACTGAACTATCTTTTCACTTGAATGTTACTACACTGAGAAGTGCTCTGAACAGCTTGTCTGGCTATTGAAAAGCCACTCACCTAGTAATATTTTGAAAGGCCTAAGTTTAGTTAGAATTCTCCTTTAGTACTGATTAATCTGAAAATAGTGTTTGAATGGCAACATAAAACATGGAGTATGTACCTCACTGATTTTTTTTTTTTTTTCTTCTTAAGAACACAAAAGCAATTTCCAGGTATGAATGTCACTGTAGGACATTCAGGAAAGAGAAGAGGGAAGAACTATATTGCTTTGAAAATATCAAGATTTCCCTTGGACTACTATATGAAAAATAACAGACTCTTTTTAAGGTCTATATTCAACAGATTTTCTTTATGGTTTTCTATAGTTTTCAACAATAAATTGAAGACCATACTAGTTACATTGCAGTTTGATGTAACCAACAAACATTTCTCCTGGAAAGAAACAAATCCCACTCAGTGTGTCTCCTAGTAATACCCAGAAAGAGAAAGTTACCTCTAGTCTTTCCCATCACCACCTTCTCCTATTCTTCTCAGCACTAGCCTAATTTTCTTCTAGGTTTGGTACAGGATGGAGAACATGACAAGCCCAGTGTTCTGGTGACCTTGTTTGAAAAACTCTCAGAACAAAGTTGGCACAAGAAACAAACCCAGCTCTTCCCTAAAAAATCCAGACTGATTCTGGGGCTCTTTTCTCTCAGCTTTGCCCGGACCTTGCTCAATCATATATGCAGTAGACAAACTTGGCTGATCTACTCATCATCTGGCAGAGAACACTCTCACAGACAATTCTATCACCAATATCCATTTCAAAGATGAAGTACATCTTTTACATGACTGGTTTCCAACCACAGGAAAGTAAAATGTTGCACTGGACACCTCTTTTTTGACAGTGGAAAACCTTGACCCAGTGCAAATTGTGTTTCTCACCCATTTTCTTTCAGTCAGTTGGGTTGTCAGAGATTTTGCCTAAAGAATATCTCATAGTCTTTGGCCATAAGTACTGTCCTTTGATTGAACTAGGAGAACTAGTAGCAAATATCCAGCTTCCCAGATATGGAAACAAACAAACAAACAAACAACAACAACAACAAAAACACAACACACCTTACAATAAAAACACACAGGTGTTTAACTATCTATCTAAAATATTGATCTGGCTTTGAAATCTGAAGCTGCATATTAGGAGATGAATCTTTCAGAATTAGGTAGAGAATATCCTGGAAGGACCCTTGCAAGTTATTGGAGCTCTGTGATTAACTTTACATTACTACTGTTGTTTAAACAAGAAAAGTAATGCAGTGAAAATTAAGTGAACAAATTTAATGTGGATGCCTCTGGGCATTATTAAGATTTGTAGTGCTAAGTGTCATGCTGCTTCATAAGAAATTGATCTGAACAAGGTAGTAAATGCCTACTCCTTTTAAAATGGAGAAATATTTTTCATTACCAGTGTTTCTGAAACAGAATGGCTGAACTGATTTTTCCATAAATACAAAGCCATAGGTTAAATACTTCAGCATTTTCCAGTGGCATCACCCATCCTCCTACACTTCAGCAGTAAGCAAAATAACCCTGATTAAACTGATCAGTGTCTTCAGCTACTGTGTGTGCTCATTATCTACCCTCTAACAGTGTATGTTCTGAAGATTTCTTTAAGTGCAGTAATTGTAGGCATTGGCTCATTAGCAAGTATGATCAACATGGATTATCAAAAATATTTTTTTTTCATGCATAACAAATACAGCAAGTTACTAAAACAATAAAAGAAGTATCTATGATCTACAGTAGTTTGATCTACATGATGCAATACTTTATCAACATAATTAGAAGCAAATTTTAAAATCTTAATTTTCCACCTTCTTTTGTCTAAAGGAGACCAGAGATACTTTGTTGTTTCCTGTAGAAAACTTGTGCTCTGGCTGGCAAAATGTCAGGTGAAATTGGACTGTGTAATGCAGAAAATGTTATTTTAGATATGATACACCCCTTTTAAAAATCTTGCTGATTACATGCAAGCTGTGAAATTACAGACATTCATAAATTATACTCCATTAGAACATGACAAAGTGTCAGCACTGGTGAGACATTTAACACACCTAATATTAAATGACTATAACTCAGATATACTTCAGGATAATGATCAGTTGAAAAATCAGTGCAGGAGTACATGATATCACTTTGTACTATCACAGGTACTTTAAGGTACATGGTATCACTGTGGTTCATTTAGTATCCCAGAAATTAAATAATTCAGTATTGTATTTTCTCATCTTTAATGTGTTCACTCACCCTGTGAATTTTAAAATTTTATCTTGAGAAAGAAATCTAAAGGTTGACATTAGATTTCCAATGGAAGCTTTCACTGCATTGTATTATAGGCTTTATTTTATTTTATTTTATTTTATTTTATTTTATTTTATTTTATTTTATTTTATTTTATTTTATTTTATTTTATTTTACTTTCATATGAAGCACAATTCATGCTGTCTGACACACTTCATTTTCTAAGGAGAACTCTTCTTAGATGTTAACCAACTCACCCACACCTGGTGATAACTTGAAATAGTATAAATGCACAAGAATATTCTTAATTTGAGAGAAAAAAAAAATTACTTGCCCTTGGAGAACAGGAATAATAAACAATGTTGGGATAGATCCTGCATGTATTGGAATTAGTAGGAAAAATCTGACTGATTTCCAATAGAAAAAATTTCAGGTACAAGATTTTTCTTGCTAAAAAGGCTTCCTAAACTACAAATTCAATTTATATGTGAAGATTTCAGCAAAGTTAAGGTCCTTTATGCTGCACTTGTCAAATTAGCCATATTTGCCAGTTTAGGCATACATTTAAACTTGGTGATTATGGTCCTTACTGCGTATTTTATAGACTGATACATTTCTACATAGTTATGTTACTGAGTAGTTCATAATATCACAGAATCACAGAATCACAGAATTTTCTAGGTTGGAAGAGACCTCAAGGTCATCGAGTCCAACCTCCAACCTAACGCTAACAGCCCTCCACTAAACCATATCCCTAAGCTCTACATCTAAGCGTCTTTTGAAGACTTCCAGGGATGGTGACTCCACCACTTCCCTGGGCAGCCTGTTCCAATGCCTCACAACCCTTTCTGTAAAGAAGTTCTTCCTAACATCTAACCTAAAACTCCCCTGGCTCAACTTAAGCCCATTCCCCCTCGTCCTGTCACCAGGCACGTGGGAGAACAGGCCAACCCCCACCTCGCTACAGCCTCCTTTAAGGTATCTGTAAAGAGCAATAAGGTCGCCCCTGAGCCTCCTCTTCTCCAGGCTGAACAAGCCCAGCTCCCTCAGCCGCTCCTCGTAGGACTTGTTCTCCAGGCCCCTCACCAGCTTCGTCGCCCTTCTCTGCACCCGCTCAAGCACCTCGATGTCCTTCTTGTAGCGAGGGGCCCAAAACTGAACACAGTACTCGAGGTGCGGCCTCACCAGAGCTGAGTACAGGGGGACGATCACCTCCCTAGCCCTGCTGGTCACGCTGTTCCTAATACAAGCCAGCATATGTTAACATGAAAAGTGCAATTTATAATAAGAATAATAAGAATATATATAACATACTTTTTTATAAATACGAACAAAATAAATGACCTGAACATGTAGTCTCTCCTCATGTAACGTCTACTAGATGGCACCATAATGATGGCTGTTCATGTGAATATTTAGAAGACTGGACCACTTACACCTGCCTTGCACTTCCAATTTGGATAACCATGACAAGTGCATGGAATTGAGCTATCCAACATTCTTCTCGGCTTACTGGTTGTATATTCCTCTACAGCTCTGTGTTTCTGTTTGGGATTGATCATTTTTAGCCAACATCCCATTTTTTCTGGGATGGCCCATTTTTCTTCCCCCATTACACTTATGCTGCTGCAGGGAGTGGGAAGCTGTTGCTGAACACAACCTCTTCTATCAAGCCTAAATATCAGATTAGAAGAGCAAGAAATGGGAACGTAGTTTAAACTAGCAAGAAGCCTTGCCCTGTCGGTGTTAATCCTTTTTAATACTCCACTTCACACCAGAGAGGATTTAGTTGTTTCTCAAATGTCTCTAGGGCCCTTGAATGAGCAAACCTGTCTTAAGAGAACAGACATTTATTTGAAAGAATCTTTGTAATAAATATTGATCTATTGTATCAGTAGATCATTCTGGAAATGCAGCAATCTCTCCTTGCCTAATTAAACTGTACTAATACAAAAATGTGGGCCAAGCCCATAAGGCACAACAGATCTGCAGGAGTGTGAAAATGCCTGGAAGTCATGGGCCTCTTGGAAGATATGTGCTCAAGCTCTGTCTGCATGCTAATGAACTTCACCAGATAGAAATCCACACAGATGGAATTCAAATTATCTTCCACAACTCCAGCCTCAAAGTCTTCTCATTAACCCTCTGCCATGAGATAAGCAGCTGTGTGGAGGTGGGGATGGTTTCGCAGAGGTTACAAAAGGCATGGATCCCTCCTTGCCACTTCTCTTCCCCCAGGATTTGAAGGTTGTGTCAGTCACTAAGCTAGGCTCAGAGGGGTAATCAAAATGTCATTTATTTCATCCTCCCATGACATTTTTACTTTACCTGGATTTAGGACTGGTAAGAACATCTCAGTAACCACAGAGCACATATTTCCATGGACACATGGCACTGCTTAAAAGCATTTCACTTCCACTTCACATAAGCTTTGTTAGAGATGGCAGACTACTTCACCAGCTTGGATTATGCTTCACACAAGCATTCAGCTTCCTGCAGCAGTTTAAGTCTAATGGAAGTTAGCTGATTTATAGCCAGCCCCAGCAGTGCCCGAACTAGCAAGGATTTTAAGTTGCTGTGCTGTCACAGCAACTCAGTGGTGCTGCCTTTCATTTTATGTGCACCCCTGTTACAAACTCAAAGTAAGTTCTTCACTACCAATTCCCTCAAACCATCTATAGATAGGCTCTACAAATATCAACTCTTCAAAAACACTCCAATGTTGTCCTAATAAATGGCTTGATTAATCTAGAGGGACCCTTCTGCTGTCAGTAAAATTACTCAGAATTTACACTTCTTAAAAGAAGAATTTGTCAAAATGATATAGTTATCACAATTTAAGATAAACATCTGGCTGTGTTTGTTTATTATTATTATTATTAGTAGTAGTAGTAATAGTAGTAGTAAATGATGACACCTGCTCCCTTTAAGAGTCCAGAACCCTGGTACATTGTCTGCAGATAAATCAGCTAAATGGACAAGTATATGAATGTCAATTTACTAGTATTTTCCTAAGTTGAAAGGTTTTGCTGATGCAGATGTATGCAGGTGTTCAGTCTCATAAAATGTCCTTCACTTTTTTTTTTTCTTTCTTTCTCTTTATTATTTTATTTTTTTTTAATACAATGAAGAAATCTGAAAGAGTTAAATTGGTGAATGGCTAATCTCAGCTTTTCATCTTTTGCGTTATTCTCAAGCCAAGTTGAGTGATTGCTGGAGTGATTATTTTCAAACATCTGTCTGGTAGCTTATTTGAAGAGAGATGGTGGCCTCATTTTGAATTCTAATGAAGACCACACTGCATAAATCACTGACATTAGATTCCCTACTGGCACAGTTGGCAGAGCAGTCCTTGGTAGAAAACTGAAGCAAGACAAAAAGAATTGTTATTAAATCCCTGAAACTGAAAAAAACAGATCAAGGTTTGTCCACAGCATCTGAGTGACAGTCTCAGACAGTCTTTATACAGTACAAAGTTAAGAACTAAGTTCCATATCTCTTAATTTGGGATATATCATGTTCTACAGTCACTTAGAAGGACGTGTTTTGTTTTGTTATGTTTTGTTTTTCTTCCATCCTTAAGGAAGTCAAAAGGCTACACAGGGATTTAACTTGTATGAACAAGTATTTTTAGATAGACAATACTGAAATGCTTTGTCTAAGTACATGCTGCTGTGGTGCTCTACTCCTAACAGACAGTCATACCACAGACTGAGACAGCGGAAAAAAAAAAAAGAGATGTACTAAACTTGACAAGTGAGTCAGAGTCTACTTGCTTAGGTCTTAGGTCTTCTATTTCATGCCATGCTCTGAATTCAGCACCAGAGAGGAAGCACTACTTCATGTCTTGGTGTAGTTATATGCCAGCTTCAAAACAGGAAGAAGCTCAGGTCTGTTAGAGGCAACTTAACAATACACAGAATACATCATCTGTAAGGCTAACGTAACAAAAATTTCCTCAGATACACATACAGCAATCACTAATTTATGCACAAATACAACCATTTGTATGACGGTCTTTCTTTTTTCCTTATTGGCTCTGCAGAGTTCATTTAATATTAAGCATTTTTGTCATGATCACTACCTGTGGTTTTCAAGCTGTAACAGCTATTGCCCTGTATAAGCAGTACTCTCCTTCTAAATCTAAAGTTTGCTGAGCTTTTTTCACATTGAGGAATTTGTCCTTCACAGTCAACAGATCTCAATTGTGTGAAATCTGAACTCCAAGCAAGATCTCAGAGCAAAGTAGAAACATATGTATCATACTAAGTACTATGACCTAAAAGCTGTAGAGAAGTATTCATACTGGGCTTGGTACATGCCAGTTTGCTGCATTGCAAGAAGTATGGGCATTGAGAATGCCATCTACTGGCAAAAAAAGCATGAGTGAGCATTAATTTCACAGCAGCTATTTCCAAAAAAGGGAAAGGGTAAGAAAACCTGATGTTTTCTTACCTATATATTTTTTTTAATTGCTCTTGTCAAGTCTTAAAATTTATAGTTTTGACTATGTGATATGATGCTGAATTTTATGTACAAAATTTGGTTGGAAAGAGTTTTGCATCTGAGGGTTATTATTATAAATTAATTATGTACCAGAAAAAGGTAATGTTTGAAAATAGTAACAATTTAAACGATATGAGAGATAATCATAAAATATGAATAGAACTGAAAGATTGAGATTTCTTTTACTTTTCTACCATTCTTCTTATTTCACAGGCTTTCAAAAAACAAGTCTTGAAAGTCCTTAAAATATTTGGTGAGAATATTCAGAGTCTAAGCCTTTGACACTAAAATCTGTAACAGTGTCAAACTCAGCAGTGAAATTGTTATTACACTCTCAGCTACATCAACCCCAATTTCAAACTTTACACAGCCAGTTTGTGGTTTGATCACAAACAATCATCTTGGTGGAGAATATCTGACCTATTAATTACACTCACAAAGCAATAATTATTGTTCTAGTACTACATCAAGGCAGATCCACTTAAGCTTCACCTCTGCTGCTCTGCTTTTTTTTTTTTTTTTTTGGTTACTGATGGGTTCTTCATTGTGTCCAGTCCACACCTAGTCAATGACCTAGAACAGCTAATGAAAAACAGACAGTCTAATATTGAGCCATTTCTGTCAGAGTTTCCTACCTTTGCAAGTAAGTAACAGGTATGGAATAGTATTTGCTGAGGTTGAGAAAGGACTTTGGTCTAAATCTGATCTGATCACTGTCCAGACTAAGATAACAATCACTGACAGACATAGCAATCTCCTCAAAAGGAACATCAAAAAAAGAAGTTGGAAGTGCTTGAAGAAGCCTCTAGCATATTTAGTAGCAGAGGAAAGGTAGACGTAGAAAGAGGAAGAATTACAAAATATTATTTGTGATCTGAGACAGTCCTGACCACAGCTTTTAAAACTCATATCTTTAAAAATTAAAAAGTTAATTTGTTGTTAGCTGTGGTGTGGCTCCAAGAGAGGGAGCAAGCCTGGAAGTCCCAGTACTAGCAATGTGCCATTTTCATTTTACCACCATATCACCTTGATGTACTGTGACATATAGGAAGATTTGAAGAGGAACGGCAGCAGGGAAAGGAAAAATAGTAAGTGTGATCCACATTAGCTCCTCTGTCACCTTGAAAACATCTGCTAACATCCAAACTCAACATTTCACACATTTTAGGAAAGCAGAAGAGAACAGGATATAATTTTTAAAATAACATGATGAAATAACAAAGCAAAACAGAAAAATGGGGAAAAAAATTTAGATGTGAATGTCATCAAAGAAAGTCTGTCATCTATAGTTAGTCCAAGCAAAAGCTGCCTTTGCAGAGACACCTGGTCTCTGAAACATGGTAGTAGAGCTGTGCCAAAACAGTGTTGTAGCAATGCTAAATGCTTATGTTATGAGCAGGATGAAGGTCCTCTGAAGGTCTTCTGAGAGGTCCCATCTGTAAATGATGGGATAATTCTGCTCCGCAGGATGAAGACTGAGGCTGCACCTCCATGGAGCTGCAGTGTCCTGGGCTGAAGTAACAGCTCATTAGAACTTGGTAGGGTAACTTCATGTACGGCTGTCTGCATCACTGCTCTTTTACTTCTGACAGTGAAAGAAAGGTATTGGAATGGGCCCTCCTTCTGAATTCAGCTCTGCTTATTTCGTGACCACAAGGCAAGACAGCAAGGGAGAAAGTGTTACTGTGCCTGACTGAACATTGCCCTGGGTTGAATACAGCACCGCCCTTGAAAGCAGAAGGCACTATGTTAAAAACTTGACTCTCAGAGTATTCAGGAAGGCCTGACAGCATTGCAGGAGGCAGGTAAATTCATAGATGCCCAGCTGTCTCCAACACCAGCAAGAAAAAAGAGTCAAGTTAGAAATGGACTGAAAGTTAAAAAAATAAAAATAAAAATAAAAAAAAGCATCAGTTCTACAAATCTATAACATGTAAGAAATGCATTCCTTGACTTGGAATCTGTTTTCAGTTTAAACCAATTTAATTGCAAAGGGAGCACACAGGCCAATAAACAATCTAAAGGATGAAACTATATCTTTTTTCGTAAGTACAGCTATAATGTGTGATTGTATTACAGTGTTCAATGGAATGAAGAGTAAGCCTATACTGTTCAAGGAAATGGGAATGTTTTGTGTCTCCTCTTTCCTGTGGTTATTGTCAATAAATGGTTGCAGAGGACCCACACCCAATAGTATATCCCAGTAAATGGGTTTCTTCTCCACTGTAGAAAGGCAATGGCTCCTACCAACAAATTAATACAATCAGATCTTCCTGTTTAACATGAAATATGAATGTCGCAAAGTTCTCCCTCCTTCCACATGGTAATCCCCTACTTGACATGAAATGAAGTTATCCCACCAAAGCTGGAGACAAATTACAATTCTTGTAATTACAGGCTTTAGTTGGTACATAAGGTTGTTTGTTGCAGTGCAACTATTCCCACCAGGGACTCTCCAGGAATACAATTGGTACAGCCAAACTATTTATGCAGCTGAGACAGTGCTGCAATCAAATGGTCCCATCCTTATTTCTAAGGAGTCACCTAAACAATACACCATTTCCATTTGGATTTCTTTTTGGTGACTTCCATGTGTTCAGTTGAACAGTGGTTTGTTTTTCATTTGACCCAGCAACTCACATTGAAGGACACAATTAAATATATATATATATATATAGCAAATATAATATATATTTATATATTATATTTATAATTTATAATATTATATATATTATATATAATTTATAATATTATATATATTATATATAATATATTTATATAACAATATAAATATATATATATAGCATATATATATATATGTATATATATATTATTTCAAGCTTTTGCATGGATACTGGATTGAAGTGTAAGAAGAGTGGTTTTCTGTAATACAATTACTGAAAAAGTAGACAGAAAGATTAAAACTTACTAATTTGTCAGGAAATGTTAAATGTACAAAATCCTAATTAGCATTGAAAAATATTTAAATCTTCCAAGCTTAATGAACTTTCAGAATCTAAGCTTTGCAGCTAGAAATGATAAGTTTAAAAAAAAAAATCAATAGCATGAGACAAATAATTATGACTAATGCCATTAAATTAGTAACTTGCTACAGGCATTAAATCCTACTGGAGATATTCTTAGAGGCATTGCCTTCTATATCTAAAGTCCTGTTCGTATAGAAAATAATTTTCCATTCACTTTTTCAGTTTGTCTAAGCTCCATGCAGGTCTTAGAAGGCTGAAAACTTCTAGACAGAGCCTGAGGCTATGAAAGCATGCTGGATTGCTAAAACACCCATGTCAGGAGGTGTCCTGGTAAGAACTCTTTAGCTGGACTCTTTTTTTAAGGGACCATCAGATGGCATCATGTATTTGTATCCCAGAAGTCCAACAATGGTGCCAACAAAAGCATGACTCAAACTCAAAACAGATAAAAGTATTGTTTGCCCTTTCCCTATTTTAATACTTTTCTCATCTGTCATGTCTGTCCAGTGCTGTCAGGACAGATTTCATGATGCTGATTTCCTCACACTAAAAGTGATCCAGGAAGCACCGGTCCTTTTCTGACAGTCTTTTGAAAGGACTCATACACAACTGAATATCAGGAGGTAACCCACCTTAGGAGAGTGTACAGGCTGTGGCTGGGATGGACTTAACTTTCTTCACAGCAACTTGTATGGTTTTTGTTTTGGATTTGTGCCTGAAACAGTGTTGATAGCACACCAATGTTCCAGCTGAACAGCATATGCACAGTGTCAAGACTTTCTGTTTCCCAGTCTGCCCCCAGAAGGCAGGGGGTTGCCAAGAACTTTGGAGGAGAGAGAAACACCACATAACTCATGCTCTGCAATAAAAGATAGGGTCAAGGAAAAAGAAGGGGAGTTGTTTTGTTGTTGTTGTTGTTTCCAAAGTGGCCATTCTTTAGAGACCAGATGGCAATTGGCTTGCCTATGTGAGATGGTGATTTCCTTTGCTTTGATTTTTTTTTCCCCTCCTCCTCTCTCCTTGACCTATCTAACTGTCCTAATTTTGACCCATGAATTTTCTTGCTTTTCCTCTTTCCAATCTCCCCTGGGATGTGGGAAAGTAAGCGCACATCTGTGTGGGTGCTTAGCTGCTGGCCGGGCTCAACCCACCACAAAGAGCTTTAAAGAGCTAGTAGAGCCTATTTGTGTCTTGAGACTGGAGAGCTGGAGCTGAAGCCTTTTTTTCAGAGGAGTTACAGAGTTGCCATTACACTGGAACAGCTTCCTAAATCTACCTAGCTTGGCATGGGGGAGTTGACTTCCAGCTGATGGTCTCTGTAGCACATTAGAGTCACTCAGACATTATACAGCCTGAGATTATACCACAAGGACATAGTCTGCCTCCTTGGATGGATTTCTGTTTTGTTTGCTGTTGTTTTGTTTTGTTTTTAAATAACACCCTAAGCTTCTCACATACAGTTATACAGAAGACAGACACATGTCGATGACTCATCTCACCATTACAGAGAAGCCCTCAACTTCAACTCAATCACAAATATACTGAAATTCACACAAATTCATTTCTGAATGCACTGCTTGATTTATTATTATTATTATTATTATTATTATTATTATTATTTATTTATTTATTTAGTTATTTATTTTTTAACTTAATTTTGCCTTGTATCGGCAACTAGGTTTGAGCCACAAACAGCCTAATTCCAACCAGTAGGAAAGCCAGGAACCAGAAGAGTCATGTCCTTAACGCTTATGGGTCTATGTTGCACATAACCCCCACACACAGACAGCATACAATCCCAGGTCATCAGGAATAGAGACTTTTCTGCTTGACTCTAGGAATAGTTTGCAACCAGTAAATATAAGCCAAATGAACCCATCATGTCTTTTTGAAGGAACCATCAGGAAGTTTGATGTAAATACATGGGTGTCTGCTACAAAAATACCCACCTTCCTATTTGTGACTAACATCAACTAAAGCATGTAGTTTCTCTACTTACATGCCTGGTGAGGTACTAAGGGGTACTCCCAGCAGACTACAGACAGGAGCACCTGGATCTGTGGCCAGCACTAACACATCTCTTGCTATGCTTTCTGCATTTGTCTCTACAAGGTACACCAGGGCTGGGTCTCTCCGTGCTGTTGTGAGGTTGATGGAAGCAGTCATAGTGGCATTTCTCATGCAACACTGTGAAAGAGGGAATAACATGCTCCTCATTCCACTCAGTCTACAAACAAGTAGAGTCTAAACTATTCTTCCCAGTGCAGGCTGGGTTTGGTCCTACTGAAGAACACAACAGTAGGCAATTCACTGCAAATAAAGCACTGTTTTGGATCAGACAAGAAGTGGAAGTTTAAATTTGCCTTTTCTATGTTTTTACAACATACAATTTTGTCCTTATTTAACCTTAAAAATACTAAGATCAATTATTTTTTCTCTCCATGATAAAGTCCAATTACAAATATTTAATATTTCTCTCTAGTGATTGATAAACAGAAATAAACAGAAAATTCAGGCAATTAAACAAAGATAAATCTTAACAAAATCAAGAAAAATGGAGATCTAAGAAAAAAGTTACCCATTACAAACAAACAAACAAACAAAAAATAAGTGATGCTGTGGTTACAGATTTATTTTGAATCCATGATGGAGAAGATGAGAGGCAGTTCATCTATAAATGATACTAAGCAAGGGCCAAAAAAAAACCCAACAGTTGAAGTCTTCAGTTTCAGACATCCTAAATAGAAAAAACTCTAGCTAAGAGAGATTGAGGGGTCTTGTAAAGGATGAATTAAGTATAATTCTGTAAACATTTGTAAAATAACCCATGACAAAATAACCCTTGTGAATATACTATTAGGTATGCTTAATTATCCAAATAATAAAGAGGAATGGGGATAAAAATTTCATAATGGTGTTAAAATTCTATCATTATTCATAATTAACTTAATCCCATGCCTCTGTTAGCCATCTCACATAGGTCAAAAAACTGTTCCTGTAAAACATGGTTGAGTCTAACACAACTGAACTCATTGTATGTACTTGTGATGCAAGGCATTTAAAAATAAACTCCTAGCTGTTTTGCTGATTCATGTTAGCAGCTTAGCATCAGCAGGTACTGGAGTTGTGGCAGTAATGTAAATTCATGCTAATTTTCTATGAGATCATTCCTAAAAAAGCAGGAGTGGAAGTCAGTGCCAAAATGATTGTCACATAAGTTCAAGAATTAATTCACTGAAAAAAAAAAAAAATAGCTTATTAGCCCATCTCTGGTGTTTTGATTAGTACTAAAATAGGAAGGCTATGTCAGTTCATGTACCCAGGCGTGTAGGCAGTTACACTGTAATCCTCTCCCAAGCCACCAAAACCCTAGCAGTGCACACAAAAAGAGCTCATGAGCAGACAAGGGCACTGTGTGTGCTGCCCCTTCTGGTTGCCCCTGTGCTCCCAGTGCTGCCAGTAGCATCACTGCTGCACCTTTGCACCATGGACAGCATCATCCTGCGGGGACACTAGCCACTGCCGCAGCAGCGTGAGTCAGCTCAATTCCCTATTCAAGTCCCATTCCACCTCCATTTTCTTTCTTCCAAGACACAAATACTCTAAAACACAAGACAAGTTTAGTAGCCAGCTAAAATTAACCTCTCCAAACATATAATGAGCTAAAATGACTCTACTCGATAGCTATTCCAGCTATCACAGCCTATAATAGCTGTAGAATCATATTTATAGATTGTCCCTAAATGTGCATACCAAACTACTTGACTTTTTAGTCTGAATTAATTCCTGGGCACTTGGTGACAGTGCTGAGATACCATCTGAGTCCACCCCTTTCTCTTACCCACACAAGACTACATCATCTTCTAGACAGACCTCGCAGCAGAAGTGGGCAAAGAGCCAGGCTGGTGACTGCTGTCCCTCAGTGATTTAGGTAGGAGTAAGCAAAACAGAAATTTGAATTCTTAGCTTTAAAAAAAAAAAAAAAGTAAGACAGCACAAAATTCTTGCACTTTTGGATTTCATCAGCAACTCCACAAGCTCATATTACAAGCTATTAGGTGTGATATTAACTGGATGCAGATCTGCTTTGACAACGGTAATGAGAAACTCCATGCTACAAGTGTTGAAAACCAAAGCCCCTCCCAACCCAGTATCTCTCCAAAGAACTCTAATAATCCTTAATTGTAACTTATGAAATGGTACTGTTCAGATTTAAGGGTGTTAGGCTTTTGGGGGGCAATGGCAATCAGAGAACAAGAGCCTTCCCTAGGAAACCTGAAGAAGGCAAATCCATAAACCCCTTGCATTTTGACAAGTTTCTCCTAGCCACAGGCAGGCTGGTGAAAATAGTCTTGTGCAGAAAGGACTCACTTAAGCCAGTGCAATCACCAGCTGCTGACTGGTGGGCAACAAGAGACCTTCTGGTTCTGCTTAGGCAGGAAATGCATTTTCCACAGATGCACGCTCTTCATGAAATGTGGTTGAAGGATAAAGTAGCCACTGAACAATGTTTGAGCAGCTGTTCTTCACAGAGACCAAGAAGGTTAGAGGTGACTATGTACTGATCTGCTATCTAAATAAAATTGATTTTATCTAGACAAGGGCTTGAATAGACACCAATACAACATTTAAGTGTCCACAGGTGGAAGCAGAAGGACAAAATGGCAGGTGTGGAAGTCTTGCAGGGAATGACGCTCAGCTGTTCCACCTCCATGCAAAATCCACTTACTTGGCCTTTTGTGAAGCAGGATACTCAGCTTTATGCAGTTGAAACATATATACATATACATATACATATACATATACATATACATATACATATACATATACATATATATATTTATTTATTTTAATTGAGAAAAGATTGCTAGCTACAGCTGCAATTTCAACCACCTCCATTTGCTTTGCCTCACTACCAGACACACAGTTCCTTTTCCAGTATATACATTATAACTCACTGTTTGAATTTTTTGTCCTTGTGAAGCTAACCATAAGATGGAAGTCATCATCAGTAGGTGACAGAGAAAACAGAAGCAAACACCCATTTTAAGTCATGTTGCCTGTTGTCTTGGCAACCATTTAATAAGCTCTGTTACTCATTTTTCACCAGCACCTGATAACAACATTCCTGCAAGATTTGATATTATTAAGGAGTCTGCTAACTCAGCTGCTTTACAAGGTATCAGAAAAGATCTGCTACCATTTCCATTCAGAATCCTATTTTTCAGGGAATCATAAATCATCCACAAATTGTCATGCAATTGAGTATAGGATGTGCAAATACCATTGTGGCAAACCTTTCCCTTGGTAAGAGCATAAAAAGAGTGTTGGGACCCGGTCATGCTCCCTTCAAATTCAATATGTACATGGCTATTCACTACAAACAGAAGGATTACACCTCAAATTCCTCAAGTGAAAACATATGAATGCTCTGACAGACATCTTCTCTCACATGTCTGTCCTTCAACACTGCAGGCATACGGCATGGGGACAGGGTTGGCCCAATTTCCTGCAAGCTTCCTCCTGGAGAACTAGTCATACCATTCGCATTACTGCTGTGTGTATCCTCGAGCTGCTTTGAGAAGCATACAAGCATGTACTGAGCCAGCACAGCAATTATCATAATTAAACATGATAATCAAACAGGCTTCAGTCAGTATTCAGACCTCACTGTACCAAGGGCTGTGCAGACTCGCTAAGAGTCTATCCTTCCTCAAGAGTAAACTGTCCCTGTGTTTGAGTTGCACAAAGAGTTCAGAGTCTCAAAAAAGACTGAAAAAAAGGCTGTTTAATTACACCCTATCTGACATGCCACACACTATCCCATCACCTTGGATGAGTACTTTCCTTGGACAACAGGTCACCTAGTTACACAAATTCCACAGAGTTTGAGTCCATAAAGGAGTATGTCCTTACAATCTCTTCAGTATGTTTAGTACGAGCTGCCAGTTTCACATTCACTGAAATTCAACATTTGTCCATTGTAACAGAAAACAAATATTCTGTAACTTCATGGCCACAGAGCAAAACAAAAACAAAAAACCACCACCCTTCCTTGTTCTCAAATAGTTGAGAAGACAAAGGAGCCTGAGGCAGATTCAGCATCAAAGAACCACAGAGACTCAAATCTTGTCTTTTGATATGTGCTATGGGACTGAAAAGGAGCCAATGGGTTTCCACACAAAATCTGAGAGAAGAGAAAATGGTCAAAAGGGCTAGTTTTATTCCTGGGTGTTCATTTTTTTTTCTAGGTTTTAGTCTCTTTCAACATGGATTTTGGCAGCTTATTGTACAAAGATTGAGCAGTGCTGAAAAACACATTCATTACTGCTTGTCATAGAGATGTTGATGAATTCCAGTCACATGCAATTAAGCTGTAATTCAACACAATGACAGACTAAATAGGCAAGTCTAGTCAAATAAATAAATAAATAAATAAATAAATAATACACAATTTCTAGAGAAGGGTTCCTAGAGAATTCTATAATCGTTGTTGAAATTGAATCAAAATTTGAATTTTTAAAAAAGAGGTGCATAATCTTCCTTCATTTATCATATGAAACCAGAGTATTTGCTTTATTTTAAGTCATGCAATGCTATCAAGAGCAATGCTATCAAATGCTCATCTTAATGAGATAACAAACATATTAAACTGACTGGAACATTTGTGCTGAAGGAGAAGCACAGGTTTCTTTTTTTTTTTTTTTTTTTTTTTTTCTCTGTGTTTCTAAACTAAAGACACATATGTTAAAGATATATTCTACTTTACAGTACACTTCTTGAAAATATGTTATGCTAATTTCATTTATTAGAATAACTTCTCTGTAAAATGAAGTGATTGGTGTCACTGAGATAAATTTCCTTCTGGACATTTAAAATGAAGATTTGTATTCTAGCCATGAGTTTAATCCCATGTAATTCAGCCCCAAGTATTCCTGTACCAGTTCTGTTGTTTTTTAAATCAGGTGAAAAATCATAAAGGTACATCTTTTTCTTAAATCCAGTGAAATCTCTATAGATATGGGAACACGATAGCAATACCTGCTATAACCAATCCTGGAATTAGTTACACAAGATCTTTTAGTGCATTCTTCAAGACCAGCAGGTCAGTGCTATCATGCTAGCAAGATATCAGGATCTCTTTGTCAACAGCATGTAACAACTGACCCTTAGGAATGTGATGGTATGATGTATTTCATATGCTTTTTCACCATGTTTAAGAGATGTCCCTGAAACCAGAATTTATAGTATTTGTCAATTCTTGGTTGTACTAGTCAATATGTACACTGCCACAATATGTTCACCCACCATGGAAAGCAAGCTATACTGCTGTGCAAAGGTTATATATTTTTACATGAAAGCCAAAATTAACCTCATACATGCTTACTCAGTGTTTGCATTAAAAAAAAAAAAAAAAAAAAAAAAAAAAAAAGACCAAATATTTTGATTCCCATGCAACCAGAAAAAAAATCAAATTTTATACTTAAAAACTTTTTTTTTTCTTTTTTAAATTGTATGAATCTTCTAAAGGAAGGAAGGACAAGCTTGAAAAGGCAGCAGAAGAAATGATTGAGTCTCATAAGTCCTCTAAAGCACTAATTTCTTCATAAAAGCCAATGAAAGTTCCTGTGAGTCAAGACAGACCCTCCACCTCTCTGCTTTTTATACCGAGAAAAAGTACCAAGCTCTCTGGGGAGAAACACAAAGCTTGAGCCACACTTGCACAACAGCCATGACACCATTTCTGGCTCTATTGAACTGTGGAGCTAACCTTCAGGTTATTTTTTGTATGTGTTTTGCCTACCACAGTAAGGAGTAGCTTTGGTCTCTCGAATCACCAGATTGTGCTACAAATTGTCCAGTCAAAAGGTAAGCTTCACTTAACTTTAATGGGGACCCAACATTAATATCTATTACCAAAGTAATCACGGTGATATACATCAAACTAACCTAAACATCTGATTAGTTTAACATTTCAGGCATTTTGTTTTGTCAGAAGGCTAAAAATAGATATATAATTTTCAAGGTATGTATTAAAAATACAGAAAAAAAGTATTCGTTGTGAAGAACAACCAATGAAAATGGGCCATGTAATACCCAAGTGTATTTATGAATTCTGTTCTTAAAAACAAGCAAAACAAAGCTTTCTCTAACATGTCCAAAAGCTCACCTCGAACATCAGGAGAGAATCGAGCTGAATGGCGAGATACAAAAAGTTTCAGTTCTTGATCCAAGTTGCATTCAATCAAGTTTGTGTCCCATGATCGGATTCCTAAAATTCAAAACACAAAAAGACATTTAGCTAGATGTATCAGCATATATATACTGTTCCTCAGTTTACACTCACGTTATTTGCATATTTATAAATTCCAAAACCAGCCTCTCTTCTTGGCAGCCATCTTTTGCAAAGTGTGGAGTGCTCAGAAGAAGCACTCTGGACAGGGATCAGCCAGAAGAAAGAGGAAATCTGGCTTTCCAAATGGTGGCAATCCTTAAAGCCCCTGCTTTGTGACTGCTGGTCCTACAACCTAGCAGCTACATTGTGAGAAGCCATCCATGTCCCTGCACCGACTTTAAAATAGCAGTACACTTATTTACAAAACTGAAAGAGAAGGACAATGTTACCTCACATGTTGCAAATTAATATTTAAACAAATATTTATTAAATAAATATTTAAATATTATATTGCTGACTTCTTCATTCTAAAGCTTTGAAGTGTCCCACATTTTAAATTAAAATTTAAGTGATCTTTTATTTATAAAGTATCAAAATTCTACTTTTGAGATTTAGAAATGCTACACTTGATCTTTTTTTATTTTAATAAACATCACATCTCTATTTCCTCCTCAGCTACTAAGGAAATGATACAGTTGACACATATGACCATAAAAATATATTTCGGAATCAAATATTTTAAGGTCTGACATTTGACCAGGGAAAAACAAGATCCCTGTAGCTAAAACACAAGTTTAGTTTCCTACCATGATGTTTTGATGACAACATCAAAAAAAAAAATAATCCTATTAACAGGATAATATGTTTTAGTATTTTTCTGGTTTTGTTGTTAAGTTTTCAAAAACAATGAGTGGGCTGCTGTAGTACAGGTAAGTCTAGACACTGCTGTGATTTTAAGCACCAACATCATAGTGATGGATTGATTGATTGATTGATTGATTTTTCTTAAGGGAATGTCACTAGACTTATACAAATTAGCTGGCAAATGCAGAAGAGACTGCACCTAAGAAAGTGCCTGTTGTCCCCTTCCCACAAACTCGGCCATGTCTTTGCATGAAGTTGTTGAGTTAAATCCCTTTGGGGTTTGCTACCTTTGGGTTGGAGGAGAACCCTGAAGAGATGTGTGGCCAACCTCTCTTACTGTGCAACCAATGGTGGCACTTCTTGTAACTGTCAGGATTTCAGACTGCTAGCTTTCCTGTCAATGCTGACTCCTATGCTTTCTCAGAAACATCAAGCCTCCCTCTGGCAGAGGCCATGTTGTAGGGCTGAAGGATGAGGGGGAGAAAGAGCAGAGAAACCAGATCTGCACTGCTGGTCTCCCATTGCAGCTCTGAGGAGGTTCTCCATGCAAATATGGGTATCTGCATTTCAGGAGCCTGAAGCCTCTGCAGAGATAATTCATCAAGTGCTTTTTCTTTGTCAGCAGTCCAGTCAAAGTATGAGCACACTTCTTACTGGGATATGCTACCAGTTATTAAGTTGTTGCAATATTAAACTCTAGAGAGATTTGAAAATACAGTATCATCTGTATGTTTCATAACCACTCCAGAGAAAAATAACTGAACTATAATCAACCACCTCCACTTCCTGACTTATGCATCATTGTTCAGAGGCATAGGCAGTGACTGTCTTCTGCAAGTCTCTTTATTTTCATTTCTCAAAAATCTCTTGGCCATATGGTACATTTTTGGGGCGTAGTTTTGGCAGGCAACCACAGCTCAGCAAGCTTTAATATTTTCCAGGTGTTGGAATATTTGAGATCAAGAAAGTAAATATGATAAAATACCACGCATGTACTGTGCATATGAAAAGTATATGAGAAGTAATGTGATGCTGATCATGAAGCTGAAGTGTGTCGAATAAGTGAGTGCTGGACCTGAAGAAGAGACAAGATAACAGCTTGGTGGCCTCTGACAGCAAGCTTGTGTGGGAAGACTGCGAAGCTTTCTGGAGGTCAGTTAAGCAATAAGGACTATGATTCAGCAATGCTGCTAATGACAGAGCCTGTCCACCATCCCTAACCACTTTTGTTGTGGATGCAGATTTGTGGTAAGGGGAAGATCCTGGTTAGGCATAGTCAGACCACTGAGCCAGTCAGTGTCCAAAATATAGTACTCAATGAAAAATAAATAACTGAAAACAAACAAAAAACAGCTTAGACATACTATGCACACAGAAGGTGAAGTTTGGATTCAGCTAGAATATACCAGATTTGCAGCTGCATGATTCAGCACTCTGGATGAAAGAAAAAAAATAAAATTATACATGCACATTATAACAGAGTATGATGTATTATGTACATTATAAAATCAAATTAGGTTTGAATACAATGGAAGTAAATCTAGAACTAAAATCCAAGGTCAATCCAATGATGTATATCATTAACAGTATGGAAGTAATGACTGGGAGGATGACTGAGCTGGGGTTCTCTCTTTCTTTCTGCAGTCTTGGGAGAGCAATGCCACTAGACACAGGGATGATCAGACAGCAGACAGGGCACACCCAGTAGCATCTGCCAAATCAGTGGAAAGATCTTGAAGCTTTCTCCTCACTCCCCTCTTCTTCTTTGTTGGACGGTGGGTTGGAGGATTGCCCCCTCAGCAAAATAACATCCCAAATGTAATTACTGAAAATGCAGGTTGCCAAGCCATTCCCACTTCATGATATATTAAGAAATGACTCGGCATTCCACTGGGTTGCGTAGCATCACGCCACTGATGTCTTATCAGCAGATGTTTTCTTTGACACGTTGCTCTGCAGTTCAGTGCATGAATCCACACTTTTCTGTGGTGGTACTTTGGAGACGTACCAGAGAAGACATTGAGGCAGAATGATCAAGAACCCTACATGCATTTAAGGTTCTGGTGAGCACAAAGGATGAAAGAAGACAGTTTGTCCAGACTACAGTGTACTTTCCAAAGAGAAAGATTAGTGAAGCCCATATTTGCCTCACTCAGAGAGGGCTTCAAACTCACAGTGTGCTCATCCAGAACAATGCACCTCAAATTTTCATCAAGCTTTTCTTTTTTTTCCTAGCAGGCAAAATCCCAGTCAGATAGCCTGACACCAGTAGCAGTGAGGTGACTTCTAATCCAAAATGATGAATAAAAAGGCCAAAGCATTTCCTCTGAACATCTAAAACTGCAAGTGGGTGTTATGCTTACTGGCAAGAGGTAGCAGCAACAGAGCTATGCAGCAGCAACTGTACAATAGAAGCTTCAAGAAGAGGCTGAAGAGCTTTTCTTCAGAGGAAGGATGACATCAGATGTCTTGAGGGGAGAAGTTTTATCCTTTTGCTCAATAAATAGTATTAATTTAAATGAAATGCAGCCAATTCACTTCTGACACAATCAAAAATTAGACAGAATTGGGAAAGTGCAGTGCTGAAGAGGCTCTGAATGACAAAGCATCTGCCTCAGTAGTTCTCCCTAGAAGACAATAGTCGCAAGAAAGATGAACAGGTCACGGTGAAGCTGGTTAGCTGTGATGAGGCAGCCCTTTACCACAAACAGCCATGAAAAAGAATCAAGATAAATCGCCAACTACAGCAACAACGGTTGGGAAAACAACAATAGAGACAAGCGAAGTCCTAGCTGGAGTGCTGAACCACACCTACACGGCAAGGCTGCTACCAAATCCCTCTTTTTCAGGGTCTCTTTCTCCTCTCTAACAAAAGCAGGGTTCTGATATCTCTGCTTTCATCAGCCCAGAACAAGATATAGGTTAAAAAAAACACATATCAGTAGAGTTTAGCGAACTAGAGGGTCCGGCAACAATTTCCTTTGTGCTTCACACCACCGTTACGGCCGCGGGGCTTTCTGCCTCTCCGCGTACACTGCCATCCCTTTGACTGGGAACCGCATCGAGAACTTAACAAAACTCGCTCCTTTCACTTGCGATGCCTTCGTGCATCGCCCTCTTAAGGGAAGGGCAAACAGGCAGCGAGTTGCGGCAGCCCGAGCTGGACAACAGCGATGCTGGCCGCTCGGACACCAGCCCCGCCACCCGCGTCTCGTTTTATTATTCTCGCTACCGTGTCATTAACCACGGGTGCGTGCGTCTGCAGAGCTCGGGCGCCCAAAGTTGGGCACAATGCGCAGAGGAGCCGCATCCCCGCCCCGGGGGAAAACGCCCGCCGAGCGCCGGGGAAGGGGGGCAGCCGCAGGAGCCGCCCCGCAGCCACCCCCCGGTGCCCGGCCCCGGCCCCGGCCCGAGCCCCGGCGGCGGGACGGGCGCCCTTTGTCCGCGGCGGGCAGCCCCGGGGACCGCAGTGCGGAGCGGGCCGCGCCACGCCCACCCCGCGGCGGCTCCGGGACGGCGGCCGGCAGCCGCAGCCCCCACAATAGCGCGGCGGGGGCGGCGGGGGGCGAGGGGCTTTGTGCACGGCGGGAGGGAGGGGCTCGGACCACCACCAGCACCCCATCAGCACCAGCACCCCATCACCACCACCTGCACCCCATCACCACCACCAGCACCACCCCATCATCACCACCAGCACCACCCCATCATCACCACCACCCCATCATCACCATCACGCTATCATCACCATCACCCCATCATCTTCATCACCTCCACCCCATCATCTTCATCACCTCCACCCCACCACCATCACCCCAGCACCATCCTCACCAGCACCATCCTCACTCCCTCCCCACCACCACCCCATCACCACCACCTCTCCTCCATCACCACCGCCCCACCACCACCCCATCACCATCACCACCACCCCACCACCGCCCTATGGCCACCGTTTGAGGGACACTGGACGTCTCGCCCCCCGCACCCCACCTCGCTCGATGTTGGCAATGGCCCGCCGCAGGTGCTCCTCGGTCACCAGCTCGCCGATGACCACCAGCAGGTAAAACTTGCTGTCCAGGAAGCGGTGCGAGAGGCTGGGCGAGGGGGAGGTGGGGTTGGGGATACTGCAGGAGGGCTCCGAGTCCACTTCCACCACCACGGTGGCCATCGCGGTCCCCCACTCCGCCCCGCGGCTCCGGGGCGATGAGGGGAGAAGGGCCGCTCGGCGGCGGCTCCGCAGGCGGCAGGGAGTGAGGGCGGGCGGGGAGGCGGCGGCGCTTTTATACGGAGACGGTGCAGGGCTGGGACCTGGCGACGAGGAGGAGGAGGAGGAGGAGGAGGAGAAGGAGGAGGAAGGGGGGGAGCCGGCGCATCCCCGCCGCCGCTTTTCCAGCTTCCACGGCTGATGTCATCTGCAGCAAATCCTCCCCGCGGCGGCCCCCGGAAGCAGGAAGGACGCGGGGTGCGAACAACGCCCCGGGGGCACGGGGCCGAGCCCCCCCAGCGCCACCGGGCAGCCCGGGAGCCCCGCGCCCCCCGCCCCCCGCAGCCCCGGGGGCGGAGGGCAGCGGCAGCCCCGCCGCTCGGGGACGGCAGCCCGCGCCTCGCCGAAGCACTGCAGCAAAATCTGAGCCGTCCTTTGCATTTTTTCTCCTTATTTTTTTTTTTCTTTTTCCCACCTTGCGTTTGTCAGTCTAAATATTTTTCTCACCTCAAGTTGTTTTTTGTTTTTTTTTTTTTTTTTTTTTTTCTTTTGTTTGGCTTTGTTGTTGTTTGTTTGTTTGAAAGCAGTTTGCTTCATGAGATGCTTCAGACCCAGGCTTTCTGCCTGTATTCAAGGCCCGTGGTTGTATGACTCACCCCAGAGCTTTTGCACAAGCTGTTTCTGGATAAGCTTCTAAAACCCCATAGTCTTAAGGCTCCAGAATTTCAAAGGGTTTCAGGTAACTGGTTCGGACCATGCTCGAGCAACTCTAGGGAGCAGTGGCATCAGAAAACATCTTCAATTACAAATGCAAAGGATGGGCTCCTCTGGATTTCTATATAAACTTAGACAGCTGCTCTGGATACTGACAAAGAGAGATAAATCCAATTACCTCCTAAAAGTGTTTTATCCTCCCCTAAAATGAGATGAGATAAATCAGCCTCCCTGGGATGTTCCTCTCACTTTACTGACAGAAGCCAGGCACTGGTTTACACTAAGCATCTCCTTTATGTGGCTGAAGTGATGCGGGAGATATCTCACCATGACCCAGGAAAGGATATAAACTTTTATAGCCTGGTTTATAAGGTAACCTCTGGTCCCTCACAAAGGAGACATTCTTCCCTTGGTGTGCAGTTCTTTCCAGTACTGACTGCTCACATTCTCTGCCTGCTCCTCAGTAACACGGAGTGCTTGCCTGGGTGAACGTGTACCTCAGGTCTGCTTTCCTAGAATATGTACTTTGCTTTGAGTGCAACACACTCATTCTAATTAATGTGCATTTCAGATGGTATTTGCATGCAGTCACCCACAAGGACTGAAATCCCATTGTTCTCGGTGCTGGTCCATAGCATTATCTCTGCTTACAGCACCTAGGGTTTTTAATATGAATAGCTCTTCTACATAAATTCAGCACTGAAATCCTTGGCTAACACAGTGTGTTGTGCTGGGATGTTGCATCTAAAGCAGACTGTTTTTCTGGTCTGCTGCTACATGGAAGGTTGTAGACTGCGGGCAAGCCTTTTTACAGCCTTCGTCAGGTGGCTGAGATGTCTCGGTGATAAAGAGCAACAGCCCTCTTTCTAAGCCAGAGCTGACGCTGCCGATGGAACAAATGCAATCACATAGATGCTGAGGAAGTAGTAACAGCTCGTCTGAGCCCAGCTATGACTTTGGTGTTTCCTTGCTGAGCCTGGCAATTTCCATGAGACAAAGGACACAGGCCCATATTAATATAGGTTCAGATATCTACCTAGCAATAATGCCCACTTCCCTGGGCCGTGTCCTGTGTGACACCCACCTTCATAGTCTATATTCTAATTATAGATGTCCTCAACACTTGCCTCATGATGCCTGTTGGAGGAAGCCAGCTTCTGGCTTCTCCCACTGCAATGTGTAGCTTTGAGGTATGTCTTCATTTCAATCACCAGCAAGAGCATCTGGTCTCTGGAGTGTGGAAGGGACTTTTTAAGGGGTCTTGCTCACTGGTTGCAAAACAGAGTGATAATGGTTCCCAGACATAAAGGTAAAATGATGTTTCACAAGCTTCACAAGCACAGCAGGTTAAAAGCATTGCCCTGAGAAATGCATGCCAGTATACAAAAGGCATTATACCTGCTTTTTATTTCTTCTTTATTTTAAGAAAAAAAAAAGAAAAAAAAAGAAAAAAAAAAAAAGATATATCTAGAAAAATGCTTGTGTATTTGAAGAGTAAAAGGCAAAATGAATATACTGCATCAATGAAGAAAATGCTTACATGCAAGTAGGTAATACAGCTATGCTTGAAATAGCCTGCTGAGACAGTCCTCTATTTTATACTGTGCTGTAAAAGAATGTGCAACTAGAACATCATGTGGGAACAGGTGAACAGTTACAGCCAAAATCTGTGGTGATGGGAGATGTAAAACCCTAAGGACCAGGGGCTGCCTTTGGAAGAAAATGGTTTTGTGCCTCTTCAAGGGACACAGACTTCTGCCCTCATATATTCACAAGATTATGCCACTCCATCTGATATGAAAGTCAGACAACAGATGATGCTTTAACCTCATAGATGTGTCTCCAAGAAAGCTGCAGGTTCCCAGCTCTGTGCTCAGGCTGTATCTGGCCATGCTGGAACCCCACTCCAGTAGCTCTGTTGTTGTCTTTATGCTTGTGGAAACACACTGGCAGGCTGCAGGACAGAGCATATCAACAGATCCACTGCTGGGTGAAATGTGGAGAAGTGCTGTATAAAGCTGACTCAGTGTCATGTGACCCTCAGTGTTTGGAAGGGATACCAATTTTCTAGCTGCAGCAAAATTACATAGATGGGCCTCTCCAGTGGAAGAAACAGCAAAATCCATGTGGACTATGGAATATGTCTTGCTCTGTTATAGAGATGATGACTGATATCCAGTGCTCCATCTTTCTGTTTGCTTTGTTTTGTTTTGTTTTGGTTTCTTTAGTGCATTTAATACCAAATTGGTATCCCACAATTGAATATAGTCAAACATTGCACATAAAGCTGTATTTTTCTTGTGGATATGGTGTTTTTTAAAGTAAACAGTCAGTTTTAAATAAAGCACTTGGAGTCTAAAACTAGAACATACTTTTTGGTGGTGCATGCCATTTGTTACCCACTAATATCCAGGTTTTGTTCAAGTCCTGTCTTCAAGTTTTAAATGAGGTTTCAGTGATGCACAAACCCTTAGGCTGGCCCTTTGTCCGAGGTCAGATGTCGACACTAGCATAAGAGAAATACTTATCCATGCACACTACTTCAGACCAATTTAAGCTCTTAATGAAAGTAAAGTGGTTCAGAAGGCTCTTACATAGTCTCTCTTCACTGAGAAATGTCAATCTGAAGACTGAAGATGTCGTGGAGTGGGTTCACGAAGAGTGTGCCTGTGTCCACACAGTGAAAAAGGGTTCCCCATTGCATGATGAAGTCAAGCATATTCCACCAACATTATAGCAAATAATAGCCATCATATCTCATACCTCATCTGATGCCTTCCCAGTGTTACCCACTGTTACTCCCAATGTGCACACTCCCAGATATGAGACCCTACACTCCTCATTTCCTAAAAGCAGCAATGCCCACATGGTCCATCATGCCCACACGGTCCAGCTTTCACCCCCCAGGCTCTCTTTTGTGTGCTGCTCCTTCACAGTAGCTCAGCAGAGCACAGGCACAGAGGGACACTACAAGTCATGGTGACCCCAGTAGAGCAGATGTGTCATTCTGCGGCCACTGAGATTAGTGGCACAACAAGATTAGTCATGGGGCCTGCATGTCTCTGCAAGAACCAGGCTGTGTGGTTCATAAAAACAGCTCCTGTTGTCTTCCCCCTTTTTGTTGGGCAGGGAGGCATCCCTAACAAACATCCTCAGACTGGCAGGGCTGAAGGAGCTGCTGCAGCAGCAGGCTGGCGGCACCACGAGAGCTGTGCCTGGGACAGCAGCAAAGGGCTTGGACTCAGGGAAAGATATTCTGAGAGGGGAAGTACTTAATTTGATGCTGAAATTTATGTTTAATTACATAGTAAATAAAAATTACTTGGCTGCCATACATTTCAAGTGTTTTAAATTATATTACTTCAGTTTTAATTACTATTCTCTAAACACCAAATGCAAGAGAGTTTTTGTTTTCTTCTGGTGGTTTTCCTGCTGTTTCCCTCTCCTCCCGCTTTCCCTGTGGAAAAGTGGGAGTTAAATATTATAAAAAAAAAAAAAAAAGTGAGGAAAAGCAACACTATTGCTTTTAAAAATAACATTTTCTCTCACTTTCAACTTTGTCAAAGTGAGAGAAAAATAACACCAAGCAACATTCTGCTTTAGTTTCCAATGGCATATATATATATATATATATATATATATTGCCAATTCCCCCTCCCCCTTTTTTTTTCAGTGGAGAAAGGCGAAGTTAGAACTCAAAAAGGATGGAAATGAAGATATACTTTATTTCACTAGTGAGAATGAAATGAAAAAAATGAATTTCCTCTTGACTATTAAAAAAGGACAAACAAGAAATCATTTATTTTGAATAAAATTATCCTCAATTTTTGAATGAAAAACACATAGCTTTGCATGAAAAACAATGATTTCTTCTCTACAGTCAGAGAGAAAATAAAGCAGGTTTAAGCAATTGGACCCTGAAATAATTAGGATGATGCTTAAAATTCAGTGATAGATGATAATAGGGACATCCATTGTACCACAAAGCTGGAATTATAATTAAAACATAGTCAACAAAACTAATGGTGAGAGAATGTAAATCAGCATGACAGAGTAGATTTTTAGTTTCATTTAAGCAGTTCTGATCCCTCCTGAACAAGGGAGGGATCTGTTTGTATGGGGCATAGCTTGGATTTAAGGGAGTGAGTTCTATTGTTTTTTAAATTCCTGTCAAAGGAATTCAAATTACAGAATTGTATCTGGCTCCTAAGAGCAAAATATGATTTTTCTCCTATGACACCAACCTGAGGAGTGTTGCAGTCCAGAGACCTAGCATATGCTGCCTTTCAAGTCACTTTTAGAGCCTGTTCTTGACTTAAGAGGGAGGAGAATCAAGCCACGGGTACTGAATGGCGACATTTACACTATCATCTGCTTAATTTGGGGGCTGGCTGGAAGCTGAGAACTCCTGCAAGGTGATGTTGGCCACCACACGGCCTACATTCAGCCTGGGTATGTGCTCGTAACCCATCTGCCCCCACAGCACATCCTACCAGCGGCATGCTGGGGGGCCCTCAGCAGTCTTCTGTGTCAGACATTAGTCATGTTAGTCACTGCAAGCACAGGGGGAAAAATGCCAGTGGGCTGTCAGTCCCAGCTACACAGATGACAAAAGCATGTGGAGGTGCTGTAGAGCACAGGACTTTTTTTGGTTTTCCTTCCAGTTAGAATCATCTAAAACTCTCTCTGGGGACCCAAGAGCAAGCAGATATTTTACACGATATTCTCATCTAGCCTCAAGTCCTGCTTTAAAATACTTTTCAGAGGTAGGCTAGCTCTACTAGTTCTGCAATATTTAAAATGAATATTACTCTTTTACAAGTATCTATTCCCATATTCTCTCGAGCATGCTACAATAGAAATGCCATATTGCTCCTGTACAGAGAGGAATAGATGGCAAGAAATCCATGTAAGCATTTCTTCATGCAGTGCACTGTCATGTTTGTAAACACGGAAACTGGGGAACTGCTGGATCTGCATGCTGCACCAGTCCAGCAGATCATGGTTCTGCACTGGGAACATGCCAGATCTTTAAGGTCTCTGCAGTTTTCATGTAACTCACAGCTGCAGCCAGGGTAGTGCACTGTTCTGAACGCTGGTATACGGTTTATTATGGACACAGACTATGTTCCTACAAGGGTCCCGATGTGGCCTTTCATTCTCATTCTCTTTCAAGGTCTCTGGATTTCACTTAAAGATGTGTAAAGTTGCAATGAAATCTGGTGTATTCCTATCCAAATAATTTGGGATTCTGCCTAAACAGGTTTTAACCTTTTTACTAAACCGCCCTTTAGTCTTTCTACCATAATAATCCAGTCCTTTGACTGTTGCAGTTGCAAGAAAAACTTTTTTTTTTTTTTTTTTTTTTTTTTTCCCAAAGAATTGATACGCTTACTGAAAAAAACAGAAGGAATGGTTAACTTCATTTTACATGTCTCTGGAAACAAAACACCAGAGTTGTTTATTTGGACCACCTACAAGACTAACCATCTGCTTCCTTCCCATCTCCTTGCACTTTCTGTTGTGGCTTAATAACAACATTACTATCAATACATTTTTGCAGCATCATTTTGGCTAGTTTTTGTCTTTTTTATTATTTTTTTTTATTTTCTACTATTTCTTTTCTACTATTTATCTCTCTGTTCCATGTATTCCCAGTGGGCTGATACAAAGTGAAGGTTATGTAAGGATGATTTTCCTCTGATCTTTCCTTTCTTTCTACTTTATCTGCTGTTTAATTTAGTAAGTCATTCCTAGCATTTTGTAGTGGGTTGAGACTTGCTTACTAAGAGTCACACTGCAGAATTCAGTCAATGTCCTGAGAATGCAGAGAGAGCAGCAAGCAGAGCATTTTGCTCAAGGAACCCTAATATGGGAGTAGTTAGAGACCACCACCACCATGTGCTGTGATGTAGAGGGGAGGATCACAGCCACTGTCTGCGTTTGTACCTCTGGGAGTCTCTGCTGGTCCTGGCACTGCTGTGCCCAAACAGCCCTTCTGGAACTGGAACCGTGCATGGGGGAGGACAAAGACTCCCCATGATTTCTCCCTAAGAATTGTCCCATTTTTTTCTGGCACCTGTGTTTGACAAATGTCATATATTAACTTATTTGGGTAGTGCTAGAATGCTGCTGTCATATTGCTGAAATGCCAAAAAAAATTTCTTCATTATTTGCAAATTTAGTATAGTGGCAATGTTAGAGCTGTTGCTGAAACTATGATTTGCAATACATTAATATAGCTTTGCTACCAAGCAAATTTCGTAATGCAGAAAAGGAGTATTAAGGAGTATTATTTTGTTGATGTTTTCCAATTATTTTTTTTCTCTTTCATTTGCTGTTCATGTTTATTCTAACTTAGTTTAATCTTCAAAACTCAAGGAAGGCAAGATTTATATTAGCCGTGTCTGATATATTATACTGCAACCACCCTGCACTATTTTACCATGGCCACTATTATACTGTCATTATGTGGCACAATAGTATATTTTTAAATGCCATCTGTTATATGTAAAGCTTCTTTATCCACCCGTTAGTTCTGCAAATATAAAACTGTACATATAGGAATGATTTTGTCCAGCACTGAAATGCTGCTATTTCTGGGATGAAACACAGCATGCTGCAGTTGCACTCAGTTTTGTGAAGGGATGTGAAAGCGTATATCCCTTCCAAGCAAAGTCACGGAATTACATTGCACAGGCAGAATGTAATCCACATTTCTGGGTAATAGAAAAGCTCTGTATTCTAGCAACAAGTGGTCAGAGCTCTGTTTTCACATTTCACTGAGAAAATCACAGTTTTGCAAACCATAATATGTCAACTCTCTATCAGGATATAGTTTACTAATAAATTAAGAGAATGGGGCTGTTAGTTTGGACATGCGTACCACAAGGACTGCATATTTTCTTTGAGGATTTGCACTAGGTGTGTGTGAAGCTTTTGTCATCATAGAGAAAATGTATCATATGTCCTAGTAGCCATAATCACTGTTATATATATATCCGCATTCACACATTCTATTTTTAACAGCATTAAAATAATTGTAGAAAAATTATTCAATGAAAAGTTTTGTTTGTCTCCAGAAGAGTCTCTGATTTTTTTTTTTTTTATTTTGGAACATCTCAAAGTGCCAAGGACAACTTCCAGTTTGACCACAACATTTTCCTTGGGTTCAATTAGTATCTCAATCTTGTTTGATATTAACAAACTCAGGGGGGAGTATTATGCAGCTGCCCGTGGTCACTGCTATCAAAAACTAAATTAAGACTGTGGTGGAAAGACCAGTAGAACTATATATAGAAGGAAGCTGTTAAAACCAGTTTACAGAGCAAAGTACTGAGAGGTGTCACGAATAGAAAAGGAAAAGACTGGGCCACAAAATACAAAGGAAATTGTGAAATTACTTCAATTGGCGAAATTATAGCAAAACGGCCAAAGAGCTATTTTCTACTTTAGAAATGTTCTCTGAAGTCTGGATTTTTGCTCTCATGTTCCAAGCATGATCAGGGCAGATAAACTTTTCAGAAAGTCGAGTTACTGAGCTAGCATGCTGTTCTGCCCTGAAAGGCATTGCTGATGGCAACACCCATCTTCTGTCAGCACAGAAGCAGGGTAAGCACCAAGGATTGTGAAATATCATTAAAACGAAAAGTTTCTGACTGAGAACAACACTTAATTAAGTCTAGCTTGACTGAGAAAGATGTCCAGACAGTGTTCAACTTTCTGTGATAACAGTGATTAATGCCTGCACGCAGACAGTGGGCTCTGGGGAAAAAGCAAAGGGGGAAGAGGTGAGTAGCAAGAGGGCAGTGGCATTGTCAACTGAATTTGGAAAGTAAACGCATAAGTAAAGGATGAGCAGCTGAAGCATGAAATTTGGACAGACGTTGTAGGAATCCAAACACTGAATCTGATCACTTCTCTTCCCATGCTCTCTCCTCAGGCAAGTCAGTGTCCCAGATGTGGGATAGGAATTCATCATGTGGGGGAAAAAATAGAGGGAGAATGTTGATTCTAGCATGATTCCCTTTCTGCTTCAACACAGCAAAACCCAGGGGACTGCACCAAGGTTAAAACAAGGTGAGCACTGGCCAAAGGAATTGCCTCATCCCCTCGGACTTGCCAAATGACTTCTTGCAGCAGTGGTCGTCTGCCTTCCCCATGGAGAGGAGCACCAGCCACAGGCATCACCTCTGCAACCTCTTGGCTGCCAGGATCCCTGTAACATTTCTCATTTTCTCCTCTGGGGACTTTGAAAAGTGACCGCTACTGATTGCGCTCATTAACTACCTCCAGCATTTTAAGACTGATCAAACAGCTCCCCGTGATTTTAATCCAATTCCAGACTTTATCAGATGTGCAGACTGTCCTGTGGAGGTGCAGATTAACACACAGAATTTAAACTATTGACAACAGACTACATTTTCTGATTTGCTTTGCACAGTCCCTAAGAAGGCTCCTGCAGATTCCAATGGGCCTGCAGACCACAGCAAAAAACCCTGCTGCAATCAACAGGACTGTTTGTCCAAAGCAGGACCACAGCATCACATTGTGGGATTGCTATACAGCATGCTGCTCTTCAGATTCTTTTCAAGCAATGCCAATGTGCTCACGCTCCAAGTCCGAATGCTAATGGAATGCTCTTGTGAGTAAGCATTTTCCAGACTGAACTTATTGTGATATCTCTGAACTCCTCTCCTTTGGGGAGATGGTTCTTAGGGTTGCTTACAGACCCCTGCCTCCCTCTACCTCTTCACCATGCCGCTGATAGCTTGGCCTGTCCACCCACTACTGCACTAAAAATGACTGCACAAGCACTGATCAGATGGATCTCCAGCTTGGCATTGCCTTGCTCTCTGATTAGAAGTAACCACTAAAACTTTCATTTCATGTGAGTTGTTTTCTAGTGGCTTCAAGGGCACATTTTCATTTAAAAGCTTTTTTAGGGGTTGGTTCTCTTTGCATTGTCTTTGTTTTGTTTTGTTTTCCTGAACATGAGGAGAAAAACATACTGGTGAATCTAATAAATACTGAAAGTCAAGCTGGGTTATTTTGGGTTGATGCATCTACAGTGATATTTTGTACAGATAATTTAATTAACATTTCTTTTGATGGTAAATAAACTAGAATAAAATCCTTCTCATCTTCCAAGAGCTGATTTTTTTCTTTACTGCTAATAGCAGTAAAAAATAGTAAAATCTTGTTTTAGTGGGTAAAGTAAGCTTAGGTAATTCTGAAAGAATGAGAGGAGACACTCTGCCAAGGGAAACGATATATTTCATATTTGTCACATAAATGCATTTATGGTAAATCACATCTTTAACCTTCATTAGTCTCCTGTTTTCCCATTTATAAAATGCAGATAGGAACACTTGTTCAGCTTTGGAAAGCTGCTTGAAATATGGGGCAGAAAAGGTAGATATAACAAGGAAAAAAACATTTTTCAAATGTTAGGCCACATTTAGCCATATCCTGCCAGAAGGTACTCAGTTCTTGGAGAACAGCAAAGCCAGAGGTGTGTCTTCTCAGGATATTTCTGTTTACATTTGTTTTCCTCTATTCAGTTTCCTACCTGTATATTTTACTTCTAAGTAATTTTCTCCTAGTGTTACAGAATTGTTTCCTTTACCTTAAGCTTTTACTTTTTGATGTCACTGATATATATATGTATTTTTTTTCCTTTAAAGGAAGATGCTGTCTCTATGCAAATGAGTGAAGTTGAGATTTTGTAGCATGAAAGAATGATCATTCTCCTTTTGCTTTCCTTTTTGCTGTCTCTTAGCCTGAGGGATCTGCTCATATACTCTCCAGAGGCACTTTTAGCTTGCTGTGGTAATATTAACAAATGGAGTTTACCATATCTCAGGGAATTTAAAATCCAGGCACGCTGGAAAAAAAGTCTACTATAAACAGGTTTTATTTCTAGTCAAAATATAAGAGATTTAAAAGTTTACTATGTTGGGGCAATAATATATACAGTACAATACAGTATAGTTCTCTTTGTATTTGGAATACAATGCCTCTGGCTTAGTATAACCTCATTATGCAGTATGTCGAGTTTACTGAAGTTCTGGAGGCTGATAGCAATAATTAAGCAATAAGGCATGACAAGTAGTATTTCATTATGCACTCCCAGAATGCTTAGGTGAATTGTTAGGCACACAGCCAATTGCTTTGAACCACCTGGAAGAATTATTTTTATACATAATGTGGATAGAGATGATCTGATTTGCTTGCAGCTATGCAGTTATCACATCTTAACCACTTCGATAAAAGCTCATCTGCTTAGTAACTAGACTGATATTGACTTTAGTAACAATGACCAGGGGTGAGCATTGCTGCTGGTTTAATGACTGACAGGTATAAACACATGGCCCAAGGCACAGCAATAAGCCATCAGTCCCCAGACGGAGCCCCGAAATGCAGCTGTGGGCATTATTATAAACTGAGACTGATGGCAGGTATTTCAGGTTTGGATGATGGGCCAGAATAAGGCATAAGCAACCTTGGGTATGCCAAGGGAACAAAGTGTGCATGAGCCATATGGTTTAAATGCATGTTCAACATTTCATAGGGGTTCTGAAATGTGGAAGTGGCCCCAGAGAGCTTCAAGTCTTCATTTTGGAAAACTTAATATGCTTGTATTAAATTGGCTTAACCTGTCCTGAAAGGTTACGTGTCCAGAAAAGTGGATATCCTTAACATTTACACTTTGTCCTCTTATGTCCAGTTTATTCAATTATTGTCTGGCTTTTCTAATTTGCTTGTGCATCTCTCCAAGCCTTAGCTCACATTGGGTCTAATCTGTGTCTTAATGAAGCCACTGCAAAAATCTCACTTGTTCAAATGGGAAGAGAATTGAGGTCTGGTGGTTCTGCAGCTTCATCACTTCTCTAGTCTACACCACAATAACTGCATCTCTTGTCTTCATAGCAGCCATAATGATGAAACAGTCTGTCCTTGTGCATTGCTACTTATGCTGCATGTGTGTGCATTAAGGTGATGATTAGTTTTGCATTTCCCAAAAATGACAACTACTAGTTACATTTCAAAAATGTGCTGCGAATATTGGCTACAGCCATTTCCCCTAAGCAAGATGCCAAACTTGAGTGTCCAGGTTGGGAAGGAAGACTGTTCAGCTCCCTGTGTCATCAGGAGAGGATGAGATGGTGCTCAGAGCTGTGACAGCACCCAGGGGCTGCACTCCTTTTCCTCTACTCATTGCCATGGGAAGTGAGGGAGGTGAACCTTTGAATTCATGCCACTAGATTAAATGCCTGAAAAAATAACTGTGGTAACCAGAGCTTATAATGGTAATATTTTATATTGTATATGGAAAGTAACTGAGTAATGTAATTTTGGGTTCTCAGCTGATGGCAAGTCAAAAGGGCATTGGTTATTAGAAGATACTGCATGTCCATTAGTGTTAGCTTGCAAAAGTGGAATGTGAAGTCCTGCAAAAGTAAATGGACACTTTACTGCTAGTTCAGCAGACTCATTGCTGTGTTTCATCTAAACTGTCCAAGTAGAATGGTAGCTAAAGATATAACTGGAGATGAACCTCTTGATTTTACTTCTTGAAATATTCATCGACTTCCAGGATGCCCAGAGGAAACAAAATTGATGTATGCTTTAGATGAAAGAAAGCTCATTTACTTTGCCTCTGCCTCCATGTTATATTGGTAGATGCTGACCTGCAACCTCATCCTACAGTATTGATTTGCATTTGTTCTTGGTGAATATCACCTGGTTCCCTAGCAGCACAGATGTCACAACCATTTTGTAATGCAGATCATTTTACAAAAGGTTTGTTTTCTATCAAATAAAATTCACTGGTATTAAAACTTAAATTTAATGAAATACATGAATGTACCTCAAATGTGCAAACAGTGACTGAAATATTCATTAATGAATAAAGGTCTCTTCAATATAAATTCTTACTGTCAGAAACATCAGCTCTGTAATTTAGTTCTTCCTGTTTTCCAAGTGGGATATGCACCACCACTCTCATTTTCATGGTGCAGAAGACAACTGGAGTAGCAGGAAAGGTTACTTAAATCTTATTTTTAGTTGGGGCAGTCAGAGAAATGAACTGAACTCTGCAAGTGTTCGCCTGCTTTCTGCTGTGTTGACTTTAATGGAAAATGAAAAAGAGAAGCCTTCCAGCTGGGGTCCCTGATATAAATGCCTGCAGTGGGGTACTGTGAACCTGTTCTGAGCAATATACAAATTGCGCTGGACTTCTAAAATGCTTGTCTTCAAGCATAGAAGGCAAAGTCCCAGAAGAGGAGGAGATTGTGCCATGCATTCTTGCTTTCTGAGTGAAAAAAAGCTTGGTGGGACTTTGCTAAGCATTCAGCTCTCTCCAGACATAAACAACAAACCAGTGAGTCACTATACAGAATCATTAATAACTTTCATTATTCAGATGCTTTCAAGTACTTTTGAATAAGGTGTTCTGTTCTTAAACATGTCAAGGGCCTACAAGTAGTTTTGCCCTGTGTTGTCTCTGGAGCATCGTTTCATGCTGCTTTCTCTATGCCTTAGCATGCAAATTGAGCAAATGCATTAACAAAAAATTCTATGGGCCAGTTACAATCAATCAGTTACAATTGAGGTTTATTTTCTTTAAAAATATTTCCAACTAAAATTGACGTGGAGATATTTTGTAAATTAACAGTGTTCATGGAGAGGCAAACAGCTGCAACTCAGCTTCTTCTCCGGTCCACAGTTTTATCCCTTCATGCTGTTTTCCCATTTTTATGCTAAGTGCTAAATGAGAGCACTGATCACCCTTACCCAAGAGGCCTGACTGGGTCCAGTATTGACGTTAGTCCCTTTGTGAGCTTGTGACTGATGGTGAATATGGTAGGTTCTTTAAAACAATGTATTGATCAACTTGATGATAGGAGCAAGGCAGGCTGTAAGAGAAAGGCAAAGCCTCTAGACAAGCTCTCTAATTCCTGAAACAGCATGCAAAAAAAAGAATACTTGCAAATTTGACACTTTTTGCCTAGCAAGGCTTTACCTTGGCCACTTCCTTCTCCTTAACATGTTGCTCACCACCTATTTGCTAAACGTCACAGAAGGTCAGACCAAACCCTTTGGATCAGCTATCCACCAAACTCTAAAGTTCCCAAGAATTTGCAGGAAGGTCTTTTAGTCCCATGGCATCATTTTCCTTCATTCTTTCTTCCCTGAGAGTTCTGCTGGCTTGTGCTAATATAGTTAAATATTCCAAGGTCACAAAATGTTCCAAAGTCACAAAACATTAATTAATTTCAGAATACATGTACCAAGGCTAAACCCTTCCCACTCTCAGGCTAATGGGACTGTAGTCAGGCACAGCCACAAACAACCTATTTCACATGCTCATTATAATGTTTGGGAACCCCAGTGTCAGATGGGGCTGGCCTGGCTGATCTGACTGCCCAAGTGGTTTTACTGCACTCACATCAATATTGGTAAAAAGGACAATGTTTTCTGAAGGTATTGCTATAAACTGATGCAAATTATATGGTCCAGACTCTGGAGGCATGAGAGCAAACATTTTAAAGGGTGAACTCTTAAACTGAGAGACTCTTATCTGTATTTACAGCACAATCTAACTGGAGTTTCATTGCTGGATTTCTATAGGCAAAGAAATCTTATTGTAGACACCTATAAAAGAAAAAAAATATATATATAGTATATCCCAACGCCCACACAGTTGTGTCTTTGCATTATATTCTCCAATCTTTTGTGTCCTTGGAGACTTGTAAGTCTGTTTTTCAGGTTTAAATTAAAACAACAGTAAGTAATTGATCAATTATAGATATGCCATCCACAGAGAAATGTATAGTAAATCAAAGTAATTTTCAAACAAAATGTAGAGAAATATAAATCCAACCTCCAAACATTACATACTACAGTGCAACTGGGATGCAGAACAACTTTTCAACCATTTTAACTCCCAATACTTTCTGGTTTAAATATGCACCAGAGCATATTGTCCTCCATTTGGTGTACACCCTCCCTGATGTTTAACCCATCAAGTAATAACATACCAAAGTAGATAGCTGCTGACTGAAGCCCTTGTTTTCTTACATATTCTCTGTATGGTTAACTTTCTATGTGATCACTGAGGCTCAATTGAA
Organism: Aythya ferina; assembly: GCF_964211825.1. NCBI lineage: Eukaryota > Metazoa > Chordata > Aves > Anseriformes > Anatidae > Aythya > Aythya ferina. The sequence goes on from NC_140299.1 coordinate 27,775,291, forward strand.
AAACCCTACACGTGGTATGGACACTGGCAAACCTGTGTGGGGCAATGGCCATGAAGGAAGGCTAACAGGAATTACTCAGGCACAGCCACAAACAACCTATTTCACATGCTCAGTGAGCAATGAAGGAACAGGTTTCTGTCAATGGGTTTTATGCACCTGCAGTGTTTTTGGAATCTGACTCAGATGCCTTCAAGATGTTAGTAAAAACTTCACAGCTCAACTGTACTGTCAGCAGAGATAATGAGTAGTATATTTGGTTCTTGCTGGCAGCAATGCTTTTCTTATGATTTTATTGCTTAGTTTGATGTGGTTGTCTAAATTTGAATTGCCTTATAAATTTTCTTCTTCTAGTAAAAAAAAAAAAGTAGCAAAAAACAGAGGAAATACCACTGGAAAAAATATATCTTAAATATGAAAATATAAAAGCTAAAAGGAAAATACTTTTTTTTTTTTTTTTCCCACTGCTTCTAAACACATACAAATATATGTACTTTGTTTTTATCCATGGTGGTTCTCTAGTTCTAAGCTTATATATAAACTATACACAATACATACCCTTTTTGGTGTCTTCAGTCTTGATATAACACACTATGATACCTGGGAAAGCTTTTAAAATTTGTAACTTAAATACAGCCCACGTGTAAGAAAAATATTGATCTCAAACTTGAAGTTAAATGAAGATTAAATACAGTAATTTATTTATTTTTTTTCTAGCTTTAGAGTCTAAATTGTTCTTCTCTTTGCTTATTATTACATCTATACGTACTATTTGGTAACCACAAGCATTATACCAATATTTTGCGTGTAAGGCTATTGACTTGCTTTCCCACCAACTCATTAAACTGATTTTTTCTGGGAGAGAAACACATTGTCTGAAAACCAAGCTCACTTATTGCTTTAAATTTTCTCTTCCATATAATCAGATCCTGGGCTATCAATTATTCTACTTGTAGAGCAGCTCACAGGTTTGCAGAATTCAGCTCATAGAAGTCACTGGGCAAGCAGCTTGATTGCAGATGTATTACCATACTGCAGAACATTTGATAAAGTTCCTTTCTTATGAAGTTAGAGCAAGTGTATTGCATTAAGAATAAATTGTCTTCCTAACCCAGATCATGTTTTTCTTCTTTTTTTTTTATTTTTTTTTTTAATATGAGATTAATATTTTTTTTTAATTATTATTTTCTTTTTGAAACTCATGGGTCTTGCTTCAAAGCTTTAATCAAAAGCCTGCAAGCTAGAAACTGTTGTTTAAAAGCAGTTTGACATTCACAGAATTCCAGGAACAAGCATTTTCTTTTAAAAAATATTAAATATCTAAGAAGGGTGATTTCAGTAACTTTATTAAAGGAATTGCTAAATCTCTTTGTTTAGATTCTGCTGCAGTAAGTCCAGCTTTCCTCCCTATGTTTTCCGTGGTACCACCACATGCATACGCATACTAAATTGGCCAAGCATCACACACAGCTCAACAGGACATGACTGCTGGCTAGCCATGGATTACTGCCAAATCATGTACTAATCACATTATACTGCATTCTCTGAAACAGTGGTGCTAATTTCTCTCCCTTTGCCCTGCCTCTAGTGCTCATAATATATGCAAGAACTTAATTGTATTTGTGACATTGTATGCTTTTTCAGACTTGTTTGAAATCTGTCTACAAATTCAGAAGTCACAGAGGAGAAGGAAGGAAGCTGACAGACAGACAGACAGTGTGATCATGCAAATCCCACACTCTTTGAAACCCAGCTGGAAGCACAGATTGAATTCCACAAGTCTCTGCAATTTAGTGTAAAACAGAAAGTAATTTGTAACATGTGATGGTAATTTTGGTTGCCCAGCTCAGCAGCAGGCCAGTTTAGGTGGCCATCTAATAACAGCTTGTTCTTGCTTTGTTGGAGGGACCAGATGGGGACAGAGAATGACATTTGATTTCTTACCTGTGACCAGTTGTCTGTTAGTTTTCTTGTTATCAATGTAGCATTTAGTAAAATAACTATGTGAGGGAAGCAAAACAAAAACAAAAACAAAACCCACTAACAAATAACAAATCGATATAAGTATGATCAATAATTAGGCTGTAGAAAAACCAGCTAAGTGCTACAGGCAGCGAGTTGTGTGCCCATACATAGGTTGGGGGAGCATAGTGTTAACCTGTCATTTAAATCAATCCTGTGAAGGAAAGAATTCAAGCAGAGTTGACATGCTGTTTTGAGAAACCAGGAACCTGCATGATTTCTACGTAAAGATTAATAAGGAGAGTGTCTGACTGCATATTTGCATGTCATGCAAGACCTCCATCTTGGAGAAAACACTTAACAGAAGTCTTCTGGCAGAGTTTATTCATGCAAGGTGCTGACTGCAGTAAAACGGCAAGTGGCACTGGGCATTGTCTCTATAGTAACACAGTCACCAGAGGCTTCTGCTCTGTGTTTCCAAAAGCTGAGCTACACCAGATAAATGGAGCTATCACTGTGTTCCTCAGCTCTGCACTGAACAGCTACACTGCCTCTTGCTTGCTTCCCTGGCAGCTTAGAAGATACTGGGTCTGTGACTATGCTGCTGCCAGCCCAACACAGCTTCTGCAGCTTGCTATCAAAATGTTCAGTATGCCCTGTGTTGCTGGGAGAGCACAGGCACAGCAAACGTTGCTGTAAGACATAGTCTGCTGCTGCAAGCCCAATGTGAATGCCATCCATGGAGTTTTCCATAAAACATAAACAGAAAAAGGAGTGGAAAAAAAAAAAAAAAAAAAGCCAAGTGAAGATTTTTTTTTTTTTTCACTGCGTTACTCTCCTTGGTGCTCAAAAGCTGGTTTAAAACCTGAGCTCTGCAGGTGGCTGCTAAAGACAAGTGCAAACTGTACCACTAGACTATGAAGAAATTTCCAGTTTGACTGCTCAGAAGCAAGCTACCCTGAAGGGTGCTACACCATCAGCAACTGCTGCCAAGTGTGCTCCTTCTCTGGAAGCTTCAGGCTTTTAGCTCTAGGATCCAGTCCAACTGGAGGCTCAGCAGTGATGATAAAGCAAAGCCTACAATCAGCTGAGCTACACAGAGATTGATCTCTTAAATACAGGCAGGGAAGGTTGCTCCTCTCAAACAATAGCACTTAAGGTTTTCTCTGTTTGTTTGGTTGTTTTTTTTTTGTTTTGTTTTGTTTTGTTTTGTTGTTTTTTCTTTTCTTTTCTCACTTTTTTTTTTTCCAGTAAATGGAAGACCTCAAGGCTTATCACATATATCTTGCTTTGAAAATAGGTTAGCATTTCATCTCAGCATCATCAGTCTCATGCAAAGCAAAGGGTTATGTATTACAGTATTACAGTATATCACCTTCTAAAATACTACAATATTTTCAGCTCTTTCTGCTGCCTTCAGTCCTCATTCTTCATAAGTCCTCACTCCTATCTGAAAGCAATGCTGCAGGATGGCTGAACGCCCTCACAAAGCACAAGGAGTTGTGCCAGAACAGATTGCAAGAGAGTGATGCAGCACAACTCTATTCCGTCTTTCCCTTCTCAAGATAGAAACTGTATTTTGGAAAAAGCAAGCTTCCACACCAGGCATGCTCAGAAGCCACCCACTGTCTACTAATTACTGTCAGCCTCCATTTATGGCCTGAAAGGTGAAAAAGGAAGTCAAGCTTCAGTCTTTCTCTGGGGTACAATAGAGTGAATCACTGTTTTCGTAGTCTTGAAAAATAGAAATAGTTGATAAACTGACGACTACCATTCTCTCCTTGCCCCTTTATCCACACTATATTTATCTTGCAGGAATCAATCTAAAATCCACCTCCATACAAAGATTATTTATCTGCCCCTGTGAAATGAGTTGTTAAAGTAAATGTGTTTGAGTGAAACCGAGGTGATAATTAAATTCCCAATATCCTGTACTTTGAATGAAAAATGCTTTGCTGTGAGTTGTATACTCTCTCCTCCAAGACCCAATTTCAGCAGTCCTTTCTCCTATCTTTTTCAAATGTCATCATTTTAAGTGTTAGTAGTTTAATTCATTGTTGTTAAAAATCTCTGTGAAGTGTTACAACAGTGGTAAATTTTGTCACCTCCACCAAAGTGCTGGAGGATCTGAGGGTGGACAGGTAGCTCCCAGGTTACTCCTGAACACAGCAGAGTGTCAAGCAGAGAAAACAGAGGCAAGGGTAACTGTGAAAACAAGGTCACCAGTGTCCTGCTTTCAGCTGAGATAGAGTTATTTTTCCTCCTGGTAGCTGGTATGGTGTTTTGTTTTGCATTTAGTATATTTTTTTCCTCTTCTGTATTAAACATCTGTGTGATGCTGAGCTGCCTGCTGGATTAAACCACAACAACCAACATATGACAACATTCAGAGCAATGCAGAAATCTTAAGGCAACTAATTAGCTGAAACTTTGAGGATACACTTAAGATTGACATATGTATATATATATATATATTCTATTTTTTTTTTAATTCATTGTAATTGTCCAAAGCAGAATTTGATCAAAGGACATTTATTATAAGGCTTATTCAAGAAGCTTGTAGCTCCCTCGTACTCGCTAACAGACAGGATTTTTTCCATTTATTTCAACACATGAGAGAAATAAAAGCAATCCTGACATCAGGGTCACTGTAAAAAGAGGCTTGTCTGGTCATTCAATCTATGCACTTGCTGACAAAGAGCATTCACAGAGCCTGATAGGAAAGTTTGTTCCTCATTTGCTCTACAGCAAGAACAATTCTCATGGTTTATTGTACTTCTTCACTGAAAACAATTTTTTTTTTCTTCTCTAAATTTCACAAGTCCCTAGTTGCATTAGAAATTCCCATCCAACACTGTTATGTTACTCCATGAAACCCAGTGTTATTGCATCTTCACAGCTCACACATGCCTGTAGCCTGAATGGCTTTGTTTAGATTACTGCAGCTAGCACAGGAAGAAAGGGTCATTATAACATCTCCTTGATGAGGCATACAGCATCTGCAGCTCGCAGTGTAATATCATCTCTCTTGAGCTGTTTTACAATCAATACCTCAAAGATGGTATGTGAACCTCATTTTATACCTATGGAGGCAGTACACTGCTTGGAATTTACATAGCTTCATGTGTTACTAAGCAGCAATATACATTATTCTAGCCAAAGTCATGGATTACCCCAACAGGCTAAACAGTCTCAAATCTATGCACTACAAAAATAAATACATAAATTCCAAATCCCATCACTTAGGAATATCCTAGCTGTTTTGGGACAAATATCTGTTTGTTTGTTTGTTTGTTTGTTTTTTCTTATTATTGGCCCTTTAATTCCCAAGATGGAAGGAATAATACCTTTAACTCTGATCTTTGATTGTTTCAGTAACTGGGTCTTATGTTCTTCTAATCAAAGCACAGCAACCAATTTAATGAGTCAACATTTGGCTAAGAATCAACTTTACTCAAATAATAGCTTTGAGTTTCTGAAACACAGTTCTTGTAGGCTTGGGTAAGTACAAGTACAGATGAGGACCAGGCTTATCCCCAGGTCCATTAGTGAAAACAAGAGCAATGCCATGGCAATCAATGGAATTATTTTGATTCAGATGACAGTGGTTTGGCCAGGGCATTGTAAAGGGACATTAACTTAAATGTTTCATATGGGACAAATGATTAGAATGGTTTCTGTATTTTTTTTTAAATGCATGCTTGTTCACTTCTATTTTCGAGTGTAATACCCAGTAGATATGTCTCTAATTACTTGCCTGAACATAGTTTCTGGTAACCAGAACAAGTTATATCAAAATAAGTGATTCAGTAGTCTGCCTCTCACTGCTGGCACCAGAAACTGGAAAGCACTGTAGTAATATAAATACAGAGGAAATATTCTATTCCTTCTTCTGCCAACACTGCATTTACCAAACAACAGGTACATGCTACTTGTATCATTTTGCCCTCACTTAAGCTTGTCTTATTCATTCTTCTCTTCCTTCCTCTGATAGAAACAAAAAATATTAATGAGATATGCCAGTGACAGCTGAGCTAAGATATAGCTTAAGGTTGTCCGCACCTTTGATAAGTGTGCAAAACAACATTCAACATTTTTTAAAAAACGAAGGTGACATGAAGTTTGCTTTGTGTGAAGATAGGCCTTTAACAAAAACCAGTGGTCTAAGGTTCCATAAGATTTTTCATTTATTTATTTATTTATTTATTTTTGACAATTCCCCTTTAATTTGCAGCCTCAGTGATGCTGGGGTCATTGGATGGATATCATCAATATGACCCTGGAAATGACTATCCAGACCATTTTGATCTTGTCCTCAATCAGTTTAATGATATCCCAGGAGGCTGATGATGGGATTTCTTCTGATTGTGGCACATCACTCCCTGCAATTTTGACTTATATACCCTGCAGTCATAAGCTTATGATCTATGGTCCTGTAAAGGAACTCCTGCTTTTATAGGTCCAGCTTTTTTTCTTTCCTTTTAAGATAGAATCATGGTCTTTCTGTAGTCATTTCACATGCATTTTTTGCATGTTATTTAACAGTTTGTTGCATACATGTGCTGGAAAAAGAAACTACAAAGGCACAGAGCTTTCTTTCAAAGCACAGAAGCATATGCTTTGTATCACAGTAGTGACACAGTGATTCACAGCAGATACAGCTTCTGTGCCGTGCTTCTGGACTAAAGTAATAGAAAATAAATATAGTGATGTGGTTCCAAAATATTGCCCAGATCTTCTATTCATTAATTTTTCTACATAAAAAAAAAAAAAAAAAAAAATGCTTTTCAGTGGATGCTGGAGAAGACTAGTGAGCATTTGCATACACCATAATGAAATACCAGGAGCAGAATTACAGAGCAGCCTTTCTTCTGTCAGAAAAAAAAAAAAAAAAAAATTCCACTGTCTTATTGTCCAGATCCAGTCACATCAGTGTGAGACTGGGCACTGCTTTTAAATGGCATTGCACCAATCTATACTGATTTATTAATTCCATTGCTTGAGCAGGCATTATTTAATTGCACACACAGGCAAAGTTTACTAGCAGTTGGGACAGAATATTCATGGAGGAATCATGATGACTGGATTTGTTCCTAATATTTACATCTCTTGTCAAATTCTTATTCAAGAAATAAGAAACAGCACAGAGTTTCCACTTTGCAATGCTGTTCTGAGACTGTATTGAGCTGGTTCAGCAAGGTTTAGTGTATGAGGCAGAGAAAATCCAGCTGCCAGAATTTTAAAAAAGGGGTCCTGAGGGCTCTGCAGTAACTTAGAAATTTTTGAAGAGATGACTCATCCCTGTTCTTCAGAATGTAAAGGTTTCAGACAAGAAGGTGTGTTTTTTTTCCTTTTTTTTTCTTTTTTCTTTTTTTTTTTTTTTTTCTTCTGAACCATCAGGCAAGATAACATATATATAGCTGTCTGCTGTGTTAAAATCTCTTCTGCTTTGGTAAGAAGCCTTTTCTGCTCAGTGCCTCCCATCAGCCCAGTAGTCTGAAGGCTGCCCTAGAGCTTTTGCTCCGATGATAATTGCCCAGCCCACACTGGGCAGGACTGCTCTGGGCAGTTCAAGAAGCCTCATAGAGGTAGAGCAACTCATTTTGGCATGCCACATGGTGCATGTAAAATAAGAAAATAAACAGGGTGGTAGGGGCATACAACCAACAAGTCATAGGTGGCAGCTGGTGAATGAATGAGAGCGCTGTGCTGTCAGGTTCTTGTTGCCATGCATTGACATCAAAGGCTGTGGAGTTATTCTGGATTCATACCGATAGAAATAAGAACAGCATCCTGCCTGCTGTATAAAAAGCTGCTGCAACTGGAGAATGGGGCGGCATATTAAAGTGAAATATGTGCCAGCCTTTTATATACATCTTGATTTACTTCAAAGCTCTTTCAACAACATATACACCATTTCATTAACAAAAACAACCAACCAACCAACCAAAGAAACAACAGAGAAGTGCACTCACTTTGACTGGATCTTATATGTAGTGTACTAACTTAAAATAGTCACAGTATGGCTCTAAAGATAAGAAAAATGGCATAAGAAGAAATTCCTAACAGTTTTTTTGTTTGTTTGTTTGTTTGTTTGTTTGTTTTCCCAGTGCACACTGATCTTCTGCACTAAACATGTTTTATTCTGCAGCCTTGAAAGTATATCTTATATTCCCCCATCCTTGAAGAAGTTATATGCCTGGAGCCACACATACTTCATTCTACAGCATGAGGAGGAGTGTGTCCTGTGCCACCACCACACAGACGTACACACTGTCTCATATGTGTCCTTGTGTATGTGAGACCCCTGTATCCATGCAGCCCCCTGCCCACTCCCCTGGTATTGATCATGCAATTGCAGCCAGGTTGGATGACAACCTTTCTTCCCCCCCACATCCCTGCTCAAGCTCCATCAGTGAAAGAAATTAGTGTCTGGCAGAGCCTTGGTAGTGCCTTAGTGTATTGCGGGGTCCCTGGATGCATACTGGGGGCACAGAGGAAGTCTGGAAAAACACCTCCTCACTGTGCTTTCCTGGGTTTTGTTTTTGACTAATTGAGGCTGTACCCAGGCCCAGCTCCCAGACTAACATGTGTGGGACATGGGATGGCTCCCCAGCCTTCAAGAAAGTCTGCCAGGATAAAGATGTATATCTCTAATTAAGAAAAAAACACATTGTGCTGTAAAGAGCAAAAAAGACACACTCATACAGAAGCCACAGGCCCTCACTCTGCCTTGCTAGATGTATAAGATTTTTTGTGGATTTTTTTTTTTTTTAATAACGAATTATTTAGTTTTGCTTCACCTACACATGGCAGCACCATATCATTATTAATTTGTATCACATCATCACCCACTAACCCAAATCCAAGGTGAGTAATTTGGTGCTGAGTGCTGCAGATATCTGAAAGAAAATAATAGTAACTGTTCCAGACAAATGAAAACATCCTTCCCTGGCTCTTACTACAAGAGCACTTCACAGTGTTCAAGGACAATATTTTCCCACCAAAACCAGAAATAAACAATTGCCTGAAACAGATGCATGAGAAGGAGGATAAAGCAAGGATAACAAGAGTGTGTGTTTGCATAGATTAGACGTTCACACAGTTTAACCCACCATCTGCCTCCTCACTACCTGCATGTTCAAGATAGCATTGGGTTTCACAAAGGAGCAAGAATTTGCCTGATGCATTTGGCTGAAATTGTTGTTTCCTGCACAATGGTTTGCTAATAGTCCTCCTCCTTCCACCCCATAATGATGGCTGCATTTCAGCCATGCTAAAAATATACAACACATCTCTGCAGTACTGTGGTTCTTTATATACATGTATATATAACGTATACACAATGTAGGGGAATTAATCTGTTTATCCACATGCATGTGCTACCTCTACATTAATACACAAATATACATGCACACACGCATCTCATCCTAAAGAACTCTAAGTTGCACATGCACGTAGAGAACAGTCTTTTGAAGTTACACTAAAAGTGTATACCCAGCCATACTTGACAGAAAGCCAACAGTAGAAATTCAAACTCTGCTTTCAGCACATTAGTTATTTATTACTATAATAAACATCTTGTCTATAGGGAAAATTCTCTTTTTTCAGGATCAGTGGAAAATTAACAAGTCTTGATATATTTCCTGTATGAGTTGCTTATTCAGCTTTGTATGAGAAGGAAACAAACATATTGACCAACCCTTCTTAAAATTACATTTGTAAGTAACCATTTAAAATAAGGCAATGGCTAAAAATATAACCAATGATGTCAGTTTCACTTTTATGGCTGCATCTCCTATTGGCAGTCTTCTGATCTGGACTGATGTATGCTCTCTGGTGGGGATGAGCCTTGTGTTGCTGGGCTGTAGGGAAAGCTGCATTTCCAACCTCAAAGAGCCCCCTCTCCCATCTGCACATCTCCTTTGCTTCCCACTGAGCTGATGTAAAGACTATTTTCTTCCAAGTGTAGCAAAGAGCCTTCACAGTGCTGAAGCAGAATTGAGCAGGAAGGGCCATGGGCACATGAGGGTCTCCCAACCCTGCAAATACCATCATCCCAGATTTGCTTCCAATGGCACAGATTGGCCAGCACTGAAAGCAAACTGACTTCAAGAGCCCATGATATCCCAGATCTCCTCTCTCACTCCAGCAGTTTTATATTTTCTCTAAGTAAACATGATGATCTCCTATCAGTTTTGAAGGCAAAACATAGAGCTGAGTAATTCAGGCCCGAATAGTCAATCATTACCCTTTAGAATCAGTCCCATCTCTAATTTACACTCTGAGGGATGAGGAAAGCATTAACCATTCTGCAGGGGAAGAGCTGGCTGTTTTGCCTGGATTTCAGCAAGGTGATAAACAATACCAAGGTCTGAAAGATTACCTTATCCCCTCAGAGGTCTGTGAGGATTTCAGGCAAGTTGTGGGAGCTGGGCTCCTGCTCATCACTTAACAGCAGGAAGGGAGCAGCGTTCATTGCTTGCATATAGATACACAGACAAACAGGGGAATCTTAAAACTTAAGATGAAGTCCTTCCTCCAGTCTCTCTCACAGAGACCTGAAAAATGATAGCAGTATGGCCTGAACCCCAAAATAACCATTTCTTGATAACAAAATTTTCTGGTTCTCCATTTCTAATATTTTTTTGGGACAGTGCCACCTTCCTCAGCGCCCTTGGCCATTTGCCATCACCCTGAAAGGGGAAATGCCAGAAAAGTAAATGGGAGATTAGCATAACACTCAGTGACAGGTTTGGCATGTTGCATCTCTAATACTGAATTTGCTTCAAGGGTCACAAGATTTAATCACTACTCATATCAGTCCCTTTTGGCCATGTAATAGTATATCTCACAATGGATGAGGCCTTAAGAACTTGAAATTCATTACTCAGTGAACAACCAATAACAATGTTGCTATTGACTACCCTTATGCAAGTCAACTTTGGTACTGTGGACACTGCTTCTTGGCAGCTCTGGTGTTTGTTATAGGCATCATATCGAATTGTCTGCAGCCTCTAGCCATTCTCCTTGTTTTAAAGTTCTATCTTCAGTAACAATTTTTGAACTCCTGCCTCTAAGGCTGTAACTGAAGCTGATGTAAGACATGTCTTTTTGCATGCAAATGGGTGTTCATTCATTCAAATTCATACATTCATTGTTAGATGCTTATTAGTTGGCCTTTGCACACATACACAAATGCTAATTCTGAAAGCAGAAATAAATGAAAGTTCAGCATATGTACATGTGACCTCAAATTGCAGTTTGAATCTCACTGGCATTTTGACCTTTACCACTTACCAGCTAAAATTCAGAGGCAGAAATGTGCAAAAATGAGAAGAGTGGGACGCTCTGAATTGATCCAAACATGAGCAGAAAGTGCTTCTGCTGAAGGTGGGCCATCATTTTAGCACCAGGAGAGACTGCAGACATTTCAGACTTCTTCTGGATGAAAGAACAAAGTGTTATTAATCCCAGCTGAAACACAGCATCATTTGGAGAGAGACAAACGGAAACTCACTAGTATTTTTAAACATACAAAGAACTACCAATAATTCTACACTGAACTTGTAGCTGAGACCAAAGACTCACAAAGTAGTGCTTACTCCTCTACTTTATGCAGTAAATAATCTAGATCAAACTTTATATAAACTCTAAACATGGCAAGTAAGCATCCTCAATGAAAAAAGGGGGGATTTAACCCATGGGAATATACCTCTGCCACAAAGCAGCAACAAATGAAAGCAGGTCTGTTTTTGCATGGCAAGGTCTGCAAACAGGTTTGCAGCTCACGACCTATTATCCCACATAATTTCACTCCTTACTTTCAGAGAAGTCCTTGCTACACCTTTCCTTCTGATTTGCCTCCATTGTTCAAAGTGCCCATAGAAAAACATGCATGTGATGCCTTTCACAGTCCCTGGCAGCATGGAGCTGAAAGACGGCCTTTCTAAGCAAGGACCCCTGCTGCTACAATTTCAAACCATAAGGGCAAAACAGAGGCTGACAGGCTTAAAACTCCCATAGTTTCTGTTCATCTTTCTGAGTTGTGCTAGCTGAAATGATGTTTTTCCAGCTTTGTTGCTGGGCTTGCATCCAATGTTTACATTGCATTACCAATATCTGCTTTATATTGTTTCTGTCAGTGTTTCAGATAGCATACGTTTTCATTTTATAGCTCTCCTGCTTCCCTTTAACTTACGACCTTTATTGAAAATGAATGCATTTGTCTGCAGACTGTCAGGCAAGAGGGCTGAATCACAGGGGCTTTGCAATCCACTGCAGATGTATTCAGAAAGCAGTGATGGAAAACCATAAACTGGCTGAGATTAGAAGTTTATTCTGGAGGACCCTACATTTCCTTTGGAAGGCAAAGCACTTCGCAAACCCTCATCAAAACAGAAACAAAGGCCTGCTGGGAATGGACATTTTGATACTTTCCTAACATGTCTCTTTTCTGACTTTTTATTCTCTTAAAAGCATTTCTCTCTTTTTTGTCATACTGTTACTGTTCATGCAATTCACAGTACTCTTTAACAGATCCTAGGTACTTGCATGAAGCATTTCAGAAGCTGAAGGGGAACTGGGTGAATTCCAGCATTCAGCAGCATTTGGCAGTGGGGACCCGACAGCAGTGCTTGGGCATTGTGTGTTACAAAACAGAGGCAAGAAGCTATTTTGCTTTTATTTCAACAACCCATTCAAACCCAACCACTCAACTGGTTACAACATCAGCATTGTTTCCCAGGAAGCTAAAGGACACTCTCTGTTCAAAAACAAAAACAAAAACAAAAACAAAACAAACAAACAAACAAAAAAACAAACAAACAAACAAAAAACTTTTATTATTATTATTATTATTATTTTTATTATTATTATTATTTTTTATTTTCTGCATTCATCTTATATTCACAAAACTGTTGCTGTGAGATCTGCAACAGTGCACCTGACAAGGAGAAACACTTGCTATAAGGAGGATTGGGTGGGTGTGGGTTCACAGCCAGATGAGTCTGGCTTCACAGCCAGATTTGGAGCTAAGCAAGCTATAACTGAGAGCACCATTTAAGTAATTTATGGAGATCAACAACAGGTAAAGTCAATCTTCTGTCTAATGTCTTCCACTCCCCTAGTAATGTTCTGGAAGTGTGTGTTCACCAGGCCATCTGCAGTTGGTGGCATTATGGCCCACAGCTGGGTATCTTCCATTCTTGACTCTTCAGTCTCTGAGAAGTCTCTCAGAAGAGCAGAAACCCCTTGGTAGCTTCCCCAAATGGGCACATTTCAAGGTGGCAAGGGCTGAAATATGAAAACAGACAACAAGGTCAGTGGAACAGGCCTTCTCTTATTTACTTGGCTACTGAGCTGGTGCTTGTGTTCTGCTGTTAGCTAAATGCCAAGTATTGACAACTCATGCACGTTTTAATGGCTTTGGCACTGGCCAGAAAAAAAACAGAATCTTCACCAAACTGAAGGTTTGGAGTTGAAGGGCTTAGAGATTTTGGGATAGGTATGTCTGGGATATGCTTCTGGAAAAAAAAAATAAAAATAAAAAAAAATAAATCAACAACCAGAGTAAAAAAGTTATCAGGAGCATGTAAGTGTGGTCCATACAAATGAGAGTTAAGGTTACATCTCAGTAAAGCACATAATTCATGCTTGCCAGAGTTTATTAGAGAGTCAGAGGAACACTGTTTCATCAAGGTGAAGCTGGGACAGGGAAAAAAGGAGCAGGGGAGGGGTGTCACTTGATTTGACACCAGGGTAAGAGATGTACAAAACTCAGATGACAATCATCGTAGTCATCACAGGTAGAAGAAAAAAAATATATATATATTTAAAGAGAATCGCTTATCCATTTGTTGGCCACACACCACTACTCAGGCAACTGTATCTGTTATGATATACCATGGAGGGCTACTATTTGTAATCACTGTTCCTATATTTGAGTATTCCCTTATTGTGATATTTTTTTCCTACATCTTCAATATTACCCTTTTTGAAAGAAAATAACTAAAAAATATATGGAGCCCTTAGGAATCTCCTGTCTTTTCATCTGAGTACTCATTTGCCTCAGGAGGTTATCTCAGAAAAAGGCCTAATCTAAAAACAAAAATAAACAAACACTAAAAGAACACTAAACCACTAAAACTCCATAATAAACAATTATAATTAATCTGCCTTACCTATGTTCTTACCTCTGAGATCCTTAGATGCAACCTCGAGGGAGAAGGGCAGCCTAGTAGACACCAAGACAAATCACCCAGCCTGGCCCACTAGCAAAGAAGGACTGACATTGCAGTATTAGACTGGATTTCTGAAATGTGTAAGCTGTACGTTGATGTGGAAAAGTCATCCACAGAACTCAGCTACTCTGTTAGGGGCAGTGACAGTTTTCCATTGGAAAACTGTATTTTATTTTATTTCTTCCTTCTGGCACTGCATGAAAGAGAAGGGATGCTTTCATTCTCTTTGCTTAATTTTATCTTGTTTTTATTAGTGTGCTATTTCTATGGTATCCTTGCTCAAAATTTTTGTTTTCAATTGAACAAGATTACTTGTCAGCTGTGGCATATTTTGTTATCTCTTGTTGGAATTTCAAAGAGCTGGATCACCTTGTAGGGAAATTAACCTGCAAAGTATAATTGTTCCTTGCTATGTAGCTGAAATATCTAACCTTGATCTCTCTCTCCCCCCACTTTTTTTTTTTTTTTTTTTGGTCACTGCATAAACAATGTGCTTCTGGGATGGCTCGTATTGATCTAAAAAGCCACCATAAATTTTCAAGGTTCAGATTCAAGTTGCATTAGCTGGAAAAGGCAGATCACTATAAAATGTAATATTCTCAAGAATCAATAAATCTTCCTTTTGGAACTGGAGAGGGTTTTCACTGCTGCCCTCTCAAGCCCCCCTGCTCAGAGGGAAGCAGGAAATCATGCAGTGCAGGAATGGTCACAAGCCGAGAGATCACAGCTGCATCAGTGTTGCTTCTTCCCACAGCAGCAACATCCACACTCTGGCTCCTAGACCTAGTGTCATTGCAGGAGCAGAATGGCTGGGGCTGGCAAGTTAATTCAAGGAGCACTGACAGAGCATTTCAGGCTTACCGGTCATATCACTACCTTAATAGAATTGAGATGTGCCAGGCCTACATCAATCACTTGTCCAATTTCCTTTAGTATGACCCTTTTTTATTATGGTCAAGTGTTAAAATTTAATGATGCATTTCAGTGTTTTCTAATTACATTTCTACAAAGGATTTTTTTTTTGTCTTCCTTCGGAATATGCTTCAGACACCAAGAATAAGAGTTTTTTGTTTTGTTTTGTTTTTTCATCCTCTTCTTGTATATATTTCATTATAAAATGGTTAACATGGACATCTAGTCACAAAACACTTTGATGTGTTAGACTTGTTGCTGGCTGTTTTGCCAGGGACAGCTTGTCATGGAAGTGTCATATTGTGCAGCATTTATTTGAGGTCATGGAGCTATTCCCAACAAGTGGACATGATGTTCTGCTACAGTTGCTACAGCTACTGCTTTCCTGGTGCTTTTCACCAAGCAGAAGATTCATGTAAAGTCATTCGTCTTGTGGCCACCATAGCCAAAGTGTCCTGGAAAACTGAGACATGATAAAAGAACTGGTGATCATTCAGAGAGATTTGTCAGGATGAATTCAGCAGTACAAGTTCTTGAACTCTACTGTCTTGTTTCTGGGTAGGATTTTAATCAAAACTGTCAAAGCCACTTGACTTTTATTCTTAACACAACAAAATGAGATATCTCATGTTCTACCAGTGCCATCGACAAGAGAAGGCAGTTGTTTACGTCCTGTTCCTTTGGTCCCAGTGAGCTCAGATGTGGCTGTGCGAGCATGTGCCTCTCTAACAATCAAGATAATTGCTTAGAAATCTTACTCCATTAATTTCATTGCAAACCCTATAATCAGCACCTGCCCCTGAAGAATGGTACATATCTGTTGACAACAGAGAGCTCTGAATTAAAAGCAGTGTCTGATATTATTCTCCATTATATATTTTTATATTTTATTATTCATTATTACTAAGACTAAGGTCTGGAAGAGAGGGGTTTCATCAAACACCAAGAGAGCACCAAGTGACAGAGCGAGTGGGCCTCCAGCTGGAAGATGGGCTCAGCCAGCAGCAGTCGTGTCAGGGACCAGTGGCCTCCAGCAGCACCAGCCTCCACTTCTGGCCCTGCTTCTGAGGCATGAATGAAGGCTGCGGGCAGGGAGCTCCATGAGATGTCACTGGTCTAAAGGGGAGCATCGTCTTCTTTTTACTTTCAGCTTCACCAGACTGGTCTGCCTCATTTTCCCTTGACTTTGAATACTCTGACATGTTTCTCAAGGGATAAATAAAATTACTTCATTTTTTGAAGGTTTTACTTTAACCTGCTGTGTTCAGCATTAGTTTTCCAACTAGTTCCTATATATTTTAAGTTTAAAATACTATTTGTCCCTTTTTCAATTGCCTATTTGATTAATAGTTGTTCATTAAAAACAAGTGACAGATTGTCCTATCAAATCTATTTCTGTCAAAAAAAAAAAAAAAAAGATAAGAAAAAACAAACCAACAAACAAACAAACAACAAATAATCAAAGACAATCACAACAGCAGCTTTAGAATTAGGACAAATGACTCAAAAGATCAAGGAGGCTTGCTGGTCTCTACACAGATTATCCAGTCCCACTCCCTGCTCCAGCAGGGTCAGAGACAGCAGGTTGCCTAGGATGGTGTCGATTTGGGTTTTGAATATCTCCAGTGATACAGAATAATACTGTTTCATTACTATGGAATTAAAAGTCTCTACAGAGAGCCAGAGTCAGCTATAAAACTTTGTTGCTAATTCACTGTGTAAAGTAGATTTGGAAGTATGATAGACTGCCCAAATAAGTTCTCATCAACAATTTGAGAATTCCCTCTTTTAATACGAAAGTATTTTCAGGTACTGCATCTTTCTGCCTAATCCAAGAGAAATAGTTCTGCTTTCTGGTTTGGGACAGAACAGTTTTCCAATGCTATACATTCTCTTTCTGTGGACAGAGGATTTTAACAACCTGCATGTTGTACATGCAAGTACCTCAGAGGGCACCAATGTTCACCTGTGGCTCAGGGAAGTGCTCTTTTAGCAAACCTTCCTCCCACCCACCAGACATATATCAGTCAAGGCTGTGCATAAAACATTCACTTGCCCTTGCCTGAAGCAAGCGCTGCCTGTTTTGCATCCCACCTGACCAACCTGTAAGGTCTCTGAAACCTTATTACTGGCATATCTGCACTGGGCAATGTCCAAAGATGCATCTAGTAAGGTGAAAAACTCTTCTTTTTTTTTTTTTTTTTTTCTTCTCAATTGACCTTGTGACTAAGCCTTGTTAGTGGTTCAAACCACAGCTCTGAAGAAGTGTTTTTTGTATTTGCAAAGTAAAGCACACATGTGGAAATGCAATGAGAGAAGCATTATCTCAGGCAGAAAGAAGCAGACTCCAGACCTAGGAAGATGGAAGTGTTTAAATTCACCAGAACTCCTCCCCTATACATTAGAAATGTGTGCATCCATTTGTCATTAGCACTGCCAGGCCCAAATAGCAAGAGGAAAGCCAGCTTAGTCCATTGCTTGCCTGGGCACAGGTGGGTGATAGAGCACCCCTGGGAAACCCAAATCTATACCAGCACGGAAAATACTGAAGCAACAGCTCGATCCCAGGTAGTGTCACAGCAGCAAGGCCTGTCACTGCTCGCCTCCTGCAGAGACCTGACATGCATCAGAAAGGTGATTTCCAACACAACTTTTGTTTCATACAAAAGCCTGTTTGTGCATCCTGTAAAAAAGCAAGGTTTTTCTAAACTCTTCTCCATTCTGCCTCTTAAATTCGCAAATATGCCTGTGTTCAAGTAAAATCAACTGAGGTGAAAAATGTTTTGATAAATCATATGTCTGATTTCTTCTTTAGCATGCCCATTTGCAATTTGTAAACAATCCCTGGCAGGTAGTAAACCAACAAACTTCAGTATGAAATTACTTACATAAATTATCTGAATTACAACGGTGATATAGAAATCATTGAAATGGTGGGGATATTATTTTCTGTTCCCATTGCAACCAGACCAGTTAGTTCTGAAATGACATTGCAGGGCTCGTTTTCCAAAACCATCTTGCACTACCTTGACTCTGATCCCACTGAGCTCACTGAAGAAAACTAGGTCAGTCCTAGGAACTACTGAAAATCCCAGCCATGAATGCTACTGCTCATACCAATAAAGCAGATACCCCTCTAAGGAGGTGATAAACCATTCTAGCATAAAGCACCGTATGCTGGCACAGCTTTGGACCTAGCCCTGTGGGCTGCAGCTCACAGCATGCCCAGACTGCTTCTTGTTGACCAGCTTTCAATGGCTTGTACATGGTCACAGAGGAAGTCTGTGGCAGACTCAGGGATTAAAATCAGCTCTTCTAATTTCTGGAATGTTTCTGCAACCACTATATCAACCAGCCTGTCACCCTTTCTATGGTATTTATGTATGGACACCATATTAATTTATCATGCTTCTTTCTGAAAGTACATCTACAGCAGCTGGACTTATCACAGAGGCTGAAGCAAAACAATACATCAGACTGAAGTGGAGTACCTGAGATCACAATCACATATACAAGTCAGTCTCATCTGGTCGATCTAGAGAAAGTTAAGGTCTACTTTAATAGAATACCTATTTTATTTTATTTTATTTTATTTTATTTTATTTTATTTTATTTTATTTTATTTTATTTTATTTTAATTTTATTTCTATTAAAACATTATCTAAGTGCATTGTATGTTAAGAACAACAACAATTTTGGTAATGTTTCTCTTGCCAAAAACCAACCCTGCCATACTCTTTTGTCTCTGCTGTGTTTTAGAATATTAATAAATCAAAAACATTGAATTGTCCTTCCAAACACAAAATCACAGCATAATTGTACTCTATTTTAACACCATAACATCATTTAGCAGCAGTAAAGCTAATTACCACAAGAACAGTTCATGGTCAATGTACCATCTTGTCTTTTAAATGGCCACTAGTAAAGGTATACACACGTTTTTCAGACTATTCGTTGAAATATAATCTTTCTTTTGAAATAATCATTTCCCATGATTATTGGTGCAAGTTCATTTTATTCCTATGACTTCTGCAGAAGCAAATTTAAAATTCATAGGTTTGATACCCAAAACACTACTCTATGAACAGGAACATCTCCCAGTCTTTTGATCACAAGCTATATCCATCCAGAAAGGGTAAGAAATCTGAAACACAACAAAGCAACTCCACGTGATTGATGCTTCTAGTTAATGTGCCTCCACTCTTAAGCACTGAATTCTCACTGCAGAACATTTTCCTTAAATCCAGAGTTAAGAAAGAAAGAGGAAATTCAACTAAGAAACTCAATAATAGGAAATTAGGATTGGCTCAATACTATTCTGTAAGAGAGCTGAAATGAATCAAGTAAATCATACACTGCTGAATTATTTACTCAGAACTAGCCAGGACATATCTGGAGCAGTATTTCTTTAGAGGTGAGGCTAAACTCAATGTTACTGCAGCTTCCACTGTCAGGTGAGTCATACTTCTACGAACACTGAGCGGTGTTTGTTGTTGTTGCTTTTCTCTTTTTTTCCCCATGACTAAAGTGCTTATATTCCCTTTTGCAATCAGCTGCTGGGGATAGTCTGGCAGCTCCTGAAGCACTGAGTGACAACGTCAAGGGGGAAACTACTAATATAGAAGGAGCAGCTGCAAGGGGAAAAAACAAAACAAAACAAAACAAAACAAAACAAACAAAAAAAAAAAACAACAAAACCAAAACAAAACAAACAAAAAACAAAAAACAAAACAAAATAAAAAACACCCAAAAAAAACACTTATCTGGAGCCTACCTCTTATTCTTCATTCTCTGGGAATTAGTGTTCTACAAGACATTCATAAGAATCAGCTGAAAACTTACAGTAGGAATCAAGCAAGCCATGTGATTTCCCTCAGTGCGCTGCCATAAAGCACACAAGGCAAAAAAGTGTTGCTGTTAACCCCCTATCAAATAAAAGTAGGGCAAAGATGTTGGAGGAGAACAAAAGGCTTCCAGAAATAAAGGCAGCTCTTCTTTTCTTTTTCCTTGAAGTTAACAGCATGTATCTTTCTCCCAAGGTCTGTAACCATGCTCTGCCTGACCCTGCAGCACTGCCCAGAGGTTTTCAGGAGGCTCAAGTACAACAGCCCTCTGCTTCTGGTGATTTTTTTTCTTAGCATTATTCTGCTTCATGATTCACCTTCAAGGACAGAGAGGCTGAGATGGCTGCAATGCCCTGGAAGCACAGAGGAGGTGCCGTGGGGAGCAGTCCCACCGAGGGTCCCGCTGGAGCCAGCCAGGTGCCAGACCACAGCCAGTAGAAAGACGAACAATTTTCTGTTCTCCACGACACTGCTGGGATCTCTCTGGAGCCTCCCCCCTCCTTTCCAGCATGCAACAAAGGCTCTTTCACAGGGAGGGGCATTCCCAATTCACAAGCAGAAAATCTGTGTATTCAGTGTTTGGAGGAGGGGCGAAAAATAATCACACTACACCTCAGCCAGTTGCTCCGGGTTTTGTCTGACTGCTTAGTGAGCTTTCAAATGAAAGCAAGTAGTCACTATAGAAACTGCCACATCATACACTTATTTATGCTGCCTCTGAGATACGGAATATCTTTTTTAATGAGGCATTTGTATTTTCTGCAGCTTTTAGGAAACACTCCACAGTAAGTAGCTGTCATTTTCCGGTTGGTTGGTTGTGTTTGCCTTTTAAAAATTATTATTTATTCGGTATCTTTTTTTTTTTTTCTCCTTCCCACTGAATGGGGGATGATACATAAGCCTTTGTTTGGAAACTCCTTTTCTTTTGTACTGCATCCATTGGTGATAAATAAACAATCATAGCAATAGGAAATCTTTATTTTAATGGCCACAAAAGTTCTTGACAGTTCTTGACAGTCAGAACTCTAATTACAGGATAGGAAACTTAAATCAAAATAAATAAATAAATAAATAAGACAAAAATAAGTGTATTTAAACTGTCAATCCACATCTCATTGAGAAGAAGAGGTGGAAAGGTCAAACACACAAAAATCCAGCAGGTCCAAGTCTGATGGACAGTAATTTTAAGTTAAAAGTCTACAGAGGAAGAAGACCTAACTGTTTGTGTTGACTTTACAGATTATTGAGCTATTATGTAAAAGATAAGACCTCACAAAAAGAACTGATACATGTAAAATGCCTACAGTCAATGAAGCTTTCAATACATAGCAGATGTAGCCTCCCAGTGACCACTCACCTTTAAACTGTTGTCACCTATTGATATTTTACTACCTTCACCACAATAAAGCCGAGAACTTTATATAATTACCTGATGGCACAGGAGCTTACAGGAGTGATGACCACAAATCCTTTGTTCAAAGGCTCACCTCCTAATAACCAGGTCTAGCTTTTCTTTTATTTCCCCATCACTGAAAAGATGGAATATTTATGGCTGAAGCACGTGCTGCCTGGACTTTCTTCTCTCGAGCAGTGAATACCCTTTTTTTGTCAGGTGTTTCCTGGGCCTTATTTGCATGAATAAATGTGTTACATATTCTGAGGTGCAGAAATCATTCATGAAATGCTCTGGATGTTCCCCACTCCTCCAGCACAGCCTCTCACTCCATGCAACCTTTTGCACCAGCCGCTGAGCCTGTTTGGTCAGCCTCATGTCCTCCTGCTCCCCCACACAGCCTCAAGCACCCTTGATGCTGTTCTCCCCCTTCACTACCTGTTCATTTTTCTGTCTCTCCCAACCCTGAAACTCTCCAACATACCATCTGTTCTTGCCTCAAAGCAGGCTTTCACCTGCTTAGCTCTGACAGAGATACTGATCCTTTAATTTCAGCAAAAAAATAAAGGCCTCACACACCCTCTGTGCATGGAGCAGGGAGCAGCAGGCAGAGGCAGAAACACACCTTGGGGCAGGACAAGAGCTTCGTGCCCACATTGTGGGGCTGCGGTATAAAACTAACCCTGGTGACAACAGTCCTGGGAGCTAGACAAGGAGCTCCAAGCAGTAGGTATAAAAAGACAATCACCACAAAACCGGCAACTACTAGCCTAATGAAATATAACCCGATTTGTGTCTCTGGCCTGCACACAGCCTAGCATGGTGGCATTTCTATGTTCAGGGCTATGTAGAGTCTCCACAGTTCTCACTCTGCTGTTGGAAGGACTCCTATGAGACAATGCAGGAGGAGTATTTGTTGTTGTTGTTGTTTGTTTGTTTGTTCTTATATTTTTGCTTTATTTATTTATTTATTTATTTATTTATTTTGGTTTATTTGTTTGCTTGTTTGGCTGGCTGTTTGGTTTCGGTTTTGTTGTCTTCTGTTTATATGTTTGTTTTTTTCTTTTCCTTTTTTAAGCTTTCCTTAACATACAGGACATACTTCTTAGTTTAACTCCTGGAAAATCACTGTTAATCAGCCACAGGAGACTAGCCATAGTCTGAAGACTGGAATGAATTAAGAAGCACAGATCCTGGATCTATACCAAACATTACTTCAGCGGAGTTTTCAGTCCAGTTTTGAGTCAGACAGTGGATAAACTCTACCCACCCAGTATCAAGCTGGCCAGAAGATACCTTCATGCATCAGCTTGGCAGACCCACAGTCATATATCTGCCTGCTGTTGGATCTCAAAGTTACAAAGATAGACAATAAATAGAGGCATTTCTGGTGGGCCAAAGGAGCCAGTTCAAAGTCCAGTGCCATTTGATATGTTTTAAACTAGATACTGACAAACACGTAGCTAGAAAATTTGGAAGCTGAGACAAAATTTTTGGAATGGTATATCACATTGGTAAGACAACTTCTTGTCGACAAGGTGTTGAATTATTCTTCTATTATTATTGCTCTATTCCATTCTCATTATGCCTACAAATATGTACGTAGGAGTGAAAGCTACAGGACAAACAAATGCAGTCGTGCGTTGGAAAGCAAGGATTCAAAAAGATTTGGGGTCAAGCAGATTAACCTGCTGACACTGCCCTGAGAGTGTACCTAACAAAATGTTAATAAATACAGGACTGCTGCTAGAAGAAGTAGAGAGGTGTCGTCTTGCAGCTATATGTGGTATTTATTCAGCCACCATGGAATCCCATGCCTCTGTTTGGAGCCCACGGCATTGAAAAGAGCTCAGAGGAAAACAAGGAGAATGATAGGAGGACCAGGAAAAGCAATTTACCAAAGAAGCACAGTCTAGTCAGTTAGCCAAGGAAAGGTTAAGAGGTGACTTACTCCCTGTCTAGAAGCAGCTGCCTGTGAAGGCTATTACTGCTAGCAGAGAGCCCTTTAGCAGACAGAGACTTAATAAGATCAAATGGATAGAAGCAGAAGACAGATGAATTCACAGTCAAAAAATGGCCATTTGAAAAACAACCACCACCACCACAACAACAAAAAATCAGTAAATATAATTAACCAACAGAGCAGCTTTCTAGGCTAATTCTCTCACCTGAATGTTTTAAATCAACATCCCCTGTTTTTCTCTAAAGATGTGCCTGGAGTTAAGATCTAGAGGTAGGAATAGTTCAGTTAATACCTAGGGCCTAGTTACAAAATGGTAACAGCAGCTGCTCCAGGCATGACTTAGAGGTCCATGTAATCCATCTCTCTCCAAGAGCTAAGAGAGGGGCCAGTTGCAGTGCAGTGCTTTTACAGGACAGGATCCCCGATCCCTGTGGTTTGCAACTCCAGGACCAGCCTGAAGAAAGCTTCACAACCCCTGAGGCATATCATGAGCACTAAAAGAAAAGGTGTGGTGACCAACTTGCTAAAGAGCAGCACAGACCACAAACATTATATGTACCAGGTGGCAAATCAAACCAGCAAGCTTAGGAAAGGCATCCAATGACAGTGAGAAGTCTGGGAACAAGCACCTGCCTGCCTTATTCTGACTCCTTTCTGGGGCCTCAGGCTCCTGCCCAAGGGTGTTGCACAGCTTAGCTGCTTCCCTGTTCCTCTGAAGTCACCTGCACCTCCATGGCCAGCGGCTGCTGTTGTTGTCCTCTGTGTCCTGCTTGTCTACTGGCAGCACACACATCATTTCAATTTTCCAGCTGCTGCAAAGACACTAGGCCACCTTCAGATGCTTCATTCATGCTCTAATGCTACCAGGTGTTACCACCTTCTTCAGGCCTCCACCTGCCTCATGTCACTGTCCTTCATTTTCTTCCCAGTTAGCCTTTCCTTTCCTGAGCTCCTTTTCTTCACATCTCTTAGAGGGATGTAGTGAAATGAAGATTCCAGCATACAAATTCTGAAGCTCAGCTTGTGCATCCTGAGAGGCCCCCAGCAGCAGCATGTGGATGTCAGCTGGACAAAGACATGTTCCTTCAAGGAGCTGGACTGTTTCCCAGGGTAGTGTTCCCAGATAGGACTTCTGGCAAGGTGGGAGCTTCTCAACACCTAATGTAACAAATACAGTGCAAATACATTAAAAAAAAAAAAAATAGGAGAGGAGAGGAGAGGAGAGGAGAGGAGAGGAGAGGAGAGGAGAGGAGAGGAGAGGAGAGGAGAGGAGAGGAGAGGAGAGGAGAGGAGAGGAGAGGAGAGGAGAGGAGAGGAGAGGAGAGGAGAGGAGAGGAGAGGAGAGGAGAGGAGAGGAGAGGAGAGGAGAGGAGAGGAGAGGAGAGGAGAGGAGAGGAGAGGAGAGGAGAGGAGAGGAGAGGAGAGGAGAGGAGAGGAGCCTGAGTTTCCAAGCAAGTACTTATGTGCAGAAAAACAAACAAACAAAAAAAAATAAGCAAGGTTAAATGGACTAAAAAAGAGGGAAACAAAGACTTACAGTGAAAGTGAAAATGGGTGTTGTAGATAACCAGAAGACTGCACCAATACCAGCAGTTACTAAGACTATGAGTAGGAACTAATACCTGGTCTCATAGCATATCCAGGATATGGAACATACATGTCTCTGTGTCCCATTGCAGCAAAGGCAACACATGTAAGCTAAGTGTTAGTGTAAGTGTATGTACTGTCCATATATACACCTATCAGGTCTTCAGGGCAAAGACTACCTGTATGTAAACATGAAACACTTTTGGGACTCAAAAATCAATCAAACAACAAAATGTTCTATGCAGCTCCTGAAACAGCAGATAACTGCATCAGAGAGTTGGCTAGAAAGACCCTGCTCACACATTTTTATTTCATGTGAAATGTTATTAGAAAAAAAAAAATCCACTTCCATTAGAAAGCTGGGCATTTCTCCTTCATTTTGCATTTGGCAGTGTATTGTCCCTTGTTTCAGAAGTGCATTAAAAAGTGCATCTTTTGCATACAAAAGATGATAGGTCTCCGTGACCAGACCACAACCTACTGCTTGTCTGGACTTCTGGCTGGGAGCCTTCTCAGTAGCAATGTATCCTGCCACCCTCCACCAAGATTTTCATCACTGATTCTCACATTGAAGCCCAGGTGCTGTTTGCAGAAGACTCTTCACTGGACAACCTCACTGCAGTAGATCCCATTGGGTTTGTTAGCCATGATTTGTGCCTGATCAAGCGACCCCTGTTACCAGTCATCATGGGACAAATGCCCACCAGAGAAACAACTGGAACTCCACTGTTTGCATCCCTGCAGATCAAAGCCATGCAATATCCCTCAGCAAATAGAAAACTGGTAGCCCCGTCTCATGTAATCTGTGAAAGCAAGATGCTCTCTATAGATGGATGACAGGAGGCAGTTAATAGTGCAATTTCTGTTCCCCTTCACTAGTCACAGAGGCTTTTAATTGCAGGCTGCACTCTGTAGGGATGGGGCCTTGCCCATCCCCTTGGCGGGCAGGTGCTGTTTACATTGCCAGCCTTCCCTTGGGATTTTTCCTAAAACAAAATAGCTCTGTAGCAGCCTCAATTGAATAAATCCAGTAGGAAATACACTGACGAGCATATGAACAGGTGGTCCTGCCTCTGTCTTCTCTTTTATCAGTTTGGAGATGTTTAGCTAAAACTAGTACATTAGAACTACCTCTGACAGGCTTTGCTAAAATTCAGTTCACCTTGACCTTCAGTTCACCATGCGCTCCGCTGCAGATGTAGTCTGACATGGGTTTATAATGCTGAACCCCTGGTAGCTTAATTAATGTTCTTCATAGTAAACTCTCTTCACCCCACTGAAACAGCAATTAGTTTCTTACTTCCTTTGTGCATACTGTATTTTATTTTATTTTATTTTATTTTATTTTATTTTATTTTATTTTATTTTATTTTATTTTATTTTATTTTATTTTATTTTATTTTATTTTATTTTATTTTATTTTCATTCTACAGGGAGAACAGAATTACATGTTTTGTCAGATTAGCATCTTTTCCCTTCTACAGTCACTCAGAAAAAAATCTTGGCTGGGAGTCCCATATGCTCACCCATTCAAGAAGAATATAAACCTTGTATTCTTCTGTTTATTCAAGTTTTGTTTTAATTCTTGGTATTTTTTATATTCATATGTATCAGGAGCAGTTCAGCTAGTGTTAGTTCAATGTAGAAAAGACTATATGAACCATAAAAACAGAGACTTTTAAAAAGATCTCTTTTTCTTTTTACAATTTCCCATTGAAGCAAGTTCTAGTTCTTTGGGAAGAAAGCACTTTTTATTTTATTATTTTTTTTTTTTTTAACGAAAAAAGTGTTCCATTTTAAATAGAATTTCTAAACATTAGTGTTTAGAAACCCCAACATACCTTACTGAGCTGTCACAGTACCTCATACATGTATAGCTCTGCTCAGACAAATTTCAGAGTATCTTCCTGACATTGAGGAAAAATGTGCAGAGAGAAGATTTCCTTCAACACTAATGGTTAGGACTTGCATTTTATCCTGTTCAAAAGCAGCAGATAAGACCAGCTCAGACATTTTCAGAAACTCAAAAGAGTGTGCTCTGGGTCAAGCAAAGATTTTTGCTTTCTTAATTTCAAAAGCTTCATTCAGATACCAGCTATTATTTGAGTTTTGTTTTTGTCCTTTGAGACTGGCTTGCACTTTGAAACAAAAACTTTCTCTCTGAAAACATACACTTTCTGCTGAGGAAGCATCCAGATAAAGCAGGTTAGGCATTTTGAAAAGGTATTGCATAAGCAGTGTTGCACTAGGTCAAACCAAAATTTTATCTCTTTTGTGTCCTACCACTGGCAGCTGTCAACAGCCAATGTGCAGGGAAAGGCAGAGCAAGAATGCAGCGAAGCCGTCCTGAATAGTGCCCCAGCAGCCAGGAGCCCAGGAAGCTGGGTGTGTATTTAGCATCTCCCTGCCTTTTGCTCTGATGTGCCCTTTTTGCTCTGATGTGCCCTTTATTCCACTGAAGATTTTAACCACAAGGAATTCCCTGGCTCTGCCACAGGTCATGCAAAGACCCATGCCCCTGCATCATGGCATGTGGTGGAGAACGCATTGAGCTCTTGTTCCTCTCCCTGTGTGCCCCAGCTTCCAGGGCTCTGCAGGACCCCCTCACCTCCACTGCTTGTCAGCTCTTCTCCAAGGTAATCAAAAAAATATAAAAATTCTCCGGAAGAAGATGTGCTTTATATCTGATCACCTCTGCCCTTTGCTGGGCTTTTCTGACTACTGGTCTATTCTCTCTGAGGTGGAAAAGCAGAGTTGCACAAACCATCCAGCTCCTGTGCACACAAAGGATTTAGCAACATCAGAATTGCGTTTTCTTCTCCCTATCCCTTTTGTGGGCATGGCATTAGTTTCTTTGGTCCATGAATCAAATGAAAATGCCCCCACACGTCATTTCTGTTTGGATAATTCATTAGAAATTCATAAAAATTTGATGTTTTGCTGGAAAATAAATAAATAAATAAATAAATAAATAAATTTCCAGCTAGTTCAGGGAAGGAGTCCCTACCTTTTGCAGGCATCAGGCTAAACTACAAGGCTCACTCTCATCTTTCACAGCACCTAATTCTAACCTGAGTAAAGCTAGGTGAAAAGGTTGTGTTCTTCCAAATACCACTGAGCAAAATTTGTTGCTTCTGCAAGGACACAGGTGCCATCTTTCCCATCATGCCATCACTAGCAGTGTGCTTGTACAACATATATTCATGACACTTACTAGCCCACACCATGATTAACCAGGTCAGACAGATCAGCACATTGTAAAATTGAGCTCTAGAGGCTGATAAACTCTAATATTTGAGTTAGCCTTTAATTAAAATCTTTATAAGCATGGGACATCCTGTCTCCAGAAACTGCACCAGACAAGACACAGAAAACAAATTTCCCTAGTAAAAGCTAAAGATTAAAAGCCATGCTAAACAAAAGCAAGGAAAGCAGGTGTTGTTTTTATGTTAGCCTGCCCTTAGTTTACAGCCAGGAGACATCAAGAGGGATGTTGCAGTGTTGCCAGAAGTCAGTCACTTTTGCTGTAAAAAGTGAAAACAGTAACTACAGTTCAGCCAGTAGGCCAAGAGAAAACAAATATGTTTGAATGGGTAAGTGAAAAAAGTAACATGAAGCATTTCTAAAAATACTACCAACATTAATAGAAAGACATGAGCTAGCAGTTTAGCAACATACAGGGGAGTCAGCGGCTCTTCATTTCCAGCCCCAGCATCCTTTGTGGGCTTCACAAACCAAGGTTGGTATTGATCTGAGGCATTTATAAGATTCTGCTACTTTACTGATTTCCACATAAATCAACAAGTATTAACAAAGTCCCTCACTGACTTTTGGGAGCTTCTGGCACATCTTCTTTTCATGTAAAAATAGCATACTTCTTCAAAGAGCATTTGTGTGTGTGTGTGTGTGTTTTTTTTTTTTTTTTTTGGTTTGTTTTTGGTTTTGTTTTTTTTTTTTTCCTTTCAGTTTTTATAATGAGCAACTTTGTTATTTCCTTGTGTGTTTTTGTTGTTGTTGTTGTTGTTTTGTTTTGTTTTGTTTTTTAATATTAAAGAAACAAAAAGGAAATGAACAGAGCTGTCATTCTAGGAGACTCTATCATACTCACGAGATAATACTACTCACTACTTTGCCAAACAAATGCTTATGAAAACTCTGCATCTTTCTATTTATCTTTCTAAACTAGAAAGAATAGAATAGAATAGAA
The DNA here is from genome assembly GCF_964211825.1 of Aythya ferina. NCBI lineage: Eukaryota > Metazoa > Chordata > Aves > Anseriformes > Anatidae > Aythya > Aythya ferina. The sequence goes on from NC_140299.1 coordinate 27,804,398, forward strand.
TAGAATAGAATAGAATAGAATAGAATAGAATAGAATAGAATAGAATAGAACAGAACAGAACAGAACAGAACAGAACAGAACAGAACAGAACAGAACAGTTTAATTTGGAAGGGCCTTAAGATCATCGTATCCAACTATAAAAATGACAAATAAGTTCAAATCCTTTTGTTTGACCTTTGTTGTAATGGAGATGTCATAGGATGAGAGACAAGTGCTGCTCTTGTGCACCCCTTATGCTTTCCAATAGTTTGTGCAGGGCCAGGCTGACAAGGGTGGGCTGAGCATTCTTGTTCTGTTGGAGCTCACCAGCTGGGCTGTCATGACAGATCTCTTTGCCCTCACCTTCATGCTACCTTTGGCTGGAAGCTGGTAGCTGTACTTTTTTCAAAAGACTCAGGCCAGCTACTCAGACAATTTGGAGCAAAGAGCATGTGGCTCATCAGTGGCTATCTATCACCCAGCTGCACATTCTTACCTCTTGCTGTAAGTGCAAGGTGGCTTATATCTACCACAGGGCAAGCCATTACATGTATCTGCAACCACTAAAATCTCTCTGAGACTGTATTCATTTCTCCAGGCATCTATTTATAGCTGAAAAATAATCTCCATATTTTTAGAGATGCATTTGGTTGGCCCTTTTAGTGACAGCAGTCAGAGCTAAAATAGCCATCCACTTAAAAAGACAGGGAGGTTTTTCCATACCCTTCAACAGAGGCAGTATGCTCTGCACATATTGAAATTCCATCTCAAGAGTACAGGCTATGCAGGAGCTGCAGGTGGCTCATTTCAATCACATCCCTGTGAAAAGAGTGTGCCAACTCCTGCTCTGAGGTAGCCGTGGACAAGAAGTGTAATCAAAGGCTGGAGAGGAAAATATCTGATAAGTAAGGAGTGACTTAAGGTAAAAACAAGGTTAAACATGAGGTGTCTTCACAGTCACTTTTGTATTACTTCTTATTTTGTAATGTGATGCTGCAGTAAACTTTATAGGAAAAGCCTGGTTCTGTGAATTCACATATGTTAGCTCACAAAAGATGGTGGGACAATTTTTTGGAGAAAGGTGTAAGTTCTAAGCAGAAGTCTAAAATTTTCTAACACGTCATGTCAGAGCTGGTTAGAAGGATCAAAAATGAAAAAGAAATATCTGATTATATCAGTAGAGATCTAGCATGGGAAAAAATATTTTTTTTCCTTCTGTAGTTTCCTGTAGAATTGGCTAAAATTTACAATGGTAGGTGCTTAAATGCAGATTGAGTTACAAAAGTTCATATGCTTTATAGATAGAAAAAAATCTTTGCAAGATTTTAATCATGGTGGGGTACTGTTGCCTTCCGTTGTGAGACACTGTGGATTTTACGGTTAAATCCTAGAAAAAGGTTACTGGATTTGAATGTGCTTCTCCTGGAAAGGATGGAAGTCAACAGGATTACTTTGATTAATTTATGTTTATTAACAAATATGAAGAAAAAAATACAATAAGGAGGAGATAGACTGGAAACACTGGCAAACAACAATGGCAGCAATCAACCACATCAGTTTAGAAGGTAACTGAAAAGCAGCACCAAAAATAGAAAACAAGATGGGACATTCTTAAGTGGTTATGAAGCCTTAGAAGGCTACACTGTGACAGTCTTAAAGGTAAGGCAGCCTCAAATACTAGTTTGAAGTGATATTTTTCACCTCCAGTGTTTTTTTTTTTTGTTTGTTTGTTTTTGTTTTTGTTTTTTAATCTCTTCTTCTCTCTCACCAGTGCTGTGCTAATAAGAGATTATCTCCATCACTTAGTTCCTGTCACCGACACTGACCCCTATTCTTGCATGCCATATATTTAATGTAATTGAATTAATCCCTTTTTACACCAGGAGCTGAAATATTGCCCATTGGGGATTACTTTCACTTTTCCTCTCTGGTTGTAAGCCTAGCTAACATGCCTTCACAGAGGACTTTCTCATGACAAAAGAGCCATAAAAATTATGAAAGCAAATGAACAAACGCCTGGGTGGAGGGGCTCACATGCAGATCACTGCCACTTCATTAAGAGCTTCATGTCAGTCTCAGCTGCAAAAGCTGGTTGGCTGAAGTGAGAGTGATTGTAGCAGCCAATGTGCGGCTATTAGGTGGGCTGATTTCAGACGTAATTCAAATGTTACTGTGACAGTACTGTTGTTAGATGATTAACAGATAAACAGACAGACACAAAAAAGGCATGCAATATTTTTTCTATGCATACACTTGAGGTATATATCTGTGGGTTGGTGTGATCTTTGTTTATGACTTCCTCTTTACTGGGAAAAACAAGCTTTGGAACAAACAAGTTTTGCAAAGTCAAAGAGAGACAGAAAGTATACTACATTCTTCTCCACCATTTCACAGTATCTTCTTTGCTTTTTCTCTTTGGGAAATCCTCTTCACTAGTGCACATGAAAGATTCATTCCTTTTACAGAAACACTGTCCTGTTGCTCTTGTCCCCCAGCCACATTAACTCTCAGACTGAGATTTGAATTTTGCTGCAGGGACATCCTCTCAAGGCACTGCAGACAAATTACTGCTCTGAAGCAAAAATTGCACCTACTCTGCAACAATGATTTGTTTTCAATATTAAATCTAACTCCACAACAACAACCTGGCAGATCAGAGACAAGGTGATCCTTACACAGCCATCAAGGAAGGAAGCCTCTCCATCAAGGCCATTGATTTGAGCACATCAAGTCCTGGCAAGGGCAGAAGGATCAGTATGTTTACATCCCTGAGGACAGCAAAGCAACAAGAAAATACATGTGAATTTAACTTTTAAGTAAGGAGGGGAGATGTTATGGATTTAAGATCTGAAGCTCAGTGCCATCATGGCTTATGGGACCCCAGGAAGGCTGACCGTAGCTGACCCTACCCTGGGGTGCATCAGGCCCAGCACTGCCAGCTGGTGGGGGAAGGGATTGTCCTGCTCTGCTCTGCACTGGGTGGCCTCACCGCGAGCACTGTGCCCAGTTTGGGGTGCCACAGTATAAGAAGGACATAAAACTATTAGAGAGGGCAACAAAGGTGGTGAAGGGTCTAGAGGGCAAGATGTATGAGGAGCAGCTGAGGCCCCTTGGTTTGCTCAGCCCCGAGCAGAGCAGGCTGAGGGGAGGCCTCATGGCGGCCTGCAGCTCCCTCACGAGGGGAGCGGAGGGGCAGGCGCTGAGCTCTGCTCTCTGGGGACAGCGACAGGACCCGAGGGAACGGCATGGAGCTGGGACAGGGGAGGGTCAGGCTGGGGGTTAGGGAAAGGGTCTGCACCCAGAGGGTGGTTGGGCACTGGGACAGGCTCCCCAGGGCAGTGGTCATGGCACCTAGCCTGTTGGAGTTCAAGAAGTATTTGGACAATGCTCTCAGACACATGGTCTGAGTTTTTGGGTGGTCCTCTGGAGGCCCAGGACTTGGACTCAATGATCTTTCTGGGTTCCTTCCAGCTTGGGATATTCTATGATTCTAAGAGCTGAATTAAAGTACCACATACAACTGTTTTGAAAGATTTTGTATGGAAAAGACATACTTCTCTGGTGAACAACCCCTAACTGGTGAATTACTTCAATCATTTAGGCTAGGGACTTTGATGAAGAACATGGGATGCTTGGAAAGCACTCTTTGAAACACTTGGTGCCAGGGCTGCTGTAAGTGAAGCAGGTTGCTCTACTCAAATGCAGAGCTAGGCTATCTCATTCATACATTGGCACTGGACAGGCTTACAACAACTTTGCAAAATCTCAGCATCTCTCCAAATAATAAAAAAGACCACAATATTTTGTTATCACTAACAAGAGCTTATGAAGCTTTCTATGGTAATTATGTCATTCCAGTGTGTTGCTGATTGATCTTCATAGTCGCCTGATAGGAAACAGAAGCACAGATTGATATACAAATGTTATTCAAATGATATGTAATCACAGTATTGTGTTTCTAAAAGACCTCAGCATGAACAGTAAGTTATAAGAGACTCAGTAGTATTCTTCAGGTGTACACTCATGCTAGGTGTTGTGGATTATGTGTACAATCCCACTGGAAGAAAATCTCATCAAAAATCATTTTATAAAGACAGAAGAAATCACTTCCTTAATTCTTCATTCCAGTAGAATGTGATGTCAACTGTCTGCATCCACGTGTCAAATATAAGCATGTCACAGTTACTCTGTATTGAGTCTGATACTACCAGTCTGAAATGAAAGGCTCATGGGTGATCATTTGAGCAAGTGTGTGTGCATGTATGTACATTTATGAACATGCACTAGATGCAAACACATGTGGAATTTGTCAGTCCACAGAAATGTTTTCAGGGCAGAAATAAAGGTGTTTCCCTTAAAATTGTCAGCTTCAAACATTTGCAAATTTTCTGGATTAAATTTAATATTCAGGATGATTGTTTCACGTTCAGTCTCTTTTTTCCCAGACATGTTAGTAAGATTTCACACAATTCAGAAAATGAGTTTTTCACTATGCGACCAGCTTTTCAGAGGATTTTTTTTTCCTGTTAATTTTGACTAAATTTATGTTGTGACTTCCTTTCTAAAATGCCAATGTACCTTGGCCACTGAAGTTAAGTTAAGGTGTATCAGTGTTTCTACAGGTCAGAACTACAACACCCTTGAGAAACATATTCCTTAAAAACAGTGCTTATTAAAGAAATCCATTTGTTCATAAGAAAAGGACATTGAAAAGCATAAGAAAATGGGGTCACCAATGAGGAAGGGATGCCCACAATTCATGGCCAGTTCTCAGGGGCTTCCACAGTCACCCATGATGGGAATTATTAAAATATCTGACAATACCAAGGGTTTACATTACTAGTGGGCACACCAAGAGCTGCTTGTGAATGAATCGCTTGAATGAAGTACGCATTTACTGAAGAGTAGTATGTCTTGAAGCTCTCAAAAATAGTTTTAGGCTGGTGTTTGTATGACTCAAGGGAAATACAAAAGTGTGTTTCAAATTCTGTTATTCTGTTGTGGTGAAAAAATAAATAAATAAAGTCATGCTACTTTCACTAAAAGAGAGTTTTACATAGGCGTTCAATATCTTTGTAAAACCTTCATCCTTAATTCACAAGATTTTCATGTGAGATGCAATGTGCTAATGCAAAGGAAGTTGTTACTCATTCTGTCATCAGCTTTATTTATGTATCAGACATGGACTCTATACCAAGCTGGTTACCTCTCAGAAATAGTGGTTTTACCAATATATAAGGATAATCATGATCTTTTAACTCCTATGACAGTTATCATGCTGTCAGGCCAGGGAGCAACTTGCTGATGGACTTGTGAAAGATCAATAGTGTATAATGTCTCACACAGCAATAGCAACCAGCCTCCCCTATGCATTGCCAAGCATTAATAGCATTTACAATGTCTTTATCTACTCATGGATGATTAGAAGTGAAACAAAGATGGAAGGAAATCCCTGTTAAACACCCAAGATTTCTATCTCCTAGGTAGGTCAATTAAAGAGTTTTGCAGCCATATCTCAAATGTTTATTCTACAAGCTTGTACAGTTGGTCAGGGGAAGAGTCAAACTGTCCAGAATTGATGGCATCATTCAGAAAGTAAAATGCTGCTGTGTGCTCTGAAGTTGCAATTTAAGCTGATAGAATGTAGACTGGAAACAGTTAAATAGGAGATTTAAATACATATTAGATTTAAGCTACAAATAAGATTTCAGTTTTCTTTTACTAGTACTCTTTTGTTGTAAGACATCTAACTAGAGGCTTGAACCTTTATTTTATCAAAAAAAGAGCACACACTCCCACCTGGGGGTCCTGGAGAAAGGTGTACTAAGGAGGAAGAGGCACATTTAGGGCACACTGCTTCTGTGAGGACAGCAAGCCACATGATCCCTGCAATATTTTTGTGGGTGAAATGTCTGAGAGTGGGAGTGGGAATACCTGCAGATGCTGGTTTTCAGACAGGTTTTCTCCCTGAAAATTTTCCACCGTGCTAGAATAAAATGGCCAAGAGACATGCCATGACACCAGGCAAGAAGTGAAACATCACATCTGGACTCTGTTGTCTCTGTAATGAATAAAATATTCTTCCCGGTCTAGTCTAAACATATGCATAAGTATATCAGTAAAACACATATGATTAAAGTGGGTATAATCTACTTAAGGCAAATTAGATATACCCTTCTCTGGGCAATATCAAACATTGCTGGTATACTGCTGTTGTGTAGGGTGGAGGAGAGAGAGAGAGAGAGAGAAAGCATGTGAGAGCTATCAGTGAAAAAAAAGCAGACATTTTGTCACGGTCCAAGAAACCATAGCACAACTTACTAGAATGAGATATGTTCAAAAAGATATCAGAGTACTTAAAAATAAAACATCAGATAAATAGTACAATGTTTCACATGGACAAAGATTTTATAAACCTTGTTTTCTTTTTATAATAAAGGGTATTTCTGAATAACACCCTCTTAGCTGCGTGCTGTCCCTATGCACACTCAGACGAGTGATCGTGAAGCTATTTTCCCAGCAGGTGACTTTTCAGTGAGTCCTGTCTGTGTGAAATCTCACTTGTAAATGAGGAACTGGATCTATATGACCATAAATTTGATGGGAGACAAATTGCTGGTGGTGTTATTCCAGTGGTTGCTCTCTCCACATGGCCCCAGTATGAGACAAAGCATGACACATTGCTTATAGATTCAGTGCAATAAAGTGTAAATAATTGAAAGCTTTTTGATATTATCCTGTCTTCTTTTAGCATGTCTTCAATAATTAATTCATTTGTATCTTAAAAGTGTCTTGCTCCATATCTTCAGTCATTTCCACAGTTTTGCTTATTAACCTTCAGAGATCACTATCTGTTTTGTACGTGCTTTTTCCCTATTGTGTTGCTGTGTTTATGCTGTGGGAATTTTCCTCTCTTGTGCTCATCATTTTCCACATCCCATTTGATTCACCAAGTGCACTGCCTCCAATAACTGTAGCTAACAATAACAGCTAACGTGATTATAGCATACTGTATTTTAATTGGGATTAAAATTTAAGACATCCAGATTGCTCTTTCTTCTTCTTAAATGGGCAGCTTGGTTTCCCTGGAGAATTCATGTGTCAGAGTGTCACAGCCCCGATGCCCAGGTGACATCTGACCCAGGTAACATCCTTCACGAGGCCGGACTATCCCCTGATTCATTAACCTCACTTAATATTCTACAGCCTATTAAAAACCTTTTAAAAAGGTTTATTACTCTCCTTACCAAGTGTTTTCACTTTTTTTTTTTTTTTTTTTTTTTTTTTAATAAACATTTTATGGGAAAGCTTTTCCAAGCTTGAATGTTTATTTCTAACCAAAAATTTCCAACCAAAAATTTTTCACCTACAATTTTTTATCTACATATTTTCCTCATTCAGCTATCACAAATTGATTTTCAGGGCCTTCTCCTGTTCCTATTTCTGTCACCAGAACCTGCTGCCTAACTAAAGAAGGATGGACTCTATCCCTGGAAGTTTATTTTAAACCTTTTTCTTTACCAGACTATTTTTGTCAAGTTTTTCACTTGACATTGATTGATTCGGTTGTGTGTTTCTTCAAACAGAAATGTTACACTGTCTTACTATTTAGCAATACCCGTTCTCTGAATGGATGTCTTTTGCTGAAAGTTTCTAGTTCATAAAGACTGTTTCCAAAAAAACATGGAGAAGTAATATTGAAGAGAGTAAATTGTAGAGGTAGAAGACAGGAGAGTTAGACTAAAACTGATTTCAGAATGTCTAGTATTAAGAAAATGATTGTTCATCACACTTTGTAATTAGCCATTTGCTAACCTCTGGGAAAAAACAGACCCAGAGCAAGGGCAGCATTCATCTTCCACAGGCAGAAATAGAAGGCATTAATAATTTTCCTAAAATGTCTCATTTACATTTTTATTTTGTTCCATATTGTGCACTGGACATTTCTCCAAATATCTGCCAGTGTGTTCATTCTAACATATTACACCCTACTACATTGCTATGTGTGTACATGGATGTATATTACTATTACCCCATTTACACAGGTGCTTTAACATGCCTAAACACATGCCTTGAGTATATCATAACAAATACATAATATGTGGTTTGTTAAGCACATATCACATAGACAATATAAAAATTCTGTCTATTCTTATATATCTAGTATTTTTCTAGCACATATTTGTTCTAATTTGACACCTTTTTCCAAGTCAATCTGTGGGAGCAGACAGCAATAACTTTTTTTTTCATGAGCTGTGTGGAGCTGAAAAGATTGATTTTTAATGTTTATTCCATAAATGGTAATGTTTAATATATAATTCACCCATTTTTATCGGTAGAAAAGCAAATCTACTCACCATTACAAAATTTCTCCCAGATTAGTGCCTTATTTAAAAAATCTGGACTGAAATTAAGGATTGCTTTTCAGTGAGATCACCCTGATTATAGATTTTAAGAATTTTTGAAATGCAGACATTTGTAATGCTAGCTGGTTTGCCTGTACTGGTGGGTATTCAGCACGCACAGGTACTTCTACATGGCTGAACGCATTCATGAAACGTACCAGCTCAGACATTAAATATACACTCTGCTAAATGCATGCCTCTCATGCAGACTGTAGGTTCTACCATTTCTCATTAACTGTGTCGTTTCTAATTGAGCCTTAGTCATGGTGCAGCTGGACACCACATGGCACTTTCTCTGTGAATGCACTGAAGGCAGAACAAACAGCCTGTGTAGAGAAACCTTCCTGGCTGGGAGGAGAGCCCATGCTGACGGGACAGCATGGAAAAATGTGGCTGCACCAGAGGCAGCCTTGCTGCTGGCTGTAGAGATTTGCCCAGCTCAGTCTTCTCTGCCAGCACTCCTCTGCTAAGCTTTCAAGTCTCTGCCTACTGCATTTAATTCGTTTTTTCACTTTCACTGTCCTGGCTGTCAGCTTCTTGGTCAATCAGCTGTGTACTTTGTGCCGTAAAAATTCCTCTTATGCAGAAACTCCTTCCCTGGTTGCAGTTGCCTCCCTTGCAGGGGATATCCTCCTGTAATCATACTACTGCCCAATGTCATGGACTTGACTTCTTTTTTCTGGCAGCTTTTCTGTGTCAGAGATGTCTCCTGTTAGATGTCTGGAAACTCCTGCTCTTTCTGGAATACCATAAAGTATATGGCCAATATCACTAACTAAAACACTCCCTGAAGTACATCATTGAAGCAAGCAAGCAAACAAACAAACAAAACAAAAAAAAAAAAAACAAACAAAAACAGTATGTTGAAGCAGCAATAGCGAACCTATAAGGGTGAAGAAAATCAATGCATGTCAACACTGAAGCAGGGCCTGAGACACGGACACTTTTGTAAAATGTAGCTTCATCTTGGACCCAGAAGATATTGCTCACACATCATATAATCCTCTACAGAGTCAAGATGAACTGCAATAAAGGCTTTGAAGTGGTACATTTTTTAACACATCACCTGAAATATTTGTATTGGTCACACAGCCACCATGATCCTGTCTTAAAAGAGGGAAGCAATGTTCACATCCGATGAAGTCAGGTAATTCATCCCCTTTGTCTCAGCATCACATGGGGGAGGGAAGAAAAGTTATTGATTTTGTTGCTTTTGTAGACAATTACATTGACTGGTAGCATAACATGAGCAAGAAAGATTGCTATCAGCCTCACCTATTGAACACCCAGAATAAAGCAGTTAATTTTGAAGAGAAGTCATCAAAAGGAGAAAAGAGAAAGCTATTGTGATAGCAACACAATACACTCCCCAGAATATTAAGGTCATTACAGCCTACATCATAGTGTTGATTTTGAGTTTATACCATTTTGGTTAAGGTTACTAAAGTGTGCCATCACTGGTCCAAGCTTTGCAGTAGTGCTGCTACACAGATTTGTTTGTGGCAGAAGATCTGCAGGCTTGGTGGTTGGGGGAGAGATTTTTGCCTCACAGGTGGTAAAGCTTGCAGTCAAGGTGCTTTTGAGATGCTCCAGGAATGGTTTTCCACATTGGAGAAAAGTGTTTCAACAAAAAGTTTGTTACTATGTATATCCAATGTGCTGTGACAGGGTCCCAGAAGCCCGCCAAAAGGTGAGCACCATGCATGCAGTAGCAACCCAAACCCACCCTCAATTACTTCATGTTAAATCTTTGTGTGAAGCTTGTGTCAGTATGAATCCTATGGAGTTCATAAAAGAAAAAAATAAATTTACAGATCTGTCACCAGATGAAGGTGAAAGGAGAAGACAAGGAGTAATAAGAGACAAAAGAAAAGCAACAGATGGGGTAAGTAAGCCAAAAGACATGAAGCAGAAATGATGCAGTCTTCTGTCCCAGCACAACCATTTCCTCCCTGGGAAGGAAAATGGGAATGAGAAATACCATCATGAGAAAAGGCGGATGGTTTGAAGAGATGTTGTGCTACCCCAGGCTATGCCAGCCCCCCAGATCTCCTTGGGCAGGGAGCCTTAGTGGCCAGCCATCTGTAGGTGAGGCAGTGGGAAAAACCCTTCTTGGTATACACAGTCCTGAAGAAGCACCCAGCTTTCATACCTGTTTCTGTTTTATGACGTATGCCAGCATACATTTTGATGCTTCTTGATAGAAAGCAACAAGCTCAGTTATTTCTTTCCCTTTTTTTTTTTTTTTTTCCTCTGACTCCCTTTCATTCCCAAGTCACCAAACACCAACCTGCTAGGCCATGGCTGTAGGATGATGGATGGCAGCAAACTCCAGAAACATAGGGAGACCTGCTTTACATTGCTAATAGTCTCCGGGACTTAAAAGCAAAATCAAGAGACACACATGACAGAATGCAATTGTTAAAAAGCCCACAGCCCTGTACTACACACAGGACATCTAAAATACAGTGTGTGACAGGCAATTTCCATGCATACAGGGTGCAGGAGGGACTGTGGGTGTGTAAAGCAGGCTCACTGCCCTCCTGGGCACTCTCCACAGGGCTGCAGCTCTGTGCTGGGGTGTGCACCTTCCAGACAGTTTCTGATGTGACCTCGAGCAATTAACTTAATTCCTCGGTGCCTCAGGTCCCCAGCTCCAAATTTAAACTCTCCTAAGTCCTTTGCTGGCCTTGTTCACCTACACTGTAAATGTATCAGAACACACACTATTATGGCTATATGTTTGTGCAGCAGGTAGCAGAGAGCCTGACTTTGGCTAGAGATCACAGGTGAGCCACCGTGCTGCGTGCAACAAGGAGCTGCAGAGTGTATCTCATGAAGATGAATATATATATATATACATATATATACACCATCTCTCTCTCTGCTGTCTCATAGACACACTTCTACATGCATGTATTCAAAGCAGTGAATTCAAAACAGCATGTCAGATATGCATGGACAGCATATGTCTGTGAAATTCTGCATTTACCTCTAAGATGAAGAATGGAAGACTGGCTTTGACTTCTCCAGCACATGGAGATATTTATTACAATGAATTCAGTCTCAACAGCAGCTTTGATTTGGCATGAATCCTCTATTGCATGACTTGCCTCAGTTCAAAGATCTGTAAAGCACTTGTACTCCAGGTCCTTGTACTAAATTTAGAGGGGATATTCAGCATTGTAGTGTTGTTATCTTGTCAGAGACAGCAAAACAAGATCCCCATATAAAGCAAAATATTACCACACCTGTGTCTGTTAGCCCAAGGCAGGCTGAAGGCAAACTTCTGGCAGAAGATATGAGTGGGTCAGCTCCAGAAAAGCAAGCCACAGCCTGTGCAGACACATGCAGACAGCATAGTTCGTGTATTTCCCGCCAAGAGGTCACAGCACTGAAATCCTCAGTGCTGGCAGGAAACCCTTTCTGTACTGCAGAGCAAAGGGTCATTCAGGCAGCATGTCCTGAGCTAGGTCCTGCTCCTCCTTGCTCTTATAGATACCCAACTTCATTGGGCCAGAGAGAGCTCTGCTCCCCATAACTGTGTTGCTCACATCTCTGATAACACTATGCATAAACCTAGAATTACACCGTCTCTCATTTCTTATAGAATTTTAGCAATTATTTTCTCTAAAGACATTTGTAATTACTTGTAAATGCCACACAAATTCTGTCTTCAAAGCAGCCTAGGTAGGTCTCAAACTTGGAGCAGCCAGTGTTAGACTCTACAGGGAGGCCAAAGCCCTCAACTTTCTTCTACAGCAAGTAACATCACCCTGCTGAGACCCAGGACTGTATAGCAGAAGCAGGGCCTGGTACAGAGATGCTCAGGAAACAGCTTTGTATCAGGTGCAATAAAGATTAATTCAGCCCTGATACTATAGAAGTGGCAGGGAAATGCTGTAGAGGCTAGATGGCAAAGAATAAATAGAGCTCTGCAGAATAAAAAGTAACTCTGAAAAAACTTCAGCAGCAGTGTATCTGAGTTCACTGGGGGCAGCTATTGAAATTTCCATGCCTTAGGTTTTGGGGCATGTAACCTGAGACATGCAAAGCAACACTGTTGGAGATGCTGAGCATTTTCAATGCACTTAGTGACTGCCAGCAGCGTTTACCATCCGCTTCCCACAGTAACAGCTGATCCTTCTTTCTCCCTTCATCAGCAGAGAGCTGAGCTTTGCAGTCACAATGATAATTCCTCTCCTTTCTGGAACAGTGAATGAGAAAAAAAAAAAAAAAAAAAAAAAAAAAAAAAAAGCACACACACCCTTCCTAAGTAGTCCAGTCCTGCAGAAAAGACGTGCTTGCTGTAAGCAGCCATCTCAGCATCCTCTCCAGTGAGGGGGCCCTGCACTTGACTGGGTACCACAAGGTGAGCCTCATGCCACAGGACAACCCAAGGCCCATGGTCCATGCTGGCAGAGGCCTTCTTCACTGCCACTGACTGGAAATACAGCAAAACACAGCCAGGGCAGCAATGGGAGGTTGCATTCCCATGCCAGCAGATGTGCAACACCACCATGCACTGCATGGTTCTGAAGCCCTTCCTCTCCTCTCTCACAGTGCCTCAGTCACCTGCTGTCCCTGCAGGTGGGAGTAGATGGTGTGTGCAAGCAAATCATGGGGCTGAAGGGCAAGTGTGCTGCTGGGCTGAGCTTTGATCACCACAGGGAAGGCAGCCACCTACAAATCAGGGACTGCTGTAACGTGTTGGCAGCGTTTCTCACAGATGACCTCAGCATTTCCTCAGTCTGACATCACTGTCAGGAGCAATGTAAATCAGGCGGGTGTCCTGTGAAATGCTCCCTGGGCAAATTTACAAGAGAAATAAAGGCATGTGCCCTACTGGACAAGAAGCCACAATGTACGTATCTTTTCAAGCTGTCTCTGAATATTGAGGAGGGTTTGAAATGCTTCCTTCTGGTAGTCAAAAGATTCACTGGTGATCATTTCCAATGCATTAAAAAATGAGGGACCACACCCAGAGGCCTTCATGTAGGTTTTTTTTGTTTGTTTGTTTGTTTTGGTTTGGTTTTTGTTTTTTGTTTTGTTTTGTTTTGAGCAAATTCTGAAGCAGAGCTCTTCAAGTAGACTCAGATCAGCTTCCATCTTGTGCAGAATTACAAGTTGCTTCTTCAACACTTGCTACACTAAACAAATGTTGGTTGAAAAAAAAAGATAGAAATGGCTTCAGAAAAGTCAACACCTGCTCCCTCTGAAATGAAAGGGAGTGACCTGATCTCCACATCTCTCTTTAAGTCCCAATAGTAGCCCAAGTAGCCTTGCCCCTTTTGGAGAAAGGCCGTCTCCTTAGAAAAATGTCCAGCTTTGTCCAAGCAAATGTTATATCATTAAAAAATAAAATGAAAAATACTTCAGAAGCTGCACCGAACTAATTCTTACTGTTTGGCAAACATATTGTGTGAACATGTGCTAGTTAGTAGAAGATTTACATCTATGCTATTAATAGGAACTGTCAGGCAGATTTTGATATCAAGTATGGCACTGTACCTGTGTTTCAGACAATGTGGGATCTTTTTCAAAGGTTGCAGTTCAATCTCATTCAGTTTGGTCCCAAGGACTGCATCCTCACTGTACCTCTGTGAGAGTCAAGGGAGCTGTGCCAATTTGTGCCAGTGGCAGACTGCAGTCACATTTGCTTCATAGCGAGCAGAACGCTACATGCATAGCTACTTGCAGAAGTGAATGGGGAAAGGAGTTTAAGGTATGTTAGAACACCTCTGCTACTACTATTTTATGTCCAGCTGTAACAAGAAAATGCTAATAATTGAGACAAAGATCTCTCCAGCCACCACCTTTTGTGCTACATGCCATGGTACAACTTGCTCAGGAGAAGTCTCAGTTCCTGTTATGGGAAGAGTCTCCTCCTGTTTATTGATCCAACTTCAAGATGTGTTTTCTCCACAGTTGGCTCTAAATTCCAATAAAAATGTACAGTCAACTAAAGCACAGCATGTGAGAAAAATCTCAAATAATTTTCTTCAGACAGGATCTTCTGTAAAGCTATTTTATTCGTAATTGCAATGGTGGGCATCCTGACAATTAGGAGTGCATTATAGTAAACAAATCATAACCTTTTATTCCCTAATACCCAACACTTGATCACCTCTCCGGCTGAGTACAACATTGGCTGAGTACTACAGGTTCACAAGCTACTTGACACTCCTTTATACCATATATGTACATTTTCCCTTTTTCCTTTCAACCCTTTAATTTCTCCCTTCTACTGTCCACATATCTACTTAGCATTTCTCCTTATTATGACTACACAACTACCTTGGAATACAGAAAAGTAATTCTCTACTGCAAAAATACAACTTTTAAGTTCTCACATAGCAGAAAATGTCTTTGGTCAAAGACATTCTCAATGTCTTTGATTCTCATTTTGGTCAAAATTCTCATTTTGGTCAAAGACCCTTCTCAAAGGTGCAGAAAACACAGGACCACCATTAAATTAGATGACTGAATGTGACACTAGGGGTAGGAAATGCACAGAGATCTAAAACCTCAGTAGTCTTTCAGGCTTTTTTGCAGGCTTACAAAGATTTGCAATGCTACCCAAAGTTACTTACAACACTACTCTAATTTTCAGTCTTTATACACTTAAGCAAAGTATACTACAGAGGCCTACAATGTGATTTCTTTAATCTTGCTTTTATATATTGACTATCCTATAGTGCTACAGTTACTGCAAGGCGGAAAAAAAAAATCCATTCAGATTATACTGGCTGCAAAACTGTACAATTGTCATCATTTCCATAGTGCAATGGGGCAATTTTCTTAATAGGGGACCTCAGTCCACATGTGTACTCTGCTTAGATGTCTGTGATCCAAAAGGAAAACGCTTCTACTCCTCTACACCACACACTCTAAACCTATTTGCTATTCAGTATAATGGACAAAAAATAAAAATAAATAAAAATTCAAAGATGAGACTTTCTGAAAATGATCAGCTGAAGCAGCCTATGCATTTTGCTGATGCCTCATTATTGCTATGAGTAGAATGATTGTGCAGTGCTACACTGCTGTTAAAAAATGAGAGCTAGAGACTCCCTATATTTGTTTTTGGCTGAAGTCAGTGTAAGAGAAGTTTGAAATGAAGTGGGTACTTGGACAAATAATACTATTCCACCAGGGGGTCTGGGGAAGTGTGACATGATTCTTGCTTTGCACAGACCACAAGGAGCCTAGTATGACCCTAGGGGATAAATGCAAAGCTCTTGCCTACCTTTCACCTGCTTGTTCACACCACAGTGGAGCACAGATCTGAGATTGACCCCAGTGACAAAATAAGTTGTGAGAGAGGTTTTAGGGTAGGGAAAAGCACAGATAGATTTGTTTAACAGCCACTTGTTTTGCTAGTGTCAGATAAAGTGCAGTCAAAATCCACTTCCAACACTTCTGCCAAGCATGGGAACAGCTTGGTTTTGTATTGTTTTCATGTAACACAAATCTTGCCACCCATGGTAACCCAGAAATAAAAAAGGCAGAATCATAATCAGTTTCTCCTGCCTCCTGTAAAAGGTAGCCATGGGGGTACCTCCTATCAAATGTGGCTTTAGATGTATCAAAATGCAAGGAGATTTGGACCCTGCTCTGAGGTGCAGTGGAAGCAAGAAAGCACAACATAGCACCTGTTCCCTGGCTGCAAGCTTGCATTGGTGCTGAACAGCACATAGCAGAAAGCAAGGGCATGCTTGCAGGGCACTCTGCACTGCTTCTCCATCCTATTTGCTGGAGTATGAGGTACTAGACATGGTACACCATGTGATTTTGGCACCATCTCTGCTCCTAGGTGGATGGAGTTTTCAGCACCCTTTGAGGTGCTGAAGAGTTTTCCAAGACAAAAATTAAAATTTCACATTTCTACAAACTGGAACTCCAGAATTAATCCAGGTAAACTGAAACATTTTCAGTTTCAATCTCTGAACATATTTTCCATATATTTTTCAGATATTCTGTATGTTTCACTTCCTTTACCTCAATTAGTGTTGCTGTTCAAATGAGAAGACATTTCAAAACAAGAAGAGCACGTAATCATTTTCACTTGAAGATGCCAAAGCAAAGTACGGGGTGAAAATATTATGAGAGCCAGCATTCTTCTACCAGAAAAATAAATAAATAAAATAAAATAAAATACAGTTTTAATGAAAAGTATTTAATTCATAATTTCCAGAACAGCTTTAAGTGCTGGCACAGGAAATGTCATTATATGAGTGCTAGAAGTGAGAAGGTTTAAGATACTGTTTCTAAAGGAGACAGCAGCCTGGAGGTCTCTCTCTTGCTTCTAACACAGCAGCAGTGACCACCAAGAATAACTGCTGCTAGAGCAAAGAGAGCTATGGTATTCACACAGTTTTTGCATCTCTTCCAGGAAGTAAATCCTGAGGTCCTACAGTGTCCCCCTGCTTGTGGTACAAACTGTTCCTTCAGTGGTGAGCCCAAAGGTGAGATAACTGTGCAGAGCATGCAGAGATTAGGCCCATTCCCACACCTACATTCATGCTGCCTGCTCCTTTTTAACCACACTCCCGGCACTGTTGATTTGAATGGTTCATACCCCTGTGGCAGCTCTGGCACTGCAGACAAGAAGAAAAAGAAAGCTCCTTTCTTCTTCCCCTCTCTGTTTAAAGGATGGGCCAGATCTGCGAGAAATTACATATTACATGTTTTATTTATGTACAAGCATATATACAAATTCATGTCAAAGCAGATGCATGCTCTGATAATACTGACAAACTTGCACCTGCAAATCTCCTCAATAAAGGCAGGGCAGTGCTTTCCTTTTGAGATCTGTTTCTTCACTGCAAGCCATACTGCAAACCTTCTGCTGTCTGAGACTTTCCCGGGGAGTTGTAAGTTGAACCTCCAGCAGCTCAGGATGTGTTTTGCTTCAGCAGGGTCATTAGTTGGGAAGCATAGCATGTGCCCATCTCTCATTTAACAGTAGTTGTGCATCATCCATTTCCCTGCGTGGTGTTGGTGTTTGGGGGAGGGGGACTATCATGCTCCTTATCTCAGACTCAGGGCATCAGGGCTCTAGGGAGACTCGGCTCCACGCTGGCGTTGCAAGATCTGTCTTTGTCAAGCCATTCGTTTCCCAGGTTGTGATTGATTACTGTAGTCACAGGATCTGGCTTCATTCCCCTGCCTGAACAGCAGACTTTAGAACAGGTTATTAACTAATCATGAGCCTGGAACTGGAAGCAGGGAACATTTGGGTATGAATTTTCAAGTGGCTGTTGCTTGTGCTTGGCCTTGCAAAACTTCTCAATTCTGCAGACATGCTCATGAATACAGCATCACACAGGACTGTGCTTATTGTAACTGTACAAGTAACATCTGAGACAAATTGTCATTCTTATCTGCCAAAAGACTTTGGGGACATCTTTTCCCATTATTTGAATATTTTTAGTCCTGGCTCAGATGTGATTTTTCAGACTGATGAAGGACAGTTCTCATTTTCCAAATCTCACCTGTCATCTACAGATTCAAGCTTGAACTACTCATTATTGCTTAAATTTCTGAAGGGAAAGAATAAGCTACAGACAGCTTTTAACACTGAGAGGTCTACGTGTATAGCCTAGGCGCAGTATCAGTGTCCCCATATAGACAGCTTATTCCTATGTCACCAAAGATGGAGATTTTGTGATACGGGACCTGCTTCTGAGCTGGAGTGAAAAAGCTAAAAAGAATGCTGAAGTTCAGAAGTAAACTTTGGAGGCAAAGGCACATCTGCCTTCTCCATATGCAGATGTGGCAGTGACTGAGAGCCCCCGGATGGCTACTCTAAGTGGCATCAGATGCTGGCAGCCCTCAGAAGCAACCTCAACGTCCCAACAGCTATCCTTTGCCTGCATCATTCACCTGCCGGTGAGGTGGAAGGGTGTGGGGGTACCTCCTTTGGGGCACCCAGTAATCCTTTAGCACTTGCAGGGCAAGCAGGCGATCAGGCCCAGTCAGCATGGCTTTATGAAAGGTAGGTCATGCCTGACGAACCTGATCTCCTTCTATGACAGAGTGACGCGCTGGGTGGATGAGGGAAAGGCTGTGGATGTGGTCTACCTTGACTTCAGCAAGGCTTTTGACACCGTCTCACACAGCATTCTTCTCAAGAAACTGGCTGCTCTTGGCTTGGACTGTCGCACGCTTCGTTGGGTTAGAAACTGGCTGGATAGCCGGGCCCAAAGAGTCGTGGTCAATGGAGCCAAGTCCAGTTGGAGGCCAGTCACTAGTGGCGTCCCCCAGGGCTCGGTGCTGGGGCCGGTCCTCTTTAATATCTTCATCGATGATCTGGACAAGGGCATCGAGTGCACCCTCAGTAAGTTCGCAGATGACACCAAGTTAGGTGCGTGTGTCGATCTGCTCAAGGGTAGGAAGGCTCTGCAGGAGGATCTGGATAGGCTGCACCGATGGGCTGAGGTCAACTGCATGAAGTTCAACAAGGCCAAGTGCCGGGTCCTGCACCTGGGGCGCAATAACCCCAAGCAGAGCTACAGGCTGGGAGAGGAATGGTTGGAGAGCTGCCAGGCAGAGAAGGACCTGGGAGTGATGGTGGATAGTCGGCTGAATATGAGCCAGCAGTGTGCTCAGGTGGCCAAGAAGGCCAACGGCATCCTGGCTTGTATCAGGAATAGTGTGACCAGCAGGGCTAGGGAGGTGATTGTCCCCCTGTACTCGGCTCTGGTGAGGCCGCACCTCGAGTACTGTGTTCAGTTTTGGGCCCCTCGCTACAAGAAGGACATCAAGGTGCTTGAGCGGGTGCAGAGAAGGGCGACGAAGCTGGTGAGGGGCCTGGAGAACAAGTCCTACGAGGAGCGGCTGAGGGAGCTGGGCTTGTTCAGCCTGGAGAAGAGGAGGCTCAGGGGTGACCTTATCGCTCTTTTTAGGTACCTCAAGGGAGGCTGTAGCGAGGTGGGGGTTGGCCTGTTCTCCCACGTGCCTGGTGACAGGACGAGGGGGAATGTGCTTAAGTTGAGCCAGGGGAGTTTTAGGTTAGATGTTAGGAAGAACTTCTTCACTGAAAGGGTTGTGAGGCACTGGAACAGGCTGCCCAGGGAAGTGGTGGAGTCACCATCCCTGGAAGTCTTCAAAAGACGTTTAGATGTAGAGCTTAGGGATATGGTTTAGTGGGATCTGCTAGCGTTAGGTCAGAGGTTGGACTCGATGATCTGAGGTCTCTTCCAACCTATAAATTCTGTGATTTATATTTGTATATCTTTAGGGATATTGCTCTTACAGTTCAGTGAAGACAGTTAAAAAAAAAAAAAAAAAAAAAAAAAAAAACAAAAAAAACGAACTGTAGCTCTTTGCAAACGCCCTGGTGCCGCTAGCAGTGGTTTCATTCATTCCTCATCTACTGTGACTGCCTCATTCGTCTGGTTTGTATCAGGCCTTTCACAAAATCATTGCATTCCCATATCTCTTAAATCAGCTCAAATTTGCTCTGCAATTTGTATTTCACATATGTATTTCTTAACCTGTCTGAAATAACCATAGCCTTCTTGGGATCATGTTTCTGCACTCTGCTTTCTATAAATGTGTGAACTGGGTGCTCCTGGTGCAGCTACACTTCCACAAGGGACAGTCAGAGCTCTCAGGGCCACCAGCCACCTGTGTGCAAGACCAGTAACAGCAGGAGTCACATACATCGACCTTCTACCTTCTGAGATGCAAGGGACTAAGAGCAACTCCTTCAGGACTGAGAAATTTGCACACACAGAATTCAATGCACACTAA
Source organism: Aythya ferina (assembly GCF_964211825.1). Lineage (NCBI taxonomy): Eukaryota > Metazoa > Chordata > Aves > Anseriformes > Anatidae > Aythya > Aythya ferina. The sequence continues at coordinate 27,824,542 of NC_140299.1, forward strand.
AGGAGACCACTTTGAAACATTAGCTCTTAGACCACAGTACTTGCTGCTGCAGAGAGATATTTCCTTTAAACCCACAAGGGTTGGGGTGTATAGGTAGTCTCAGTACTGAGAGCAGATTAATACTGCTAACAAAATGCTTATAAATGCTTGTAAACTGTTCCTATGTAAACCAAAAAGAAAAAAGCCAAGACCTGGTCAGACTTAAAAAAAATGGCAATACAAGATGTCAAGCTCACTTTGGAGATGCACAACGATCTCTACAATTGTTAGTGCTTCCTCGCTCTCATCTCTCCAGAGGGGGATCAGTGCAATAGGCTGTTTCTGAGAGGTTTTGGTCCATCACCACCACTTGATCAGGACACAGACATCCCCTCTTGTGTCTAATGCTGCTGGCGGAAGCAGCAGCAGGAAGCCTCTTGCTTGCACTCAACATGCCACCACTCTTACTAGAAAATGGGACAAGGCACACGATCTACATCCAGCAGGATGTCATAATATCTATCAGTCAGTAGATATTTAGCCTCTTGACATAACAGAAATTACCACATTTTCAAATAAATGTATTTGCTTTTGGAACAAGAGTAGGAAGGCCTGTCTCCAGACCTGTGATGAGTTTGATACTGTAAAAATATACTTTTTTTTTTTTTTTTTTTTTTAACTTTACATGTAGCTTTCCATTGCCAGTAACAAGATAGACAGTAAGTAAGCATGGAAAAGGCAACACTGCTCTGTGGGCTCTGTGAAGCTAGCAAGTAATTACAATGTACATTTTAAGAACATTCTGTGAGAACTTTGTGACAGTGTAATGCAAACACATGGGGCAAGCTTCACTTTCAAGTTTGTTTGTTGTTTTTTGTCCTCAACTGAATTAACAGAGGTGGGGAGAACAGGCACTTGTGAAGTCTGCAGAATTGAAGCATCATTGCTTGGCAATTTTTCTCTCATGCTTCCTTTCATTCCTTCAGCCTGCAAGCTAGTGGACTTCCAGGTTGTTGTGGCACTGATGTGCAAAAGAGTTTCCGCACTCTGAATCCCCAGAGACAGTGAGTAAGGATTAGATCACCTGACGCACAGAATTACCTGATTAGGGATTCTGAGAAAAATGGTTTGGTTCAGAGATAAGATGCATTTTCAGGGATGAACAAAATGTCACATGTCAGAGGAAAAAAAAAAAAAAAACTTCCAGGAAAAAATATCCCAGACAATTTAGACCGCTTAGATTTATAAGCCCAAGAGCTGTAGAAGGAACCTCAAGGGTGTCAGCAAACTAGTGGAGAAAATGAACACAGTAGGCTCTGTGTGCTTGGGTTTTCATCAAGCCTTTGAATGGGTTCCACAACAAAGGTTGTTATAGATGGTGTGTTTCCAGGAATGGAAATGTCCTTCTGAAGATTTAAAGTCAGTTAATGGATGAGAAGCAAAGAGTAGAGCTTAATGTCTCAGCTTGGGATGGAGAAGAATCAGTCCTGGAGCCCTTGAAGAAAGGTGCTGGAATAATTTTTATTCAACACCTTCATCACCAACCTACAGAATAGGCTCAACAGTGAAATACTTCAGTTTGCAGAGAGCAGCTGATCTCCTTCAATTAGTCACTGCCTGTGTTGATGGTGAAGTCCTGCAGAATGACGTTAGACCAAGGAACGTGTGGGCAGACTGGCATCAAAAATAAATGTAAGGCATTAAATTCTAACTGTACCTGCACAATACTGAACCTGGGAGTGGCAGACATCAGAGGTCTTAGTGACACTGTGGGCAGTCCTGGAGTGTCTGGCTTGGTGCTCCAGGGTAGCTAAAAGAGACAACAAACTGGGCGTCACAGGGGAGTGTGCTAAGACCAAGAGTGAGTGTGCAGTTTTGCTGCTACAGAAAATGCTTGTGCATCCACTTCGTGATAAATACTAATAAATCTAAATCCTGCAGTTGAGCAATTAAGAGACATGCAATTATATCAATAGGAAATAACCATGGAATCACAGAATGGTTGAGGCTAGAAGGGACCTCTGGAGGTCATCTCATCCACTCCTCCTGCCCAAGCAGAGACACCCAGCAGATCTCAAGGCGACAGGTCATACACCACTGCCCAAGGCCTGTCACTCTGCACCTCACGTGGCAATACAGAAGGAATGTGTATGTGATCTACAAGATAGCTTTAACACCCTGCTATAAATCACTTGGCTGTACAGAGCTCCCAGTGTAAGAGCATGAACACATACATTGTGGTTCAGCTAGGAAAATGGCTGCATCTCTTTTTCTTTTTTTTTTTTTTTTTTTTTTTTTTGGCTGTCATACCAGCTATGGTCTTTTGAAAGCTGCTTTCCATCACTCATCTTACCATGCAGTGGCTATAATATCTTGTGCTGCAGAAGAGAGATGATGTCTGGCAGAGTGGCAGGAGTCCACGCTCCCAGCTATGTGAACCTCCGTGGTGCCAACGTTGGGTGGATCTTACCTCATCAGGATAGTCAAGCCTATCTCTCTACTGTTTGAATCTCTGTGGCACTCCTGTTAAGTGGATGTCATCATGTGAGGACAGATAAGTCCATGCCTTATTCCTCTGAGTGAGCAGTGAATGCTCATCTTGGTCTCCAAGGAGAAGGAGTCATTTGGGGTGTTTGATTCCAAAAGATACGACTTTCAGACTCAGCACGAAAATAAGACCTCTGCAACATATCAGGCTGGACTGCTCAAGGCACCCAAGTTCACAAGCTGTTTGCCAGAGTCTATACTAGTGCTGACTCATTTGCTCCTAAAACATCCACATCACAGTATTTAGAAAGAAGAGATGTGACATCCATGTGGCTCAGCCATTCCAGGACAAGATTTTCCATGTTCACCTTTGCAGAATGCAATTTTCAGACACTTTTACAGCTCTGGTGGGATGGCATTTAAACACAGGTACTCCTGGTACCTTGATGTCTTCACCTCCTAACAATGTTCCTCAGCATTCCCTCATTTATTTGTTCAAATATTAATCTTTGTTAACAACTGCATTGCTGAATCTCTGCAGTCTTTATTTATCCTACTTAGATTTCTTTCACAGAGGAGATTGGCACAATTCCCAAAGTTATAGACCTAATAATGAACTGGTTTCCACTGTGTCACTAGAAGTTTTCTGCTTATGTTATAAAGCAAGAATGCCTGGCACATGGGTGACTTCAGATGAGACTGTTTATAGTGAGTGCTTCAGTTTGGAGCTTTAACAGGAGACACATAGACCACCACATGAGTGCAAAATTGTGATAAACACAAGTTGAATGTAACTTTTGTAACAGCAGGGCTTCAGCAGCATAATATTCTTGGCAGAGATGGCTATTCTTCAGTATATTCTTCAGCAGTGCTACAGCAGCCATGAAGCTTCTATAGACCTACAAGGTGAGTGGATCATTTTACCATCCTTACCTCAAACTCTCCATGTACTACGCCCTTCTTCCTCCCTTTCCCTGCTTTGCAGTTATTTTCTCAGTTGACCGTAACTCTGTTTTCATGCAGGCTTTAAGTATTTATTGGTAACTTAAAGGCAAAACATCACAGCAATGCTGTAGATAGAGTTAAGTACATAGTAGAAACTTACAGGAGAAAAAAAAAAAAAGAAAAAAAAAAAAGCAAGGAGATCTTAGCACTGAATATTGATGCTGTATCACAGAGCTTTTAATAGCCAGATCAAAAAACAGCTGATTGATATGCTGGCAAACACAGGATTATTATCCACTGGGGCATGAACATTAGTTACTAGAAAAATGATAATGTATTTGCAGGGATTTCCAAAAATCTGATGTCATTCAATCACTGAGAGCTTTCAGAGGGAAAAAAAAAAAAAAAGACTGCTAGCCGGCTCAGATATCAAAATCATCAGAGCAAATATCAAAATAAAAGGCCCTGAAACCAGAAGTAAAGCTCTGCTGCTGTTTTCTACTGCTAGGATAGTACTGCAATGGACTCACCAACGCACCCCAGCCTGGAGCGGGCAGTGACATTGTTCCTCCCTCTGTGCCTTGAAGATCTGGAAATTTTCCTCTGCCAGACCATCCTAGGGGCCGTGTGTTGGCCAAGCTGCCAGGCTGAGGCCAAAGGCACCAGATGCCCATCGGGGATGTCAGGTGCAGAGCGGCCCTGTCCACAGGGACCTGGGCTGCTCAGTGGGGGGGGTGTGGGGCCAAGAGAGAAGAGCAGCAGCTGGCCCTGATGGCAGCCTCCTGCTGCCAGAGCGCCTGTGGCACAGCCGGGGTCCTGCTAGGAAGATGGTTTCTATCTGTCTCTATGTGATTTTATCTTCTCGTTTCCAGAGAAAAGCAATTTTCTACCATTTATCACATCTTTTCTTTTTATCCAGCTGCAGGGCACTGCACAAAATCACGGTTTGCACAAAGAAGCAGTGTAGCAGATCCACACTGGACTGTCTGCGTCTTTTTGTTTGCCCTCTGAGAGCAAACACAGACATAGCCAACAGCAGGAGAGCTCGCCACTGCCATCAGTATACAGTGGATATGCACTTTAAATACCACTGTGAAATAAAGCAGCATTACCAGAAACAGAAATGTATTTCAGTTACTTGATTTTCACCTGAATCTCAAAATACCCCGAGCATTGCTATACTGGTGCTTTTTGAACATGGTTAACCCCTCTGAAACCCACACTGAATTTTGCAGCTGTATATCTCTATCTCTGGACTTGAGATAACTTCTGGGAAGTGTTTGGGCCCAGGCTCTGCTTTATGGTTGATCTCTGGCTGGATATGTGTGAAACACCTCGTATTTGGTCTGAATTTCAGCAGAAATACAAGTTTTTTGCATGACTCAGATATGCTTAATTTGCTGTCTCCTGCAGATGTGGCAGTACGTGTAATCAGTGACTTTTTTTTCAGACCTACTCCCTGAGTCAGCAAATGCCACTGCAGAGGATATCCCAAGCTTGGCACAAAGATCAGAAAGAATTAACAAGTAAAATTTCATCAAGGAGCTTTTACCCCCCAATGGGATTGTAGCTGTAGAAGTACTCACTGTCAGATGATGCCCTGAGCACAGACAGTGCTGGAGCTCCAAAGGCTCGTGGGTACCACAAACTTCTGTGCTGCCAGAGGGACCCCAAGGGCTGCTGAGCTGCTCCCCAAAACCCACCACTTCCCCACAACCTCCACCTGTGTGGTGGAGAGGATGCTCAACATTTGGAGCTATCATGTCGTCATGGGCACTGCACAGGAGGTCAACAAGTTCTGCAGAAGGTGACGGAGGCAGGACAGTGCTAAGGTTTCTTTTCCCTTCCTGCAACAGAGGCAATTAAAATTTTATTTCAGAAACACAAAAGAGATAGTATTTGAAAGTTCACTCGTTAATGCCAACGAGGCAAGATAAGTCAATGTACCATATAATTTTCTGCAAACACGAGTTGAAAGGGATAAAGCAAAAAACAACTGCTTGAATTTGTGAAAGCAGACAAAGCAAAACCAACTGAGAAAGAAAGAACCGCAGGCAGTGTTTATAATTGAGGCAGCAGTCTTAGTGTCTGACAGCATTTAATTTCAATTAATGGCCAGGCTATTCATACGAGCTATGGTATCTTGGGAATAAAATGTTGTAGGAAACAGTAAGTTCTTATTGAACAAAGATTTTATAATTATATAGTCACTTATCTGTAACTTGTACTTGTGTAGTTCTTTCAGTGCTATAAAAAGGTAGTCACTCCATCACCTTTGAAATTTCAGGTCTTTGACATGTCTGGTTATACCCAATCCCACATACCTTCTTGATTGCTATGAGCTTAAAAGAGTACTTCAATGTCAGTCTGAAAATAGGTGGCAACCACTGAAAAGGATGAAGAAATATATATATATATATATACACACAATATCTTAGAGTTTTTGTTAGCAATAGCTGTTATTTGAATTAAAAAAAATAATGTGTGATCATAGTCATGTGATAACTTAGAATAATTTATCAAACTATCGAATAAATTAATTACCAAAATATTACTGTCCTCATGCTTGTGTGGCTATATTAATATTTGTGTTACAAGTGCACAAGGTGTTTCTGTGAAAACCAAGCAGGCAGCAGAATAATGTGACTTTTAAGTACAAGAATAGGTATCAATCTGTAGAATACACTGAAGAAATAGATAAACAAAATGTTATTTTTTATCTATCTAATGCCTGTATTTTAAAATAAGATATTTACTAAACCTGACATCGTCTTTATTTGATTTATTATGGATGTAGTCCAGGGAATGAATGGAACAGCATGCTGTGGACCCAGGCCTGGAGTCCCTCATTACAGCTCCCTTAGAAATGAGAAAAAGAAAAAAAAAAAAAAAAAGACAGCTTTGCATGAACACAATGGTTCTTTGATATGTTCTAGTAAATGCATGTCTGAGGAACTTTGGATGGTCAATTTGGATGCTTATGTAAATGTTTTTCTGTCCACTGCTGTTCAAAAGAAAAAAAAAGGGGGGGGGGGGGGAGGGTTATTTTAATCAAGTATCTCATTTTCCTTATCTTTGGCAGTACATAAAGAGTGGAGCTTCACTTCCTTGGTACATACTAGCATCTTCACATTCTAAGAAGATGAGATAGCACAAATTTTTGGAAAGAGTCTTCATAAATAAAATAATGCAGTCCTTTTTTGAACTTTATATATGTAGTGCTGGTGATTGAATTAAGTACTTTTGAACATTTTACATCCCTCACTGAAAATACATTTTTTAATGAGAAAAAAATGGTAGGCCATGGTTTCAGATTTATGGTCTCAGTTCAATATGATGCCTTTGCACAAGACTAACTTTAAATTTGTGAGTAGTCCTATAAGTTGAATTATTTACACATCTAAATTAGATATGTACATAAATATCCAAGTATTTGAATCCAAGTAAAGATTACCAGAGACAAGAAATGAATCACTAGCCCATTCAGTCCCAACACAAATCAGAAATACAGAGTCTGAATCTTCTTCCACTTTTCTTATAATTCTAAAATTTTGTAAATAAACTGTAATACCAATGCATTAAACTGATGCAAAAACTGTAAGGGAAGACAAATGACCAAGTACAATCCATTTCTGTTTTCTTTCATTGCCTGAGAATATTATCTTCCATTGAAAAAAATAAAATAAAAAATCATTCAAAACAAAAACATTTTACTTGAGTTCTACTAAATGGAAATGAAATTCTAGGGTGAAAACTTCTAACCATGTGTCATGGTTCCGCTCGAGTGGGCAGCCGAGCTCCACCACAGCCACTCTCTCACTCCCCCTCCTCAGAGAGGAATGGGGGGAAAAAACGATGAAAAGGGCTCAAAGGTTGAGATAAGGACAAGAAGATCACTCAGTAATTATTCTAATGGGCAAAACAGACTCAGCATAGGGGAATAGTGAGATTTATTGCTTATTACTAACAAGCTAGAGAAGTGAGAAACAAAGGAAAGAAACCAAAAGCACCTTCCCCCCCCATCCACCCTCTTCCACCTCTCCCCCTGAGTGGCGCAGAGGAATGGGGCAATGAGGGTTATGGTCAGTCTACAGCGCTTCTTCTCTGCCGCTCCTTCTCGGTCACTCTCGTCCCCTGTGCTGTGGGGTCCCACCCACGGGATGCAGTCCTTGATGAACTGATCCAGCGTGGGCTTCCCACAGGCAGCAGCTCTTCCAGAACTGCTCCAGATATGGGTCTGTACCATGGGGTCCATCCCTCAGGAGAAAACTGCTCCAACCTGGCTCCCCCACGGGCAGCAGCTCCTGCCAGGTCACCTGCTCCTGCGTGGTCTCCTCTCCACGGGCTACGGGTCTGGCCCAGAATCTGCTCCGGCAGGGGTCTTCCACAGGCGGCAGCCTCCGTCAGTGCAGGGCCACCTGCTCCACCGTGGTCTCCTCCACGGGCTGCAGCGTGGAACCCTGCTCCACCGTGGTACTCCATGGGCTGCAGGGGGACATCCTGCTTCACCATGGTCCTCACCACAGGCCTCAGGGGACTTCTGCTCCGGCACCTGGAGTACCTCTCCCCCTCCTTCTACACTGACCTTGGCACCTGCAAGGTGCCTCACTCCTCTCACTCTCACAGCTGCTGTGTGTGGTGCAGAGTTTTTTTTTCTCCCTGTCTTAAATATGTTCTCAGAGAGGCGCAAAACAACATCGCTTATTGGCTCGGCTCTGGTCAGCAGTGGGGCCCTTACCAAACATGGTGCAGCTTCTAGATCCTTCTCACAGAAGCCACCCTATGGCCCCCTGCTACCAAAATCTTGCCACGTAAACCCACTACACCACATCCCTAGTCGTGCTTTGCTGAATGACAATTAGTGATTGATGATCTGGTCACAATGGAGGTTTTTTTTTGTTTGTTTGCTTGCTTTTTTTTTTTTTTTTCCTATGAACATGAGCTTCCTGTTAGATTTTCATTAACCTAGGTACCACAATCTTTCCAAATCTCTCTGCTTCTGGAAGAGTATTACTTATATGTGAAGCTATATTAGAAATCTTTTATTATGGATACTCTATGCTTTGCAAAAAGTTTCTGGCATGGTTTTGTATTTTCTCCATCCTTATTCCATGTTTTGTGCTGTGCATAAGCAACATTGCCACATTCAGAAATTGATTGTGAACTCAAAATTCTGTGTTTAACTGAAAGAACAAGTCTTCAAAGGTCAGCCAGCTACAATCTATACTGAAATGGATTCAAAACAGTGACACTTACTGGAAAAAGTAATAGAGGATTGCTGTCCCTAGTATTGGCATATCAAGCTGGTAAAAAAACAGATAGATGGTCATAATCTGTCAGATGCTTACGTGGAAAGATATGTGGATCCAAGTAAACAAATGCAAGCTCTTCCTTCTGGACTCTTTTTTGTTGCTTAGTATTGATACAGCCTTAGCATTTGAATCAAGCCCCAGGAGTGGAGGCCATATGTAAATATACGGAAAACAGCCAAGAATTCTCAGTCCCAAGGTCAATTTTGAGTTACCAATGATAGTAAAGGTTTTAGACATCCTCTGCATTTGTTTGTGGATTATCAGTCCTATGGCTATCTATAAAACTGTGTGTGTGTGTGTGTGATAATACCCTTCTGACATTTATTTATAACCATTTTCATCACCACAGACCTGCCAAGTTTTTCAATTGATTATATTCGAGTGTTTGACTGCCTGGCTGCTATGCTAGCTGCCTGCTTTTAGAACACCCATAACATTCTCCTGCACCATCACCACTCTGCAGCTCCTGCGGCATCATCTTTGACCATCCATGTCAGATTTGGCAACAAGAATGCCAAATTCTGGTTGGTAACCCCTGATTATCCATCATGTTATTGGGCTGATGGGCGTCAAGAAGTGAGAGACAGAAGTGTATGAAAGGCTGGGAGAAAAAATTAGCTTGAAGGTCAATGTTTATTACTGTCATCGCTGCTGCTAATGAGCCTAATGCACTGAATTAGGTTAGAACAAATGGAGAGAATACAAATGGAAAAAATGAAACATTCAGAGAAAACCACAGGAAAGAGCACTCCAAGAGCACTGGCCATTCCCATTTATTCAGAAAAATTTTCCACTGCTTCCTGCATGTATCACTCTCTAGAATATACACATCCATGCACCACACACTGCCATTATTCGATACATCCCAGGATTCAACTCCTTCAGGTAAATTTGCAGTGCTTTTAAGGAACAACTAAGCATCCTTTAGTCACAGCTTACTCCACTCATAGCAGGGTGAAAGCTGTGCACAAGTGAAATGAGGGGATGAAATAGGACAGCATAGCCCCCAGCAAAACCATAACAAGGAAAAAGCAAGAGGTATTTCAGATGATGGCAAATATGACAAGCTGCACCAGGACAGTAAAGGAAGGGTGACCGGTGGAGGCAGAGCGATAGGGCAAAACTGAGATGGTTGTGCCTAAAGGAAGGGGAAAGGACCTGGTCTGGGCAGAGGAAAAATAGAAGGGTTAGGAAAGTGCAAAGGGGAAGGACCTCATCTAGTGGGAAGTTTCCCTGCCCATGGCAGGGGGGATGGAATTAGATAATCTTTAGGGTCTCTTCTAACCCAAACCATTCTTTAATTCTCTGATTCTATGATTAAATAGCACATGCTTTTGTGTAGATTAGACATGAAGTCACTAGTTGCCCAGTGCTAAGCCCACGTGTTCAGTGGCAGGGTGGTCTGGTGCCTTTCCCTGCCTGCCCAGGTGTGAAACAAAGTGAAAGGCACTGCGCTGTGGTTTCTTCCAGCTTACAACCAATGTTTATTGGCAAATATACATCTAACAACTGGAAAAGGGGAGACAATGTGTAATGGATTTAATAACTGTCCCACCATGCCTAGAGATTACAAATTGCCAGCTATCTTATGTGAACATTAACAGGTAAGAGCAAATTACAGCAAATACTTTTAGAAGCAAATGTCAAATCACAAAATAAATTTGGCCTCCCAAACCTCTAAGTAAAAGATCAACATGACCTAGATTCTGCTTTGCTCTAACAGTTCTTTGTAAATGGAAGATTATTATGCTGTTAATGCAAGAAAATAGCAAGGTGTCAAATTCAGTGCTTTAGAGCAAATTTTCTGCTGCGTTTTTGAAGCACTGAGGAAACCTTCCCCAATGTGAGCCCATGAAAAGTATTGTCTTGCACCCATTACTTTGTTCTATTAAACCAAACACTCAAACCCTATACCATTTTCCATTTTAATCATAATGAGCTCAAATTTCTAGTGAAACTAAAAAATCATTTGCAAGAAAACCATACACAATAATTATTAAGTCTACTTTTTATTCAGCTGCCTTGACAGTCCTACATGGCAGGTAATTTCTCTTCCAGATGGGCAATTATGTATCATAGAGATACAGAAATGTGACTGATTTTGCACTGACTGTGGCTTTTAGGGGTTTGGTGCTTTTCTGATAACTAGAAACAAAAGGTACAATGAAAAGCTGTTTTTCCAACTTTTTCTTTACTGTAAAATCCATATGTGACTTTACCACTTCAGTTTTCTTCTGAAATCAGCTTTAACTCTGGCAGTTCCTACCAGATATTTAATTGGAGTAAGAATTTAATTCCATAAAGTTTAGTTTAACAGAAACTCCACTGAAATTACTGCCAGCTCCATCATTCTCACCTATATAATTCTATGCATATTTTTCTTCTTTCCCCTGAATTTGCAATTTTGCTTGATACCCACTGATCACAGTGGCATGGGGCCCTACAAAAGAATCACAAATAATGCTGGATGTTGTTGAGCAACATCTTGTGGTATAAACACTCCATTAGCCCTGCAGCTACTGCTGCAGATGCAGTGCACAGACCCTCACACCAGTTGATGCTTTCTTACACATCTGTGAGAGGGCATGGGGAAGGCATGGTTCTCTCTCTCTGCCTGGAGCAGGGCAGTGATGTTCAAAGCTCTGGACACCCTCATTGGCCTCTTGACTTCTCCAGAGGATGCCAGTGCCTCCATCCTCTCCCTCTCTCAGCACAAAGGTGCTACATGTCTTCCAGGGAGCCCTGGGAATCAGCTCCTCCCAAGAAGTAACACCTTTCAAGTCACATTAGGAACATACCAAAAAGAATTCTGTTTCTGCCTCAGTTGCTCTGCATTCACCCCTGAGCCCCTAGGCAAAGCTGTGGGGTTACCTCCACCACTGAGGGTCATTCCTGCACCATCTCCATCTCACTAGGACAAGGAAAAGCAGCATCTCCAAGCTGCAGGAGTGCTAATGGCAAAACCTAGATAGAGGATGCTATTGTCAAAGGTATTTTCTATTTTTCAGAAAAGAGAATTGTCCAATTTTCCCAGCACAAAGTGACACTGAATGCAGCATCCATACCATTCACAGTACTAGGGCCAAGGTGGGAACAGGCTTTCGGCTCCTCTACCTACATGCTGGTCCTTCAAGGGGAGGAGGGTGATGGCCGTGCCCCCATTTGTTAGTGATTACAGCCACTGGAGGACCAGGGACAGTGCTAGCATGGTCTTGGGCAGGTCTCATGGCTGCTGGCATGGAGCAGGCTGCAGAAGTAGAGATAAAGCTTGGCCCCAGAGTGGGTTAAATTTCTGCCCTTCTGGGCAATACACCCAGTTCTGGTGATAGGAAAGCCTCTTGAAGAATTCCCAGAAATTAAATGCATAAGTAATGTATCAGGCCAGGTGGTAGACACAAAAAGATCTTGCAAAAACCCACTTCTGCATTATCATTGCTGAGGCTTGGTTGGAGGTATTCCTTCTTCCTCTAGTATTTCAAAATCCCCTTAAATTATGGTCCTTACTTCACGTGGTTGCCTATGTCCAATGATAATGAAAGGGAGAAAATAATATATACATTTTTCAGTGTATATTTACTTTGGCATCAAGTGGCAGAATGAAATCTGCTGCACAGACCCAAGCCCCTGCAGCACCAGGCTGACATTTCTCGGGGGCAGAGAAGCACAGGGAAGTTGAAGCTTAGGAATTGGTAGTTGGTATGGACATGGTTGGTAAAACATGCTGGAAGTCTAAGTGACAACAATACAAAACAGAACAGCTCTGTGTTTATGCTGATTGCAGAGACTTTTGCCATGCTTTTAAGCAAATGAGCCCTGGCTATGGGAAATGCAGTGCCGTGCCTCTTGCTACCACAGCCCCAAGTCAGCTGGAGCACCCACCTATGTGGCACCTGAGAGAGAGAGCACAGCCTGGAGAGCAGGGAGCTGATTTGTTCTGCTGGGTTAAAGAAAAAAAAAAAAAAAAAACAGCCATTCTCCACATGGGTGAAAGGAGGAGGAGGGAGGATGATGCCTGGCAGCATCGCTCTGGAAGCCAGGTGGAAGTTTTAAACAGTCACTGCTATGTGGTTTTACACCCTTTGATGCTTCTTTCTGCTCTGTGAGATTTTTACAGCCCCAGGACTTTGCACAGTAGTGTGTGATACCAAAGCAGGAAGCTCTGCCAAAGGATTTACTTGAAGGTAAAAGGAAGGAGGAGGGCAGTGTTCTTCACATTTATATCTGAGACTGAGCAGTTTATAAGGTCTACACATTTAATGCACCTTGTGCTGTTCCTGTATGACTCCAGACTTGCTTTGGAAGCAATCACATGACAGATCATCTCAGCAGTGTTCATAAGGTTTCCATTTCTTGACATCAACTGACATTTTGTGAATTATTTACAGTGAGACACTGCAGCATGCCTTACATCACTGCTAAAAGCTTAACTCTTCAAGGAAGCTGTCTGGCTTTCCTGCCACTGGAGCAACTGATGCCAAAGCAGGACACGGGAGCTGAACTTGCCCTGTGGCCCCTGAAACCAGTCACTGTCATTTTTATCAATCCGCAGAGACTCAGGCAGCTAATAAAGGACATGGAAATGAGTGAAATCCAAAGACTACTTTTTCTCTGAAGTATCTGATGGGGAAACAGCCAAGCTCACAGCGTGATCCTCCAAAAGACAAACAGCCACAGGCTCTGCTGTGCACGTTGTACTTGCCAGCTGTGATGCTCCAAAACTGCTGTAGGGAAGAGGCAGCCCAGTGAGACAGATCCTCCGAGGCATGACACTGAGTGAAGTCCAGGAAAAGACGGTGGGCTCCTTGGGGAGACCGGGACAGCACCTGGCACGTGGGGCACCAGAACTGGTGACAAATGGGGACAGAAACACAAAATTTGCATGTTGAGACAAAGCATAGATTTAGGACATCTGTCCAGTGTGGTAGAAAGAGGTTGTGGGTTAGGACTCCCCTTCCTGGCAGCTCTGTCCAGGAGGCACTGGGTCAAGCCGGGGGGCAGCTGAGCTCCCCATTGCCATCCACAGCAAGTGGCTTGCAGGCTCAGCTCACCCTGTGTTATCTGTAATGCAATTGGATAAAAATTCTTGCTAAGCTACAGTTAATATGAAATGAAGAACGGTTAGCTATTTGTCTCAGAAAAAAAAATAATAAAAAAAAATACATGATATTCTCTTTCCCTCCTAACATGCATACTCAGTCACTGTCAACACAGTGTCTGATGACACTCACAGCCCTGTGCTATCACTTATTCCTCTTCTGCAACCAGAGGAGCTGAGGTGTTAAAAAGCCACGTGCAAGGGAATGTCAGGCACCAAGCTGCAACATTAGACACCAAATTTACATCCCAAGATTTACATCCTTCATAAACAGGCCTTTGTTTCATTGGAAGTCAGCTTTTTGGAAAATGGAGATGCAGATGCTTTTGAAAATGTCACCCTTGGTGCTTGCTCACAGTGATGTAGAAAACTGGTCATGAAACAAGTCTGAACTTGCAAGTGTCTGAAGGTGCAGGATATCGTTTTACTCCAGGATTCCTCTTCCTTTCTTTTCAAAACGCCTGTGTTTCCCAACTGGTAGCATTTGCTAAGTCCCATTTTATGGTGACTAAGAGGTCTAATGGCTGAAAAAAATGGCCTAAGGGTCAGAAATCTTCAGCATGGTTCAGCGCTGGGTCACTGCATTGATCCAAGACTGCAGGCAAGAGCCTGACCTCTCCGAGCTGTTTTATGCCCTGTAGTGAAATGCAAGTATTGTAATTGATGCATTGTTTATAAAAGTAATTGATTTAAAAGAGCTCAGAGCCCCTCCAGTGAAGCCACTAATAGCAAGCAGAGCTGTTATTGCCATTCTAAAAATTGCTGAAACAGAAGTAATGCTAAAAAGAGCAAAGACCTACCTAGCATTTGCTTCCTTTTATATGCTCCTGTTCAGAAAACATACTCCCCAAAATAATGAAGTCTATAACCTGCTCTGATGAATTAGGCAATATGTTGATGCTATACTGGCAGTGTAAAGGGAACAGCACCCTATATCCACAGAGAAGCACATGTACATGTGGACTGTGCGTGTATCCGAACATGCACATGAAAGCACATGGGTGCAGCAAGGGAGATGCATACTCAGCATTCATTGCAGGCTGGGTGCCAAGCTTTTCCTAAGCATATGTACAAAGAAATCCGATTTATCTTCACTGGTTTCAAAACCTTTGCTGCATACATCCTTCTGCAGGATCTGCAGACAAATGTCATATGCATAGCTATGCCACAATATGCAGGCATATAACGGAAAAGGGAAACAGCAAATTCTGCCATTACAGAACCCCAAGTTATTTGGCCAGTAAAAGACACTGTGGTCTCCTTGGCAGCTTTTCAGACAACAACAGAATTGGTTTAATTGTTCAGCCATCCACACAAAACTTTGAAAACACTCTCAGTTATTTAACTACAGTATCTAGCATGTCATCTGTAGACCAGTTCCATTCTGATAGAGCACAAGCTGTGACAGTTCCATATTCTATGCATAGCAAACCTCCTGCCTTCCTGTAAATCTACCCATCTGGTATAAATTAGAGTCTTTCTGAAGAGAAGTTTTCCTTTTCTTTTTTTTTCTTTTTTTTTTTTTTTTTTTTTTAAATTCACCACATGACAAACTATAAATACACTCTTGATCCTTGGAAGCTGAAGCTGGACATGGACAAAATACAGCAATATAGAGAATGGAAAAGAAAGGCCCAGCATGAAAACTAAGCATGTATCAGGGAGAAAGAAATCCTGTTTTCCTGTTCCACATCTTCATACTCCCTCAACAGTGCAAATATAGTTCATATACAAAACCTTGGCATGGAAATTACTGGAGAGAAGCTCCATAGGGTTTGCATGCCAGCTTACCATACGGCTTTTTGAGCAGCAAATGTATCCTTTCCTAATGTTGCCCACTAGGAGCCATCAGATACAGGTTTAATGGCCCAACAGCTGTTGACACCTGTGAGAGCAGGATTTGGGTACTGTGGATGTTATGGCACAGGCAGCTCACTCCCATGCACCTGCACTATAGAATGAAGCCCTATGTCTTGGGCAACCCAGTAGGGAAATAAATAAATAAATAAATAAATAAATTTAAAAAAATAGTGCTTTAGCCAACAAATACAGGCATGTCTTTTTTTCTTGCAGAAGAGATATTGGTAAAGTGCTAAGAGATGTTTTGACAATGCTGCTAGTGGACTGCTTTAAACCAACTGTTTATCCCACAAGCTTGTTAGGCATGGAAATAGGAAAATAAGAAAAATACCCTTCCAGATTTAACTGTATTAGTATCTTATGGCCTCGGTCCAATGATCCCTAGGATCACTGTGTCAATAGTGAGCACTGGACTAAGCTCTGCACCCAGGCATTTCAGGATGAACACAACAAGCCCGCAATCATATTAATTTCTTGTGCCAACTACAACATGGATATTACTAACACAAGTGCCGGCATCAGGAAGTTGCTGAGCATCTCAGAAATAATTAATGACAAAGGCAATTTGCTAGCAATACTGCTGTCTGCCAGAGAGATTGTCTGAGGAGGCAGGAGCTGGCACCAGGGACAGGGACGTCACGCAGGGCGGATGGGAGGGCACCCCTATGCTGGTTGTGCTGAGCTGCCGATATCACTGCAGCATTTCCCAGAGGGATTAACACTTTCTTCCCTCTCAGGCAATGCAAACGTTAGCTGCTGGGGTCTGCCACCCAGACATCAAAGCCCTCAAGGGCACGTCTTGGAAAGCAGGGCTTGGTGAGCACCCAGCTGAGCTGCAGGGACCAAAGGGATTGGATCCAGCAGCTCACAGACAGCCCTCTGCAAAACACGGAGAGGGGAAAAAGGCCTGCAAGGAACACACAGATTTGTACAAAACATAAAATTCTATCTATAGAAGTCTTTTTCTTTATATCACAAAACCAGGTAGGGGCACTGAGTAGTACTACAAAAGTAAAAAAGTTGTACATTATGTGTATGAAAATACACATTTCTGTCCATATGTGGCTTGTGGTTTTGATTTCTTTCCCCATTGCTATCAGCAGTCACACATACAAAACGTGAGCCAGAGAGTGAGGGAAGATTCACTAATTCACAGTGCTATCTGCTGTATTTTTTATTTATTTATTTATTTATTTATTTATTTATTTTGTTCTGGTGTCTGACAAACTGTGTTGCAATTGTCAGGGTTTCTGGTGAGAGCAGCAATGCTTCTGCAATGTCACTCAGTGCGGACAGTAATGGTTTTAGTCTCATGAGCATTTAACTGCTGCAGTGCCCTTTAAACCAATGTGCTAGGTACACACATTAATATTTAATACTGAAAAGCAATATTAAAATGTGGCAATGCTGCACATAAATAAATGCATTTAACTCAATACAACTCCACCACATCTGAATTTGGCCTGCTGTGTTGACTTCTGCAATTAAAAACAGAAACACAAATAACCCAGCTACTTGAAGAAACAAACATACACAACAAATATATTGCCCAGGGGAAAATATACCTGAAGACAGAAAAAATAATTATATGGAAGAAGAGTGTTAGGGTATAACTTAAAGAAAAAAACATTTCTTTTAGGGTAGGGTAGGCATACCGAAAGTGCTTGAGTGGTGTTACAGTCATAATTCCCTTACAAAAGATGTATATTGAAGAAGGAAGGCAAAAGCTGGCTAGTGGTAAAATGAGTGAATCTTACCACAGATATCATCGGGCTCACTGCAGATAAACCTGGCAGTTTGGGGTCTCTCTCTTTTTTTTTTTTTTTTTTTTTTTTTTTTAATAAGCCCCTGGACCTTGAAGTTTTTACAGTTGCTGGCAGATTGGTTTCACACCACCTTTGTTGTATAAGGACAGGCTTTGAGTGCATGCATTACCCACACCATGAATGCTTGAATGCTAGAAAAACAGGATTCAAATTCACACTGCAGACAGTTAAACCAAGACCAGAAGAAGACCTCACCAGGGTGTGAAGTGCCATCAGCTCCCCAACAAGCATGATGGTCCCAGTGCTTCTCAGTGGCTTGGACACTCAACCTGAAAGAGAAATCCTGTAAAACTCAGCTTGCACAGTGACAAGAACCAAAAAAAAAAAAAAAAAAGAGAAAAAAAAGATCTATCCCCAGTGGATAGACTTCCAAAATGCCTTGCAGTCCATGTATTCAGAAGCACACCAGAGGGTGTCTCCAGCTTCCTGTACCTGACACACCCCCAACACCTCCCTGGATCACTGCACACCTTAATCTTCATGCTTAATACTGTTGAGCAGGTTCCAGTTTTGAAATAGTGAATTACTGGGAGGCAGAAAGCATTTCCTTAGTCAAGGAGCCAAATATTTGTATCTCACACTTACATTGCGACTCGCTTTCCACAAACCAAAAAACCCTCACAGTAAGTTATGCATGCAAGCTTTCACTATTGGCTTTTCTTGCCCAGTCCTAAGGCCCCATAGAATTATTGTAACCCCAAGTGGGTCAAATACTCCAGCTGCTCCAAATGTTGAGATATTTTAACACATGCAGAGATCTGTGGTCCGTGTGCGTATGCTGGAGATAAAAGTTGGGGGGTCTGATTGGAGCAAGATTGCAAAACTGAGCAGCAGTGTAAGATAAACTGTTCAGAGAAAGACAACACAGTAAGCAGCAAGCTTTTGTAAGGCTGGATTAATCAAAATGAAAGATCTTTCCTGCTCTAGACATAGTTTGATTAACATAGCACTGTGAATTTGGATCAAATTAAGGTGCAGGACAAAACAGCTAGGGAGTAAATGTGGACATTTTGGATCAGCATCTCTTTTTTATATATTTATTTAGCTACATCCAGCAATGGTCCAACTTGCTTTTCTGAGGAAGGAGATAGCAGTGGACAAAAAATGGTAGAGAATCATTCAGGGAAACCAAGCTACTTACAATTTCAGATTTTGTGCCCCTGTGTTATGATTCGGTACTTCCCAGGAGACAGGCTTGTGATGCCTTACCCTGTGGCACAGCAGCGCTGATGTCTCATGCTCAGTGACAGCTGCGAAAGTAAAATTTGCATCTCTTTCATTAACGGCAGCCAAGAGGAGTTATGTACAAATGGATAAAGTCACCCTCTGTCTGGTGTTGGAGGCTATTATGTCATTGCTGTTTGCCTAAATAACCTACCTCACTAAAAGACCACCACACCCTGACATCTATATCTAGCACCAACAAAAGTTTCTCTGCAGTTGTATTGCTGGGAATTGCTCCTTGGCAGGTGGTAGTGGGAAGTAAAACGAAGAAGTATTAACACCTGGGCCATGTAAAGGGGACAACCAGAAAAGGCCCTTGGAGGCTGCTGAGAAGGGACAGCCAGCAGAGGGTTAGAGCTGCCCATCTCCAGGATACTTTTGGGAGGAAGCATGTGCTAACTATTGCCTCAGAGACACCTCAAAAGAGGTGTTTTTGTGTGTCTATTCATAGTCAATTTTTAAAATTTTGCTTGCACAGGAATGAGCAGTAAGTTTTGTGTGGGACCGTGGTGGTGCCAAGTGTTTCCCCCAGCACAGAGATTCCTTTCTCTGGCCTGTCCTGACTGAAATGTGTCTTCACAGTGAGAGGAGTGCAAAACCATAGGAGCCATGCACACCCATGAGGCCTAGGCTTTTTACCCTAGCCAATTTACCCAGAACTCTGGACAGATGCTCTAGGGGAAAAGGAATGCTCTTTCACTACCTGCAAAAATAATGGCTTGATCCAAATCCCCATGCCTTTAGCAACACTTCTGTTGTAAGATCATAAGTCTTTTCCAGAGCTGCTTTGTTCTCACAGCTTTCTGGGGAAAAAAGTCCCTTCACTGGAGCCCTCAACAGTCTAGTTCACTATAAACGCTTTCATCTTCACATCACCACAAAACTGATGTCCTTGTCCTGTTCTGTTTTGCAGGCCTTCTCTCCAGGAGGAACCTCATGCTGTACTTAGGACAACCAGCACTCAAGCACTCCTCCCTGATCTAGGCAAACTGCAGAGCAGCAACACACAGGTTTTCCACAGTCCACAGGAACAGATGCTTCCACTGACAAGTTTGCCTTGCTCAGTTATTGTTTTTGTTGGTGCTTTCACAGGTCTCAAGTTACTGTGTTTTTGTCCTGTCAAGTGCAGTGACCCATATTAACCTTCTCCATGCAAATCAATCACCTACTTATTTGCCTCCACATGCTCTGCCTTCAACAGCGTGTTTATAATGATGACAGTTAGACACTCAGAAACCATATCATTAGGTCTTCACCTCAGAGGGCATTGTAGCAACTGGCCCACTTTTCCTCCCTTTATCTCTGTGCTTAAGGTTTGCCTTTCTCACAGATAAAGAAAAAGTAAAGGAGATGGAGAGGGAAAGAGAGACAACAGCTTTCCTGAAAACTGACCCATTGCAAAGTTTTTATGCTTAGGCTCAGCTGTAGAAGTAATTTCTGGTACTCATACCCAGGACTACAACTGCAGGCAATTGCCAGCCTTAGTCTTGGCTACTACATCTTAATGATCTCCCAGACTGTATCATGCTGTGGGGCTATGGTGCCTTGCATCTGTTGGCTGGACATGCTTGAGCACACACGCTTTGAGAGTATTGTATTTTAAATATGTCTTTGTCTTCAGAAAGAAAAAAAAAATGGCCAGCATGGAAACAAAACTTTAAAAAGAAAATTTTTGGAGGCAGGAGTGTCAGAGGGCAGGGAGAAGGCTGATGAAATGTGTGAGGCAAAAGAAAGAATTTTCTACTTTTTTACAGGTGTTCATTTGCACTGAAGTCAGAAAAAAATCAAATCAAATCAAAATGAATAAAGCATTAGGTAACAGACATTATGGCAGAATTACAATGTCAGAGCAGAGTTGCCTGGAGTATGAAATATAACACAAATTAGCCATCTGATTGCTATCAGGGAAGAGCACTGGTTCCTCATAAGATTCCTCCCTGCATCACTGACCCATTCATTCATGTGTTGCCTAATTCAGCACCCCTACCAATGGAAAAAGAGTCTTATACCCGTAAACTCTTATTCTTGTTATTTTTGTGCACAGGCTTGCACATGTCTGGCAAGGGTGTGGAGGCCAAAAAAAGAAAAAGAAAAAAAAAAAAGCACCCATATCTCTCCAAAACCAGGCACAATGTTTCTGTGGCAGCATGGGTGATGTGTTGAGAGCAAGGAAGAGTATAAAGTTGAGAAACACACACACACACACACACACAAAAAAAAAAAAAAAAAAAAAAAAAAAAAAAAAAAAAAACAGAGAAATAGGAAGCCATGTTTGATGGGAATATATAATTTTTTGACAACTGTCACCAAAGTTTTATCATTTTGGAAAAACAGAAGGGAGAAAAACCATGTCAGGGAACACCTTCAGGCTGGAAAAACCTAAATAATACAGCTAAGTATCTCACAGATAACACCTTTCTTTCATGCAGTCAGCAAAAAGTGTAGGATTCATCTAAAATACATGTTATTCTGAGATAATTCATGATTAATTTCTACAAATGATCTTTGTTCTCACACACAGTTTGTGGCAAATATTTGGTACTCTAAGTTGTTTCACTCTATTTCATCTGGCTAATGAACCCAAACCATGACTATTGTCAAGACAAGGTTTAAGCTTGGATTGCTGGAGTGAATTCATTCATCTACTCACCTCGAAGACTGATTTCATTTTCCCCACCCTGTTGCAATGCATTGGTATAGCCCTTATACTTCTGTAGAGCAGAGCATTGCCTCTCTTCAGAGCTGAACAGGGTTGTTTAGGATGACCAACACCCAAAAACTGTTAAACAAGAGGAAAACACAAGGCTCTGGGGACACTAACTAGACCAGCAGTTTGCAGCTCTAGGGCATCTCATGGACAGTTTGAGAAACATGGAGCTGATACTGCCCAGATCTACCTGGCCTCAGCTCATCAGAGGCACAAAACCAGAGCAAAATCATCTGCCGGAGAAGCACAAATGTGCATGTTCCACACAGACTAATATTTCTGCAGGTGCCTTTGGCAGTAAATTCAGCCTCTGCACTTTGCATAGGATCGTGATGAAAAGCTTAATACGAATAACTGAAAATATATGAAAAGTCATAAGAAAGGATCGTAGAACAGCTAAAGAGAAAGTAGGGTAAGGCTTTCTACATACTCTCCCATATGTTCACATGAAGAATGGTGTACTTTCATATTATGAAATCATTTCTTAAGCCCAGTTTAATTCATGAAATTCATTACACAACATAAGTCCAAAGAAAAGAGACTAATTTCATTAAAGCGACCTTCTTTGTTTTGAAAATTACTGGAAAAAGTCATTATCCAAGAGCTATACATTGCTCCACCATTAAAGAGCTTTGCAGGATTCTAAACAATAACTGAATCACATTGTGAAGAAAGATAAAAATTGCAGTTACAGTAAAACCTTAAATTTAAACAGCCATGAGTTTTTGGGAATGTTATAAGCTTTCATCATTCAAGGCCCACAGTGACTTCTCAGCAAATGAGATTATAAAGAAACTTTTTAGTGCTTCTATCAATAATTCTGCTATACTGTGCTAATTATTGTTCTTGTATTTACCAATACTTAGAAGACCTTTTAACTCTTGCGGAATGCTGTGTATGTACAGACATAACTATTACTATATTACTACCATACTATTATGATTAGTATAGCTGGTTTTAAAGTCAATGAATTAAAACACCCCAAAAAGTCAATTTCAAAATAATAATTTTACATTTGAAACAACAAATTTACATTAAGAACAAAAACAAACAAACAAACAAGCAAAAACTTCTCTTCCTATGTTGTTCTTGGCCTGAAAGATTTATAGATTAGTTAAAAAAAATGAGAGTTTATTTTCAGTTTCCTCTTCTGGGCTTGTAATAGGTAGATTTTACACTTTTCAAGTCATCTAATTCCTCTTTATTCCTGAAAGTTGCTTCTTCCTAGTTGTCATTATTTTCCCCATTAGTGCTGTGCTGCAGAAGTTGTACTCCTTTGGATAATGAGCACTACCCAGCTGCAGTGCTGGCTCTCCTGGCACCACAATCCACAAGGGCTTTGCAGTTATCCACCTTGGGGAGGTTCCTACTCACAGCATGCTGAGATAACAGGAAAAACACTAGCCTATATAATGTCATCTTTTGGCATCTCAGGCTAGTTATATCTGACACATTTATCCTGAACTAAATACTGTTTGTATTAAGCCAGTACTAGTCCAGTACATGGGATGTAAAGAGCAGACAGAGTAAGAAGGACTTCAGGTTAAACATAAGTTCTATTTACATATTTTAAGTGATCAGACTAATCTGCATACACATCTTGAGTGTGACAGTCACTAACAGGCCATAGCAGTTCAAATAAACCCCTTTAAAGGAGATATTACATTTCTTGGAAGGAGCAGCGAAGTGGTTCTGCAGAGATCTATAAAGATAACAATAAATGTCATAAGGTTTTACAGTAACTTCTCAACTATAAGGAACCATGCAAATGGAGCAGATCATACATTCTGACATTCTAACCAAGCTTCTAGCAAACCTTATGAATCTAAGCTTGTTCTTGCTAAGAAATGTGATAATAAAGAAGATGGCAAAGGACTTTAGTCTCTGTATTATAATGCTATTTATACCATTCCCTTGTTGATAGATTGTTTTTGTTGTTGTTCTTTTTGTTGTTGTTTTTCTTTTCAAGATTTGCACATAGCTGTGTGATGTCTTGAAAATATTTTTTTTTAAAAAGGTTAAAAAAAATAATAATCACATATTGCCTAACATAGTAACACAATATTTTTTTCAGATAAGAAAAAAAAATAAAAATGAAAGCTTGGCTCAGGTGCACATAATTTTCTGTGGTCACAGTTGTCTGAAGCCCTAGATGAAAGTATAGAAGAAAGTAAATTTTTTTCCTACCTGTTTCTTATTACAGGAATATATATATGTGTATATATATATATTACAGGAACATATATATATATATATTTTCAGAGAGGAGAATAGCATTGCAAGCATCTGTATCTGCAAAAAGTATGCTACAGCCAAACAGTTCCAACCCTGACAACATATTATCATTTGCAGATGGTTTTGGAATATAGCCTGAAGAAACACTCCATTTACAGATAATAGCAAAATGGGGTAAATATTTGCTTCTAGGTAAACATTCAGCTCAAATACTATATTATACAGCAAAATACATTATAGATAGTCATAAATTGATCCTAAAGAGCGTAAAAAATTCTGAATCACTTTTCTTTATCTGCCAAGAGTTTTGGAATGATAAAAACTCATTTGGTGAAATGTGAACATTCACAAATGCTCTCAGGAGTTAATTTTGTCTATATCATGCTGTTGAAAGTCTAAAAATACTTATTAGCTATTATAATTTACTTCTGAATATCAGGTCAGTTAGAAAAATCTGATCTTGTATAAGCTAAAGTATTTAAACAATAAATGTCTTGAAGAAGAAGTCAGATCCCAGAGTTTACTTTGGCAAGTTATGCAATTTATTCTGTAGTCAGGAAAGTCTTTGTGTGGAAGTACATCACAGTCAAACAGGAAAGTGATTTCATTCCATCATATATTTGGTCATGGGCATGTGGGCATGACTGCACATTACAAAACTGAATTAGCAATTGAACAGGCTAATCTTACTCTATTCTCTCTCTCTCTCTCTGTTTGTTTGTTTGTTTTGTTTTGTTTTGTTTTTTGTTTGTTTGGTTGGTTTTTTAATTAGCAGAGACCCATGCTAGTAATTGAAGGTCTTAAGCTTGATGACAGGCTGGAAAGCATTTCTATATACTTAGAATATTGAAGGCTGAGAAACACAGTAGCATCTGTACATGTATCTTTTAAGATCTTTGTACCATTTTCAGTGACAAAGTGAAAATTACAATGACTGAACTTTCATTTTAGAGAGTAGAAAGTATACTTTGGTAAAATCCACTTTGCAACACATACCAAAGAAGAATGAAATCACCTTACAACCATGACATAAAAAATAAATGCATCCATCTCACAACATGGGGGAGATCTGCCAGACCATCTTCTCTGCCTTATTCACCACCAAGAGCAGACATAGTCTCATTTCAGTCAGTCCACAGCAGGAACAAGTGGAAGGGGCAATGAAGCATCCTTTCCTTCCCAAGAAGCATCAGGAAATACTTTTCTATGGCTGGGGGACACAGCTCTTCTTCCTAAAGGCAGACAGCAACCCTATAGGCTCTGCTACCAGCAAGCTCCCTCAGCCATGAAGGCTTCACATTTCTCCCAGTCACGCCCTGCTGGAAGGACTAGGATAGGTGGGGTATCTGCAGACTGCTGTTTCAGAGCATCTCCAGGCCTCTACTGGCACCAATTGTGCTCAGGTGTTATGTTTCCCCTTCCCTCCTAAACCCTGAGGAAAAAATACTTTCTTTTGAGGTGGAAGATGATGATGTAGTTACACAGCTACTGAAGGTGAAGACATTGTGCTGGGTGATAGCTGGGTCCTGAGAATGAGAATCTTTAAAAATACTGCCCTATATTTACCTCAAAGGGAAATCAGTAAACCCTAAATTGTAGCTGTGGATCTAGCTTGTGGGTTTGGGGCTGGTCAGCCAGCTCCTTGATTTTTCTCTGAGCTGGGAGCATCCATGAGATTTTACACATTGCAAATATTTCTCATTGATAGTTTCCACTAATTGTGTTTTATCTTTACAAAATGCAAAACTGTGCACCCATGGTCAAAATCAGCAGAAGCTGGCAAGAGGAGAACATGGCATTCAACGCTGTGAGAAACTAAGTTGTGTTTTTGCACTAGAAAACTAATTTTCTGTATTCCAAGGTAGGCGTGTAGTCATAACAAGGAGAAATGCTAAGTAGGTAAGTAGACAGTAGAAGGCCTCGCTGTTCTAAAATAAGGTAGAAGCTTGAGGAAAACAGGATGAGCAGTGTGAGAACAGCAAAACAAAGATCACAAGTTCTCAAAACATAAGAAAGGAGAAATTAAAGGGTTGAAGAAAAAAAAATCTACATATATGGTATAGAGGAGCACTGAGTAACTTGTGAACCTGTAGTACTCAGGCAATGAGGAAACAGGGGAGGTGATCATGTATTGGGTAATAGGGAATAAAAGGTTTACTAAAATTTTGTTTACTAAATTTGTTTACTAGAATTTGTTTACCAAAATGCACCCCTATTTGCAGTATGCCTACCTTTGCAATTGTGAATAAAATAGCTTCACAGAAGATCCTGTCTGAAGAAAATTATTTGAGATTTTTTTCTCACATCTGCTGGGCAGGAAACCGATTGCTCTACTCTCTCTGGTACAACACTGTTTGTTGCCAGTAGACATAATTCATTCTTTTATGAGTTTTGCAGACAAAGGGACATTTTCCTGTGCAAGATTTACTATGACAGGTTTTTTTCCCTCATCCCCATACACTTGCTTCCAGTGGGCCAGCAGCGATGCTCACTGCCACAGCAATCACAACCACAGTCACTCATCTTTTTCCCAAAGAGGACTTTCAAAATGTGTCCCTGAAGGGGATATCTTCAAATAGCTTAGTCAGAATTGAATTTAGCAACTCACTTTTTGATCCTGGGACATGGAGAATGAAAGACTTGAGTCAGCAAGTCTTCTGACCATGTTCCTACAGACTTCTCCACTTAAAGGAACATCATTGACAGCACGAGGTTGGAGAGGGCTACTGAATAGTGACATTAGAGCATCTCCCCTCAAGTATCAGCAAACAGACTGGCAAGGACCACAGCTGATATAGAAATTGCCTTATTTAATTTCTATAGAGTTAAAACAGATATTTAGACCTTCTTTTGTTTTTATTTTTCCTTTTTTTTTTTTTTTTTTTTTTTTTTTATTAGATGTAGTGGCATATTAGAAAAGATGTTCCTTCCCTGGCAGAAGCACAGTATATCAATAGATCAATGTGTTTTCCACTGTGGTTTCTGTTACATCTAATCTAAAGCAGCGTTTTTGCAGATAAAATATCTTTCTGGAGCAAGGGGAGGAGGGCCTTTGGTGTAAGGGCCTTTTCTCCTCTGTTGTTATTCCCTGCAGCCCAGCAATGGAAGCTCACTGCAGCCAAGCCCAAATGCTGCAGCCAAGCACAAGCTGTCCCTTTGTTGGTGCTGTGCCCCAGCAGGGTTTGGAGCTGAGCTGCTGCCCAGCGCTGCAGGACACGTGCCCGCACGGCTGCCGCCAGCGCCCGACTGACCGGGAAATTAAAGACAAGGCTGTGACTCAGCAAAATGCCAGTCAATCCAGAACAGGCAAAATAATAGGCAAAACAAAGAGCAAACCTCAAGTAAACTCAAAGCCCAGGGGACAACAAACATCCGAGAAAAAAACACCACTTTTCTCTGGAAAGTTATTCTCCATTAAAAAATCATCATTCATCACCAGCTGTTACAGCAACGAAAATAAAAACGGTTATGAATGCATTAATATCTGAGAGGCTACTGCTTATTTCTGTCTTCTTACATGCATAACAATATTTAGATAATAGATAATAAATGTATTAGCACTTGACTTTTAGTGCTATTGTTCCTGCCAGCCCAAGATCCCCTAAAGTGTCTCCATAAAAGCTTTTCTGTGTGTATGCTTCACTAAAGCCTGGCTTTGCCCAGACCACCAGCTACCCTGTGAAATCCCAAGGCCAGAAAGTTTGGCTCATTCCTGATTTGAGATTTGCTTCCAGCTAGCAGAAAAAATTAAACTTCCCTATGTTGGGTCACCTTATCCAAACAGGAGGGACAGAAATGGCAGGGAGCATGTGGTTTGTCCTTCCTCTCACAGGTTGGTTAATAAATCTGTGAGCCCACTGCAGGGCTAGAAGGCAGCAAGGTGTAAACATGGGTGATATTTGGGAGCTTCACATCCAAGGACCAGCAGAAGCCAAAGACATGTCCATGCACGCAGGGAGGGTGTCTGGCCAGAGCAGTCTGGCTGTTAGCTTCCACCAAGAGCCAAAAGGCACACAGGCTTCACCCCATGCAGCAAAACATGTGAGCTTACTCCCATGCAGCACATAATTAGTCTCAGTGGAGGGCAAATTTCAAAATGTCATTTCCTGCAAGCCACACTGACCTATACTGGTTCAGAATCTGCCTTCTAAAGGCTCTCAAGCGAATATTAATGAATCAGCATACAACATCCTCTGTCACAGATGTTCTAGGTTATTTGTTTCAGCAGTACTCAAATAAGGAGCTGGGAGCCCACTGCAAAACATGATTGTTTCCCACCTGGGTACAGGGCAGCCTGTAACACTGACCACACAAATCTGGCTTTTGCTCGCTTTTTTTTTTTTTTTTTTTTTGAGCTAATAAATCTTGTTTAGAGTATCAAGTAATGAACTCTAAGATGAGAGGAAGCACCTAGGCTACCGAGAAAGAGCAAAGAAAAAATAAATCATGAGGAAAGCATTAACAGGATTGTTTCTTTTTGTTATTTTTAGAGTCTCATCTCAACCCTTCTCCTTGTCACATCTTGGTGACACATGGCTTGCATCAGCCTCCATTTCACATTACCAGTGGACAAAGCCAGATGCCCATGCCAACAACAATCACTGAAAGCTACCGCCTGGCTTTAGTACCCCCTACCCAGCAGCAGCTTGTTGGAAAACATCTCTTCAGAGCCTGGCAGTCTGTTGTGCTCAGAAGCATTAAAAAAGGGCACTGTTGCTTCTGTCCTCTCCTAGCACAGACACCTTGCCAGGAGGTGGTGCAGTCAACGATACATGCATGGTAGCATCTTTCACTTTTCCAGCTGCTGACTAGTGCCAAGAGTTTTCCTACATCTTCTCCAAAATGTAGGCAGCAGGGCTGAGCTGTCCCTGCCTCTCTGCTCATCATCTACCCTAAGTGATAGGATGGAGAGAAGGGAAAAAAACCCTGCACACCCCCCCCCCCCCCCCCCCCATTTCCATGTCTGCATTAGGTCCCTGCTGTGGTGCTCAGCTGGCAAGTTAAGGCCAGAAAGGTTGGCAAGCCCCATCCTGCTTCTGAGATCAGCTAACTTTGCAGGTGTGGCTGGTCTCCTGCTTGACTGCAGAAATGAAGGGAAAGCTGCAAAGCAAAGAGGGAACTTCAGTGCCGTAGGCAGCAGAGCTAAAACAGATGGTGGGATACGGAGTGGTGGGAGGTAGAGATAACCATAAGGATTACAGCAGCAAACCACAAGCCCTGACTGCTATCGAATAACCAATGAAGCAGAAGGACCGGTCTAAACCCAAGCGACACACTGGCTAAGGCAGAGGTTCATAAAAGCAGCGCTTTGTCGACACTTCCGTAAGGAGCACAGAGAGGTCAAAGAAAAGAGGTGGCTGGGTGCTTCCGATAGCCTACGTTTAAAAAGGATTTGTGGTGTCAGTTTCCAACCACCAGTTTAAAAAGCAGAGGCCTATTACCTCACCAGTGTGTGGGAAATTAGCCTGGATAATAGCCATTTATGCTAATAGATGCACAAATTCCCTCACGAAAGACATGCCCACCCAAAAAACGCCTGCACACCCGGGGCAGGGAGCAGCAGCAGATGCTTTATTCTCAGAGACCTGAAATTTAAGCGCGTTAACAACTGTGCATTGCTTGGGTCCCATTGACAGTAAGAGTCGTGGTGATTTTTATGGGAATCCTGCCCTCTGTTGACGCCGGTGAAACACTTCACCGAGGCGCTGGCGTGGCTCGCTGGGGTAGCTGCTTTTGTAAGGCATTCTCGTTTAGAAAAGGTTTGTTTGGTTTCTTTTTTAAAGACAGGTTTTGAGTGAACCTGTAACAGACATCTGACAAGGCTTGGGAAGGAATGAACTAACCTGAAAAAGCTTTCCTGGTCACTACTTACAAATAGAGGAAGATTTTTATGATAAGTTTAAACTTCACAAAGCATCCGGATTTCATCATTGTTCTTTCAGATATTTGTCTTCTCCACATCAGGATTATAACGGGTATTTTCTCCCGCCAAAAAAATCAGAGGATGCAATGAAATCATACTTGTTTTACCAAATGAAATACTCCACATGGCAATACAGAATAGCTGCGGCTTTTCTATTCAGTGGTGTTCTTTACACAAGGACCTCTAAGCAGGCTTGCCGTCTCTCAAGCATTTTTCGTTCTGCTAATCAGGTGTGCAAGGCTCTGTCTTGCCTTCTATCAGACACAGCACTACAACACCTGGGCAGCTCCTCCAAGCACTCTTTCAGGCTCCCTGACCTCTGGCCTTTTATGTCTAGACACTAGTGTTGTTTTCTTCAGAGAGATTTTTAGTATTATTAACCTCAAGCCTTTTCTGAAGTCTCACTGCTTAGAGCCAACATTCTCTTATACAGACTTTCTGGATCCCTTTCTTCTACTTACTTTACAGCACCGTTTTCTTTCCAGCTTTTTTCCTAGCTTGTCACACTCACAGCTGTAAAACACCCTTCCCAACATTCAGTCATAGATGTGTTATTTAATATCATCTGATTAACAGAAGTCATTATTTCAGGCACCAAGCTGAAATTTTGATGTGTTTCTTGGATTTGAGCTCCAAGCAGATTGGCAGCACTGTATGCACACAGACACATACTTGCATGGATAAAATTTGAGGAGTTCTATACAGTCTTGCTATTTCTGTCTCATATGTGAATAAGATATTTGTTATGAGCTTGAGACATACAACTTGAAATAAAGGTAATGTGGTTCAAACTCACATACTTTAAAGCCAAGACTCTGACATCTGCCCAGTAACAATACTGACTGATGCTCAACAGAAAGAGAAAAGTCCTACAAGTATCCAAGAAACTTTTGAAATGTTAATTAAATGTTGAAGTGAAGATTTTAAGTTGATGCACTTAGTCTGACCCCTTGTGTGCACTGCTGCCAGTGCCAGGCAAGTGACAAAGCAGTCTGTCACGCAGACGCACTGGCTTTCCCAAGCCTCACATTTTTGTCCACCCAGTGAAAACTGTTAACACCTAATGGCCAAAAGGAGAGTCCCTGGAAGGAGAATAACAGGGAAGGCTAATGCTTTCACCTCCTTCCCTTCTTCCCCCCTCATCCTGGGGCAGCTGTGGCTGCTGTTAAGTAGCCTGGGGCTCATCCTGCTCAGACAAGAAACACCAGGCATGAGTAACATGAAGGGAGCCAGCCTCAGATCATATTCCTGCAGATTCATCATAGCCCAAAGGGAAAATGAATATTGATTCCCAATCCTTAGAGACTGAAATGCATGCATATTTATGCTAGATCACCAAGTTACAACCTGACAACAGCTTCATTTGGCACATACAGTGAAATCCAAAAAAAAAAAAAAAAAGGATCCTAAATGGTCACCACTGCAATAACATACTGCAGTGCCACCAATAAAACCACTGGGAAGGGACCATCTCTCTGCTCTAATGGAAGAAATCTATTTATGGTATCACAAATATTTGTCAGCAGTGGCACAGGAACTCTGCATTAAGGGGCCTGCTCATAGGAAACAATATTAGAAACAACTTCTTGGCTTCTTGCTTGGCTTATCTTGAAAGTTCATGTAGAAAAGGATATAATCAAACAATATATAATCAAACAATATAAATGACCAATTATTATTGCAGAGCTCATATAATTATTTAAAATAGATAACTACAGCACATCATGCTATATTGTACACCATTAAATATATCAACTGTACATTTATACACTATATATATCTGTAGTAATACTTCACAAATACACATACTGCTTTATTTACAAGATTATGACACGAGAATAATATTTTGGGAGAAGGTATAATAGAGATAAAACAGAATTCCCTTATGACTTTACTTGAGAATATTATGTGCTTTCCCATACTGTGTAATATCTGTCTGATTTCTGCAAACTCAGATTTTCTTTGGAAGTCTAAAGATCTCATAGAATAATTTATCATAAATTATCAATTTACCTCATAGATTAATTCACTAGACTCATAGATTGGAAGAAAAGCCTTGAGGTCTCTAATCCAGTCTACTGAACTCAGTTCTCTGTCTCACCACCCAGGGGAGGCAAATTTGGGCATATTTAGGTGAAGTCCTCATTGAGATGAGAGGAAATACATTTTCATTCACCTAAAACTGCATTTTCAGTCACAAGTTCTGATTACTGTTGACTTTTAGGAATTTTGATTTTAAATATCAAATCAATTAATTTGATTAAACATTGGTTATGTTCACCTCTTCCTATTCTGGGCCCAAAATGGGAGCACGAGCACCTGCAGGGCACCAAACACTGTGATCTGTGTTGCTTCCAGTTCAGTCAAACCCAGGAAAAAGTGATTTTCTCTGAGGATGAGACTTCTCCCTGAGGCTAGAGAAGTCAGCCTCAGTAACATCCATCAAGAAGATACAGCTACAGTCTGAAAAACAGGATTCTTTCAAGTTCTGTGTTTCTTCAGCAGAACTTGCACATTCTCTACATCTGTATTGCCCCTAGTCCTGCATTTCCGTGCCTCAATGGGGAAATACACTTGGGGGAAAGAAATGGGCACTTGATTTATAACCTTTTTGGAGAAAGAACTGCCTTTCTTGTACTTTCCATATACCACCAAGCAGTCTGTCAGCTCTTATACTAGAGGCAGTTGTATTTCTAGGCATATATGATAAAGTCCTCTTGCCTTACACCAACAGCAAGCAGTGGTTCAACCCTCCTTTAAAATAAATCTCACTAATTTTAACATTGAGTTATTAGTGTGGGCCTTTTCCCTTGTTTCCTCTAGAACAGAAACTGCTACAGCATTTCTCCATCAACTGTACGTCTGCTCCTTGTGTTGTAAATGCCACAAATGTACATTCAGATTTCTGTAGAATTTTAGATATCTACATTGTGATTCTTTAAAAGGGAAAAAAATATCCCATGCAGTATTAATAGTGGTCATTACTGCAATGAGGAATTGATCAGAGTTTACTTTTAAAAATGTTGTTTTGCAGATTTTGGACCAAGTGCTGTGACAGTACAGATCCTTGGGGCTAGGCACAGGAGTCCATCACCTCCCATGTTCATGGGACCACACTGGCTTCTTGGGTCTGTAGGCTCCTGGAAAGGGTGTGGAACAGCCAGATTTCCCCCTTACATCTATATCAAGCACTTCCCAGTCTCTCATCCCTGAAAAAATAGTTGTGCTTTTCCTTGTAAAACTCTGATGGCTCTTGGATATGACAGTGATATGCAGCCAAGCATTCACACATATCTTTGGCATGTGACAGACCAATTAAAGTACCACCAGTCCTCTCAAAATAGGCATTATTTCACCCAGGTCTCCTTTTAGTTCCTTCTTTTACTTAAACTTCATTAAAGGCATAGGTGAATATCAAAACAGATGAATATCAAAATTGCCCACAACACAGCAATGCAGCATAGACAGTATGTCAGGGAGTGCAGTGATAGGACAAGGAGACTAATGGTTTTGAATTTAAAAAGGGCAGATTTAAGTTAGATATAAGGAAGAAATTCTTCACTTGGAGGGTGGTGAGACACTGGCACAGGTTGCCCAGAGAAGTTGTGGATGCCTAATCCCTGTAACTGTTCAAGACTCGGTTGGATGTAGCTTTGAGAAACTTGGTAAAGTGTGAGGTGTCCCTGCTCATGGCAGAGAGAGTGGAATTAGCTGGTCTTTAGTGTCCCTTCCAACCCAAACCATTCTATGTTTCTACAATTCTAATGTAACCATCTACTAATATTTTGCATTGCAAGTGCCCTATTAAATAGCACACAGACATGTCAGGTCTTGGTCTGTCTGCTGTCAGTTTTTCAATCAACAGCCACTAGATAAACTTCAGGGCTGATGGTCAGGAATAAGGAAACTTCTAACTTTTTGTTTGTTTGTTTGTTGTTGTTGTTTTTTAAGTTTGGGAGATGTTGGTTGTTTGGTAGGTTTTATGGAAAAAAAAAAAAAAAGAGAGAAAAAAAAAAAAAGAAAAAAAAAGTTTCACTGACAGGATTTGAAGCTGTTAGATTCTAAAGAAAGAAAATACTATCTCTTGTAACAGCCCAGCAACTGAGCTTGCTCGTTGCTCTCATCAGAGCCCAGCCTGGGGATGAGGGCAGGGACCCACATCCTGCTGGGGCCCAGGAACCTCCTGTTCCCATGGCTCTCTGCCTGTGATTATCCTTCTTTCTCCTTTGTTCACCTTCAGGCACTCTTGCATTCTCATTGCTGAAATTGCTAAAGTTTCTAAAATACCCACGTCCTTCCTAACCACTTCTGTCTTTTCCTCTTTCTACCACTCTATTGTGTTCTCTCAGCAAGTTTGCAGATGACACCAAGCTAAGTGGTGCATTTGATACAACAGAAGGAAGGGATGCCACCCAAAGGGACCTGGACAAGTGAGATAAGCAGGCCCATGAGAACCTAATGAGGTTCAACAATTCTAAGTGCAAGGTGCTGCACCTGGGCCAGGACAATCCCAGCCATGAGCACAGGCTGGGTGAAGAACTCACTGAGAGCAACCCTGCAGAGAAAGACTTGGGGGTTCTAGTGGACAATGTATTCTTTTGGGGGGTTTGGTTGTTTCTGTGTTTTGTTTGTTTGATTGTTAGTTTGGTTTTGGTTTTGCTTTGGTTTTAATTTTGGGGCAATGCAAATGCCTGTAACTCTGTTTTGTCTTATTTTGTATCAGACGTGTATCACTAATGCTATCTTTATATGCTTCTAGCAATTATACAGTTCACAATTACTATTTGAAAAAACATATTTTATATTTTGATAGCTGTAACACCCAGGAGGCATTTTAATTTGGTTTATAAAGGCCAAGTATTAAGATATATTTTTAAATGAAGTGTTACAATTCAGTAAACCTGTGTGCAGCTGGTAGCAGTCACATCAGCAAAAATCACCTCTAACACATAAGCTAACTTACAAAATTGCTGGTGAATCCCTTCCTTCCTTCCTTCCTTCCTTCCTTCCTTCCTTCCTTCCTTCCTTCCTTCCTTCCTTCCTTCCTTCCTTCCCTCCTTCCTTCCTTCCTTCCTTCCTTCCTTCCTTCCTTCCTTCCTTCCTTCCTTCCTTCCTTCCTTCCTTCCTTCCTTCCTTCCTTCCTTCCTTCCTTCCTTCCTGTTGCAGGAAGCACGGTCGAAAGCACGACAGACACCAGCAGAGTCAGATCATGCTTCACCATTTTATTGCCCGAATAGTCCAACTTTTATAGTGAATTTTACAGGGGTGGACAGTGTTTCACACAAGATTATTGGTCAAAAGCACTCAGACAAACCGTTAAGAAAATAACACCACCTGCAAGAAAAGAACCCCCCTTTTGATTAGAAGTTAGGAAAACAACCCCCTTTGTGCTTAGCGGTCACGTAGACCTAGTCCTTGAGGCCAGCTGCTGGTAACAATATTTTCTGAGTTCCTTAATTGGGTGATGTGGGAGTCATTGCAGTGGGAGCTTCTCACAGTTACTCTGGCAGCTTGGTTTGCTCAGCTACAGCAGGCCCTGAGATTTCTAAGGCCTACCCCTGGTTGCTTAAAGCAAGCTTAGATCGAACAATTATGCCAATTCCCAACAATTCCCCCGTTTTCTTTTTGTACAAGCAGTACTTGGTTTTACAGCAGATGTCAAATACATAACATAACACAACTATATAACTTAATCCTAATAACACTACAATTACTGTAAGCACTTAATGGTAACACAATTTGATAGTAAGTAACACAACTTAATAGTAACACACTTAAACCTAATCACTTGATGGTGATCAAAGGCTGTTCTTGACAGTCCTTGAGGTGTCACAGCCCACGTCATTGTCAGAATGATTATCAGGAATCTCTTCATGGTCGTCTTCAGCGTGTGCAGATTCTAAAACTGCTTCAGTCCACTTTGCAGTGATCCACTGGGTACCTGTTCCCGGCACCACTTCAAAATCCCTATAACTTTTTGCAAGTAACCCTTTAACCACATTTATCACAATACTACGTGTAATGATGATTGACACCACAATGAACAGAATCCTTAATCCCCCTTTGACTAATCCCAGTAACCATCTATGCATTGCTTCAAACAAATCAGTGAACCATTGATTGAAAGGATTGATACCATATTGACTCTTTCTCATGTGCTCTTTCAGGAAAGTAATGAATTTGTGAGTTGAAAAGGTCTAAACAGTACATTCCCTTAAATTTCTCCAAGTGGCTACTTCAAACAATGACTCCATACTAGTGAAACTTGATTTTGCTCAACCGATCACAACTAGCCCTGCTAGTTGCTTACAATTGACTCCCCGTTTTTCTAACAGCGCTGTAATAAATCCATTTCTTCTGATTTTTGCCGGCACCAATTTCCTATGCTTTTAGCCTGCCCTATGGTTATATCCCGGGATCCTGCACTGTGGCAACAATAACCTGTACTATGGTTATATTCCGGAATCCTGCACTATGGCAACAATAACCTGAACTATGGCTATATTCTGGAATCCTGCACTATGGCAATAACCTGCACTAAGGCAATAACCTGCACTGTGGCAAACCTGCACTAAGGCAATAACCTGCACTATGGCAATAACCTGCACTGTGGCAAAAGTGCGCTCTCACTCACACAGTACACAGCACAATCACACATACAGAGCACAATCGCACACCCAGAGGCCTCTGGCACATCTCACTCTCAATCATACCACAAGAACATAATTTAGAATGATAAGCAAACAAACAAGTATTGTCTCTCATTGTGTTCCTCGTGAAATGACTTGCAACACTTTGTTTTAAAACCTTACCCTTACACAAATACTTTCAACACAAAATACCTGGACATTTAAGAATAACACATACAATTATTAACACTCCAGTTAGTATCCCTTCAGCAGCTGAAAACATACTGTTTGTCTGCAGTTTCAGGAGATCTTTGCTCCTGTGGTGAGCGGCTGAGAGTGGAGTCCCCTCCGAACAAAACGCTCAGGGTGCACCTAGGGGTGTCCACACCACAGCCGATCCCCGCAGCCGAGCAGTTGTTACGTGCGGCCGCAGATGCCACTCCAGGCACTAAAATTGCCAATGCCGCTCTAGCTGCAACCCCACACAATTCAACATTATCATTGCAATCCGGTGCAAGCAATGCCCATTTATGTCTGGTGATCTCACACTACTGTAACAAGCTAGGAGCAAATACAATGAGTTTATCTAAGTAACATGGACATCTGATAGCATTTGCAGGGATACCTTGCCAGGCCCTATCCCCACAAATCAGAGAAACATCAGGAGGTAAGGCCAAAGCTGTACAATTGT
Organism: Aythya ferina; assembly: GCF_964211825.1. NCBI lineage: Eukaryota > Metazoa > Chordata > Aves > Anseriformes > Anatidae > Aythya > Aythya ferina. The sequence goes on from NC_140299.1 coordinate 27,861,455, forward strand.
TCCAAACACTGTAGTTGTTACCCCTTGTCTCCGTGCCATAAACCCCTAAACCCTGCTTAGCAGTGTCATTGTAATCACAGGTGTTATTTGTATTTCTGTACCCGTATGGCCCTTTCCAGGTTCCTGTAGCAGGATCCATCTGATAGCCATGGCTACATTCATATTTGTAGCCACCTTTCAGGTTGATACACATTTGACTACAGCTACCAGGGTTTTGACATTCATCAATGTCTCCACAGTTTCTCTTGTCTACAAACTCAAACCCAGCTGGACAGTCACATTCATTTATGATGCATTCCTTCAGGGGCTCATCACCCCAGTCCTTGCAGTCTCTCTGCTGGTTACACACTTTATTGATATCTATGCATTCTCCACTTCTGCACTTGAATTTGCCAGGTCCAGAGCACTGAATAACATTGTTACAGTTTGCTTCATCAGTGCTATCCAGACAGTCTCTCACACCACTGCACTGCCTACTCCCATGGACACAGTTCCCATCTTCACATCTGAACTGGTCTGGCCTGCAGGTCCGAGAAGGGCAGTTAATTTCATCACTTCCATCCTTGCAATCAGGATCTCTGTCACAGTCTTTTTCACCATCACATTTCCAGGACACTGGGATACACTGGGTTGACTGAGGACCACAGCTGATTTCATTTACCCGGCATGCTCTCATATGACACAGCTCAGCACTTTCGTCAGACCCATCTTCACAGTCTGGATCCCCATCACACTGCCGTCTGTTTGGCGCACACTGACCACTGTTGCACACAAAGTCAGATTCAGCACACGTCTTCTTCACACAAGCACTCTCATCACTGCCATCTGAGCAGTCTTCACATTTTGCTCTAACACTGTCGGCAGCAGTGCACAGGCCGGCGAGGGCGAGCAGCAGGCAGAGTGCCCCGCAGCGCGGCAGCGCCCGCCACCGCCCCACACCTGTGTCACTTATACTACTCCTATTACCCGTGCTGTTAGTGTCAGTGGCATCCTCCTGGTACCGTTTCTGTCTTTGTCGCCCCTTACTCTCCCCCTTTTCTTTTTGCCACTGACCATTCACCACAAATGGATGAGACACATGATTACTAGTTAGGAAAGAGAGTGTAACGTCTGCTATACGGCTGCAGGCAGTGCCAGCTGCAACCTTAGAAGCTGTTTGTGAAACAGCCTGACGGCGGTCATTTGGCGGTGTAATCTGCGTCTCTGCTCTCCTGCCCTGCAATAGAGCTAAATCGTCATTAATAGTCTGTAGAATGTGGCAACCCCACGGAATGTTATCCAGAAACATAGTTATAACACCGATCTGGGGACGAATAGTCTTTTTTTGCATTGCAAGATAACTTCTTATAAAAAGAATGCCAGAGAGAAGCAGCACAGCCGCTGCTGCCGCTGCCTCCATGGTTACGTCAGACAGGCTGCAGAGTCCTGATCTCCGCCCCTCTGCTCTGTGCCGACTCGCCACACGGTGAGGGTCGGCCGCCATTGTCCACTGACGCCTCTGGTCTCCCGTAGCAACTCGATCTCGGATGGCCCGTATCGCACCGCGATTCCGCGTCTCTCCGCGATTCCGCGTCTCACCGCAATTCCCTTTTCCGCGTCTCTCCGCGATTCCGCGTCTCACCGCGATTCCGCGTCTCTCCGCGATTCCTTTTTCCGCGTCTCTCCGCGATTCCACGTCCCGCCGCAACTCCGTTTCCCGCGGCCCTCCGCAAATTCCACGTCCCGCCGCAACTCTAATTCCCGCGGCCCTCCGCAAATTCCACGTCCCGCCGCAACTCCGTTTCCCGCGGCCCTCCGCAATTCCACGTCCCGCCGCAAAACCCCGTTCCCCGCGGTTTTCCGCGTGTCTCAGCGGGAATACCACGCCTCACCGTGAGTCCTGTGTACCGTGTTTCTGGGCCGGTGTCCGGTCCGCTCAAGCGCCGGTCGGATGGGCGCTCCGAAGTCCCGACGGCGCGGCGAGGTCGCGGCGCCGCTGGTCCCGGCGCCGCTGGTCTCCTGGTCTACCTGCGTTCGGATGTGCCGGCGCCGCTGGTGTCCCGCTGCGCTGCGATGTTTGTCCCGGCGAAGCTGCGATGTTCCGTTCGGGTCCTGTTCAGGTCTCAGCCTGTTCGGGCGCCATATGTTGCAGGAAGCACGGTCGAAAGCACGACAGACACCAGCAGAGTCAGATCATGCTTCACCATTTTATTGCCCGAATAGTCCAACTTTTATAGTGAATTTTACAGGGGTGGACAGTGTTTCACACAAGATTATTGGTCAAAAGCACTCAGACAAACCGTTAAGAAAATAACACCACCTGCAAGAAAAGAACCCCCCTTTTGATTAGAAGTTAGGAAAACAACCCCCTTTGTGCTTAGCGGTCACGTAGACCTAGTCCTTGAGGCCAGCTGCTGGTAACAATATTTTCTGAGTTCCTTAATTGGGTGATGTGGGAGTCATTGCAGTGGGAGCTTCTCACAGTTACTCTGGCAGCTTGGTTTGCTCAGCTACAGCAGGCCCTGAGATTTCTAAGGCCTACCCCTGGTTGCTTAAAGCAAGCTTAGATCGAACAATTATGCCAATTCCCAACACCTTCCTTCCTTCCTTCCTTCCTTCCTTCCTTCCTTCCTTCCTTCCTTCCTTCCTTCCTTCCTTCCTTCCTTCCTTCCTTCCTTCCTTCCTTCCTTCCTTCCTTCCTTCCTTCCTTCCTTCCTTCCTTCCTTCCTTCCTTCCTTCCTTCCTTCCTTCCTTCCCTCCCTCCCTCCCTCCCTCCCTCCCTCCTTCCTTCCTTCCTTCCTTCCTTCCTTCCTTCCTTCCTTCCCTCCCTCCCTCCCTCCCTCCCTCCCTCCCTCCTTCCTTCCTTCCTTCCTTCCTTCCTTCCTTCCTTCCTTCCTTCCTTCCTTCCTTCCTTCCTTCCTTCCTTCCTTCCTTCCTTCCTTCCTTCCTTCCTTCCAGAGATGCTTATTTAGCTACCTTCCAGCAGTGATGTTTCTATATGTATGTGATTAAACTGGACTTATAGTTCCCCTTGACTTCTTTGGTTGTCTGGCTTCAGGGCTAAAATCTGTAAGACCCAAAATTAATTTACGGTGTTTTTATTGCCTGAAATCTCATCAGTAAAGGAGTCCGAATAAGACTCCAGAACTGCTGGATATGTCAGCTCTGTTAAATAAACAGCATATGGCTGGAGAGCAAGTATATCTCAAGATTGCAATTTGAGCAGAGGTATCTCAGTGAAGATCTACGTTACCTCAGAATACTGTACAAGCCAAAAAAGAAGTTTACATACTGGGAAGGCATCAGTGACATCAGGGGGTATTGCTCCAAAATTCTTCAGCCTAATTGGAGGTGGTAAATTCTGTCCCTTGATTTAAGTGAAGCAATTCCCATAAGTAAGTGTGGGAACAACAGAAAAACAGAATCTTTGCACATCTACAATAAATGACCATGAGAGTACAAGGTAGTAAGTTTCAGTTTCATCAGCTTAATCTATCATAATCTATCACCATTTGCATGGATTTATTTTAAACACTTGATTTGTGAGCTGGTATTTTAAGCAGTGATGGCAGAATCATTTGATAAGGCTACTGCTGCCCTTCAATGGGAGTTACTAATATAACACTGGAATATAATTATTTTTCTTCATTATTAGAAACAGATTATTGGGGGGGGGGGAGGGAAGGGGGAGAAAAGGAGAGGGATGAAGAAGGTACTACAAAACAGAACAAAACTGTAGTGAAAAGTCTGCTGCCAAAAAGTAAAAAACCAGTAGAGCTTGAAAACATTCCTCCCCAAGCATTCCTCCATGCAGCGCTTGACAAAACAAACCACGCAGTTAGAAATACTGAACTTCCCTCTGTAAAGACCTTATATGGCAAATGATAACAGAAGGGTGGTTTTGGTAGTACCAATGAAGAAAAACTTTGGAAACTTAAAGCATTTTGGGTACTTGCTGAAGTATTGCAGCACTTTTCAATAGTGTTACAAAGCAGAATCTATTCTTTTGGGTGTAGGCTTTTGTTTATTTTCTACAATAGAAGATTTATTACATTCATTTATTGTACTGGTCACTTTCTGAGGCTCTCAGGATTACAGCAGAAAACCCAAAGCCTTCTCAGCTTTTTCTTGGCAAACACAGAGGAATGGGAAACATGAGCAGATGAGGCACAAACGGATTTCTCAGAGCATGTGTGTAGAAGAATATATGGCCACAGAGTCTGACAAGTAACACACACATAAAAACACTCAGTGTTACCAAGCTCATACTTTGGAGGGCATATTTGCCCAAAGGCTTACTGTATAAGCCAGTTATACTCATTTATTAAGGGGACAGGGGTAAATATTTAAACAATAGCCTCAGTAGTGTTAATTGTAGAAAAATATGGGACATATTAGGACATCCATTGAAGGTAAACACCCCACATGATGTTGAAATGAGGTTCACTAAATTGTCACAGTTGTTGAGTTTTCAGAGACTCCAGAAGTACAAATTGCTGTTGCTGGCAGCAGAGAACATCCCCTTGAGAAGAAGCAACATCTTGAACCTGGATGAAGAGGAACCACATCGTGACTGCACAAAGGTCACCCAAAACCTAGAAGAGGTAAGAGCAGACCTTACAGACATAACCCTGTCAACTCCAGATTTGACTCAGAGAAGGGGAGCTGCTTCACAGCTCAGGTTTTTAGAAGTGATGTTACTTATATGAAACATCAGGTATCACCCAACAACTGCGTAACTCTATCACGTATAATCATCAGGGAAAATTGAAAGAATGAAACAGGGCCTGAACCGTGCTGTATCTAAAATTTGTGTAGAAACCAGTCTGACGTGGCCAGATGTCTCACCAGTCACTTCAATGCACAGAAGACAGAGGCCAAACCAGATAGCATTAATGCCAGCTGAGGTACTATTTGGGAGAAATCTGGAGATTCTGAATACTTATGTTGTGGCAAAGACCAGCTTGTTGGAACGGGATAAAAGGTTAACTCGATGCGGTGGAGCTCCAGAAGAAGATAAAACCCTCCCAACACCAAGTTCAGCTACAGCAACCAGTGCTGTCAGAAGGGCAAATACACCTCTGTGAACCAGCAGATTACATGCAGGTGAAAGTACATGAAAGGAAAAGCCAGGTAAGCCCTAGATGGGAAAGCCTCTTTTTTGGTATTAACTTCCTTTTTCTGCAGTACATGTGAAAGGGAAAAACACTTGAATACATCACTCTCACATGACATTTGCCAGAACTGAAGACATGAAGGATCTGTTAAAAATTGGATTGGGAAAAAAAAACAAAAAAAAAAAAACAAAAAAAAAAAAAAAAAAACAAGCATGTTTCAAGGTAAGTGAAATAGACCCAGCATTAATTGTAATACTGTTAAGACTGTATCTACTATTAGAAATGCTATTGATCATTCTTAATTTTTGCTGAGAATTAAAGCAAAGGGAGAGATAAATGCTACTTGTTTATGAAAACAGACAAAAACAAACACAAAAAGAAGCAAAAAAAAATAACAAAGAAAAAATATTTTTCTGTAATCGAGAGCTGGCAAAGCACCATCTAAAATGCTGTTTGGAAATGGGAAATTCGATTCAAAACTGCTTGTAAATCAAGCAATTTTTACAAAACACCACAGCTATATTATCTTTAAGAAATATTCAAACAAGGCCACTGTAATGTTACATTTAGCAATACATTTAACTCTGTTCATTTTAAGAACAGAATTACAACAATGAAAGGGTGAAACTCTCCCTCTCATTTCCCTAATGGAAGAAGGGTCTCATGATGAGGACTAACCTTTAGTAACAACTTTGCAAATCTTCTCTTGGGTCCTGTTTCTTCCTTGGTCATAGAACCTTGTGAGTCATTTTTGCCTGTCCTGGATGAATATATCGGTCCATCCATGGTAATAATGTTCTGCCCCACACTCCACTCTTCACAGGTTTTAAACAGCTTGGCTCCAGGGGCATAGGGATGTTCAAACCTCTGTCCTTTTCAAGGATGGAATTTTTGTTTTCTCTTTCTTCCAGAGTGTCTTCTTGATGCTGAGATACAAGCCTGCTTTGTCCTCACAGCTTCACTTGTGCTGCAAACACTGTGCACTGTCTGGAGGGGAGCACGGTGCACAATGGCAGAGGTGCAAAAAGCCAGATGAGGACTACAGAGGGTCAGCTGAATGGAAACAAATCCCAGGAAACTTCTTAAGAGCTTACAGTGATACAAAACATACGTGATACAAAAGTGGTGCCCAGAGGCAAGCTCTGGCACAAGAGCAAGGCACTCCCCGATAGACATGGGTATGGGCCCTAGCACAAAAACATCAGTGGGATGAAGCAGAAAGCACACTGCACACTTATCCCAAGGCACAAGCACCCAGCTGTGAGTTTTGCTGCAGCTCTTTGGTGACCATTGCTATGGGTGGGAGTGCAACAAGGACAGCAAAAAAAATGCACCCAGGGATATTCTAAACAGCATATTGTTTAAGCAGGTTCCTGTCTATTTGCTTTCCTGATATTCAGCCAGGAAAACCTGAGCTTAAGCAAACTTTTGTAGGCAGCATTTTTCAAACTACTTGTTCATTTGATTATGGAATAAAAATTGGATTTCCATGGAAATGATGTCAGAGCAGACGAAAAGAGGACGTCATTGAGCAGCATACAGGATGCCAAAACTGACAAGTAAATATTAATAATAATAATAAATAATAATAATAAAAAGATCCCATGAGAGATGTCTGCATCTATTTTAGGGTCTTAAATGAGATTAAAACATGAATCAAATGAAGTGTGTGATCAGAATCTTCCACCCTGGGCCCCACTCCTGCTGTTTAAAAGCAGGCAATGGCAAGCAAAAAGCAAGTCCTACCACAAAGAGTTTTTTCTTGTCCCAAGCCTTCCCTGCCAGAGGATGACAGTTGCCTGAGCTCACAGACCCTCACCTGCCAAAGGCCATGTGGCTGCATAGATCTTTGGTGGTAAGGCTCTCCATTTCATTTTTATTAGTCCCAAGAAAATCCCCCTTCATGGTAAAAGATCTGCATATTTCTTCTCTTATTCCCAGTGATGCTGGAGATAAGGCACTACTTACACACACAGAGGTCACTTCAGCACTTAATAAAATGGTTTAGAAAAGTTAGTTTGCCCAGCCAGCAAACAGAAGCCTGACCACATGACACAGAGGTAGGAATGAGCTTGTTCAAACACCTATTGCACTAAGAAACTTTGCAATCAAGAGTTTACAAATCAAGCCTTTAGTGAAGCATGCAAGGTTCACTAGAAGCTGCACAAGAAGGACAAGGATTGGGCATCCCTGAGGTGGGGGAAGGCAGTCCTGTGGTTCATCTGTGGAGTCACTCTGGCCCCAAATGAGACCCAAATGACTGTCACCATTTTCAAGGTTCAGCTTCAAACAGAGCTAATCTTAGTGCAGAGCTTTCTATGAGAGGCAAAGCTGATATTACAAGAGCTGCTGTATCAAGAAAATCAAGATACCTGCAGAGGACAGAAGTAAGGAAACTAGAAATGTTTCCATCTGAGCATATATTACATACAAGTACAGCAAAACACTGCACGCCATAAGTTCTGATACCTCGCACTGGTGGTTAATGCACCTGCTCACGTATTCTTTTAAATCCAGCAAGTCAGTGCCTGTAGAGTGGCTCTCGCTTGTCAGAGACATAGGATGGTGGCAGCTGGTTCTTCTCCTTTCTTTTTAAATATTTTATAATGTTGTGCTAGGTGAACTTCTATCAGCTTCTGCATGCACACAGCTATTGCATGGCAATATTTATAAAAATAAGTGTATATGGTACTGAAATCATCCCAGTTTGAGGTCACCTTGCCCTAGCTCTGAAACCAAGTTTTCATATAAGCAGTAACTTCACTTCTGCAAGCCAGTAACTTACTCAGAAAACCAGCTAATGTCCCCTGCCACAGCCCCTCTGTCCCAATGAAGCCACTGGTGTGTACTCTCAGGGCAGCTTATTAGTGGCAGCAGTGCCTCAAGTCTTCTTGCTCTGCCTGCCAGGCACACCACTTTACCCTGTTTTTGCTCTTGCAAAATGCATCACTAGGTATGTGCCCAGAAAAAGCAAAAAACCTGAGTCAATTTGCATGGAGAATTGCCCCAGGGAAAGAGCAATGTACTGACAAATGTTAATCTTGAGGGTAACGTGCAACTTAGCCTTCATCACTGCTGTATCATGAACCTGTTGTAGAACCAAGCCCTCCTCAGGCCAAGGTCCTTGGGAGGCAGGATACCCTCACCCAGCACGCTGCAGAGATAAAATTCACGGCTTCTGGAGTATGAGAGCCTGTGTGTAATTCTGTCTTATATCCACAGGTGTCAGTGAAAGACCAATACTTCTGAGATGTCTGCAGAAAAAAAATAAGAGAAATGAGTGGAGTTACAGATTAACACAGATAATTCCAAGGTCATAGGCCCATTGCTGAGAAAACATGCAAGATAAGAAGGATTTCAAAAGGCACAGCTCCCTGACAACTCAGGGAAGGCCATTCCTGAAATGTGCAGGGCTGCACACACCAGCAGAGCAGTTCCTTACCACACCAGCTCTGGTGCCACAAAACCCTGTCTGATTTCTCTTTATTCCTCAGGCAAGACACCTCCAGTTTTCCCATCCCGCAGCTCCTTTCAGGCATTAACACAGTGTGTTTTCTCTTCCCTCCACTGGGCCTTGCAGGGAACTAGCCTCCTCCAAGTTCACCTTACCCATCCGTGATGGGTAACTCCTGCCTCACTTGTGCTTTTCCACATCAACCCCACCAAGCTTGTAGCTAGTAACTACAACAACCTCGGGAATGGGCAGGAGGTACTGCTGTCTGCTGCCAGTACCAAAGTGAGCTCTCTGTAGCAATGTGCTATGGCCTGGCATGATTCACCCCAGAGCTATGTGGAAGAAACCTATGGGGCATGCCCAGGGGCAGCTGGTGGTGAGGTAGGTGTGTGGGCTCCCGGGGAAGACCCTGCTCATGTGGACTTATGTACAGCAGGAGAGGGTGTGACCCATGATGAAATATGGTAAGTTTCCAAAGAAAAGTAACGTTTGTGAAATGGCTCCATTTTCCATCAAATGTAAGCAAGGGAAGAATTACACCATGCCAACTGCAGTATGTTTTGAAAACTTTACATCCAACTGCTCAGAACTACTTAGGGAGCCTCTGGAAAAGCCACCAGAGACTCAGCTGACATTACAGTCTGCACTAGTCTGTGCTATTTACTGGTAGTGAAGCTTTGCCATGTTTTGCAATTTACTCGTTACAACTATTTTGCTGGTTAGAACACCTAACTTCATTGAAATCTATACTAATCGGTTTAGTTTACCCAGTGATAAAGGTTTCTTCCGTTTCTGAAACTGGCATAAGCTACAATTATTCTGTGCTGTTCCACTGAGTTGATTTGGTTTGGGGTGATTTTTTTTTTTTTTTTTGAGGGAAAATGTTGTCAAATCTAGCCATACTCCATCAACCTTGCAGACTGGTCCTATCACACGGGAAGAGGTATTTGGTGCTCAGATTTGCATTAAAGACAACGAAACACAATCCCTGTAGCATACATGTGAAGGGGGGAAGACTCATCACCAAAGCCATCTTACTTCCATTCTGTGTCCCAGGCAAACTTTCAGAGGACCTTGAGTGGGTATGCAGTGTGTGACCATGCGTAGGCAGTGGTAGCTCCCATCTGCTTAAGGTTGTTCTTGAGCCAGCCCTGGATTTGTGGGATTTCAGGAAGCTGGTTTAATTTCAAAGGTGTTATTGCTGGAAATTTTACAGCTCCTTTTCTGGTGTGATTGGTTCAGGCACCATTAGGTAAGTATGAGAAAACCCCACACAAAAGTACAGATATTGGAGAAGCACAAAGCCTACTGCTTATGGGTTGTGAAGAGGAGGTAAGGTATGAGAGTATGGGAGGCTGAACACTAGGGAGCTCTCCAGCCTGGAAATTACAGTCACTCTTGCCTGTGTGGCAAATGGCCCTTGTAGTTGCTGGTGCTTGCTGATATTTGGGAAACTCAGTTCCAGCTAAATAATAAGTATTTAAGGAGTTATAATTAGATTTGTTTTACCTCTAGCAAATTTCCTGCATAATGAATCTTGAAGAGAAAACAAGCCTAAGTCATGCAGGAACAGGTAAGTACTGTGCAGCTTCACTCATGGAAAGAGTGAGTGTTGAATTTTCATGTTTTACTTTGAGAGGTTTGCTAAAGGGCTTATGGACTCTGCACTTAATCAGACAAGGTTTCTGATGAAGCGAGGACTGAGTTAGGATTCATGGATTGCCTGTGTTTAGGATAAACAAATAGTAGAGAATCTGTCAGCTACTGCTGGCTCTTGCAATCTGTGAACATATGCCAAGCCCTTAGCAGGGAAAAGTCACCTCTGTGCATGCAAACAAACATGCATGCCAGGAGACATATAAGCAAACTACATTATTTTGCAACAATAGGGTGTGATTTATTTTGCATCCGTGTTTTGGAAAATTACACATGCATGTACCTGAATGAGCTGCACACACTCTCTCACCCAGCATCCACTCTCCATGTATGTGTCATGATATTTGGACTTGAAAGGGTTCCTAGCGCAACCACTGCTAACAGTGCTGCTATTTACAAATCCACCACCAACAAGCTCTGGCAGCTCTCCCAGATGCTTTGGCTGCTGACACGACTGGCAGATGGTGTGCCGAGCTTGCTGATGCCCACCCTCTCCACACCCAGCAGTTGGTGGGCAAGGGGAGCCCCACCATGACCACCTGCCCACTCTGTCTGACACCTACCTTGGGTGTCAGACAGAGGTACCCCAAGGTCACAACTGTACCTTTGGGTACAGTTTGTGATTCATTGGCACATGGGCTGGTTCTTCTCCATTGTGTGTTCCTGTTTGGAAAATAGTGTTTTCTGACTCAGTAGTTCACTGTTGGGTCCATGCCCAGCCAGCAAGAATAACTGACACCACCCGACTCACAAGTTTCTCCAAAACCCCAAGTGAAAACTACCTGCTAATAACATCTCCCTCATGTGTCAGACTCAGCCTGTGAGAAGTGGGTAGGATACAAGCTGGTGATGTTCAGCTGTAGGATCAGCCCCAAAGCTCTGCAGGCAAACAAACACATCCAGCACATGATCTTTACGATATCTCTGCTGTAAGGGTGCAAGTGGAGACTATATTCTACACAGACCTTGAGGGTACACTCTAGGGACATTTACAAGAAGGTCATTATAAATGGCTTGACCCAATGCCTGCTGAGCTGACAAGAGTCTCTCCTTGTGCTTCAGAGATTTTAAAATCAGCATCCTCACACACATCCTAAGCAACCCTGATACAAAGACTCACACACTTGTAATGCACCGCTAACATCTGCCTCATTTCATATGAAGGAATTTTGCCAACAGAGATCCACAGACAGGATCCTTGCTAGCTAAAATATACATGAAGTCAACCAGAGGGGAGAAAAAAATAAAAATTTTTTCTTTGAACCCAAAAGCTTGTTCAGAGACACATTTTATAACAGTCATTTATCAATCACATACAAATAAAGACATTTCTCAGACAACTATGCACAACTTACGTGACCCAAACATCATCTGTCTAATTATTGTGAACTGATGGGAAAGCAAAATAGAGTCCTTTTGTAACCTGGCTTTATTCTTTTGCATATTACATAAACAGCATATGGAATTTCTCTTAATTCTTCTGTTTTTCAAGCTTTTTTCTTTCTTAGTTTCAAAACCAAAGCTAAGGCCAACCTTTGCCTGACTTCATCTTCCTTCCTACCTATCTATGTCCTGTAACTCAAACATGCATTCTCCCTTTCAGCTAATGAGCACAAATGTATCAATATGTGTGTGCAAAAGCTGCATTGCATCTACCAATAATCCATTATCAAAGATTCATTGATTATCAAGGTTAAAATCTTCCTCATAGAGAGCAGAAGAGAATTACAATTTAGCTAGACTGCATATTAGGACTATTGCTTATAACTCTGTTTGTGAAGGTGTTAGCCTCCATTATGTGTTGCACATAGCTAATGTCTTTCATCCTGTATTTAGACAGACATTTCTCTGGTTCAAGAACATTTTCTTTACCTCATGTTTATGCAGTGCCTCACGGCATTCACATGAGGCCAGAGTTGTTACATTGGAAACTGCATGGAGTGAAAAGAGGCTAGCACTGTATGGAAATATGGATTGAGAAAACACAATTTCAGGTTAGTGGGAAAAGTGATTGAAAAATTGCAAGGTAACATATTGTCAAGAACATTGCTTTCAAGTTGCTATTGAAAAGGTGATGATTAGGAAAGAGAGATGAAACTCTTGAAATGGGCATACACTTCTATAAATGACATTAAACAATTTAATTCTCAATTTATTTTGCTCACTGCAGAAGATAAAATACTCTCATGATTATGTTTTTCCAAAGCAATGGCTCTAGGCACACTAAAACAGCCCTTTTTTTTTTTTTCCCTTTGCCTCAACTTGAAACATTTAGATTAATTTCCATCCACCATGTTAAAAAAAATAATCTTAATTAAAACAAGAAATGTGAGGTGGGTGAGGAGGAAGCTTGGTTTAGAAGGCCATATCCTGCATACAGATGAGTAAATAGGCTGCAGCAGATGTGGTTTGCCTTTATCGCTGCAAGATGACTAACTCTCTTCAGATAAATATGCACACATAACACAACAGAGCCTTAACACTAAAGTTGTCATGAGCAGCTCAAGATGTTTTGAGTTACATGAAAGGAAATAGATCTCACAGTGACATCAGAAGTTGCACAGTCCAAAGATTGGATTTGTCATTGCACAGTTGTGAGGGAAAAAATAAAAAAATAAAAAATAAATAAATAAAAAATCATTAAAGTTGCATTACAAGAAAAGAGACAAAAAATAAAAATTTCTCTTCTATTCCATCCTTACCCCAGCTGCCACCCAAGGAAAAAGACTTAAACAGCAACAAACGTTCTTTGAACGAGTATGTTTGTGCTGTACATAGTACTGTGTGAGTGATAGAGCACTAGACTAGGTTGCCCAGAGAGGCTATTCTTCTCCTTGAAGAACTTCAAAACCCATGTGGGCATGGTCTTGGTCCACCTGCTCTGGGTGTCCTGGCTTGGCAGGGGGTTGTAACAGATGGCCTCCAGAGGTCCCTTCCAGCCTCAGCCAATCTGTGATTCTGTGGTTCTGTTTTTTTCAGAGATAAAAATAGAATAGGGTATATCGAAATTAAAATCAAGGTGTGAAGAAGAAGACACATTGGACAGGGGAACCCATGCTATTTATGTACTGCAGTGACCCCATCTCTATTTCTCATGATACATAGCCAGATTGGAGGATGTCAGAGAGACAACCATCTCCCTTTGGCACCACAGAGTTGAGACACAAGGAAGCAACACGCTTGTCAGTGTCATGAAAAGCTGGATAGTCCCTGGTTCTGGTCTGTGCTCACAGATTTACTCTTTACTTGTATCTGGCTGTTTTACTGTGAGATTCAGGCAGGTTGCATGTGGAGCCTCCCTCCAGGCCCTTTGAACCAGTGGACAGAAGGAGGCAGAAATACAGTGATCTCTATGAAAGGTCATGGTTGTCTAAAAAGGCAGAAGAAACTCATAGAAAAGAGGGAGGGAAGAGAATAAAGGCAGAAATGTACGACCAGAAGGAAGGGGGAGGAAGGTAAGAGACAAAAGGCAGTGATATGGGTCTGGAAACAGCAAAGCAGATAAGGAAAAAGGTACCTACTTTCTAAAAGTAGTAACACTTGCACCTAGCTCACTAAATATGTAGCAAACAATCCCAATGCATAGCAAAAGCTATATTTTTAGAAGACTTTCACAGCATTTAATAAAGCAAACTCCAACTGGCTTGCAGTCTTTGGCTGGCACCTTCCAGCATGAGCTGGGATATCTGAGCTGCCTGCAGCGTGGTCTGAATTAGATGGAAGAGGGCATTTGGGTTCAGACTGCAGGTCATTTCCTGCTCTGGATGCTTGGCAGGCTTATCTTGCTTGCTCTGCAGTCTTATTACTCATGAGAAGTGCGGCCAAACCCCAGGTAATGCACTGGTAGCAAGGTTTGTTTTACTCATAGCTAGTAGCAGACTTACAGAAGTGAGTCATGATAATCATCAACATTTTAAAAACGGGGTGCCACTGGCAGAATGCAATATTGTATTAATGGTGAAAAGGCAGTCCTCTGTGTTCTTCCCTTCTCACCAATTCATCTCATCTGCTCATGTCTGTGGCTTCTGGGATCTGCACCCACACCTGTGCTTGAATACTTTGATCCAAGGAGCAGCTTTAGAAAGAGAGGCAACTAGAGACTTGTCACTGTGCTAACTGGTACGGCACTTTGAATCATGGTACGTGTTCAAGATAAGAAATATCTATGGACATCTCTTCCTTCAGTCAGACCTTACACTATTTTCCTTCTAAGTAAAAAAACACATGAACAAGCTTCCATTGTGAAGTGACTTGGAGGATCCAAACCCAGTCCCTATTAGGCAGATTTCAGAAGTTCATCACCAACTGATAATCATCTCAAGTCTGTAGCACAGCCTTCAAAGCTCTGTTATGTCAGCAAGTGGATTGTTATGATCGTGTGAGCACCATCTCCTAAACTAGTGCTTCATGGCTGCCCATTTTACTCAGGCAGTACAGTGATTTGATTTCAGTTCACTTTTCAGTTTTAAAAATAATTCTACCAAAACACAGTATTAGGAACTTCCTGTTTTGAAAATTATGGGGACAGAGGTAAGAGCAAAAATGTAGATGGGTCATGACTCTGTATTTCTTTAATTGCAGAGAAAAGACACCAAGTCAAAAGACTGAAGGTGGAAATATTGAAGTACAACTGGGAAATAAGTTGTATGTTCTTATCAATAGAACAAATAATTATCATGTTTCTTAAAGAAAAGTAAATCAATCATCACTTCAGTTTTCTAAAATTAGGGTAGAATATATGTTTGAGATACATAGTATAGCTTCATCTTTTTCTGTTAGAATCTTAGAATCATAGAGTGGTTTGGGTTGGAAAGGACCTTAAAATCATCTAGCTCCTAACCCCCGCCATAAGCAGGGATGTTACTCAGTAAAACTGCACCAAAGAATAACTGAAGCTAGAAGGTGCCTCCTTGGATCATGTCCCCCATGTCCCCTGCTCAGAGCAGCATCAGCTAGAGCAGTTTGTATAAGACTGTGTCCAGCTGGGTTTTTAACATCTCCACTTATGGAGAATTCACAATATGCTTGGGCAACCTATGTCAGTGACCTCATCTACTCGGTCTTCCTGATCGGAAGGTCTATAGCAGATACCCACAACATCACTGATATTTGTCTGTCTGCTCATTTTGACTTAGAAGCTCTCAACTAGCTCCTCACCACTCCCAAGGCTCTATGCATCCCTGCTCCTAACACACATAAAGGGCAGATCCTTCTCCTCACCTTCCCAGCCTGCCCTTCTGAATGGGTGTCTATCTATCTATTGCAGTTCTCTGACCATATTAGCCACTCCCCGACACCTCTGTTAACCCAGTAAAGTCAGACCCATGTAACTCATACAGATTCCTAATTAATTCCTCCTTCATTCCCTATGCTACATGCATTGGTGTAGAGACACTTCAGAAGGGCACCCAAGTGTGATGACTCCCAGGAAAGGTCATGGGAGTGCTGCCCATAAGGCTGTTCCCTAGGTACTTCCTTCTGTACATGTTTATGCTTGAGGTGATTGTAACGTCCTTTCTGTTTAAATTCTACAGCTTTTTGAATATAGACTATATTGGATTAAATAGATGTTTTCTGGCTTGTTTGGGCTACTTCCAGTTTGTATTTCTATCACATTGATATGCATTTTTGTGTAGTTCATGATGACAATGATCTCCACAACCACATTTTCCAGTTTTATTTTACAAGGGAGCATGAGACATTAAAAAACAAAACAAAACAAAACAAAAACAAAAACAAACAAACAAACAAACAAACAAAAACCAGCTGTTTGGTATGTGCTACAACTTCCTTGAGTTCAGCTCATTCCTCTGAAGAGATCACTAAAAATCTACAAACCACTTGCATCCATCACTGTGGTGCGTGCCTCTGTGAGGAGCTGCACTCGTGCTGGTGCTATTGTGGCTGTGGGTAGCATGGATCAGTGGTGGTGGGAACTTACTTACGCCTGTGTTGCTGCTGAAAAGCTGTTTGTGAAACCAGACCATCACATGTGGCAGCAGAGATGCTTTGCTCTGCCTTTCTAGCTGTTTTTCAGCTGGCTCAGCTTAGCTAGTTAATGTCCTCTATGCATGAATAGGTGTGCTGGCATGCTGGAGAATAGTGGGGTGGGAGGGCAGCAGTGTGCTGCCAGAGGGATGGGAAAGCTGCAACCACTCAGGTTGCTTCTGCAGACACAGACATATGCTGCAATAAGAGTGTACTGCCAAAAAAAAAAAAAAAAAAAAAAAAAAAAAAACCTTCCCAAGTGCTGGCAGAAGTGCAGATTTTTAGTTTTTGTATCCTGTAAGACATTTCACAAATGCTTATGTATCATCAACCCCCACATATGTATACACATTTACATCATAAAAATCTCTGTGTTCAAACATGTTTTTTCATCCTTTGTGCCTCATAGAAGAGGATTTTTTGTACTACTTGCAATGTGAATAACTCATTAAATTGATCAGTATTGTATCACTTTCACTCAGAAGCCTGAAATAGCTCTGAATGGAAAGCTTTCATTTTCAGCTATTTTTTTACTAGAGCTGGGATATTTGTACTGTGGCCATTGTACTGAAATCCGATTAGCATACAATTCTCTAACTTCTTCACATCCTTCACATTCCCAGAAAAAAAAAAAAAAAAAAGAAAAAAGAAAAAAAAAAAAAAAAAAAAAAAAAAAACAGAAACGTAATTTCAAAAACCTCCAAAGTTTATCATTTGTTTGTGAGTATGAAATCTAGGGTATTAGGTGCAGACTTAGTGCTGAGGCTGTGATACATTTTTGACTGCAATGACCAGTAAAGTCTTTTGAAGGGTTTGAGCATTTTTCCTTTTCTCTCTTCTTTACTGCTCATTGTTTTATTCATGTACTTTGCAGAAACTGGAATGCAGCCAGTTTGTTACAGATAGTGCTATATTATTACTCTTCTCACTGTTTCACAAATTATATGGTTTTTTCTTCAGAAAGGAGGGAGGCAGGAGGAGTCTTTCTGGCACACTTTGATTCTAATATTCTTTTTTTTTTTTTCTCCTCCATTTGTGTGGGAAGGACACATGATCCTCAACCTCACAGGCCTTGTGAATCTCACAGTACCTCACTCTGTGGGGAGAAGCATCATATATTACTCTGACTGTACACAAACCAGAACCATTGCAATGCCTATACAAATGTACGCATATCGTGTATAAAATAATTGTTGACAAAAACAGCTGTTAATAGTGGTCTTAAAAAAAATAAAAATGAAAAAGAGAAAATACCATCAATAGAGAGTGGCACTCAGCAAGCATCAC
This sequence comes from Aythya ferina, assembly GCF_964211825.1. Taxonomy (NCBI): domain Eukaryota; kingdom Metazoa; phylum Chordata; class Aves; order Anseriformes; family Anatidae; genus Aythya; species Aythya ferina. Next base: position 27,878,936 of record NC_140299.1, read on the forward strand.
AAAGTTGGAAAGTTGGAATAATATAGGCAGCTATCAAACAATCACCCTTCCCCTAGCTTTTTCTGATACGACATAAACCCCAACTACTACTATTTGAGTCATGCATAGCTAAACTTATTCAACATCTTTGACATGTGTTATAAAGGAGGGAACCAAACTGAACACTATTTTTGACAGACTTGAAATTTTATTATTTTCAAAGAGCAATGCATCAGTGATAAAGGAAGAAGTTGATTTTGCAAAGAGAATTGGGTAATAGGGAGGAAAACTTCAGAGATCTGAAAAAAAAAAAAAAAAAAGAAAAAAAGAAAACAAAAGTGGGGGAAAAAAAAGAGAAGCAAGCAAGAATGAGAGGTAGAGAGTAGCAATTATGTCTAAGAAATAATTAAACAAACAAACAAACAAACAAACAAAAACCTTACACATCATTACGCACTGTTTCTCCTGTGGGTTTATATTCAACACATATCCAGCAGCCAAAAAGTAAAGTTCAGCCTTTTTTTCTGCCTCATCTGCACAGATCTAGCTGTTTCTTCATTTGAATCCAGGAGCTGAGCAGCTGAACTACATAAGGGGAAAAAAAGAGAAAAAAGTAGTTCACATTGTGGCCATTTGAACACGATTGCTGCAGCAAATGGGAGGGAGAGGTAGAGGATCTGAGAAGTACACAGGCGGTGATTGTGACCCAGGAGGTACAAATATAATTTCCTGAGGGAGGATTATGAAGTTTATGCTGGCTGAAGAGACATACTATTATCCTGGAAGCCAAGTTCCTTCTGCACAATATTTAAGAGGAGCCAAGGAGTAAACATGCAGGATTTCAATTCCGCTTCTCATCCAAGGTTGTATCATTAACAACTCTGAAGGATACCCAAACCTACAAGTTCGAGGTGCTGAGTTGCAGAACCACAGAATAGTTAGGGCTTGGAATGAGGAACCTCTGGAGGCCATCTGGTCCAAACCCCAGGCCAAGCACAGACACACAGAGCAGGTTGCCCAGGACCATGTCGAGGCAGCTTTTGAAGAATGTGAATGAATGGATTGGGATATGATAGTAAAGGTAACATGTCAGGTGTCAAGGACAACCTACTTAAACGACCTAGGACAGGTCAGATGGATAAAAACTGTTATCAGTTCTGGAGAAGGGTGCTAGCTGGAATTGTCATCTGGGGAGAGGGAACTGGGGACAGAGCTCCCAAGTTAGCTGGGAAAAGGAAGCATTATCTGGGAAGCTCATGGGAAGAGTTATGCAAGTATACAGCTACAGGCCTGTATTTTTCTCAGCAAAAGAGAATGAAAATTCTGACACAATGAGTTGGAAACCAGGTTCACCTTAAACTTTTCAGGTAAAATTCTTCTAATAAAGCTTCTCATCTTCCTGCTTTGGAGGAAACTTGCTGAGAAGGAAAGAGGAAAATGGACATTATTTTTCTCAAAGACAACACTTGTTTTATTTAGAGTACATTATATGAGTTTACAAGACAGTAAACTGTAGTTTGGGTTCATCTATTAATACCAATGAGTGAACTTCCTAATTATTTACACAAACTGTCTTGGGAATACTGGACATGGAAACTAGTCACTGCGGATGAGCATTCCCTCCCTTTTAAGATACTTTAATGACTGTTACTTTTTTTTTCCCGCTTCTGATTGTGAAATTAATATGGGATTTCCCTCGTCTAAGCCTACCCATTTCCAGACTAATTTCTTCCTGTCTATTTTTGTGTATTTTTTTCTTGTGTTTCCATCACTTATAGCTTTATTTGTCCTTTATTCCCCCTTAGTTCTCACTTGATGATGATTAATAGACAGCAATGATGTTGCCTCTCAGCCTTCATTTTGGCAAGTACAATATGTCCAGCACTTCCATTTGCTTCCTGTGCAATGGGCTCTTGAGTCTCCTATTTGTTTAGAAATGCATCTGTGCACCTACTCCAGGCTCAAAGGATACATGACTGGGATAATGTAAGATATAAATGGTATTATAGTTGAGGCCATTATTGCCTTTAAGTACACATGTTAATGCTTTTCTGCCCCTGCAGGAGAGATCTTTCCTGATGCCTCCTACAGTCCTATCTTGTTTGTATTGTGGCTGTACCACCATTCTATGACTATCTTCACCAGTACCCCAGGTTTATTCCCTCCCCTCTGGTGAAGCCATATATATTCTCTTTGAATTGTTTATCTTGTCCTGTATAGAGCTGTTACTTCCTTGAGACAACACATTCAGAAAACTTGAGACAACACATTCAGTACAACACATTCCTTGCCTCTTCTGCTCCCCACTAAAAGCACTTTTTGATACTGTCTGTATTTACTCTTTAGTTCCTTTTAAATCATAAGGTCAAGGTGGAGTCATTGTTGTCTCATCCAGGCATTGCTTTTGATAGAGATTTATTTTCCCATAAAAGCTCCTTTTCCTTAACTCACTCTTTCTTCCCCATTTTCTGTTGCTACTTCTTTCTGTGATTGTGTTCTCAATCAAAAGTAGTGGCTCTCTAACCTTGTTCTTGAGCATCATTGTATCATCCACAAGATCAACACCTTGAAAAAATTCTCCCCTCTTCCTGCCTTCCCCCAAATAAATAAATAAATGAATAAATAAATTGTGTAACACGTTATGGTCTCACTGCTACTGGTTCTACTTTCATCATCACAAAGAGCTCTGATCCTACCCAGGTTTTCTAGTAGTAGGCTCATCAGCTATACTGTTTAAAATCTACAGGAATTTTATCTCCAAAAGAACAATGGTGGAAGAGGAAAGCAGAGGGCTGCTGGACCACAAGCACAGTTGCTACCTGTCTAGAAAGTCATCAAGGTCAAAGAAATAGCAACTGGAGTTAGTGATCCATTTCAACCCTATGACATACCTGCACCTCCATGCTGTTGCATAACAGGTTGTATCTTAGATATGCGTAGATCAGTCTGTACCATCTCCCTTTCCAGAGACAGTATTCACTTGTTATCTAGCTTCTCTCCCACAAGTGATGGAAGAGTTCAGCCAATGCTTACAAAACAGCCCCACCTCTTTCCTGCAGACAATGGTGACCATTTTAACTGACCCCTTTGCATCATACATTATACATGGTGCAAAGTGCTCATTAATCTTCTCTAAGTTAGCATCTGTGGTCTACAAAGGAGGTAGAGTTTGCATGTGAATTCAGTGGCACTGGAGATGTTACTGCATCCTACATATGTGAGAGCATCAAATTATGATAAGTGATGCCAGTATAACATTCTGTATCAGCCTGCAAAGAGAAGGGCAATCCTTCCTGCAGGCATGGGGTTAGCTGGCTTTTGCAGTTGGAGCATCATCCAACATGTGCATCCATCATGTGCATCTGCTTGTGGTGCATTTCAGATCCTGCAGTCAGCTAAGACATTTCTCCTTCAAAATTCAAGAGTATACCAGAACTTGTATTCCATTTTCTCATATAGGAGCCATCACTGTTTATTTTTTTTTATTATTTTATTATTTTTTTTTTTTTCCTTAAGCTCCCCTTCTTTTCATGCTTTCTGAAAAGAACATAGAGCAAACTCTTGCTCTGACTTTTGATAGCATTGATTTCACTAATTGCAAATGTCAGTACACAGATTATCCATTGTGGATTATATGTGAATTCACAGATTATCCTATGAATTATCCATTAACCTGCTCTCAGTCCTTCCTGACAACTCTCTGAGGTAGCAGTCTTGCTTTCACCTGTACCTCCTTCCATTGAAATGGCTTGGATCAAAAGGTTGAGGTTCCCCCACAGCCAGGAAATCTGTATGCATATTTCTCTTCAGCTAGCTTCATGTGGTTTGGAATTTTTCAGTATACTATTCTAGACCACAGATAGAGATAAAGAGCTATTAACAATACCACTTCTTGTTCTTCTTTTGTAGGTGTCTCATCACAAGTCATTCCATTGTGGCTAATATTCTTCATAACCTCTTCAACTAATCAAACCTCCTTCATCTCCAAGCTTGTGGATCTGCAACAATTTTATATTTTCTTGTGATTTTTCACATCTTACATTTGCTTTGTCAAATCAAGGATGCACCAAGTGTTGAAAATCTGCTCCTTCATAAATGACAGACAGTCATTCCTTCCTCAAACTCCTAAGAATCCAATCGATTCAATACAGAGATATCCAATACAGAACCATTTCAAACAAAAGTACACATCAAAACATGGACTGTAGTTATGAAAACAAACATAGATAATTGTCATTTCTGAGACCATGTTCACTCTTGAAAATGATTACTACAAATGTTTTGAAGGTTTTGTACCTAGGACCATTTGCTGTTTTTCTGAAACTCAGAATATTTTCATCATTTCTAGGGCAAGTTAAGATTACTTAAAATTCTAAAAAGTCACAGTTATAACAATTAATTTCTAATGACCTGTTTCTTTCTGACATTAAATTGTAGAGCTTAGCCAATCTGTTTGAATGACGTCAAATGAGGAGGATTTCAGGAGGTTCATGCTAATCACATTGTAATATTTAACCTCATTTGAAAGCAAATAGGAACTCTTGCTTTAATATTAAACTTTCCAGCATAGACAAACAGCTGGTTGTAAGCTCTTTGTGCTTTGTTAGAACAAGAGGTCTCAGCTGTTCCTCTAAAGTTCACTTTTAAATTGCTTTTGATAAAACTGATGAAGTCTTACAGCCAAGCCTGAAGACCTGACTTTGCTCCTGCTGCCAATGACTAGTAAGCATCTGTGGGAACACAATGTGCTTCCCTGTCTTCCTCAGCATAAAATTAAAGATTTAGAAAAAGGTAAATTACACAAGTGAACAGAGTAATCCTCACTTTTACTGAAGGAGTGCAACACCTTTCACACAGACTATGTCATACATCATATGTCTGAGCCTTGTTTTGAAGGACTTGTGTCAAGGCATATGTCTTGCTTTAATTCCTTGCTCAAAATCATATTTAAATCTCAATTTAAAGCAAGGAAGCTTAACCTTAAGAAAGCTGTTTTCTGTGTGAATAAAATTATGTAGTAGGAGTGGAATTTTTTATTTTATTTTTTTTAAATTGAATATAGGCTTTGAAAGGAAAAATAATGCTTTCACTTTTTCTCCCCTAGAACATTTTATCTCTGTGTTGTTTTGAAGTGTCATGAAACAATAATCAGCTAATTATATGTGATAGTACTGCTTTCTTTTCTTACCTGTTGATTACCTATCAATACCTGATTAGAGGTCAGCCATATCTTGTGTATGTAATGATGAATCCTTGAGACAAACCTGTCAGTTGGCATACCATCTCTGGTTTCACCACATGAAGAAGAGGAAGCTTCTCTCCCATGCCATGGATCTTTGTTAAGCAGAGCTGTAAAAGAGTTTCCTACTAAAAAGACATGCAAGTGCTGCCCCCAGGACGCCATGATGTAGCAGAGTTGGTAAAGATCAAAATGGAAATGGTCGCTCTACAAACCCTTTGACTCACACCACACGTTCAGTCACCATTTTACCTGTGGCTGTAGCCCTGAGTTTGGTGAGGTCTTGGTGTTTTATAAGCTTTCCTTTTTAGTGTGCATGTGACAATTTTTAACCCTTAATTCTACAGAAAGAGACATGATATCTCTGGCTTGATAATAGTGTGTATGCTGTTCACAGCTTTCCCAGGCTCTTGGGTATCATGGAAGATGTGATATTTTAAAGACGTGAACATTGGGCAAACACAGCATGCCTGTATTTCCACTGGTACATTCTTTCTTTGTAATTTTTCCTGACAGAAGAACATAAACCTACATATTATCTTTATATATATACTTCTGTATGTATGTGTATATATATATGTATGTATATATTTATTACTTTAACATACTATATATGTATATGGAAGTCGAGTTTTGTGGTTTTTTTTTGGCAGCAATAAATGGAAAAAGAAACCACCACATAGGCTGAGAAGTCCTCTTCTCTTCTCTTCTCTTCTCTTCTCTTCTCTTCTCTTCTCTTCTCTTCTCTTCTCTTCTCTTCTCTTCTCTTCTCTTCTCTTCTCTTCTCTTCTCTTCTCTTCTCTTCTCTTCTCTTCTCTTCTCTTCTCTTCTCTTCTCTTCTCTTCTCTTCTTCTCTTCTCTTCTCTTCTCTTCTCTTCTCTTCTCTTCTCTTCTCTTCTCTTCTCTTCTCTTCTCTTCTCTTCTCTTCTCTTCTCTTCTCTTCTCTTCTCTTCTCTTCTCTTCTCTTCTCTTCTCTTCTCTTCTCTTCTCTTCTCTTCTCTTCTCTTCTCTTCTCTTCTCTTCTTTTTTTTTTAAAGAAATTTTGCTAAATTTATTAACAGTGAGTTAAGGCAGAGATACTTTCACATTATTTAGGAAACTATCTCCTCTTGTGTGTGATCTTCCTGACTAAGCACCCCAAAACAACACTGTAAACTATTAAAATGTTATCACAACTATGTATTGCTTGAAATTTTTGCACCAATTCTTCCACAGGATTTGGAGTCTGGTAAGTAGGTAAGTAATCTCAATTTTCATTCTTTCGGTAAATAATCAAAACAGAATTTCTGACCGTAAAATTTGGGAAGAATATCTGGAAAATCTAAATACATGAGTTACAAGAAAATAACAACAACAAAAAAAATGGAGTATAAGTTAAAACTCAAGATTTCTCGGTGTCTTAAAACTTTGTGTCTAACTTCTGCTTATTAGTCACCCTATTGTTCTGCCCCATTCTGGTGTAGGCTATTTTCAACAGTTTTAGGAAATTTCTCAGTAAAAATCCTGCACTTGCTACTCTCAATCAAATCATTTCATGCCTGCTTCTTTAGATTTTTTGTAGAATAAATTTAACTCAATTACTTCAGTTCAGTCATATGTTCATGATTAACATCTCGATCTCATAAGGCTACAATATCTTCAAAGAAAAAAAGTAGCCCTGATTGGGTTCACAATTCTAGGTTTGCACAGATATCATCAAATTCACAGGCTAGGAACAGGTCTGTGAAATCTGATTTTGACGTTCGAATTGCCTCTGCTCTCATTCACTCTTAAACTTTCATATGTTCTCAAAGCCATTGTAATTAGTTGCAGGTATGATTTGGAAAGGAGACAGCATCTGCAGAGGTTGAAGTCATTTCCCATGCCCTAAAATGTAAATTTTAATCAAAACTAGAACTGATAAATAAAGGTCTATTGGCAAAATTGCACTGAATTACTGATAAGGATGTGCAATGTTCCTTGAGTCATTCCTTACCAATACATCATGTCAGCCAAGGTTAATAGAAGGGGAAGAATAAAACTGGTTTGAATTCTGAGCTTTCACTTCATAAAAAATAACACATTTAAGACTAGAACAAAACTGATAGTTTTGAAGTTTCTGGTAAAATATCACTTTTTACTAGCAGCACTATATGTGACTTGTAATGTGATATTATCTTTGTGCAGAATAGTCAGAGTTGTTAGTGTCACTGATAATCATCAGCCTTGGGCAAAGGGGGAGTTGAGCAGCTTTCTCCTGCTCATCTCTAGAAAGACCTTAGGGTGTCTTCCAAACCAGGCCATTCTATGATTCTATGATTCCACGATTCTAAGATAATGAGCTTAGTGAAGCACATGCTAAACATATGACTATAGTTCTCAACTCTCCACCCAAATCAAGATAAATGCTACACAATGGGAGGGAACAGAAAAGGCTAGGATATAAAGGAAAAGAGGAAAGTGTAGAAACTGTTAGTGTTAGGAAAAGAGAATTAGAAAAAAAGAAGAATGGGGGTTAGAAAGAATAAATTTGAGACCTAGAAGACACAGCCAATGCTCTGTGCTCTTTATCCTCCACCAAGACAGAGATACCTTCTTGGTAAGCTTTGTGCCTTCACTTTTTGGTAAGGAGTACCCAGGACAGCATTTTTCTAGTGTTATTATCATATATCAGCACTATTGTAGTAATGTATTTATTTATCAACAGTAATTTTCAATCTGCTATATCTGTTGCCTTATTAAATACTCACAACTTTGCAAAACTGTCTTAGCAAAAGTCGTTAGCAGGGCTCTGAAAAAGGTAGATGTTTGACTCTGATAAGCCATTTATCATGAAGTATTTTTATCATACAGTATCATTTCATATACAACTGCTTCTGCTGTATTCTACATATTTCAATTAAAATTTCCATATAAGTTTTCCTTTTAAAAATTTCTGTTATAAAGAATGTCCATTTAAGAATATTAATAACAATTATGTTCGTGTTACACAAGTTTTATTAAAATCTGTATGATTTCATAACTTTCTTTTTGAGTAGCACAATTCTAGCAACTGGTTTATGTGAAAACTGCCTTACAGGTTTCAACAGGATACAGGATAAGCATTGACCTTTCAAGTGAAATACTGATTGCAAAACAGACACAGTGGTCAAACCGCCCAGTGGAACATCCATTAAGTTCATTCTCAGTTGGACTTCCTAAGAAATGCTTTTTCTGTGTGTGGACTGCTACCTTTTGACCTTGGTCTTCAGCCAGTTCTACTGTGCAACCTTTATGCTGTGTTAGTTATTCCCTTTTCCCACCTGACCCTCATTAACAGCAACTTTCTTCCTGTTTTGTAAGACAAAAAGGAAATCTGTTCATCCAGCCTGATGCAGCCTAAGGTACTCATTGCCAATAAAACAGCCTAGCTGCAAAACAGTAGGGGAATAGAAAAAGACCAAGAACAACATAGAAGAAAATTTCAAGTGACAGAAAATTAGAAAATATAACAGAACACTGACTATTAAACTTATATGCATAAATTCCAGCCTCTCATCCTCTCTTCCTTCTTCCTTATATGCCTGCTATGTAAGATGCAGTACTTTGGAGTACAGTGTTATGTTCAGGGACAAGATAGCCACAGCTTGCAGACACTGAGTTGACTGATCCCTTGCAGAAACCTCCGAACTTCTACAGCTTGCAAAAATATGAAGACCTGTAAATGTGGAACAACTGGCGGATCTGCAGATTCCCCTGGCCAAGAGCTCCTTTACTACTCCTCCTTTCACTGCTGCTCCAAGTTTATCAAGCAAAGCAGTTCTTCCCCTCTGTGCAATGTGCATAGATTAGCCCCTGCCTTTGGTTCTTTTGGCAGCTATAGAGATTATTTTAACCTTTGTAACTTCTTCATTAGACATCTTTCAGAATATTTCTTCTTGACTCTAGTATAGAAAGGGCATATATCTGAACTCTTAACAGGCTTCATATAGAGCCAGAGTATTACTTCTTGACCAGCTTTTTCTATAGCAATTAACCTAGCTTATGTCCACACAGATAAGATGCTATCGTGCTCAAGTTATAAAATTAAAACATACAGATTAAAAAAAAAAAAAAAAAAAAAAAAAAAGCAAGAAGTAAGGGCTGTTTTCATCAACAGTTATTTCAGTGTGTACTATGTGGAAGATGAAAGAAAGTGTTACAGAAGATATGAATTGCAGTAATTACATAAGCTTTGGATAGCAATCATGAATAGCTAAGTGTTTCTACATGTGGATAGTCTGCAAGATCTGAAATTTCAAAAAACAACAAAAGTAAGGATGATGATTTTGCAAAGTGTGTTTAACACATTGGGAGAAAGTAAAAATTATACTCGAAAAATACCATTGTAAATTCATCTGGATCTGCTAGCCTGTGGGGGAAAACAAATTGAAGGAAGAACATCCATTAGTATTTGGAACAAGGAAGTACGAAGTAAAGGCGGTCCGGGAAATGGCCCTGAGCATGGTTTGGCCCCTCCTGGGCGAGGCGACCTCTGCTTTCATCTGTCACAACTGCTGGAATGCCTTTGGGAGAATTGAGTCTGTACAACCAGTGGCTGAAAAAGAAAGATACAAATGAAGAGCTCTAAAGATGGAGAGCCTAGTTTTTGTCTCCATTACGATGCTGAGCCTTAAGGATGAAGCATTACCTCAATAGTTTCACTAGTGAAGCACAGCAAAGCACCATGACACATATCTATTATGTTTTGAAGGTGTTTAATTGCCTAAATAAGATGTTTAATTAATTAAAGTGTTTAATTAAACAACTGGATTATATAATTAACCTTGCAACAACAAATGGCTCAGTTTCTTTTATAGATGAAAGGTGTCTAGAATCCTAAGCTCCAATTTTATTGAAAATTATGCTCTCATGAGAGAAAATAACTAAAATGAAGATTGAAATGATACAAATTCTTGATTGTTCAGCCTTTTATATACCCTTTCAAAATAGAGGCCACGTCTCTGGAAATTTTTTTAAGGTGGTTTATTAGCTGGGACAGATAACAACACTGATGCAATAGCTTCTATCTTACTGCTTGATATAAAGTACTGCATCCTGAACATGATGTTCATTTCGTGAAGTTTTTACCACATTGCAGTGGAACTTTCTTGTCCTTCCCCACACAGTGTGAACCAACTTTCACAGCCACGAGAGAGTACCTGTGTGATAACTGTGGCTGTGGTGGTGGGCACTGACAGCTCTGCAAGGGAGGCACAGTCTTCTGAAAGCAACTGGAGCAGGGATAAGCTTTCACCTTACAAATCCTAGCCAGATGTGTCTGCAGAAAGACATCAAGTCAGTAGTTCTTGAGTCTTACGTGATGGCAACTCCTGCCTGGGCACATGGCTGAATGTGAAAGGTGCACACATCTGTGCAAGTTATCTAGGCACCACCTCCCAGCTGAGCATGCAGCTGCAAGCAATGCATGCTTGCGTAACCCACCCTTTCCTCCTGGTGTACCAGTTCGAGGAGATGCTCAGACCTGTAGTAGAAACACAGAGCATACAGGTGCTCAGTTAGCTTCTCCATCCCTATGTGCTGTCAGTTTGACAAACCACAGCAACTCCATGACATCCTTCAGTGTCGCCTTGTCTTGATAAGACCAAGGCAGCAAGCAAGGTGATAGCTTCTCTTTGTGTAGCTCCGCAGACAGAACAGAGTGCAGCAGGTGTTGTCTCGGAATGTCCATTTCCCTCTCATGTCAAAGTCTGGATAAATATGGCATGAGTATGTCCAGATATGGATCTGTCACACAACCTCTCTATCATAGAATTAAAGAATGGCTTGGGCTGGAAGGGTCCTTAAAGATAATTTAGTTCCTATCCCCCTGCCATAGGCAGGGACACCTTCCACTAGGCCAGGTTGCTCAGGACCTTGTCCAACATGGTCTTGGGCACCCCCAAGGATGGGGCATCCACAGCTTCTCTGGCAACTTGTTCCAGTGCCTCACCACCTTCTGAGTGAATAATTTCCTCCTAACATCTGATCTAAATCTCCCCTCTTTTAGTTTAAAACCATTCTCCTTTAATATCTTAAGGAGCAAAAAGTTACTGTCTATCTTTTTTATAAGCCCCTTTTAAGTACTGAAAAGCTGCAATGAGGTCACCCCTGAGCCTTCTCTTCTTTAGGCTAGACAGTCCCAACTTTCTCAGCCTTTTTTCACAGGAGAGGTGCTCCAACTTCTGATCATCTTTGTGGCCCTCCTCTGGACCCACTCTAACACCCCACAACCTTCTTGTACTGGGGACCCCAGACCTGGGTGCAGCACTGCAGGTGGGGCCTCACAAGGGCAGAGCAGAGGGGTGCAATTCCCTCCCTCAACCTGCTGGCCACCCCTCCTTTAGTGCAACCCAGGATGCAGCTGGCCTTCTGGGCTGCAAGCACACACTGCTGGCTCATGTCGAGCTTTTCATCCACCAGAACACCCAGGTGCTTCTCCGCAGGGCAGCTCTCAGTGAGTTCTTCTCCCCATCTGTGCTCATGGCTGGGATTGACCCGACCACGGTGCAGCACCTTGCACTTGGCCTTGTTAAACCTCATTAGGTTCACATGGGCCCAGTTATGCAGCTCATCCAGCTACCTTTAGATAGCATCCCTTCCTTCTGTTTTACCAACTGCTCCACTCAGCTTGGTGTCGTCTGTAAACTTGCTGAGGGTGTACATGATCCTATGGTCTATATTGTTGATGAAAATATTAAACAGTAACCGTCCCAGGACAGAACCCTGAGGGACACCACTTGTCACCAGCTTCCACCTCAACAGTCATTGACTGCTACTCTTTGGGTGTGAACCCCCAAGCCAATTCCTTATCCAGCTAATGGCCCACCCATCAAATCCATATCTCCCCAATTTGGAGATCAGGACGTCATTAAAGACCTTGCAGAAGTCCAGGTAGATGACATTGGTTGGTCTTACCTTGACACCTGAAGCAGTCACTCCATCATAGAAGGTTACCAGATTGGTCAGGCACTGTTTACCCACAGTGAAGCCATGCTGGCTGTCTTGGATCACCCCCTTGTCCTGCATGTGCCTTAACATTGCCTCCAGGAGGATTCATTCCATGCCCTTGCCAGGCACAGAGGCAAGGCTCACTGGTCTTTAGTTCTCTGGCTCCTCCTTTCTACACTTTACACTTTTTAAAAATGGGAGTGATATTTCCCTTTTTCCAGTGTTCTCCATGTCTGTCATTACCAGTTCACACTTCTAATCTGTCAGAGGGGGGACACTCTCCTTGGTCCTTCTTTTCTGAGCATTGTACCTATAGAAACCCTTCTTGTTATTCATTGCATCCCTTGCCAAGCTCAGTTCCATCTGTGTATGCCCATCCTAGCTTTGAAAAAACTTTAAGATCAGGCTTGTGAGTTTATCTCCAAGGGCTGCTGGAACACAGCTTCCAGAAACTGTGCCGGCTCACAGCATGGATGGTGAGGGGCTGGGGAGCCTCCCCACAGTGGTGCAGGCAGATGAACAGAGAGTATGTGGAAAATGGAATTACTATTATTATTATTATTACAGAATAGCTCAGCAAGGGCTAGCACACAGTGCAGAACCCCTTAGATGAATGCACAGGCACAGCTCCCCTGTGTATCTATCAGTGTTCTGCTAAAATGCTGCCCCAACACGATGAAGGGCCTTGCTGTGAGCTGTAGGGTGGATCTCTGTCCTTACTGTGTTCCCAGGAACGTGGGATAAGATAGGAAAAGGATAGGATAAGATAATGGATGAGAAAAGATGCAGACTCTACATCCACAGGCGGGGATTTTAGCCATAGCAGGTGCGGATCACTAAGGGCAGGTGGAGGCTGGAGCAAGCTGCCAGTTTTGAAGCAGGATCAGAGCTCCTGACCAGCACGGTGACACAGCCTTGGATCCGGGACAACTGGGTGAGGACAAGTGCATTCCTGGAGAGGCAACAGGATCTTAGTTTGACCTTTCAGGGACATGCCAAGCATGCAGCACTGAGAACCAGGTTGCTATTGCTATACAAAATCTGCTAACCACTTCCCCAGCTGAAAGGAATTACTAGAAACCTGCAGCAGTGGCACTGAATGAAGCACAAGCTTCAGAGAGGGAGCTTTACTGAGCAGTTATCATTTCTATCCATCCATGAGCAGGCAAGACAATTAATTTCCCAAAATACCAGAAGTTTTCTTGCAAGATAACCGAAGCCAGAGAGATAAGCAGACAAACAATATCTGATTCCTGAATTGCATTAAATTAAAATATAAGAAGGAAAGATTTAACATTGTACAGATAGAGATCAGAGGCTCAAGATACCTAGGTGGAACTGTACAACAGTTTTGTGCATTCAAGGCACTCTGGAGATTTGGTGCATTTGAGCACGTCTGTGAATTGCTACTGCATAAGCTGATCCTGAGATATTAGTCTGTGATGTCCTCACACCAGAGATTCGAAAGAGCATTATCAGCCTAATAAATCACTGGAGAAATAATTTCCTTGTCAGCATAATTAAACAGAGAAAACACAGTACATGAAACTATGTGTGGCCATGAGTTTCAGGAAACTATGTGCAAAAATGAGTTTTGAACACCCAGATCATAAAAAAAAAATCAACTGGCAATAGAAAATATATCCAGAAGGACTTGTGAGAAGGCACTGGAGAGTGGGAAGCACTTGGCTCGCTTCACCTGGTTTATCACATCAGCCCCAGGATCGTTGGCACTTGCTCATGCCCTTATTGGCTTTGGAGGAGGCACTGCTCTTTTCCAGAGCTGTGCAGGTGGCTGCAGCACGCTGTCCAGGGTATGGGATTATTTCAGCTTTGGCACAGCTGTGCTCTGAAAGGAAGGCTGCCCCAAGTGACTTTTCACTTTTGTTGTGATTTAAGAGTGGTCCACCCCAGAAAAATCCTGTCCAGTGATGACTTTTTTACAGGGTTCGTTCTTTGTGTTGACCTTTTGATAGACCCTCAAGCTAGAAAGTCTTCACAGACCTTCTGAAAACTAAAGAAACACTGATGGTAGTTGGAGCTCTAATTAATTGCAACTTATCAGAATGCATGGCAGCTTTGCACCAGCTGCTGTTCCTTGTGGTTTGTTGTAAATGACATTTGGACAAAGCTAGGGTAGAAAATTGCAGTGCTAGTAGAGTAGACATGAAATGCCACATGAGATACCGTAGAGCTTTTATGAGAGGTAATGTGAGGCTTCGTGCCATGGTGAGACAAAGATGACCGGGTATTTCCAGAACTCCTGGATGGACAGAAATATCCTCAGAGGCCAGTCTCCTCCTGGCCAGTAGAAGAAAGGGATCTTGAGTGCCCCCCTGGAAGAGCCTGTGAAGAGCTCCCCCACCAGACCTGCAGGAATCTCACCAGCAGCAGGAGCTGGAGCCCTTCTTGTCTTGACAAAATTCTTGTAATTAGCTTTCATTACCCATACATAACCTGTTGCATGGTTTATCATGCAGCAGGTCTTGCATTAAACTCAGTAATACCATAAAGATTTTAGTCTGAGACTATTTTTTTGGACCAGTCCTCTGCTCTGCTTTGCTCACTGACTGCAATAGAGATTTTACTACACAGCTGGGCGTGGTCAGATTAATCTCTCCACCGAGGAAAATATTTATAATTGATAATTGATAATGTTACAAATAAGGTAGCATTAATAGACGAGTGAGGTTCTGATTATGGAGTTTGTTATTTCCTGTCAAAAATTAGTAAGTATACTCTCCAGGGGAGAATCCATGGATTCGGCTAATTCCAAAAACTAATTTTTGTATTGGAGGTAGCAGTACTTAGACCTAAAATCTGTGTTGGCATTTCTGACATATATATATATATATACACACACACACATATACACATATATACATATACATGTATATGTATATATATATATCAGTAAGCATCTCTATGAATTTTAGATGTTTAATTATACTCAGAAAATAAGTCTAGGTGTTTCTGTACAGGTTTAAGAACGGAACATTTTGAAAATCAGTTAGAAAGTCAATAAAAATTGATGGAAGAAAGAAGACAAGCCAATGAAAAGGAATGATCTTATGATTTAAATTACAAACAAAGTATGAGATTTTCTGTATGCCTATGTCATTTTTTTACATTATACAGTCTGTTTTTTCTATTTTCATTTTATATGATAAATTCATTGATGATATCAGGTTGCAAACTAGAAATCTATCCTTTTTTCAAAGGACTGCTAAAAATATCAAGGCAGTTGAATAACCTGTCAAAGACAAAAAAAAAAAAAAAAAAAGATCAAATTCCACTGGGATATGAAAATGCATGATTATGAAAGAAGTATGTTTTCCCTTCAAACTTTTAAGGTGAAGTTATGAGCAGAGTTTTGTGTTGCTTTCTTCTTCATTAGGACAGATGGATACGGAGGTTGTCCTTCATAAGCCAGCAAAGTGTATAAACCACTGCAAATTGTAGCATGTAATGA
Organism: Aythya ferina; assembly: GCF_964211825.1. NCBI lineage: Eukaryota > Metazoa > Chordata > Aves > Anseriformes > Anatidae > Aythya > Aythya ferina. Next base: position 27,894,574 of record NC_140299.1, read on the forward strand.
ACGCAGCAGTCCAGTAAGCGCTCCAGAGATAACAGTGGCAAAGAAGTGGTGCTGGAAGTTTCTGTTTCTTTCCTGTTAGTAGGTTTCAGATAACAAATTAATCTCAAAAGAGATTATGAGTATCTTAAAGAGTTAATGAGTATCTTAAAATTGTCTGCTTCTTGTAATTGTCCAAAGGCCAATTGATCCTGAAGTGTATAAAACACTGATGCGTGAAGATGAGAAGCAGAGCTGAGACAGCCAGCAAACAAACAACACACGGGAGCTCAGTGCTGTGTCTGTGGGCAAAGATGAAGTTCGTTTTTTGCTTCATTCGTGTTTCTGTGCTTTTGCTCAGTTTCTCCATCATTTGTCTGGGAGTCCTTTGCATTTACACCAGTTCCTCTGTGTGCAGATGCGGGAACAACAAGCTGGTTGTTTATTTCCTGCTAGCTGTGGGGCTCTTGCTCCTCGTGGCTGGTGTTTTCTGGAGCACAGTCCATGAAGCCATGAAATACAGGGGCCTCAGCAGCATCTTCATGAGAAATCCCAGCCTTAGAGACCTCCGTGTCAGCACCATAGACAGGTATGTGTTACATGTGTTACAATACAAAGTTTTCATCCAAAATAATAATAATTAAAAAAATCCATTGAGGGCAATTTTACTTTGCTTTTTTTTTTTTTTTTTTTTTTTTTTTTAACAGACATCGATCTGTATAATACACACCAGTGCATAATGTAAGGCTTATTTTTGAAAACAGGACAGGTTGCCCAGCATGGTGCAAATCCGTTCATGGGGAGAGCAGGTGCAACTGCATTGACATCTGTGGAGAGCCTGCGGGAGCATCTCTAGTTTCACCCCACGAGACAGCTCAGGATGTGCTGCTGCAGGCTGTGTTCTCACAGTGCTTGTTCCAGCCACATTGCTCCATGGTGTGTGCAACAAGCTCCCCATATGGCCCCAGCTAATGTTTTCTTGCATAACTGTCCCTGCTATTTCTGAGCAGAGTCTGGTGCTCTGAGAGAGAGAGTTTCTTAAACTGGTTGGTGTGAGGCCTGACAAAGTTTTTAACAGGGTCACTGCATACACATTACTTTCCCCAGACTGTTGTGGAAACCACATCAGAAACAGTGGCAATGGGTGCTCTGAAAGCACTCAGGGTACAACATTTGGCACATTTTGGTGAGATAAGCAGGAACACACAATGCATACTTTAAAAGTGTGGAAAACAATGATTATTGTAATAATAAATAAGTTACTAATTTAACCTACTCCAGACAGTGACCTCTTTTTTTTTTTTTTTTTCTATTTTTTTTTTCCAAATCAAGCTTTTCTCTGGCACTTGCTGAAATACTTACGTGTGTAAGAGTCTGTATGCCAGGGGTGGGAACTCGCATGGTGAAGGTTCTTCTTTCTCTAAATTTTGTGCTTTAATAAAAGATTTTGGAGAAGGACATAGGTAATGACCCCAGCTCTTTTGTGCTTACATATTGCACTGATCCAGCCCTGCTTAGGTTTCTACTTACAGCTTAAGCTTCAGCTAAACTCTGGAAATATGGCAGACCTCACCAAGCTCCCTGAGACAAATCGTGTTTCACCTCAGTGTACTTCATGTTGGCTTGCTGTGTTTTCAGGCCGGACTTCTACCCCCCGTCCTATGAGGACAGCACAGATCCTGCAAAGCAGACCTTCCCGTTGCCAGCAGCCCCCACTCCTAAGGAGCAAGAAGTCATCAACATCCCCCCGCCGCTGTACAGCGAGTGCAGTGCAGCATCCTCCAGTGAAAATATCGAGGGAGAGCAGCCCCCACCCTATGAATTGGCTGCTGGCCAGGACTCGAGCCCAGGGAGGGAGCCAAATCCTGGTGCACCAACACAAGAATGTGTTTGCTGACAGCGTGGAAGCTGCCAAGGGACCTTGGAGAGAGCGGGGGAAACCTGGACAGAGCTATGTGTTGGTGCTGCCTGACACCATACCACAAAGCTGCCCCGGAAAAGCGCTGACCATCCATCCTGGTGTTTGGGTGAATTTGGAGGGGTTTCAAAGCAGCAGGAGGGTCTCTGTCCTGCAGGGGTTTGCTGAGTGAGGAGGTGCCTCCTGTCATGGTCATGGTGCTCATTCAGCTGGGAACAGACACCAGAGCATGATGCCCTGTGTGGCCACTCGGCCTGCCTGCAGGACTCAGAGCTGCCACAGCGCTTATAAGAGCAAACAAGCTGTCCACAGCATTCAGAAAACCAGGCAATAAGGTGCACATGAGAGTTGTGTTCACTGTTACTGCACAGCCTGAGGGAAGCCTCTGCTGGGGGCTGCTGCTCCCCTGGTGCATCAAGGAGAGACCCCATCCCTCCCCCTAGGCATGAGGGTTTGCAGCTCTGATGATCTGTGCCTTAAAATGCTGCGTGAAATTGCAGATTCTTTGGGAAGAAATGTAACAGTAAATGGGTCTGAGAGCCAGAGTTTGTCCCTGTAAAGGTCAGTTGGAAATCATCTGTCGGTTTCATAACAGTGCCGTTTTAATAACAGTGCCGTTTTAAAGCTTGATACCAAAGTAGTTCTACCCAAAAGGCACAATGGGCTTTGCTGATGAATCTCTGATGTCTGATATTTTCAGCCTGATACAGAACTATGCATGCAAGACTACTAAACTTACAAAATCAAATGATATACTGTGTTGCTCCATTGAGAATCATACTCAACAGGAAAATAAATAAATACATAAATAAATAAATAAAGATCCCACTGCTTACTATTTTTTTTAAATGGCTAGAAATGAAAAGCCCAACTAGCTATTGCCATTTTCATAAAAAGTCCTAATGTTTTTCTGCCTCTCAAACAACAGAGGTAGTCTTGAGATAGAAACTGTTGCACTGTATCTTAGAAAAGTCAACCTCACAGGTAATACAAGTCATTTCCTATGCTGCTAGGTGGGTGCTAGTGATGGAGCTTTGTGCTGCTATCAATCTTAAAATGTCTTCTGCCTCACAAGGAGTTTTGGCTGAAAGTCCTCATCTGTGTTTTTATAACATTAGCTGACTTGCAAAATGTATTAACTCCTGAGCTTTTGTCTGGAATTTTTAACATTTGCAGTAATTGAGTATTTTTGTAGCATATGTCTTTGAAGCTACTTGTTTTATTTCTAGGTAATAATAGCAGGTATTTTACTACTGAATTCATGAATAAATTTTGTATTTAAAACTAACAATGTCATATATTTGCCTATAAGATACAAGGTGTTCATGGTTCAAGAAAACCACACAGTAGGAAACCTTAGTACACATCCTAACTGCTACAGGGACAACACTCATTACGCCCACAGCTCCTCAAATGGAATGGACAGTTGTGGCAGGAAAATCTGTTCAGGCTCATTCCTCCGAGCTGTCTCTAAACACAGTTGCTTCCACTGCTGCTTACTCAAGAGCTGAGAGAGCTAGAAAGAGGGTCCTGTATCCTGTTTCTGATAAAAGTGGCCTTGTGGTTAGAAAAAGAGTACCGGATAGAGGACAGGCTTGGACTCATCCTTCCTCTGCTACATGGTTCCTTCCTTCCGCAAAATCACAGACAAAAGCTTGCATCCAGTCCGCTGTAGTCTGTAATGCCAGATACAAGAAAAATGTTACAGAGGTTCACCCATTTGGACCTTCAACAGTGACTATAACCAGAGCCTTGTTTTTGGTTGCAAAAGCAGCAAATCAGAAGAGCTTCCAGATGCCCGGATGCCACAAGATAAGAAGTTTAACATTATGTTTGCATTTATATTAGAAATGCAAACCATGTTGGTGGTGGTGATAATGGCTAAGTCCAGAGAAGTGAGGAATTTTTTCTTCCAAAGAACTTCATCTCTTATGGGAAGGGCCTGTAAACCTCCACTTGATGTAAGGAGAAAGGAAATCAGGACAAAATGATGTGGAGAAACTGCAGGGAGAGGAAAATCCATGCAAGGCACGTGGAGGAAAAGGAATGTGTTAAAACAAACAGATATTTTTAAATAGTCTCTGAGATAGATAAAAGCAGACAAAAAATTCTATCATTATGTAGAGACTTTGCAAAGTTACTGAGAAGCTGCACAGCACAGTAAAAGCTAGAACACTGCATGTTATTTCCAAAACATCTGGAGTGAGGGTGTCATGTGTCAAGTGACCTTGATAAAGTCAGTCCAACATTCAGTTTACATCCTATAAAAACTCAGACACTAAAAGGAAGTGCACAAGAGGTGGAAGCAGGGACAGGTAACCACATGGAATAAGAAATGCTGTCTGATCATGGGATGTATGTACTGTGCTGAAAAAGTTGGGCCATGCCTTTACAAGGCCAGTCTTTGTTATCTTTCGGAAGGTTGTGGTGGCTGGGAGAGCTTCCTGAGGACTGGAAGAGATCAAAGGTCACTCCTGCCTTCAGAAATGGACAGGCTGGAGAACTGGCCTGACAGAAACCTCAAGAACTTCCGTGAAGGGAAATTCAAAGTCCTGCCTTTAGCGAAGAATGATCCCTGGCACCAGTACATGCTGGGGCCAGTGGACTGCAATGCAGCTTTACAGACCTGTGGGTCATGATGGACAAGTTGACCACTCATCAGTAATTCACCCTCATAGCAAGGATGACCAATGGCACTCTGAGCAGCATTAGGAAAAGCATCACCAGCAGGTCAAGGTTAGTGACCTTTCCTCTCTGCTCAGCACTGATGAGACACATCCTGGAGTGCTAGATCCAGATGGGCTCCTCAGTGCAATGGAAACATGGACGTACTGGAGTATATCCGGCAAAAAGGCCACAAATATCATTAAGAGATTGGAGCATTTGTCTTATGAAGAGAGACTGAGTGAGCTGGGAGTGTTCAGCCTGGAGAAAGTTTAGGGGGATCTTGTCGATATTTATAAGTACCTGATGGGAGACGAAGAAAATGGAGCTCTTCTCAGTGATGCCTGGTGACAGCATGAAGCAATAGTCACAAATTAAAACACACAGAACTCCATCACAACAGTCAAGAAAGTTTCTGTTTGCCTGTTTTACTGTGGCAGTGGTCAAACACTTGAACAGGTTGCCAAGAGAGGTTGTGGAGTCTCCTCCTTTGGAGACAGTCAACACTGGACTGGACACAGCTCTGGGCAACCTGCTCCTCCTGGCCCTGTGCTGAGCCAAGGGGTGGAGTGGGTGATCCTAGTTCTGATGGACTTGATAGTCCCTACCAACCTCAATGATTCTGTGAGTCTAATGAGCACTGCTGCCATCCAGGTTGTCTCTGAACACCACGTGCTTTTCATCCTGCCACTAACTTTTACATTGCTCCCAAGGGAAAATGCAACAACCATTCAGCCGTGCTAGGTAGTAAATCTGCTTGTATTTTATGACTTAGCTCATACCACATGATGCTGAAGAGCAGATGCTAGTAGTATGTACAGCAAACAGCTACGACCGTGCTCATCCCTTGAAACTGCTCGAAACAATCTGTTGCTTCCAGTCACATGTGCACTACACTCTCCTATTGTTTTCAGTAATTCATTCTTAGCTATTGTGATTTGTAAACTGTTAAAGTTATGTCAGCCACCATTTTATACTGTTCCAAGGTTGGCTTTATTTCCCCCCCCTGTAGACTATTTATCATAGATCATGACAGTAATTACTACAATACACTGTCAATAAATGGATGAGATTACAGACAATTTTCTTTAATATTGTATATTATTATATAATTCTTAAATTATGCTCCCTTGTATCTATTTCCTTTCTCTCTCTTTCCATCCCTCAAGCCCATTGTTGTGCTATTAACATTTTTCATCATCTCTCTGTTTTCAGTGGAATCCAGCAATCTGTGCTTTCTTAGTCCTCTCCTTCTACCTGCTGCCTCTTTATTCATGGGACCCACCCAAGCCCCATCTTGGTTAGCCCTCTACTAATATACCTTGAAATAGTTTTTCTCACTGATGTCTGTGAACTCCTCCCTCTCTATTGTGTTGCCAGTATATCTTCCTATCAATGGATACAGAAAAAATCTTGTTTTTGAAGACTGAATTACTGTACGTCAGTGCTAACACAATCACAGTCAAACAACATGGGAACCTTGCAATTTCCAGACCTGATAAAACTGCTAATTCAATAATAGCAACAGAGGGGTCTAGGTCTCCATCAAAAACCTCAGACACTGTGATAAGGCAGATATTATTAATAATAGTTTTCTTTCTACTAGATTTATACATGTATACGGTTTTAGGAGCCTTGCATCTTTGTATAAACACATGTATGTTGCTCCTTTTCCTCATAACAACATCCAACCATTCATCTCTTACATGAATAAGTAAAAGACCTGAGCAAACACAGCACACTTTGAGATAATGGCTACAGTCCTTCCCCAGAGACATTAAAGATATACACTGTACTTCAGCCTTACAAAGTTTTATGCATCTTCTTGCCCAGAAAAGCAATTTGTTACATTTTATCAACATTGCCAATCATCATTAAAAAGGGGCGGTGAGTGGATTTGGGGTTAGGCTGGTTTTGCTCAACAGTTATTCCAAGTCACACACAGTCTTTTTCTCCATTTCAGTACTGAGGCAAAACTGTTTCAGAACAAAGTCAGTACTGAACTTTTGAAACATACCCTTTGTTCACAAAGGCAGCCTTCACAAAAGCAGACTGCCATCTACTGCAGCTAGTGCTCCAGTAACTTTCTGATAAAAGCATAAGTATGATCAGACCACCATGTGATCAAAAATGATTACATTTTCAGAGAACATGTAAGAGATTTTAGAAGTTCTTGGACTGTCCCTGTCAGAACATCCATCCACACAGCACAGTAATTTGAATTTAAGTGTCATAATCTTGAGTATGTCTATGCTTGACCACCTGTAATACACTACAGTTAGGAACTCACTAGCCCACACCTAGAGGATTTTGATTTATAGGAAAACTGAAAGAATAGTTAAACAATTCTTCTCTAAAGATGACGATTCTTACATTCAAAAGATGTCCAAAGTATGTGAGAATGCCATGGTCTTCTCCAAAAAAAGGTCTGTAGAAAAAGAACTGAAGCCTTACAATTTCTTTTGGCTTATTGGAACACTTAATAGTAAGGTGAGATGCTTTGTGAAAACATGAGTGCCTCATCTGTTTAGAGTCAATTAAGTAGATAGCATATTTGTATTAAAGACAGTTTTATTAGGATGCTTGAAAGTGCAGTGTGTCTTGTTAACAATTGCATATTAAGACAGAAATACAGCATACCTCTTTATTGTGTACTCAGTGTCATAGAAATTTTTTGACAGAAGTGTTGAAAGAAATCAAAACAATTTCATTTGCTGCAATGTCATATAAATTGCACTAAAATTTGACAACCACAATGAATTGAAACACACTGCAAAGAGGCAAGTTGCACAAAGCCACCTTGACAAATGATACAAGTGACCACACTGTTCCCAAGGAAGCAAAGCTTTCAAACAAGTCACATGCATAAAGTGTTTGTGTTCTTATTCAGAGCACAGTACTGTAGCTAGAACTGCCATATCACTTCACAAGCAGAAAAATGCTGATGTCTGTATCCCCAGTGTCCTTCTCAGATTTATGCCAGGTCATCTCTTCTCTCTTTGTGCTCCCCAACATTTTATTTCATAATCCACTGGAACACAGAATCTAACAAAAGCTGAGTCCAGCTGGTGTATCAAACAAGTTATTTCTATTTAATTCATTAGTGTTTGTTTTCATTTCCTCTTCACTACACAATTGACTTACCACTTTGTGGTAAGTAGAATGTCACTGCTCCAAAGACTTAAAAAACTTCCGTAATAACTTCTTCATGAAAAACTGCTGAACTTTCAATGTTTATCTTTCAAAAACAGTAAGCACCAATATCATCTGCTGACATGAGGAATACTGCAAAAGACAGCCAAAATTCCACACCCAACATATTGCTGGAAGGACACAATCAGCTTCCATAGCACAACTGCCTCCCTCTGGAGGTAAAAGAAGAGTCTCAAAATTCAGGAGGATGTAAAGGCACAGGTCACATTGATATGCTTTAAAAGAAGGGTAAAAAAATATATAGGATGACCCTTTCTTTAGGAGCATGTGCAAGTGTGTACACAGCACTGCTGCCAGCGTGTATTTGTGAGCAATGGGAGAGACTGGTGAGGAGAAGTGGTGTCAGGTTAGTAAACACACCCTTTGCAAAGTTTAATATAAAGCTCTTAAGCCCCAGACTTGCTTTGTATGTCTCCATAAAGCAACCATAAGATGACAAGGTTCACAAACAATATTCACCAAACATGTCTGTGCTTTGCAACCTCTCCTCCTGTCTCCTTAACTGAAATTCCCCCAACCTTTACAATAGCATTCAAAAATAAGCAGTTTGTCTTTTCTGTAACATTGCTGGCAACATTTGAGAGTTAAGGCCTTTTCTGTGGTTATATTGCTATCTGAAATAAAGATATTGCAGGTAAAACAAAGAAGTCAATACACGACTGTCTTTGGAGATCGATGCAACTGAATATGCTCAATATCATATTGATTTTTTCTTCCCACCTCCCTCTATCCCCACAAAAAGTTTTAAAATCATACAAGGCACAAACAGCTAAAATGTTTCAGCAAGGTCCCGTCTCTTCCTTGCTGTTCCTCCTTTGGCCCTGGTTTAACAATCCTCTGTGGCTTCAGGTGATGACAGTGGGTCCCTTTCGCCCTGTCCTCTCATGAATCTGAGATATTTTCAGTGCGATTGCTATAAGAGGACTCAGCACAGCCTGAAGAGGAAGAAATGCAATGGATTACATAGAGAAGAAATATCAAGAGACAACTTGTATTTATGCATTCCCCTCTTTACTGTAACATTATATAATAGTAAATTATTAAGTGCAATTATAACAAAAAACCTTATGCATTTACTCTGTGTTGTACTTGATACACCACAATATCATGTCATTTAGTGAAGTGTTACACTGTAAATACCTAAGAGGCGCATAAAAGAGAAACCAGTATATATACCAAAATGGCAATGTCTCAGTGTGACAGGAATCTTGGAGCTCTTCTGAAATCTGCTGTACAAAACAGTTTAGAAATAACATATGTTGAATTATTTCTGTTCTGACGAGTGATGTATTAAACAGGATAAAAGCCACAGAAGCAGCATGAACTCTCAAGTTTCAGGCTACTGACCTTACTAAATGGCTTTATGTATGAAACTGCCCATATGAGTAAGTGCAGATAACAGCTGTGATAGTACAATATGAAAACCAAGTAAAATACAATTTTTCAAATGACAACTGAATCTTCTCTCAGTTAATTATATGGTATGGAAAGTTAAAGAGCTGAGTTTTGGCAGAGCTGAGTTTTGTACAAAAACATATTTTAAGAGAATAATACATTTTATTGCTGAACTAGGATTTTAATTTTCTGACCCTCAAAAATCATTTTTCCCCTGTCTCAAATAAACTACGTTCAGGTTTAAAAATCAAATCAAATCTGTGGCTCTGAAGAGCTTAACAGATATCTTTTTGCAAGCTTAATATAATTAATTCTTTAAATCAGTTTTTCACCTAACAATTTCTGATAGTATGATTTGCTTTATTGATGCAAATGATCAGATGGTTAAATAGTAGTGGGGAGACAAACTAAGTGTGCAGGCAGAGTCATGATACAACACCAACCATGCCATTATCAAGAGAGTTGATGATCAAACTTATTTGTGTACAAGTGTGAGTGGTCTGACGTTATTATTCAACAACCTCCACATTTGTAGATATCTATCAACTGAAAAATTATTAAACAGTATACAAGCCCATTAAACTCAAACTTGCTTAGATAGTTTAACACATGGAGCATGAATTTGCCTCGTGGACAAATCATGCAGAAATAAATAGTAAAATGTGCCAACGTATAGGGTCTGGATCATGTTATTCCTTCTTTCTTGCACCATGAATTAAGGAAAACTGAAAGAATGAAGCATCTGAACACTCTGGCACTCTCCTGAGAACCTTCTTCCATATCTATACTAAAAAGCATGGGAAAATTTAACAAAAAAACCTACTGAACTAGCTTTACTTGACTCTCATGTCTCAATCAACTAATTCACTCTGAAGAAACAAGAAGAAAAACAAAGCTCTACCCAGTGCTTTGAACAAAAAAAAAAAAAAAAATCAAATCAGTTTATGTGACACCCATTTACATAAACATTTTAGCTGCTGTTGTTTTGCCAAGTGGTTCCAATTACCATTAAAATATTCTGTTTCTTATATCACACTTGTCAAAAGAGAAAAGCCTATTTTAGTTTTGTCCTCTCATACTTAATTTAGCTACACTTTCTTCATCCTGCAGATGTTAAAAAAGTGCATTCTTTTTGGAATACCAAAAGCAGAGCAGAACAAGGAAGAAGAGCTGTATATGCCTTTTAAAAACTCCTTATCTCTGCAATGACCAGTTTACATTTCAGTTGCAAAATATAAATCTCAGACAGCAGTCATTTATAGTTAATATTAACCTATAAAGACTTCTTAAAGGTACTATCTTAAAGAGATCTTGATTTTAAAATACTTTCCAAATGCTCATTTTACTTGAGAAGTTCTAAAACCTTTCTGTTATCAGGTCAACTTGCAATTGCAATCACTCTCTAACTTTAGAACATATTTATTCTTTATAAACTATTTGTAAGGTATAAAATGTCATCCTCATGTCATCCTCTATGTAATATTTAAGAAGAGAACTGCAAATTAGCAGAACTAGTGACTTTAATCAGAAAAAAAATAAAAAAAAAAAATAAAAAAATTTTTGTTTTGTAAGAACAAATAGAAGTTATACCTCTTAAAAAAAGTAACTAGGATAATTAAGGATAATTATTCATATGAGAAAATGCTTCAAACATGCAGCTATCTAACGTAAGGCAAAACATTATTCAAAGCATTTTGCATGGGAATAGGCAGCAGCAGGACTGTGTGAGGTGTGTTATTCCTGCTTGGCTGATGCAGTATTTTAGCTCTCTGTGACCTTGTAAAAAAATTCTGTTCAACTACCTTTCTCGTAGTCAAACTAGATAAGATTTGTCCCATGATGCAGCTAGTTTATTAAAAGCTCAGGCAGGGCTGAAGTGTACCTGATTGCATGCTAAAAGGTCAGCAGGTGCCTGGACTTTGGCTTCAGACAAAAAAATTTCTCAGTGTGGTCAAGCATCAAGAAACACCTTGTTAAAACCTTTGTAGCACATGTTACAACTTGCCAACTTTCATCAAAAAATCATGCAGTTCTGATGCCAAATTCATAATCTGTTCAGACTTTGCCTGGAAAGCTCACAAGTCTTTTCTCTCAAGTCTCTTGCTTAGTCTGTGCTGAATTTCAGTCTTGCTAGGGAAAACCACATATAGATGAGTTTTACATAGTCTAGGCATGGACATTTTCCGTAAGGTCTTAAAATCACATTTGTCAATCCACTACAAGTCTCAAAAACAAGTTGCCTGAGCAGTTGTATCAGTTAAAAGAATTCTGCAGAACCTATCTGTGAAAAATAAAGCAGAAAACGCTCAGAGAATGGTAATAATCTCAGCAGGACCCAAAGCATTTTAATGAACACAAGTAACTACAACTCTCTTTGATGGTTCTCAAATTTTTGCCATGTCTTCTCTTCCTGCATTGATCTGCATTTTGCACACAGCATCATGTCTATCAGCATTATTTTGGGCTCTCTCAGCTTTAAACGTACCCAAGCAAATAAGCAAGGTGTAATAATAAAAACATGGGGTAGAGTTATTTGTTTACATATTGGCATTTGTAAAACATGAAGCACTATCCCATTTGTTCCTTATATTCTGGGACCACAGAGAGAGATAATGGAAAGCCACTTGAATTAGCCACTCATTAAAAGAATGCCCTGCTGGAGGCAAAGATCCAGCATCAATCAGCTAATCCTTGTGTGACTATTACATGGTATACATGTATAAGCATTTAGGCACCTGAATTACTAATAACCAAAAGGACACTCTGGACAGTAATTATTTCAAAACAAATGCTCATGCCTTGCTACAGATTTCTAAGCAGAACTGGCACAAAAAGAATTCACTTTCCTGGAACAATTTTTAATGCCTCAAAATTAAAGAGATTTAAACAAGTCAGTACAGTATGAAGTCATCAAAGAAGGGCTATAGTTTAACATTTGGAGCTCTGCCAAGATAGCAGATGTGCCAAGTGTTTTCCATCTTTGCATTCTCCCTTTCTAAAAACTGCTGTCAAATCCAAAATTCTACCTCTTCAGCTGCTTGTCTATCAGATTTGATATCAATTAAAGTAGTTTTCTAATTCCTCAAGGTAGCATTCAGAAAAACATGCTTGCAGATTGTTTTGAAGTCACCAAAAGCTGTTCTTGCTAGGTGTTGCTGTTATTGTTTTATAAATTATGGTAAACCTTGACGCTTCATAGGAATCCTTTTTACTCATAACACTTAAATTCATTCTAAGTCCTTCTCATCATTTACACATTATACAGAAGACAGCTCAGAGATCAGGGTAACTGAAATAGCTCTAAGTCCAAGAACAAGGACACAGAGGAATTATGAAATAACTCCTTCCTTTTTTACCTGTCCCTGCTCCCATGTCATTTCCCTTGTTTCATGTGACTGCTTACAGCTGCTGTTACCCCTTTTCAACCTGGGGCAGCAAAATCAGTCTTACTTGAACTTAGGGAAGAGAAAAAGAAAGGCAGAAGAGAGTGGGGAATCCCCCAAACATGTTTTGATGGCCTTACTTGCCAGAAGGATCTTTTCCTTTGGCTGTAATGTATTTTGAAAATCAAACCAATATGCTTACAAAGCAACACTTAAGTGACGGAAGAGACATATGGAATGGACTAAAACAGCTGCAAAGTGAGCTCAGCATTAGCAAGCACTCAGCACTAACCACATTGCCTGGCACCATATTGTATATCCTGCATATGGGGTAAATACACAGCTCATCTCAGAATGCCTGCCTGGTGGACAGATAGCTGTTGGGTCTTGTATTGCAAAAAAAGCAGAATTATTTGGAAAAGTTTATGCTACAGCCACCATTCTTAGAAGATCTAAGCAATGTGGATAACCTGGTTAATCATGGAACAGGCTGACTGGGTCTCTAACATCCACAGCACTGGTCGTGGTCATCTCATTACAATGAAGCTACATGTGATATGGGAAAAGGGAACTGCCATCTCTAACTAACTACTTCTACTGACTACTAACTACTGCTTGCTAACTCAAATAAAGCAACAGAAAGGGCCAAGAGGCCAGCTGTTCTGCCCCGGGCAGTAGAGGAGGGCATGCATGAGGCATGAAAAAGACAGGAGGAAAACGTATCCTGAGTGGTGCTTGGAAATATGTATGTTTGCAACAGATCGGTTCTTTTCTAGCATATCCAAAGAGCTCAGATTGAAGCTTAGGTTTAATGAACTCATTTCCTTGATTCAGGAAATATTTTATTATTACTATCACATGATTTATTTTTCCAAGATAACATGAAAACAAACTACCCCTTCTAGTTCCAACTTAGAGTGAATGTTGTTCACTCTAAAGCTTCAGGCAGAACTTGACGTTAAATTATTTGAATAGCATACACAAAGAATTTTGATCAAACTGATAGAAATCTCCACTTCCCACATTCCTTCAAAGAAAATCTATGAACAGTAAAAGCAAAACTTTATATGAACTCTTTGACCCATACTGTACATTTAATAGCCAACCAGAGGCATGTTAAAAGACCCAATGCTTCAAAAATAAATGAAGAGGCAATAACTCTCTAGTAAACTGCACTTGTGCAAAGGCGTTGTTAAGAACATTTTGATAGAACCATATAGAAACTTTTCAATTTATCTCTGTTAAATAATATTGAGCAAAAGGGCTTCCACGTTATTGATTCCAGTTCCATGCTCTGAGACAAACTTAGGTTTCTGAGTGATAAACAATCCCTTTATACAATCACCACATATATATAATCATACATAATCCCAATTTTTTTATATAGGTCCTTACAAAGGTCCACCTGAAAATGAGTTTCTGTTTTCCTCTCCTATTTGCTATTCAAAAATTTTTTCAGAAATTCAGTCTTTGATGGTGAAGAAACTTTTTATGTCAATGACTTTTTTAGTTGGCATGTCTTTTTGGACAAAGCACAATGAAACAACTCTTGCTCCAAAATCACTGTGTGGTTGCTGTTAATCTACTGATTCTTTAGGTAACTTGCACCTAATTCAACAGACTCTGGCTATAGTAATTGTAGCATTTGTGATTCACTGTATCCCAGTTAAGGAGTACTTCATATGGACTGAATGGATGTATGACAACACCTATTTATTTCTATTGCAATTCAAGTAATGAATAATAACATACTGTAAACAAAGCTGGTTAGTTAATACATAGAACAATCCAAATTATTCACTACACTCCTTCCGAGACGTTTAGCCTGCAACAACAGCAAAATCATGTTGTTGGAGAGAACACTGTTTTCACGAATAAAACAACTGAAAGCAATTCTGCATAATGAGTCATTTCATTTTTGGTCTTTGTATATGAATCTTCCTGTTTGGATTTTATCCAAGTTCAATAATGTATCCAGGTGGCTAGAAAAAGGACAAGTAGATATTAACCATCTGTTGGGATCCATAAATCGGGAACAACTAGTTGATCTGTAAAGCAAAGCTATAAATGAATTTAAAGGTCAAAAACCTCATATTTTAATTCTTTGTGCCCATTCATCTATTCATCTCTAGATTTTTCATCTGTGTTTGATTTAGCATAGCTATTAACTCTATTAAATTTTTACAAAGAACTATTCCAATGCATAAAGGTCCAAGACTTTACATAAAGAAGTTTGTTGTGTATTATAAAGCAATAAAACTCCAGAAATTGTTAGTTGAATGCCTATTTGACTGATGACAGCCCACGAAATCATCTTTTTTAAGAATATGTTCCAAGGTAGCTAGAAAGCAGCCTTCTAATGTACAGTGATGTAGTGCATCACCAGTGATAAGAAGCAGCAACAGACTGTTATTCCATTTTAAGGTGAGCATTCACATTTTAGAAAAGTGTTGGGCATTGTTTTAAATACTTGGTTTTAGCCCACATAGAACCAGATGCCATCATAATTATAAACTGTGATTTTAAAATGCTGACAGCAAATTGCTTTTAATGTACTTTTGCACAGAACTTGATAGTCATTTACCATTAATCACTCCTGATTTTTATTCCTGTTGATACTGGCTTGTAGGAGGAACTGAACTAGTCATGGAAATGGAGTAACCATTCCTTAATTCCCAGGTGATCATAAAGCTGCTCCTGCCAATTTCCTTGAACTGATCATAGAGCAGGCAGTGACCACAGCTATTCACACTTACCCATGACTTTGGACTTCTAATCACTAGCATGTTTTACTACTTTCCTTTGGACTTTTATGTTGTTGATCAAGCAGTTGGCTATGCTTTATTTGTTCCAAGGTGGAAAGTATTAACCAATTAATTGTATGAAGATGCTACTAAAATAACATTTGGGTGACCCTTACATTCATTAATAGCTACTGTTTGGCCCACACATGAATTGGAACAAAAGGCCCTTATGAGCCTTGCTTCTCTCTAGTTACAAGAATGCTCTTACAGAAGCTCTGAGGGTGGAAAGTAAACACTTACAGGCCATGAGACCTGAAAATCAGCTCTTAGTCTGAGAGTCGTGGAGACATAGATAGAATTGAAGCACAATGAGGTATGAAGAAAGCCTCACTTGAGCACAAGTCATTAAAGTGGCCCCATGGTGCAAAAATTGTGCCAAACAAAAGTCACAACTTCAAGCATCCTAAACAGTACTTCAGAGTATGTCAGGTTTTGAAACCAAACACATTCTGGCACTCTCCAATTAGTTGAATCTTGATGATATCAAGTTGAATCTTGAATCTTGATGATATCATGATGATAAGATTCTTGATATCATCAAGATTCAAGATTCAACTTGATATCATCAAGATACAATACACTTTTTTCAAATTGTATTCCGGACAAGTGTTGCTCATACAGCACCCTTGCTTCTTATGCAGCAATGGCTGCTCCACAAGCAAATGATAGGTACTGCAAATGAGGGAAAAAGAGTCACAGTGGAATGAGAACAAAGACATTCAAGCAATGCTATGACTGGTTAGCTATATACCATGTATATACAAGGTTATGCTAAAACATCACAAGCATTTCTATTTACTGCTGATTCTACACCTAGAACTGAATATTCTAGTCTGTCCAAATTGCAAATTTGTCTACCCAAGAAATCAGATGAAATGTGAGGTAACTAGGTCTGCCCCTTGCCTTCATTCAGAAGATATGAACAAACACACCAAGAAAAGCATATAAAACTTTTTCATGCACAATCTTCTAACATTTCGCACACAGAATCATTATACTTGGCTGAATAAGTAAGGCTACTGAGCTGTCCTAAAAGTTTAACAAGCTTGTTGATTTTATGGCATAAATCATATCCTACTTTCACAATAAGAACTGAGAAAAAGTTCACAGAAGAGGTTTCTTTTTTTTTTTTTTTTTGAGAAGTTTTCCCAAATTCCCATTATTTGACTTTTAAAATTACAAAGAAAAATAAATTCAATTGTAATGGTGCAGATGTACTAAATATGGGTGATTTCATTCACATTTAGAGAAACAATTTATACTAAACATGGGAATGTTTTCAATCACACCCTGTGGATAGCCACCTTGCTTATGAAGGGCATTTCTTACAGAATCACAGAATTTCTAGGTTGGAAGAGACCTCAAGATCATCGAGTCCAACCTCTGACCTAACGCTAGCAGTCCCCACTAAACCATATCCCTAAGCTCTACATCTAAATGTCTTTTGAAGACTTCCAGGGATGGTGACTCCACCACTTCCCTGGGCAGCCTGTTCCAATGCCTCACAACCCTTTCAGTAAAGAAGTTCTTCCTAACATCTAACCTAAAACTCCCCTGGTGCAACTTAAGCCCATTCCCCCTCGTCCTGTCACCAGGCACGTGGGAGAACAGACCAACCCCCACCTCGCTACAGCCTCCCTTGAGGTACCTTTGGAGAGTGATAAGGTCGCCCCTGAGCCTCCTCTTCTCCAGGCTGAACAAGCCCAGCTCCCTCAGCCGCTCCTCGTAGGACTTGTTCTCCAGGCCCCTCACCAGCTTCGTCGCCCTTCTCTGCACCCGCTCAAGCACCTCGATGTCCTTCTTGTAGCGAGGGGCCCAAAACTGAACACAGTACTCGAGGTGCGGCCTCACCAGAGCCGAGTACAGGGGGACGATCACCTCCCTAGCCCTGCTGGTCACACTGTTTCTGATACAAGCCAGGATGCTGTTGGCCTTCTTGGCTACCTGAGCACACTGCTGGCTCATATTCAGCCGACTATCCACCATCACTCCCAGGTCCTTCTCTGCCTGGCAGCTCTCCAACCATTCCTCTCCCAGCCTGTAGCTCTGCTTGGGGTTATTGCGCCCCAGGTGCAGGACCCGGCACTTGGCCTTGTTGAACTTCATGCAGTTGACCTCAGCCCATCGGTGCAGCCTATCCAGATCCTCCTGCAGAGCCTTCCTACCCTCAAGCAGATCGACACACGCACCTAGTTGATTTGTGAAAATCAACTTACAAAAAACAAGAAAAGATTTCTGCTTGAGCTTGCCGGATTTTTGAACAATAATTTTAAGATCAGATATACATGGTAAATTAACACTCAAACATCAGAACCACACAAGGGCAAAACTCATCGATTTCACAGAGGTTTGGTTTTAGTTCAGAGAACCATGTAACTTCTCCATCACCTGGCCAGCAGAGCTGGTCCTAAACACAGTTACTGTGGGCAGATCCCAGAACAGTAAGGCAAACCTGACATTGACTAAAAACCTTGAATTGTCACAAAGCTTGATTTGTTGCCAGATTTCTACCGCATTCTTTAATTTTAAAAATCCCCTCGCTCTTTAATCAGTACAGTGTAATTATAACTAAAAACAATTAAAATAATTAATTGAGAAATACTGCTGATACAGAAAACATTTTTATTTCTTCCCAGCTGATTCAGAATCAAGACTGAGCTTATGTTTGTATTCAACATGTTTAGATTCAGGTGGAAGAAACTCAGACTTGAAAGAAGAGGCCATAAAATGGCACTGTTATTTGAGACAATTAGTTGAAATGCATATGTGTTGCATAGCATGAAACAGATTGTCACATACCCAAAGAACTGCAAACTGTCCTAAAATGAGTTATAGTTTTAATGGGTTATAGTTTTAATGCATGGGTTTTTTATTTTAAGAGAAGTGAGATGATACTCTCCCTGGAACATGAAAATAAAGGTGAGATTCATCTCTCCATAAAATATAGCATCTGTTTTGAGTTACCTCCTTCCACCCCCTCCTAGTGGCAGTGGAGATAAAACCACTTAAAGGGAGCAATTTGTCTCAGTCTAACACAGGGGGCTATGTAAGGTTAGATACTGAAGGATATGTAGAACTGTCTTCTAGAGATGCTTTCACTCACTGGGGACAGAGTACTAAAGACTAAATTAGATGAATACAGTTAACTGAGATTAATCCTACTCTAACAATACAGTATAACAATTTCACAGGAAAGCCTGCTTTTCTTTTGACACTGTCAGTTACTAAAATGTGTTAAATTATTGATCTAAAAAAAGCAAATGTCAAGCTGAAGAGAAACTACTAATTCATACTAAATTATTTGTTGGATATAAAGATTTGTGTATCTTAATTATTGGGCAATAAAAATGCCTAGTTCTTGTAAAAACATATTAAATACTTTTATGTTGCTCTACATCCCACAGCAGGTTTCACCAATTCAAGTTTTGTCAAGTCAGTAGTAAGTGTCCATGTTTGAACATCAGTTTTAGTGGGATCTGAGTACCCTCAGAACAGTTTCACTATACAGACTCACTCTAAGGATAACATATCAGTGAACACTGAATAAGACTTTCACAGATACTTTCTCTTACAGAAAAATACCAGCACTTGGAAGTTGTACTTTTGTTTTTATCTGTAATAGCAACTGAAACTTGGGGGGGGGGGGACAGGTTAGCAACCTGATGTTACAATCCTATTTTTGAAAATTTTGATTAATTTGCTTGTTTGCTGTAGTCAAATGAAAACTGAATAGTATCCCAGGAGTTATGATTATCCAAAGAAGTAGAATCAACTGGAATTTTCAACAGGCAAAAAGGTGATCGAGTGCACCCTCGGTAAGTTTGAAGACAACACCAAGTTAGATGCATGTGTTGATCTGCTTAAGGGTAGGAAGGCTCTGCAGGAGGATCTGGATAGGCTGAACCAATGGGCTGAGGCCAACTGTATGAAGTTCAACAAAGCCAAGTGCCGGGTCCTGCACCTGAGGCACAACAACCCCACACAATGCTGTAGGCTGGGCAAAGAGTCGCTGGAAAGCTGCCTGGCAGAAAGAAACCCAGGGGTATTTGTTGATAGTCAGCTGAACATGAGCCAGCAGTGTGCTCAGGTGGCCAAGAAGGCCAACAGCATCCTGGCTTGTATCAGAAATAGTGTGTCCAGCAGGACTAGAGAAGTGATTGTCCCTCTGTACTTGGCTCTGGTGAGGTCTCACCTTGAGCACTGTGCTCAGTGTTGGGCCCCTCACTACAAGAAGGACATCGAGGTGCTGGAGTATGTCTAAAGAAGAGCAACAAGGCTGGTGAGGGGTCTAGAGAACAGGTCTTATGAGGAGCAGCTGAGGAGCTGAGAGAGCTGGGATTGTTTAGCCTGAAGAAAAAGAGGCTCGGGAGAGACCTTATCATGCTCTACAGTTACCTGAAAGGAGGCTATAGCGAGGTGGGGATCAGTCTCTTCTCCCAAGCACCAAATGATAAGACAAGACGAAATGACCTTAGGTTGCACCAGGGGAGGTTTATGTTGGATATTAGGAAATATTTCTTCACTGAAAGTGTTGTGAAGTATTGGAACAGGCTGCCCACAAAAGTAGTTGAGTCCTTGAGGTCTTCAAAAAACATGTGGATGTACTTGATGACCTTTGGAGGTCCCTTCCAACCTCAACTGTTCTGTGATTCTGTAATAATTCCTTTTAATTTTATGACAAGATGAGATGTAGAGCTTAATGACATGGTTTAATGATGGACTTGGCAGTGCAAGGATAAAGGTTGGACTAGATCATCTTAGATGTCTTTTCGAAACTTAATGATTCTACAGTTCTATGATTCTATATAGCAAATATATTCTATATATTTGCGATTCTATATGCCTGTGGGATACAACCTATGACCCTGAAGTTCATAATGTCCCACTGCTGGCGGCAATGTAACCAGAGGGAAAGGAAAGAGGAGTAGTGGGAACTGTGCTATATACAATAGGAAACTAGATGAAGAATTCATTGCATTAATCAATCTGAAATGACCATCTGTCCCTGCGTTTTGCACATGGCAAGAGATAAGAAGGATGTCTACAAGACTTATTTCTTAAGGCTGTCCGAATGTTAAAACACCTACCTGTCTTCACTGTGCAGTAAAGTTCCTGCAGCAAGTTTCAAGATAATGCCATTTCTTCCCCTGGAATTACCTACACTAGTGAATATCACTATCACAATTACACTAGTGAATATCTTGGATAAACAGACAGAAATATAACAATCAGAAAATCTCTGGCACATGTATATAAAAAGACGTACAGCCTTTTTTCTGTTTCTAGGAGTAACAGACACTTTTGATGTTTTGAAAAAAAGAAGACCAGACTCTAAAATCCCTGAGGACCCTGATAAGGCTTACTGGTCCTGACCGTCTCCCCTGAGGACTTCCCCTGTACCCTTTCCATGGGCACACAAGGCCCATTTCAGCTCACTCCAGTGGTGCTAGTTCCTGCCTGAGCAACTCCATGGATGTGCGCAGCTCCAGACCCATCTCTGGATCTGCAAAATTTCTGGGGAAACTGAAGCACTTTTACAAGTCTGATAGACAATTGTTTAATAACATAAAAATAAACTCACTAAATTTATGGTAGGAATTTGATGAAGAAACAATGTGAAACATTCCCCTAGGGTTCAAAATTATTTCACAACACTTATCATAGAATCATGGAATGGCTTGGGTTGGAAGGAACCTTACAGATCATCTAACTCCAACTTCACTGCCATAAGCAGGGATACACTTCTGTTTGGTGAAATTTGCATTTGCATTCTACTCATGAATACAAAACTACATATACAAAAATACAGGGGGTTTATTTATTACAAACGAAATGCTTATCCATTCTTCCATTGAACATCCTTAGCCCTCTCTTGTTTTATTTCACAACATGTGTTTGAGATGGAAAAACCTTAGAGGTGGATATATAATTTATATTATTAATTGGTTTATCTGTCTTCTGAATTGTACTGTAACTTATTCTCAACCTTCTGTCTTCCTAGGAAAGTGTCTGGTTATGATGTAAGATAATTCTTGGACAGCTGAAAGTCTTTCCCTTACAAGGAATCCCTACACTGTTTAGACTCAGGCATCCATGCTTCCTAAGTTTACTCTCATCACAAAGAATCGCTGGTATACCCTAAGTAAGTGATCACCAGACAACCTGCCTGAAAATTAATTACATTTTTACAATATAGTTTAAAAACTCAGAAAACAACATTTACAAAATCTGAGTGAAAAAAATAAAAAATCTCTTGAAGGACTACAACTTATTCTGCAGCTCTTATCACTCAGACATCTCAGCCCTTGACATTCCTGTTGTGTTAGATATTACATAAACATGTACTAAAACTGCTAGTCCTGCCTCGGAATGTTGTCACACACTTAGGAAAATTATCCACAAGCACAAAAAACAGAGGTTGGAGTGTTGAGTGTTCCTTGTGATTCAGGATGAAAATCTGTGGTGATTGCTATAGTTGGGAAGCGTGTTACATATACACTCACTTCAAATGAATTAAATATATATTTAAAAAAAAAAAAAAAAACATTCCATTAATGCAATGTGTAAAGTTTCTTCTTCCCCATTCCAGCAGTTATGAGCAGAGGGGGACTGTCCTCTCCAGAAGCCTGTCAGAAGGTCATCAGTTTGCTCTGACAGCACCCATGATAAAACTAACCTTCAGCCCGTACTGCAAAGAAGTATCCCTAATGTCCCAATGGATTCAGAGAGCTGCACCTAGGGTAGAATTGGGCATAGATTAATTACCCATATGGCAGGGCTGAAAGAAGACTATGGAAGAGTCAAGCTGGGGGTGACAGAAGGAGATGGAAGCATCGCAAACAAGACAGATACTGTCAGGAGGTTGCAAGGCTGGCTGCTCCCTCAGTGCCAGGGACTGCAACATAGGCTGGCAGGGCAGGGCTAAGGTCCACATTACCCAAGTCAGGCAAGCATGACAGACACAGAAATTGTACCAAGGTTCAACTAACAGTCCAGATCAACAGACAAGCTCATGGCAATGAGACAGGTCCAAGGTCAAACTGGGAATTCAATCCACAAGTCAGGTCCAGTGATTGCCAACAGGACCACAGCAACAAGTTCTAGTTCAAGCCAGGAGGCACTTGGATAGAAGCTTTTCTTGGACAGAAAATCTGTAAATGCTGGATTAACGCTTCTTTATCTGGAAGATGGACCTCACACCAGAGGAGCTACACAGGAAGCAAGGCACATCCAGTTCTACAGGCTGAGGTGATGCATGAAATTGTTTGGAATTGTATGAAAACAAGTAGTTGTCAAGGAAAAAGCTGAGATGCAGAACACATGCCCTCTCCTCTCCAAGAGCCCTGAAACTGCACTCGAGGTACCTGAAGCTTCACTACTATTCCCACCAGCATAAAATGGCTGCATCTAAACCAGTATCCTGTCTGAGAGTGGCACACTGGATACTTAGAGAAAGAGTACAGGAACAGAACGAGTATAAAGCAACCCTTCCACAGCACATATTCAAGTATCTAACAATCACTTGCTAGGAACCGACTTGGCAGTTACATCTGCAGCTCTGCTTCATGTCCCAGTAAATCAGTCTTATTCATCGTCCCAACCTGCTTATTCTTTTTCTTGACCATTTCCAGATGTGAGCAGCCTATCACTGGTTGCAATGCAACTAAGTAGGCCTGCAAAACCTTCCAGAGTAAAAAGGACACCCTCTGTGCTTCTTCCACAGGCCATGAATGAGTGTCTAGTCATGCTAGCACAAGTGACAGTATATAGTAAAAGCCAGGACTAATCCAGGACTCCTTATGAGTCTAGTAAATTCCATAGATGTGAAAAGATAGCGTTAAAAAAACTTGAACAAAGCCAACATACCCTTCAAAGTTAAGGCAATATTTGGTGCTTTAGATGTCACTGTCTTTCTGGCATTCCACTTACACCACTAACATCTGCATTTTATACAAAAAATGGGCTTTCTCTGGGTGTGATATTTTCTAGTGTTGTCTGAACTGATTGACTGAATGCATGAATATTCACATAGTACTTCTTTCCTTTTTACCCTTTGGCTCTCTGCTTCAATGTTCCTCACTGAATTGATGATTTCCAAATTACCTTCTTTGCAAATTATCCTATTTTCAAAATATCCTTTTACACTTTCAATCCACATCATTCTAACTAATGTAAATTCTTCAGCCTCTTATTGTATCCCTGATATTTCCTTTCCAAGATCAAGAAGCAGCTTTCCCTAACCAAGCACAGATCTAGTGATGCTTCCTGAGCACTTTTAGCAGTTTTGGCACGGCGCTCAGGTATTCTACATTTAGCACTTCACAAAACAATACTGATAGTGTATTTCAGGCTAAGAGCATCTGCTGAAATCTGACTTCCAGACAATTACAAATGGCTGATTTTTACAGGTCTTAATACAATGTTATTACATTACCTGTGGTTCCTTATTGTGTTGGCTAGGATCCTTCTCATAACTCTCTGCATAGATCCGGAGAGTAGCTCTCACATGGCTAGAAGCACTCATTCTGAAGATAAGCCTGGAAGCATCTGAAAAAATAATCCGCAGGCCCTATGGGAGAATAATAAGTGGCATATATGTAAGTTGGCAATACCTTTTACAGATGTACTGTGTTTACTTGGCAAGGTTTCAGTAGCAGGGGACTTCTGTGAGAAGAGTCCAGAACATGTTCCATGTTAGATAAGGGTCGGTTTCATCCAGCTCCAAAGGGACCCAGTGCTGGCCAGAACTGAGCCAGTAAGTGATGTTTATGCCTCTGTGAGAGCAGATTTAAGAAAGGGGAAAAAACAAAAAACACTGGGCATTAGCAGCTGGGAGAGAGGAGTGAGAAGCTGCCCTGCAGCCCCCCAGGTGAGTGCAGCAGGAGGGCAGGAGGTGCTCCAGGCAGGCAGCAGCACTTCCCCTGTGGCCTGTGCAGGGAGAGGCCCCTGGTGGAGCAGGCTGTCCCCCTGCAGCCCATGGGTCCCACATGGAGCAGATCTCCACGCTGCAGCCCCCCAATGGGTGGAGGAGCCCCCAGTGGAGCAGGTGGATGTTACTGTGAAGGAGTGACAGAGACAAAGCATTAGGGACACAGCCACCATTCCCCATCCTCCTGTGCCACTTGTCAGGAGGAGGTAGAGAGTGTGGATGGGGGGAAGGTGTTTGAAGTTTGTTTTGTTTCTCACTTCTCC
Organism: Aythya ferina; assembly: GCF_964211825.1. Lineage (NCBI taxonomy): Eukaryota > Metazoa > Chordata > Aves > Anseriformes > Anatidae > Aythya > Aythya ferina. The sequence goes on from NC_140299.1 coordinate 27,919,119, forward strand.
AGCTTGTTTATAATAGGCAGTACATTTCCCTAATCTCCCTGTGCTGAATCTGTTTTGCCCGTGACAAAAAGATTGTTGAGCAATCTCCTCTTGAGCCCTTGTATTGTATTTTCTCCCCCTTTCCCTTTGGGAACAGGAAGTGAGAGAGTGGCTTTGGACAACTCATTTATTACCTTCTTCCCTTCTCAAGACCAGAAATGATCTTGTCTTTTCCCTCCCACTCGTAACAAGGGCTTTTTTTACTGTTGTTTTTAATTTCTTTCAATGATTTGTTCTTGTTCTGTTTGTTAGAGCAAAAAATCAATGGCCTGAGAAATATTTATGAGATCAGCAAAGTGTTAGAAGCAACTACAGAAGCAAAAAAACGTTGTTGGTAGTGAGAACAAAAGACAGCATCAGTTCTCTTATAGACCACACATATAGATTTGATTACAAAGATTTCAACAAGTATGTGAAACAATTCAGGAACTTAATCTATGGAGTTAATTTCAATATACTAATTAACACACAATAAATGCATGTAGAATAAAAATGATTTATTATTATTAAACTGGAATTTGCTTTTTGCCTCCATCTTCATCTCTTTTTCTTTACTCCTTCCTGCTTTCATACTGTATGTATGAACACATTCTTCCACAGACTACAGTCAATGTACCCAGTTCCACAGTCAACAGATTTTCTGTACAGGGAGGCCATAAAGTAAGCAAGAAGGTCAGACAGATAAACTTGCTCCCATTAAAACTAAAGGACTAAATTGAACAGTTAAATAGTTGCAGTGTTTAATACTCTACTAATTCTGCACTAACACACATCCTAGTTCCCTTTCTGTAAATAGCACTCCTAGGCCAAATGCCACCCCTGTTCTACTACTGAACTTTATTTCCCATTTTAGTCCTGCTGTTGAAAAATGCCTAGTGCATAAATTGAGATCCTTGCTAATTTTAATGGGCAGCAAACTATTCAAAAATGAGAGAAGAGAATTAAGGGAGAAGTATTTTATTCTTCCATTTTTATCAGCAGCTTGAGAAGACTCTGTTATTGACACAGTGCTTCAGCATTCTGGAATACAGGTGGAAAACCTTTGTTTTCTCAGGTAGACGTCAAAATATCTTCAGCCCTGAGTAAAGAACTGTCTGGATGATACTATCCATTAACACTAGGAAATACGAAAATATCACACATGGATAAAGGGTTGGATCAGATGGCCTAAGAAATATTATCCATCTCTAACTTTGGTGATAACATGAACCTCTATTTCACTGGTATGAGAGTAATACAAATTAATTTTAACATGCACCAACACTTTGAATGGTAATCAAACATAGGACCAGCATCTCAAAGTATGTAACATTAACGTCAAACAGGTTTAAGAAGGAAGGGAGTATAACATGCACAAAATGAAACCATAACTATCATGAGCATGAGCATGAGCTTGTCTTCCTATTCAATTACAAAGTGGACATTCTGTATGTTCCTGGTAGGCCAAACCACCCCCGCAACGACATGACTAGCAGCACCAACTTGAACACTCTTCTGCATACTCCCTGTTTATCTGTCAATAATAACAATAACACATTGCTACTTCTCCTAGAATATTAGATTCTGAAATCTCATCACTCACTAACTTAAGGTCTTTTGGAACAAAAAAGCCTTATAAACACTCCCCATAACTCTGCCTTCAACTTTATGATGCCAAAATATTCCACCAAACTACAGCATCTGTAGCCACTTTGATGGTTTTATGGTACATGGGATTTTTGTGTAACATACACACACACACAACCAGCATTCAGACAGTTCACTGTACTATTTCTGAGCTTGTTATTTTCTCCATTTCACATTTCTCAGGGACACATGACCAACGGTATTGATTTTTACACAAGAGTGATGACAGCTGATATTTGTCTATAAGACTACAAGTCCTGCCATACAACTTACAATAGTCTGGCAAAAGGGAACTATAGAAACACAGAGGCTGTACTCATTAAAAACAATAATCTCCTAAGTGCCAGGCAGAAATTGTATGGTAGGGAAAAAAAGAAAGAGTAGCACACTGACAAGTACACAGGAGAGAAACTTGCACTTTTAATAAGACAGGGCACACTATTTGTCACAAACATATTTTCTTGTGGGAACTGATAAGTCGTTTTTCCAGGAGAAAGCATATGAGAATGTTCTGTACAGCTCCCACACTGGACATCTGCAGATATTTATGCTAGGCAAATTAGGCCTGCTAATGGATATTAATGAGTTGTGTGGAAACTCTGAAAATTCTGTTCCATGGTTAACTCACTGGCTTGGGAGGTAGTATGACAGACAGAGCTTCACAGGGATTTCTCCCTTCTGCATTATAATCTGGTTAAGCTGCAAATTTACTAGGATCTGTGAAGCACCCAGAAAACTAAACTTAATGCATATTGTACTATGCAAATTTGGTTTCTAGCAGTTTTGTTGTGTGCTTTTTTTTTTTTTTTTTCCAGTTAACATTTTCATATTTAAATGAGTAGGAATTAACCAGCATAGTAAGTTAGGATGAACAAGGCTACGTAGCCAACTTAAAGCAAAATGGCTTAGGATTTTGAAAACCATTATTAAAGTATAGCAGCAGAGTATGCAATACCAGTAGAAAATATAGCCTATCAGTAATATATTAAACAGAGACACGTACATAAATTAAGTACATGTAAAATAGCTACATCTTTCTTCATAATACTGTGGTTATCATAATTTCTATTCATCCCTCTATGGACCCTTGAGTGTCTCCAAGGCATAGCAGACCACTGTTCTGACAGGAAATACCTTATTGCTTGTACAGGATTGAAACAATCGTTCTGAATAGAAAAGAATTTTTGCCTTATCTCTGGAGTTATATGAAAAAACTTTCTTCCAGCTTGTCCAATGCCTTTTTCCTGACTCTTGCTTAAACTAAAAAAAAAAAAGAAACAAAACCAAAAAGCCACCAGACCATATGCAGAGCCTCTTGAATCTTAAATCTAAAAAAAGGAGCAAGAAAACGTTAAAATTTAAATAATAAAGCTCAGGAGTTTTATTCTGTGAATCTCAGAATATGATAGGTCTTACAATGGTCAATTTCTGGTCCTTCTAATTCAAATTCCATAGACAAATGCAAATGGTCCTGTTTCTAGATTGCAGGATCCTCAGGAGCATCACTGTTATGTGCTAATGTTTGTGCAAAAGCTAGCACAATAAGACTTCAGAAATGAAAACAGTCTTCAAGAACAGCAGAATGTTTAATTTTATACCTTATTGCACTGTGATAAACAATATTCATGGGTTTCAATAGTCAGAATAAATTAGAACGTACAGTCTGGGTGTATTGTTATCTGCCTGTTTTGTTGTTGCTGTGTTTGTTTTCTGTTGCTGTGTCTGTTCTTGCTGTTTATTAACACTGATTTGTTAGTATGAGGCCAGCTTCTCATTCATGAGAAGTTGCTTAGTTACTCTGAATGTAAATGTCTATCCACATACTGCTTTGGAACAAAACTTTGAACGGGTTCCTGAAAACATAGCTTGAAAATCTACATGAAACTCATAACAGTCATAATGAGGCATCTGTATTTACACAAGAGAAAGCTACCTGAGGGAAATGGCAGCAGGAACTGTTGTTTCATTTGTCCAGGTTAGTGGCCTTTCTTATTTTATTGTGCTTGGAGAATCCCACTGAGGCTGCAGATACACAGAGATAGGAATGTAACCTTGTATGAAGACAATCTGGTTGAACTGTACTCTCAATAACTGAGTGCTTTTGCCTATGAAAACATATGCTTTCTGGTTTTATGGACTCAGAGTCCATCTAAAAACAGTCCAAGTCATGCTTCTCTATTTGTGTTACATTGTGATTTGATTAGCAATTATGTTCCAATTTAGGACAGGGCTTTGGATGCAAAGTAAGGGAAAGAAAAATACACTAAACATTTACTAGCTATTTTTTAAAAGGACAAGGGCCATAAGCCTGCTGTGCCTGTAATTTTCCAGTGGACTTGGATATGACAATATCCTCGTGTATTGTTTCAACAGCAAAAAGCACAAAGAGAATAGCTCACTGGCAGGTGGGCTGCTTATATTATCTGGATGCAATGATAAATGGAAACTATAAATATGCTGAGCAGAATGGCATGACAATAGTTTTAATGGCTCGTAATATCATTTGTAAGGGTCTGGTCAGGTCAAGTAATTTACAAACCACAGAAACTGGGACAATAAAAATAAACAGCATAAAATCAGAACACATTTAAATATGAACCATAGTTCATATTCAAGATGTTTTAATAAACATTTAACAAGTACATCGTTAGTTTTGAGTACATCATGAAACACTGAAGGCTCAGTTTGAGTTGCAAAACTTGATAGCCAAGGAATCTTACTGACACAGACTACAGTCAGCCGAGAAGGACCAAAGAAGCAGTCTTTTTGGCTAGAGAAGTCAAACATGCCCACATATGGTACAATCTACTTAAGTCTTCTGCATGCTGTTGGCCACAAGAGAATAATGTGCCTTAATAATGCAAATACTGTACACCACTGAAAGCAAGAAAATTTGACCTTTTTTTTCTTTTTTTAAGGTGTAGATTTCAGATAGAAAATAGGAAAAGCAAAGACTCTCTTTCTACAGGACACTTTCCATTGTTCAGGAAAGGGAACCCTCACTATACTTGCATTGCTGTCAACAGGGACTCCATACCTTCCCACATTCCCAGTGACACTACAGCTGGCCTCCATCTATGCACAGCAAGGGCAAGCTAAACCAGAGGTATATTATCTTATCCTGTCTGAGCTAATCTTAAGTAGGAAATGTGGTGTCTATCAGAGCAAAGAAATCACCATCCAATAAATAAATGGTGAGGCTTGTCACCTGAATGTTAGAAACAACATTTTAAGAGACATGTTGAAAGCTCCAAAACATTGCTACTCCATCACTACAGCCATACCTGTCTTTTGGTCACAGTGCCATCCACAGGATCTATGTACTCAAAGCTGTCTGTTCTTTCCACACTGTAGATATTGTTGCCCACAGCAAACTGCTGATGGCTGAATGATTTGTCAGTGATCAAAGCTTCGAGGTCTCTCATTATGAAATACGCTGTTCTGGGCTCCAATGCTTCATAATCAAACCTTTCATATATATAAGAAAAGTAGAAGTAAAAAGTAAGTCCTGAACAGCTTAGGGAAAAATAAATAAATAAATAAATAAGCTCACTATGTGCACAGTTAGCAATTTACTGCTTACTTCAAAAATTAGAGGTGGACCGTTGAAGTACTTCATTGCAAATCGAACTAGCACATACATGCAGTTCTGTGCAACCTGCCCATGATGTGCGAGTACCACAGTTCTACACTGGCCACTTAGCTCTGAGGCAAGAGAAACCCCATTTAGAAAATGCATGGTTTCTAAAGTAATACAGAAAACATAATCAATACACTGACAGCTTTCTGAAATTAAGAACACAATCAGCCCAGTGCTCAAAAGAAACTGAAATAGATGAATTTTTGCTAAAATTTTTGAGGAACAGCTGTGGGCAGAAGATGTTACAGATATGTTAGCTCCTCTGGATTAAGTATATTCTGGGAAAAAAAAAAAAAAAAAAAAAAAAAAAAAAAAAAAAAAAAAAAGAGAGACAGAGACAGAGACTAAGATAAGGTATGTATCATGGAAACACCAGTTAGAATTCACCTTTCCCAGACCTTAATAAAAATGAGTAAACATCTAGATCTTTGGAAGAGTTCTTCTGACTTAAAAGTAGACATAGTCCAAGTTCTCACAAAAACATTTTCATGTGGAAGCACAGACAGAAACAAATACATGAGTAACTTGTGCTGAGATTTTGATTTTTTTCAATACCATGTAGCTTACTACTCCCATGGATTCCACGTGTAAGTGATTTGAATATTTCTGCATTTGATGTCAGAAAAATCAATTATCCATACACTGTAAGTGACATAAACACACTGCTCCTTCAGTAAGTAAGTAAATTCTCAACATAAAAAAACTGCGTGCAGAACAATGGCAATCTGTAGCAGATTTTCATTGTGCAGACATAGCAAACACCCACCTGCAGTAGTAGTGCCGGCCAAATTTTGCCCAATGATCCCTGACAATCTCCTCGACACTTTGCTTTCGAGCTGCTAGGATTGACAGCCAGACTAGCACTGCCCATAATCCATCTTTCTCTCGCAGGTGATCAGACCCTAAGGAGAGATATGTAAAGCACATTATTTGCTATTCCTGCATATCAGAAAACAAGGTAAGGAGGCTGGGCTCATTCAACTTGTACGTCACCTAACAGTAATCTGTAAGGTAGTAATCTCCACAACTATGGTAGCTCCTAGACAGACAAGCAGAACTAATGTTTAAAATGTGATTCATTTACATATGACAAAGTCTGTACTTCTACGGTTAAATAAAAAAGATACTCAAGTACTTGGATAAAAGTAGTAGTAGCAGTAAAACATTTTTAATCATTGCTCCCGCTCACAGCCATGCAGGGTATTTTCACACCTCTGGTACCCTTTCCTAGAACTGGGCCAGATATGCAACCTCTTGGCCATGAAGCAGAATGTTCTGAGTTATACCAGTCAAGTTCAACTGCATCTCCTTATTTGCACAGACGTTCATCCATCAAGCTGTGGAGAAAGAATTTTCCCATTTCATAAAAAAATGAAGATTTCCAGAATGTTCATGACCAAAAAAAAAAAAAAAAAAGAAAAAAAAAAAAAAAACTATGATGAGCATGATAAGTCTGGCGAAAAAAGTAGAAAATAACACTTCACTTTTCCCCTTTCTGCATTTCTCTATACTTCTCAGTGATAAAACTGTTTGAATGTTCATATCTAAGTCCTTTCCTAGCTTTTTATTTATGAAGACAGAAATTGATACAACAGTGGGGACTGAGAACTATTTTGGACTACCCCCAAAGGATTTAGCACATACTCTGAGATGCAGGAGGCACAAGTTCAAGTCTACTGTCTGAATTCAAACAAGCATGGACTTGCATTTCCCATGTCCAAAACCAAAATGCCAACTTGGAGTAATGGCCTGCTCTGCAATAGACATGTAACATATATCATACCTTGACTAGAAACATTTCTATGAAGCTAAACTCTGCCTGTTAAAACAAGAATGCATAAAGTTTCAATAATCAGCATTTTCTAACAAAGGAGTATTTCATAGGAAAGGTCTTGGCCACTTCAGCTAGTGCCCTCTACTTTTGGATAATTTACAGCAAAATTTTGAGGCAATCTGTACTTAATTCAGATGATAAAAATTCATAACAAAGCATGGATTACTGATAATTAATATAAAGCAAGATCTCATACACCTGACGCTCAGTAGATATGGAAGATTACTACTTAAGCTAATAAACTCAAAAAACTTGATAGGTTAAATCTGTGGCCATTATTCTAGCACAATAATACTAGATTTGGCTGAAGTTTGTTAGCTGTACTGTTACCATTTTTTATCTAGTCACAAAATACAGAAACCCTAGGTACAAAATAAATACATTAAATCACAAGTTTTGTTTCCTCCATCAATTACTATCAAATCAGTGGCAACCAGCTGGACTATCCATGCTCCTTGAAATTACTTAGCAAGAATAATCCACAGAGAAATCTAAACATAATTAGCTTCAAAACCTGCTGCCTGACATATCCTCCTTCATCAAACACAAAAACCTTGTTGTGCAGAATAGCCTGAAAGTTCTGTACACTCATTTGTTAAAATGGCTGTGTATTCCTACTGGCAGCAAACGTGGATCCCATAATATAAATCGATACACTGAAGCTATTAATCCTGTGAAAAGTCAACAGAAAATTAAAGACATATAAGGAAAACAGTAAGACCTGCCTGGAGCCACCATGGTTCCTGGGTTCCACTCTTGACAGTCACTGCTGCTGTCTTCAACTTGCAGTCCCTCTTCTTGAGAGACAGCAGCAGTCAGGCTAACAGATGCTATTCTTACAAATTTGCTAAGAGCCCATCATTCTGGGCTTGCCACAACTCTGTCTGCCGCTTAGGCTCCTTTGCTTTCATTCACCCCTGGGGTGTAGACCCTCAGCCCCCTGAATCTAACACACAACAACAACAACAACAACAACAACAAAGACCACAAAGTTAACTACATGTAAATGACTATTTCAGCACAATACTAGAGCTGTATAAAATTATTGAAGAGTTTTTAAGGAAAAATATGTTTCTAGAAAGCATAACAAAAAAGCCATATGAAGATAATGCTTGTGTCTGTGAGTTTGGTAACATAGAAAACAGGGACACTGAATAGCACAGATGGATTTAAAAACTGAGACAGGCAGTAATATTCCTTCATGTTTGCAAAGTAGCTGTCATGATACTGAGAATATGTCTTTTCTCCTCTTTTTATCTGCCTTGGTCTGCAGCCTGTGAGCTCTCTGCAACAAGAACAGTCTCCTAATACAATGCCTAGAGCAATCGGATGGTCCTCGAGCAGCTGCTATAAAAACAGCAAGAGCTTACTGTGTTCCCTGGTTCAGAGCCTCCGGGCGCTATCAAAGTATGGAGTGCCGACTAATCAGAAGAAAAAGGGCAGGGTTATTTATGAGCTCTCAGAGCTTTGCAAATAGCTTCAGATAAAAAAGGAAAACAAATGTCCCTCCACAGGAAATCAGCCCTTCAGATAATCAGGTCCTCAGCTCTTCTACTCCCTTGTTATGATAACACACTAGGTCAGCTGAAGGATGCCTTCCACAGAAACTCCAACATTAAGACCTACAGATAATAAAGTCATCTTTGCTCATATGAAAAGCAGATGGCATGGTCGTGATCATTTTTACTTTAGCCAAGAGTCTGTTCCAGATAATGCTGCCAGTGCAGGTTTCTGCCAGTACCACCAAAAGGGAGATCTGGAAGAGACCTGTCACTTCCCTCCAGTGTCTGCATTCCTTGTCATGTCACCAGCTGTTGGGTCACCACAGGGACTGGGGGCTCCCTGGGGACCAGAAGCAGCTTGTCAGGGCCAATGTCTGGGCAGGACAGGAGCATAGGGAGCTGGAGACCAGCCCTACTGTGGTGTTGCTGGGGCAGGGGCTGATACGGGGTCCTAGGTGTTGGGCAGGGCCGGGGAGCCCTGAGAGGCTGGGCATGGCCCTAGCAGTCGTGAGCATGCCCCACCATGGCTGCTCCTTTCCTTCTTAACCTTCCTGGCTCTTCTTTTAGTCATTCATCCTTAACACTGGAAAAGTCAATTTTGCCTAAAAAATTATCTCTACTGCTGCTATTACCAGTAACTTAAATTGCTTACGTATCTCCACAGATACTAACAACAAGTGGAGACACAGAATTAAACTAAACACCTGGACTATTAGTTCTAATATAAGCAATCATTTATTCTCTGATTGTATAACACTCTGCAGACTACAAGTCATCAAATCATGCAGTGAAAAATAAATTATTCAGTCAGCAAAATGGTCAATATATCAAGACTTCTGTGCAAACGTCTGAAATAAACACCAAAGAAGAGATGCATTTTGATTTAACAAACGGTTTGAGCATGTTTCATTGAACCAAAATGGTCCAGTGAAACATGGAGAGAAGAATTTTTGGAAAGGTCTGTGTCATGCTCCAAGCCTTGTTCTGGCATGACTTAAGCTTATAAATCTCTATGAAGAAGGATGAGTGTACACATGTATCAGATCCATTTAGCAGCTTTGGCATGTGCTGTGTCCCTGTGTGTCCTTCAGAACAACAGACAGACTGATATTTCTCTGGAAAGAGAAAGCGTTGAAAAAAAAGCAACCCAGAGGCAAAAGTCTTGATGGAGAAACCTGGAAACCACACAACAATTCCAGAATTAAAAATCACTGATTAAAAATGCTAGCCTAATGTGGATATAGCAACAATAATCCTGTGTGTCCATGAAACGTCTCAGTTCATTGTTCTTACTAGAAGGAAAATTGGCAACTGGGATTTCTCAGAACTTCTTTATTCCACCTCTTTTATTATACCAGTATATCCATCAGTTGAGCTACTATTTGCACCTATGTGTGAATGTATTGCCTTTATTTCTTTTAGCAGATTAAAATTCACTGCCACAACTCAGACAACTCTGGTTTTCACCTGCTGCACCTTTGTTTGTACATGTCTTTGCTTTTTTCCCTCTTTTATTTCTACCTCTCCACTTACATGTTAGAAAGATTAGGCAGGAAGCTAGTTCTGCCTCAGCTCAGCTAACAGTTTTTTGTTTATATACCCAGTATCTCTTGTGGATTTGCAGAGGCAGAGCTGGTCTGTACAAAGTGATCAAGATGATTCACAACTATGTATTCCTGGAATTACAATACTAACAGTTGTCCTGTCTTGCTGAGGGAATTTATCAATCTCAGGATAATCCTGAGCTATACTTTTTACTGAAAAACCAACACATTAATGAATTCCAGGCCCTGTGTAAGGAGCTGAAGCAGAAAGAACAGTGGAGTCAATAAATATTTTTCCAATTATCCCATTATATCTATTTTGACATTGTTAAGGAAAATTATAAGAACAAGTACTTTCACAGTTTATTTTTTGAGTTAATTTGTCACGTATTTCTCCACATAATAGTAGCAAAAGGTTTTTCTTTTACTACTGTAATAGTTAATTGCTAAGGCCAGACTCAGAGTAAACAATCTGGGAAAAACTGTCAGAGCATGTTCCCATTCAGAAATAAGTACTCAGCTTAGACAGGCTTAAACTGAAGTAAAGACTTGAGAGTCAGTAGCTTGAGAGACAAAGTAAGATCATAGAAAATATGTTCATATTATGATTTTTCTGATGTTGTAAAGCTGTTGGGCATGCAAGCATTTATATGTCTCATCTGTTCTTTATCTGAAATGACTTGCAATTTTGATTGAGAGAGTGAGCCCTGAGGGACATATGCATGAAGACAACATATTTGCTTTTCCCTAGAATAGGTAACTCTGTCTAGCGTATTGTATTTTGTAAATACATTTTCAAAGCAAAAATAAGATTGAGGCAAGTTCACAAACTCATAGTACAACATTTTTTGTTTGCACACAGTTCTAGTCTTACAGACTTATCATCCAGGAATCTGAATTCTGGTGATATTTTAGGCAAATGGAGATTTAGGGACATTCTGATCTGTTCTTTTACTCAAGTTAACAGGATTATTTCAGATTTGTGTTACTGTCATAGATACCACCATATGGGTTTTTTAAGGCTTTCATTATTTCCAACACCAGACCACCTTTATATTCTCCACTAGTTCTTTCACATTATCTTGCAGGATAAGACAGTTGGTGTTAATGGCATCTGAAAATTTGGAGATGAAGCGTGCAAGTTTATGAAAGATGCAGCAATTACTGAAGGGGCTTAAACTGCAGAAAGATAAATCAACCACACAGCTCTCCTAATCCTGATTAATAGTTTGCTGATGAAACTTAGAAACTAATTGCTGCTGCTGACGCCCTTCTCTGAACTGTGTCCTGGGCATTAGTCACAGAACCAGAAAGCTACTAACCTCATCTGACAAGCTCCCCACACTGCTACAAAAATGGAAGAAGTTTTTAAAGCATTGGTTGAGCTCCAAGATCAGCTGCCAAAAAACAAGTCTGGGAAACACAGCCATATGGGATGTTTTCAAAATCTTTTTTCCTTTTATAGCAGAAATTTTTGCTTTTATTTACTTGCCAGTGCAAAATCCCTTATATTATAAAACTAGGGCTCTGTATTGTTTGGAAATTCCAGCTGGGCTGGATTACCTGGGTACACAACCAATCAATCTCCAATGCTGTTCAGTTAGTTTGACAATAGAACAAGGATCTATAAAACTCCATTCTCTTGCACAGAACAACAATTTTACCACTCTGTGATGTAATGTGCTGTATGGCACATTTCTTGAAAAATCCCACACTGAAAGCTAAAAAAGTACTAAGTTTCAGTTCCCTAAATAGGTACGATGGAGGGGAAAGATGTAAAATTGATTCAAATGCCCAATAGTGGCAGAAACTTGTGAAGGTCATGCAGCTTAGGACATTAGCAAAAGGTTCGCAATAAGGTAAATATTTATTGCTAAAAACAGCTCACATCGCTAACGTGTTGGTCATCTACAGACCAGCCTGTGTTTTACAAATAAACCTCCTGGCATATGAGATATTTTCAGACAGCTGCACTGAACTGAAAGATGATAAGAAAACTGAGGCAGGGAATAAAACAAACTTTAGACATCACTGTAAGTGCCCTGTAGGCACTGTCACAATCCATTTACACAGCAACTATCTACACACTGATCCAGTGCTCCAAGTTGTCTGAATGCCCATGGGCTTCAATCCTGACAGTTTATACCAGCATTTAGATGGCATTGTCAAAACTGGAAGGCCAGAAGGCCTTCCAGCACTGCCAGTGAAGTGCTGCAGGTACCAGGAAGCCCATCTGACCAGAATGGCCTGAGATGCATAGGTTGAGTGCTGCTGTAGAGCAGCTCTCCATACTGGCCAGAAATGTGTTGGTCAAGGAATCTTAAAACTCACAAGAGACAGAATTTATCAGAAATGTGAAGAATTAATGACAGGATAGGAGAAACAGATTCAGACAGGAACACAGAGAGTGTTAGGAATGCAGAGCTGGTGTGAGGTTAGGAGATGCAAGCTTCAAAATTAGAAGAGAGGCTGTTGTACAAAACACAATTGTTTTAGTGCCCTACAGCAAAACCCTAGTGAAGGAAAAGAAGTCAGGTGCAGGGATAGAGAGGAATTGTAACTATCTTGCCCACCCTGAAGTACAGGCAAAACCCAAAGGCCCTTTATCTCTGTTAGACAACTGCCCCTCTTTCCCAATCTCAACAAGCAACTGCTAACTCTGGGTAATAAAGAAGTTAGGCCAACACAAAGCATAATGCCCTTAGTGCTTCAGTAGATCAAGCCCTGAAACCACTTCTTCTAATTTCTATAAAAGTGATCTGCAGGCTTGAAGTCCATCAACTCTTCAGAGAGCCTACTTAGGAAGACCTGAACATGGATATAGGCCATGCCTTTTCAAGGTGCCAGGGAAATTTGGTGTTTGGTCTTTTTCACAATGGCTTGTAGTGGGTTTACGTGGCACGATTTTGGTAGCGTGGGGCCATAGGGGTGGCTTCTGAGAGAAGAATCAAGAAGCTGTTCCATGTTAAGGGCCCCACCACTGGCCAGAGCCAAGCTAATAAGTAATGCTGTTTGCACCTCCGTGAGAACAGGTTTAAGAAAGGAAGAAAAAACTTCTGGGGAACAGCAGCTGGGAGAGATGAGTGAGAAGCAGCCCTGAATCCCCCCAGCTGAATGCAGCAGGAGGGCAGGAGGTGCTCCAGGCAGGCAGCAGCACTTCCCCTGTGGCCTGTGCAGGGAGAGGCCCCTGGTGGAGCAGGCTGTCCCCCTGCAGCCCATGGGTCCCACATGGAGCAGATCTCCACGCTGCAGCCCCCCCATGGGTGGAGGAGCCCCCGGTGGAGCAGGTGGATGTGGCCTGGAGGAGGCTGCGGCCCATGGAGAGCCCCTGCAGGAGCAGGCCCCGGGCCGGAGCTGCAGCCCGTGGAGAGGAACCCATGCAGGAGCAGGGGTCTGGGGGGAGCTGCTGCCCACCCATGGGGGACCCGTGCTGGAGCAGTTTGCTCCTGGGGGATGGATGGACCCCATGGGACGGAGCCGTGTGGGAGCAGTGCTTGGAAAGCTGCTGCCTGTGGGCAGCCCCCACAGGATCAGTTCGGGAAGGATGGCATCCCATGGGAGGGACCCCACAGGGAGCAGGGGAAAAGAGTGACTGTGAAGGAGTGGTGGAGACGAAGTGCTGAAGACTGACTGCAGACCCATTTGCCCATTCCCCTGTGCCACTTGGGGAGGGAGGAGGAGGGTAGATGGGGGAAGGTGTTTTTGGTTTCTTTCCTTTGTTTCCCACTTCTCTAGATTATTAGTAATAGGCAATAAATTCCTCTAATCTCCCTATGCTGAGACTGTTTTGCCCGTCATGATAGTTATTGAGCAATCTCCCCATCCTTATCTTAGCCCCTGAGCCCTTTGCATTGTATTTTCTTCCCCTTTTCTTTTGAGGAGGGGCAGTGAAAGAAAGGATGTGATGGAGCTCAGCTGCCCACCTGAATAAAACAATGACACTGAACCATAATTTTTTCCTGACAATTGTCCTTTGAAGCCAGTCTCTATTAAGCAAGCAAAGATTCCTCTCTTCTCCCTGAGAAAAGAAACATCTACAAGAATCATAATCAACACCATTGCCCAGTAAAGACCTCTCATAGGTAAATGGAGATGTGGTCTAAAAGCATATGGCAGCAAATGACAGTACATTCCGAAAAGAACAGGACCTCCCTACTTCTAGAAACACCCTTCTCTCCAAGCTAGAACTGTCACTCAATGACCCTGCAAAAGACCATTAGAAAATATCCATTCAAAAGATACACCCAAGGCAATACAAATCTCTGCTCCTCACAGAAGTTAAGACAAGGCAGCTAGGTTTCCTATCTTGGGACAGTCATTCACATTCAGAACAGAAAGCAAAATACACATTCATTGTTCATTTAATTTCTTTTACTTCCTACAGACAGGCACCCAAAGAAACCTAACATTTTATTATTTTTTTCTCTATCATAATCCAGATACCTACAGGAAAGTTAATGACAGTCTACTGTATAAAGTGACATGTGTATGGCTTAAAGAAGTCTTCATTTTTAAACAAGCAGCATTCTGCTCTAATTAACCTCAACTAATACTAAATACTAGAGTCATCTAAATCAAAGTGACATGAAATTTGTAAACCAAACTTCAGTGCATGACAAATAATTTTCTGTGAAAAGCTGTAGCCAATGAATTACAAACCAAAAAATCAAACTCCATGGAACTCACATCAAAATACAGAAAAAATTAGCCAGGGAATAAGTCAAGTAATTCTGATATGTGATTATTCAAAAACATTTACAACATAACCCTACTAATACGAAGTAGAAAAAAATTATGTGGCAGAATCTAGAAAAGAAAAACCAAACACTGTAAAATGTATTCAGTTTCCCTCATAATCCAAAACTATGTTTGTGTAGATTTACAGAGTAAAGACTCTACTGGTTTGCTCTGACTGAATCCCATCAGTACTGAATTCTTGAGGACTGCTCAGATTTGTCTTGAGTTCTGCACTCTGTTGTTGACTGGTCTTGGGACAGATGAGAGACAAATACTTAGGGAAAACAGGTGCTGACATGCAGCTGAATTTATTCTAGGGATGATTTTATCTTCATCTGACTTTCCAGTAATTGTGATGTTCTAAACATGGGATGTTTGGAACAGGTATGCTAGATATGCCATTAGACATACCGATCTTCATGCTTTGTAGACTCATCCACAAGACCACAAGAACCATGTGCATGCAGGCAACATTCCTCAAAAGGTTGTTGCAGTCTGTGAAAAATACTATTATAGTGTGACCAATGAGATCCTTCCACATATCGTTCAAGTCAGAAGAGTGGCAGACACCTCTGAAAACTGTCTGGGCAGTGATAGGATTGCCTATGGCTTCACAATGTCCATCTTTCACATGTTTCTTACTCCAAAAGCAGATGAACACCAGAGATTGCAAGAAGATGTTCAAGATACAACATCTGACAGTCCTCTGTTCAAGCACAATATCGAGTTAATTTGATGATTTTTTTGGCTTTGACTCATTTAACTTTGAAAAAATATTGTCATTAAAAGTCTGTGGAAATCTTTGATTATGTATTACTTACCGGTGCCAAAGCTTTCCTCTCCACAGAGTGAACAACGTCCAGAATCCATGAGATTGGAAAAATATCTCCATCCTGTTGGTGTTTCATACACAGGAACCTTCATTACTTTTGCCACTCTATAGAAGACAGAATAAAACACCAACAATTAAGACAGTGCTTTGTTTTTTTTTTTTTTTTTTTTTTTTTTCCATATATGGCTTGAGATCACAGAATCACAGAATGGTTTAGGTTGGAAGGGATCTCTGAAGTTCATCTGGTCCAACCCCGCTGCCAAGCAAGATCACCTAGAGCACATTGTGCAGGATGGCATCGAGGAGTGTTTTGAATATCTCCAGAGAAGGAGACTCCACAACCTCTCTTGGCAACTTGTGCCAGTGCTCTGTCACCTTCACAGTAAGGAAGTGTCCTCACATATTCAGCTGGAACCTCCTGTGCATCAGTCTGTGCCCTTTGCCTCTCATCCTCTCACTAGGCACAACTGAAAAGAGACTGGCTCCATCCTCTTGACACTCTCCCCTCAGATATTTATACACATTGATGAGGTCTCTCCTCATTCTTCTCTTTTCCACACTAGACAGGCCCAGCTCTCTCAGCCTGTCCTCGTATGACTGGTGCTCCGGTTCCCTAATCATCTTCATAGCCCTACTCTGAACTCAATCGCTCTATCTCCCTCTTTTAAGAGTGAGCCCAGAAATGGACACAATACTCCAGGTGTGGCCTCACCAGGGCTGAGCAGAGGGGGAGGATCACCTCCTTGACCTGCTGGCAACTTCTTAAGTTGAGGAATACTGTAGGTTTCACTGTCTCCTGACAGTTAGACTATGAAGGAAAATACAACATGGCAGACCAACAGCACCATTCAGAACTGATCCTTGTCTCAGAAACCAGTCTCAGTCAGGACACAAGTATGTTTACACTGTAGTATTTTCATGTATTCTAGGAACAGGTGTTTATTTTTGTATCTATATGTTACACCTTAAAAAGGGTGTTTATAAATGAGATCAAGTAAGAGTTGCTGATGCTTATTTGAAAAGAGCTAGAGAGGTACTTGGAGTAAGAAGAATTATCAGAATGTTTTATCTTAAACTTGGCTTTCATGTCTGCGTAGAGTTAGAGGCAAGTATACCTCTTGTGTTTATACAGCACTAGCTGTATTACTGACCCTTAGATATATCACTGCATAATAGATGTTATACAGTGCAGAGCTGAAAAGGGTTCTAGCTGGCTCTGCAGAAAATAAAAAACATAAAAGGATTTAATCTCTGTGTGACAATAACTGCAGGCTGGGAACGGGACAATCCTGCCAAAAAGTAGAAAACAATCAAACAGAAAACAATGACTAACATGCTGGAAGAGCAAAACTAATACTCTTGAGGTAGCCTAATAATACACCAGGAATATTTCTGTTTGCAGAAATGTTCCAATATCCTGGTACTGTTAATAGAGAAGAAAATCTCTTCCCTTTCACTTTTCTGTATTCCTCTAGTCTGGGGACAAACAGCCTCAGATAGACCTATCTTGATGAGCATGAGAGTCTTCCAGAGACTGTTATGCTTGTTGAAAGTTTTCTGTTTACTAGGCCAGCTCTGAAAAGGCAGATAATGAAATCATTATGGTATTGGGTTTAATTTAGACTATGTCTTTCAAACAAACAAATGTAATATAAATATAAATACATGTGTATAAAGTTTATAGTGAAATATGAGACAGTTTCTAGCAATTATTTTTTGTTTGTTCTTTATTCTCACAGACTTAAACAGAGTAAACAGTTAGACTTTAACAGAGTAAATAGTTAGAAGCAGCAAATTCAGGCCAGCTTTAGGTACTACTGTTCAGTAGTGCTGTAGGGAAGACAGTTACATTATATTATGCAACAAACAAAAGATCTAGTAAATAAGGTACTCAACAATATATGATATTCTAAACCAAAATGATTTCTGCTATAATTTGTGTACAGAGGAGATTCGCTTTCCTCTCTCTGTCTGTTTTCCACATTTAGACTGTCACTTTTTGAGCAAGGACTAGTACTGTTTTCAAAGCTCTGAATAAACAAAAGGCTTCAGTCCCAGCTGAGTAACCCAAACCACAATAACCTTCATAAAAATATTTCTTTGACCTCCAAGCCTCAGAAAAGCAGTACTATTTAATAAACCAACAGTCTGTCTGAATTAACATGCAATTATTATAATATCTGACAAGACTGGCATCTCATCAAAGCAGCACTGCAAAGAGCCCCATCCTCAGTGTAGGGGTGTTACAATGACTAGAGGGTACAAACTGGAAAAATATAAGGCTATTCTTACTGTCCCCAGCCCAAGATTATCCCTGCCTTGCCCATAAATCTGTGCCTATGGTCAGGAATCTGAGGAGAATGTACACTTTAAATATGACAACTTTAAAAAATCAGTATCTACCAGTCACAGTTATTGGCAGCATAGCATAAATATCAGTGAGCAAAGGAAGGACAGATCAATTCAATGAGTTTTCTGTATTTATAAATTCTACACAAAATGCTTAAATTTCCCACCAGTGTTTAGTGACATCACTAAACACTGAAGATGAGAGCTATTAAAAGCACACTAAAAAAATAGAGCGTCATTTTTTCAGTTTACTGAAATAAAGTGGAAGTCCCAATAAATAGAGCATGTGCCTTTGTGCTACCTAGAGACATTTTCAGCCGATGACCACTGTGGAAAATATAGATGATTTTCCACAGGAAGATGAACAAAATTCTCAAAACTGCAGATTAAGAGCAATAATGTATTGTGTCAGATCAAACAAAAAATAACACAAGCTATAGGAAAATAACTCTCAGAAGATGGAAAAAAATATTTTGTAATTGGGAAATTACTAAATCTTCGAAACCATGGAAAATAGAGATTGAATGGTGGTGGAGGAGGAGGGATTTTCAGTACATCTACATCATTTGAAACAAGAAGCAAGACAGGTATCACACGAGTGTTAACAAAATAAAATAAAATAAAATAAAATAAAATAAAATAAAATAAAATAAAATAAAATAAAATAAAATAAAATAAAATAAAATAAAATAAAATAAAATAAAATAAAATAAAATAAAATAAAATAAAATAAAATAAAATAATATATCTTCCATAAACCAAATTTTTTTTCAGCCAAACTGCTTTCTTGTAGACATGACAAAATCAGAGCTTTCAGTCACTGCAAAGCCAGATACATAAAAAAGAAGTGCCATCTGAAAATAAGCATTGCATTTCTTGTGATCCAAAATTTGGCAGTTAGTTTCTACAAACTAATGAAGATTCCAGCACTCTCTCATACAGCATAAGACTTCATGACAAGTTTAAAAAACACTAAGACATTTATTCCACTAGGCAAAAAAAAAGCTTATGATGAAGATTCCTGGAACGTGTAATTCTGCAAGAACAATTGGTCATAGTAATTGTACTCGATCACAGATCCAAAATAACAATCAATCTATGATGTTTTTAGCAATGCACCTTTACAGGACAGTTCAAGCAAGTCTACGTACACGTATATGCAGCTTTTAAAGTTTTTCTTCTTCTTTCTGCATATTTAAACTGGAGTCTGAGTTCTTGAATCCCTAAATTTTGGGGAGTTAGACAGGTGGTTACTAAGTTTTTGCTGTCTACATAAGATCTCATGGTCAGACAGAATACTATTTCTCTCAGAAAATAAGTTTTGGAACTGCTGCTGCAAAGAGATTATAACTTGTAGAGGTCATGGACACACTGTCCCACTCTTCTGAGGAAATTTTGTATGTTATTATTTACATTTGAATGATGAATCATCACCAAGATACTGATGCAGTGGTGCTTCTGTAAGGACAGTACCTAACCCTCTGAGTTCTCTGGGTGTAAGTGTCAACTGTCAAGAGTTCTGACTCAATGGTTGGAATGTATCTCCAGAGCAATTCAAAAGAAAATCTGGAAGAAAACATGCCATATGAATAGGTTTATTTTCCTAGTCTGTTTGAAGCAAAGGCTTTCTATTTATGTCTAACCACACAGTTGATATACCTGTGTTTATATGTTCTGTGAGTATGAACTATGTGGAAGGAATACAGAAAACCCCGGGCATTCTGGTTCTTCTCACCTCAGACATTTAATGGGACTGACTTCAAAGAGTATTCATGCTTGCCTTCTCTCAGCGTAAAAGCTCACTACATCAATGAGATTACGCAGTAAAGTTTCTTGTGTCTGTGTGTCGCACTAAGTAGCTCTAGCTAGACTGGGACATAGGGCATTTACACTTCCACCTATATTGTAAGGCAGTCACTTCAGTTATTCTGCCCATATCAGAGCTAAAGACATTTAGGGTCGCAGTATGCTGAAATACAAAGGAAAAATTCCAAGAAATAGTAGACTGTACTTTTTACAGTTATACATACTATTTAGAACTATGTGTGCTTTGTAAATTAAAAAAAAAAAAAAAAACTGTTTTTACTGTTTTTATAAGGGGAGATAATAAAGTGAGTTACAATAAGAACGTAATTACTGTAAGGCTATGTAGCAACATTTACCCTTCTACTGCACAACTCGATTCTCATTTTTATTTTCAGGATCTATTCCCACACTACCTATACTTGCCATCCATTTTTAATTAAAACATAAAAATGCACACAATTCAACTATAAGAAGTAGCTTGAGTTATTTCATCAATGAAAAGCAGAATTACTGAAAAGTTTAGTACCAACCAAGAACTGTTAAGCCAATTCTTAAGCTCTACAGTACAGCTCACCAAAGAATGACCTGGCTAGTTCGTAAAGAAGGTAATAATGAACATAGTAACAGGCTTCATAAGGAAGATCAGGACTTCTGAAAATTTTCTGTCAGGAAAAAAGAATTAATAGCTAATTGTTCAAATTGCTTCTGAAAGCCTTGAGAAACAAATGTGGAAAATTTGCCTGTTCTGCACCAGGCAAGTGGATAAATCATCTTACAGTTGAACATCTGAATGTCCCAGATCTTCCTTGTACTTCATTAACCATATGCAGATCATCTAACTATGAAAACAGAGGATACAGGACTCTCCATAGTCCAAATCATTTTCCTTGGCACAGCAGTAAAAATGCTATCCTGCTTAAACTGTGTAAAAAGGTACCTCTCCATTGCGAAGAAAATAAATAAATAAATAAACAGATAGATAAATAAATTCTTTTATTTCAAAAAGTTAAAGGAATAACCTTGTGAGACTGTTCTTTCAGTTTCCCATCCAGTGAAGACAATGAACTACTTTTCACAAATGTCCAAACAAGGCAATGTGGTCCTTGAGGGTACCTCTCAGTTACTGTGGTTTTGCACTAACACCACTGGTTTAAGCAGAATTATCCATATGGTCACAAAAGTTAGACGGTTTACTCCAACCTATTCTCTACAATGCCACAGAAAGACCTGATGAACACACATCATTCAGATACAGCAAATGGCCTGGGGCAAGCTGACTTTCTTGTGCATGGTGAAACGTTTATAACTTCTGAGAATAGATCAGTCAATCAAACAAAATTATCCTGCCAGAGTCATAATGTCTGTTCACTGCAAAGATAAAGGTCACAATACTGGAGGAAGGGCTTTCTTTGACAGGCCTCATGAACTGGTCTAAATAACTGGCTAGAGTTTTGCATTGTAGGTTTAATGCTCGCTAGGGTAAATGCTCGCTAGTGTTGCATTCATTCTGTAGTCTTAACCTGGAGGAAGAAAAAAAAAAAAAAAAAAAAAAAGATTTCAATAAAATAATTACTAAAGAAGTAACTATTACATGTCTTCCTCTCATCTTCCAGCACCTACAGGTGTCAGCTGCACATCTGAAGTACGCCCACAGACACTTGGGTGAGCAGACATGAAAATACAGACTTGCATTTCACGGACATATTTTTTTCAAGCCTATTCCCCTCTGTGGAGCCAGTGCTGAGGTAGACAAGGTGCTATAACTTAGGCAGCAAAGAGCCCCATTCTGCAGGAGGGTAAGCACCCTCAAAGCCCTAACAAAGTCAACTGGAATAGAAAGAATCTGAGAGGCAGGCATACGGGTCATTGCAGGGAAGCGTGTGGTAGTGGCATTTCTCAAAGGATACCTGTAAGATCTTCTTTCAGAGTTGCTGGCTAAAAAAGAAGAATGGTTCACAATGAGTCTTCTAAACCTCTATTTTAGCCACTGAAATATACTCTGCATTATCTGATCTCCAGCTGATTAAAAACCTCATTTCATTTAACGCCTAAAGTGTATTTTATTTTAAAGTAAAGACTATGGTTTAACTGAAGCTAAGAAAGATAGTTTTTCTTCCCACTTCTGTAGTCTTTTTTCACACAAAGCACAAAAAATATCTCAGGTAAGGATCTGCATATGATTTATCAAGAAAATCATTTCTCTAGCTGAAATAAAGTCTTCTGGCACAGTCAAACCTTGCTGCACAAATGCTGTATTTTATTTGATATTTTATTTACTCAGATGCTTCAAAATGTTTGTAACTCCCTGGACACTTCTGTGATCATAATAACTGACATGTTTGTCTACATCAATTTTTCTGATCCTTTCTTAGAGATCCTGTTTTACCGTTTTTTAGCCACATCGTACAGCCTTTGCCTTCACAGGCTTACTTAAGTTTCCTTCAACCAGACCTAAAATCTCATTTGTCTGGAGTACTGAGATGACATCCAGAATTGAACTCCTATCATGCTGCCACACTTTCTTCTCCATCCAATTTTTGCATTAGTTAGTTCACTCCCTCTCCAACTTTCTAAATCCCTTTGTTAAGGATTTTTTTTTAAACTTCCTTGAAAATTTAGGCAAAATATTCATTGTGTTTTCAGCCACAGAGTCCCTATTCCATTCTCACTGCATGATGTTTACACGTAAGTGTTCTCTTCTCATTGATGCTGCAGAACTCCTTGCTGCTTTGTTTCTCAACTCTGGAAGTCTAATTCTGCTCGTCTCTGGTCAGCTTCCTCTTCATTATTATTTCTCAAGCTGCTGGAGCCATGAACTAAACAGTTTTAACTTTCTTCTGCAGTCTGATCTGCAAGTCTCCCCCTTTCCTCTTCAGCTCTGAAACTCGTATCAGCCTGTGAGAAATTCACAGCAGTAGCAATGACAGCACCAGCACTGGCACCAACTATAATGTGAAATAGATGTTCTGCTTCTGGATGTTTTCACTCTGTCTGAACCACCTTCCCTTAAAAGGCTTCAACTGCATATTGTGCAAGGAGCAGAACTAAAACAACAGTCACCTCCCTTATACGGTCAAGTATTACAGTGTTACTCCCTCCCAGGCTTTAGTTTATTAAGCAAAAAGCAGTGGAATGCTAAGTGCTCACACACAACACAGATAACCAGGACATGTCACTAAGATAAGATGTAAACTGCTATGGTTGGCAGAGAGGCTGTCAGGAGCACAAGGCAGGGGAAAAAAAAAAAAAAAAAAAAAAAAAAAAGTACTTACAAGACAGCAAATTAATTTTCAAGTTAATTTTCTTTCTGCTTTCAAGTATGCTGCATCTCACAGAGAAAGATTACAGTAACTGAAACTGATAAACAAAAAGCACCTGAAGACACTTTAACTACAAAGGATCTAAAAATGTTTGGCTTTTTTTGTTTTTGCCACCTCCCCACCCCCTTCAAAGTTTTAACTCTAAGATGCTTCTGTGGGTAGACTATAAGTGCACTAAATCAATATCAGGTGTTCAAGGTAGTTTCTGTCTTGAAAATTGGCAACTTCAGGTGATTTTTTTCACCTGGCCACAGTTCTGAGTATGGTTACAAATTGCTGATAACTGCAGAAATCCTATTACTGCTAAATTTTATTCAAGACAGTTTGAATTCCCTTTCTATCAATGGAGTCTCCTGGCACTCGTGCAGCATTAAGCGTGGTGCCAACTCACTGTTCTAATAATCTCTTCTGTTTCTTAGTCTCACATTGGCCTTTCCCTGTGTTTAATTGCTTTCAGCAACACAAACTAAAAATTATCCCAGCTGAAACGGAAAGTCATATAAACACTACCTACTTTCATAGAATCATAGAATCACAGAATCATTATGGTTGGAAAAGATCTCCAAGATCATCTAGTCCAACCATTCCCCTATCACCAATGTCACCCACTAAACCATGTCCCTAAGCACCACGTCCAACCTTTCCTTGAACACCCCCAGGGATGGTGACTCCACCACCTCCCTAGGCAACCCATCCCAATGCCTGACTGCTCCTTCTGAGCAGAAATGTCTCTTCATCTCCAACCTGAACCTTCCCTGGTGCAACTTGAGGCCATTCCCTCTAGTCCTATCACTAGTTACCTGTGAAAAGAGGCTGACCCCCAGCTCCCCACAGCTTCCTTTTAGGCAGTTGTACAGACCAATAATGTCTCCCCTAAGCCTCCTCTTCTCCAGACTAAACAACCCCAGTGCCCTCAGCCGCTCCTCACAGGACTTATGCTCCAAGCCCTTCACCAGCTTCGTAGCCCTTCTCTGGACATGCTCCAGGGCCTCTATGTCCTTCTGGTACTGAGGGGCCCAAAGCTGAACACAGCACTCAAGGTGCGGCCTCACCAGACCTGAGTACAAGGGGACAATCACCTCCCTGGTCCTACTGGATACACTATTCCTGATCCAAGCCAGGATGCCGTTGGCCTTCTTGGCCACCTGGGCACACTGCCAGCTCACATTGAGGTGAGCATCAACCAACTCCCCCAGATCTTTTTCCTCTGCACAGCTTTTCAGCCACTCTGCCCCAGGCCTGTAGCGTTGCATGGGGTTGTTGTGGCCAAAGTACAGGACCCGGCACTTAGCCATGTTGAACCTCATCCCATTGGCTTCTGCCCATCGATACAATCTGCCCAGGTCCCTCTGCAGGGCCTTCCTGCCCTCTGACAGATTGACACTTCCCCTCAACTTGGTGTCATCTGCAAATGTACTGAGGGTGGTCTGAATTCCCTCATCCACGTCATCAATAAAGATATTAAAGAGATTAATTTCCCAACACTGACCCTTGGGGAACACCACTGGTGTCATCTGGATTTAGCTACATTCACCACCCCTCTCTGGGCCTGGCTGTCCAATCACTTTTTAATTTAGGAAAGCATGTGCCTGTCCAAGCCATGGGCTGCCAGCTTCTCCAGGAGAATACTGTGGGAGACATGCCTTGTAACACACAGCAACCATACATACCAGAAACTTATTTGATCTACATGAAACATGTTCATTTTCACCACTATACTGCATGGACATGAAGTATTGCATGCAAGATAAGCACCTTGGCAATAAATTCCTAAAACAAATTATTTAAA
Organism: Aythya ferina; assembly: GCF_964211825.1. Lineage (NCBI taxonomy): Eukaryota > Metazoa > Chordata > Aves > Anseriformes > Anatidae > Aythya > Aythya ferina. The sequence continues at coordinate 27,944,137 of NC_140299.1, forward strand.
AAATTAATATCTCCCCTGGGCCTTTGAAGTTCACTGGATTTTTTATTTTATTTATTTATTTATTTATTTTAAATAAAAAGAAGGACTCTTTGTCAGGGAGCATAGTGATAGGACAAGGAGTAATGTCTTTAAACTTAAAAAAAAAAAAAAATAAAAAAAAAAAAGTAGATTTAGGTAAAGTAGATTTAGGTTATATATTGGAAAGAAATTCTTCACTCGGAGGGTGATGAGGCACTGGAACAGTTTGCCCAGTGAAGCTGTGGATGCCCCATCCCTGGAAGTGCTCTAGGCCAGGCTAGATGTGGCTTTGAGCAGCCTGTTCTGGAGGGAGGTATCCCTGCCCATGGCAGGGGGGTTGGTGAGCTACAATCACTGGCTGATCTTTAAGGTCCGTTCCAACCCAAACCATCCTGTGACTATGATTCCATGACTCCTGTAGGAGCAGACTTGAGGAGAGTTGAGAAGGGAACTCAGGATCAAAAACATGCACACAGTGGGGCCTTGGCATAACTTACTTTGCTTGTTGCCACCTGTGGGCCATGGTGTGAACACACAGTTCAATGTTTCACACTGCCCAGTTTTCTTGCATACATTCTGTAACACCTCAGTCAAATTTTACAAGCCCCTTGTGAAAAATAAATAAATAAATAAAGACAAACAAAAAGACAGAAAGACAGCAATTTCTGAAGTACATGAGACACTTTACAAAACAGTGTTAAACTAATTTGTGTCCCAAGCGCAACAGGCAACTTCGTGATTCAGTCACAGGCGGTAGAAGTAAATTTCTGTGTCAGCTTCATAGCCAGCTGTGGAGCACTGCCAAACTGAAACATGTTTCTAAGCAGGACAGCAGATGCAGAGATGCAGCACAGCTCTACTTGCAAACTCTGCCAAAAGGCTGCAGAAAGCCTCTTCCTCTTCTTCACTTTTCAGGGAGTAAGTGATAAAAGGGAAAATGGCCAGCAGAGCTCCTTATGGTGTATGCTTTTGCCTTCAGAACTGACAGGATACTCCTGTCCACTGTGTAACTACACTTTTTATGGATACCATACTTCAGACCAGCCTCCCTAATTTGCTCTAGAATGAAATGCCATTAACTGGTGACTAGGCACGGTAAATGCACTTTTAATGAATAAAATAGAGAGCATTCAAAGATGAAATTTTTCACCCCACATTTGCATGTGCTGCAACTTCATTATTGTTGTAGCTATTGAGATATGAAATTACTGCCAATGTTAAAACTACCAAACAGTAGTTACATGCATATTATTGCAGTGAGATTGTTACCATCTCCAATTTGTGCCTAAGGGGATTATGAGGCATTAAACTATCTCTTTCCGAGAAGTTAAATCACTTTTAAGAAGTTGCCCTAAGGGAGACCTGATAGGCTTAGGTTTTAAGGCCTTTAAATATAGCTTTGGTTAATAAGTTCCCCTGTAAAGTTTGGATGATATCAAAGCGTCCTAGTAATGAGATTCTATGGGAGACAAAAGTTCTCTGAAGAGTTACGTGTTTAATTCAATTTAACTGAAGTTTGTGCATATGTTATCTACCTAAGTTTCCTTCTTTTCAAGTAAATAGAGCATTAAAGAAATCCTACCAAGTAAAACTGAACTTTGTTAGAAACCCGTCCTTCAGACAGGAAACCAGCCAATGAACCTACAACATCTGTTTCTGCTCATCCAGGCTATCATGGTATGGACAGTGCTGTCAGCAACAAATCAGTGTAGCTCAGAGTACAAAACACACAATTCTTTGCAGTCTCCAGAATCCCTCCCCAAATCTCCTCCATCAGCCTTTTAAAAAAATTCTCAACACTTTGACAAATTTTAGCATGTTCAGAAAAAAATCATAAACAGACACAACTGCTAGATGCTAGACTTTTGCACAATAATACTAAAATAGAACCAGATAAATACTGACTTGGTTGTGTTTTCTACAAGCAGAGTAATTAAGAAGCACTTTCTTGAAACTGCATTTAAAATTAGAATACTCCAATAATAAGCATGTTCAAAGGTCAAGAGAAAAAAAATAATCATCCAATTGTTTAAAATAAAAATTAATTTAAATATAATTATAATTCACTACAAAATAAATATTTTTGCTGTTATTACAGGTGGGGGAACCAGACCTTATGTGAATTCACATCTAACTGCTAGAAATGATTCTCAGATACTTTTTGTTAGGAATTAGATAAATGGAAAATCCTGTTTCCAAACTACTAAGAATTTTACCTGTGTTGGGTTCCTCACATGACCAACTTGTCTTCCATTTCTCTCCCATTGAATGTTACAAGCCAAAATGAATCTACTGTGTTTAAATGCAGACTGACCATCAGCCCTAATGTCTATATCTGCACTGAGTTTGCTAATAGAAAGTGTTGGTCTTAGAATTTATACTGGTGTTCTTTTCTGCTGTGTATGAAAGAAAATATAGTCATGGCTGGACAAGAAACAAGAAAAAAGGACAAGAAATAAGTCTACTGCACTTCTCAGGTTCACCTCCACAAAGCCATCCTGCTCTGAAGGTGCAAGTGATAGATAGTAAAGTATGTCATACTGTGCAACACAGCATGGTTCAGGGATTACTAACCTCACTGTGAAGAAGCTTCTCTGTTAGGCAGGAAGCAGTCTGGTCTCATCAGTAGGGCACTGTTCTTCTGCTGGTTGGTCTCCTGGTGCCTTGCTAGCACAAACATACATGCAGTGGGACTCCCACTAGTGTCTCTGCACTGCTCTGTATTATACCATATAGACATATGGGCTTACTTAGGCTTCCAGAAAAAAAACACTGCACTGAGTGATGTAGGCATGATACAGGCACTCTTCCCTGAGATGGAGAAACTTCACAGATTTTATATGCTTTCAAACTAGAATACTGTCTGTGAACAAGCAACCCAGCTTTCTGAGTTGTGTTCCACACCATTTCCATGTCTTCTTATGTCTTCTCAGCCCTGCTTGAGTGTGCCACCCATGCTGAGATTTATGAAGAGAAGCAATCTGGGAGGCTTATGCTAAGAGAATGCTGACCCGGTCACGGTACAACTGCAGCTTCTACTATACAGAACAACAAGTGTTTTATAGAAAGGCTCAGAGCCAAAAAGTAACAAGGATAGCACATAATAAAATGGAGGAAAAGATAAAAACATTGAAGTCATGGAAAAAAGAGTGCTTTGTGATTTTTTTTTTAATTCTCTATTTTTATTTTTTTTTTAAATAAACTATTAAAAAGGTCTTTCATATTTCCATTCAAATCTCTGGGGTTTCTCACAAGCCTGAAAGTTAAGTGTATGCTTAAGTATTTTGCTGAACTGGTGCCAAAAGGCAAAAGTCAACTATTTTCCTTTATTGAGTATTAAGCACCCACTAAAAATCAAGACTAGTTACTTGCACTGTAAAGCCTGCTTCCAAGAAATCTGCTAACAAATCCAGCACCTTGCAGATAGAAATACTGTTCCTTATGAAGAGAAAAAAAAAAAAAAAAAAAAAATTATGCCAAGGTGGATAGGTCTGTGTAAATAAAGATAAGTTCAAAGGTTTATTATTTTAAGGGGAGGGAAGAGGTACTTTAAATGCACAAAAATGGTTGTGTTCATCCTCTTGCTCCTGATTTCTCCTCATTGTGTACATCTATATAGAAAAACAGGATACTGTGAACACACACCCTATAAGGAACCCCAGCAATTCTTTAGTGTTACTGGAAAGAGTTGAGATATTTGTCTGTGCTGAGACTAGATATTGCATGCGTTCCTCCTGCCTAGACCCTGCAGGTCCCTCATTTTCATGCCTGATACCAATCAGGCATGAACAGACTCCAGAGTTTGAGGGAGGAAGGGCATCTCATCACATCCACATGGGGAAAGAAAACATTCTAGAATGAACACTTAATTAATGTTAATAAGTTATTTTAGTCCTCTCAGTCTCTGCCCACATGGATTTGCCTCACTTATTATAGCTTGGAGCAGTCTCCCAAGTTAAAGGGTGATGTTTAAAAGATCCTAAAGATAGCAGGTTAAATAAAGGGTGTATAAATAAGGGGCTGTCCTTAAATTGGGACATGAGCAATGGGCACAGGAGGAATTAAATAGACCCCTTGCCTATTTTATCTCAGGTATGGAAATACTCTGAGGCATACTGAAGCGTTACAGGGACTCTCAGCCATTCATGATTAACAAACTGTAATGTGCTGAATGATCCTTCTGAAGAATTTCTAAGAAGATACTGCAAGGCTTTCCACAACGTTCTTCAGTACCACAAAGAATGGATCCATCTGGTACGAGTAACAAAATGTTACTCTGAAAACATACGATATGTGGAGCTTGATTCTTCCTGCATTTGATGGTGGCTATAAGAATAGAAAAGGAAGAGTCTGATGGGTTAGTCTAAGCTACAGTTAAACATTGTTATGGTAAGCTCAGCATGACATTCTACCAACACTTCAAGCCAGTGAGTTATAGAAACCTCAGTTCAGTCTCTCTAATTATACTGTCTGAGTGATACCCACTTCAAAGCCAATTTTTGCAAAGCAGAGAAGTAGTCAGATGTAAACTGTATGATGAGCACACAGCTCAAAATGGTAACAAACTCAGTAAGATCCTAGAATTGGCAAAGGCAAGCATGAATCAGGCCTTAAACATTGCTAAATTATGGGAGAAAGAACAAAACAAATTACATTTGTACAGAAGTTTGACAAAAAGAAATTGAGATCTTTTGATGTACCTGACTCATTTGAATAAGAAGCAATGTTACTGTTGCATCAGATCATGGCATGCTTGCCGTGAACTCATAGACTAATATGGTGTTAGACCAAAATTTCTTGTGCTTCTGTAGAACTATCTAAGTAAGATTCAAATAGCAAGGAGGGGTATAGAATTAGCTCTCAGTTCCAGAAGACTCAAGAACCAAGAGCTGGTGTGGACAATCAATGCTGTCTGGCCCACAGGAGAGCAATCCTTAGGATTGCATCATGCCCAATCTTCCCTAAGAAGTCAATATTCACATGGGAAAAAAAAGAGACTGAAAAAATATGACATGGAATTACTGCAGAGGTAAAACAATTCAGCAAACTACCCTAGCACTAATGATCAGCCAGTTTGCAACAGCTGCAAAAGAACACTAATTCTCCAATTTACAAATAGATCTATGACCAAGCTCATTTCACACAACCCAGCAATAAATGTCCAGAGACACTTGCTACATAGGTATTTGGTCACTCCCCAGAATCACAGAAAGATTCTGCAGGCCAGACAAACCGCCTGTGATGTCTGGACATTGACTTCAAGCAAGGAGGCTCTCTGGCATACTACAGGAGACATGTAGCATGCTGTGAGTCTACATCTCTAAAAAACATTAAGAGTTACTGGGGAAAAAAGGTATGGAATGATACCTTTAGTATGCCACCTTGTACCTTGGAGTGTATCTGCAGATACACTCCAAGTGTATCCGTAGAGACTACATTCTGTCAGTTTCAAGGAGGGAGAGGAGAGGATAATTTTACTGTCTAGGGTCACAGTATTTGTAGTGGCAATTTGTGGCAGAAAACACACAAAGTGTGGAGTTGCTCTCTCACTCTTCCTAGCCAAAAAGTACACAGTAGAAGTACACAGTAAAAAGAAAATATGAAAAATGTGAAGAAAATTGAAGCATGGAGTAAAAAACAATTCCTGAAAATCCCATAAAGAATGTGAATTACAATGATTACAGATGTCTCTTAACCTATATTAGCTATAAAGATTAGTTATGTTTATGTCATTTGAGTAAAAGGGCATAGTGGAGTAGCAGGAAGGTACTGATGAACTTTGCTAGTTGGAGAGGGAAATAAATGCCAATTTGATATAAAAGCTTTCTAGAGCACACACAGATGCAGCACAGGCTCTTATGGTACTGTAGTTGTATGCATGCCACATCTGAGATCCACAGTACCAAGCAAAAGAAACAGAATGGAGCAATCCTTAAAGGAAATCTATGGGCTGTGATTTAGTTCACGCTGTAACATCTTGGCAACTTCATGATGTTGTTTTAGTGACAATAAACACTACTGCTACACCAAAACCTTAATAAAAACACCAATATTAATGTGGGTTCATCAACAACAAAGTCCATACTTCTCAGAATATCAAATGAGTAATACAAGCAATATAATGATAAAAACATGAAACTTCGTACTGGTCTCACAGGCAAATCAGCTAGGGTAAACATTATTTATGCATTACAGTAGTCAGCTACATATATAGGAAACTATTCCTCTTTATATATGCATATATATGTATGATGTCTGGGATGAGGCTTAACACAGCTAAGTGCCAGGTCCTGCACTTTGGCCACAACAATCCCATGCAACGCTACAGGCCTGGGGCAGAATGGCTGGAAAGCTGTGTAGAGGAAAGGGATCTGGGGGTCCTGGTTGATGCTCACCCGAACATGAGCCGGCAGTGTGCCCAGGTGGCCAAGAAGGCCAACGGCATCCTGGCTTGGATCAGAAACAGTGTATCCAGCAGGACCAGGGAGGTGATCAGCCCCTGTACTCAGCTCTGGTAAGGCTGCACCCTGAATACCAAGTTCAGCTTTGGGCCCCTCAGTACCAGAAGGACATAGAGGCCCTGGAGCATGTCCAGAGAAGGGCTACGAAGCTGGTGAACTTCCTGAAAGGAAGGTGTGGGGAGCTGAGTGTCGGCCTCTTCTGGCAGATAACCAGTGATAGGACTAGAGGGAAAGGCCTCAAGTTGCGCCAGGGGAGGTTCAGTTGAAATGAGGAGACATTTCTTCTCAGAAACAGTAGTCAGGCCTTGGAACGGTTGCCCAGGGAGGTGGAGGAGTCACCATCCCTGGGAGTCGTTTAAAGGAAAGTTGGACATGTTGCTTAGGGACATGGTTTAGTGGGTGATACTGGTCATAGGGGAATGGTTGGACCAGATGATCTTGGAGGTGTCTTCCAACCTTAATAACTCTATGATTCTACATGAAAATGTCATCATTCTGACATTAAACTGTGCAATATTTCCATGAACTCAAACTTTTGAGTTTGAAAACTTCTGACAAACAGTATTACAGTAACTAATGCTGTTTCTGTCTGTTTCTCTTGGTTACAAATGTATTGGAAAGCTTTTCATATGAAGCAGTCTGTGTAACTCTATTATGGATTTGTTTTCTTCATTGTGTGGGATGCTAACAGGTGTACCCATCATAATGTTCCATACCAGATGCTGTTCTCATGTTGCTTTAGTCATCAGTTTGAGATTCAAATCCAAAATGTGTAACTTCGCACCCTCTTTCATAAATGTTTTAAGAGTCAGCTCCCAAAGGAAGTATAACCTTCAGGACAGAGAGCCTGTGACTCCCTGCCATGTGAAAACTTCATTGTCCCCTTCATACCAACTCTAATAGAATCACTAGAAACAGCTGTTCATATATACAGTATCTAAATACACATATGCTAAAAGCAAGGATAAAGCAAGAGATGAAAGTTGCTCTGGTAAAATCAACTTGCAAATACAAGCATTTGTGTGAGTATATAATAAGAGAGAGATGTGCTTTGGCAGCAACATAAGCTAACAGAATTTTGTCTTTCACATAATAAAACCAGTTTGCACATTGCTCAGAGTCTCTGTGAGGTGAAATTGCTCACACATGTACTGTAGATCCACACAGAATCCGAGGTTTGATGGCAGAGGGTTCATAGTACCGATGACTGAAAAGTCCAACCATCTGGTAAGCATGTGACCACGTTCTCCAGATGTATTGCAGTAATACTTAACGTTATTCATGCCCTTCCTTGCTGAGACACAAAAAATCACTTTTCATTACTATTTCTGCATTCATATGCATATATATGTTTAACATCTATATATGTACATATCTAGTTAAGACATGGAGAAGGCTGAGGTCCTCAACAAGTTCTTTGCATCAGTCTTCACTGCCAGTCAGGCTTCCCACATCTCTCAAGTCCCTCACCCTCTATGCGAGGGCTGGGAGAGCAAAGTCCCTCCAACTATAAGCAAAGAGCACATTTGAGACCACCTGATGAAACTGAACAGGTACAAGCCTATGGGACCCAATGCCATGTATCCCAGGGTCCTGAGGGAACTGGCTGATGGAGATGCCAAGCCTCTCTCCAGCATATTTGAAAAGTCCTGGCACTCAGGTGAAGTCCCCGGTGACTGGGAAAGGGGAAACATCACTCCAATTTTTAAAAAGGGTAGAAAGGAAGTCCCAGAGAACTACAGATCAGTGAGTGTCACCTCTGTGCCTGGCAAGAGCACGGAACAAATCCTCCTGGAAGCAATGTCAAGGCACATGCAGGAAAAGGAGGTGATCCAAGACAGCCAGCATGGTTTTACCAAGGGAAAACAGTGCCTGACCCATCTGGTGACCTTCTATGTTGGAGTGACTGCATCAGTTGTCAAAGCAAGCCTGACCAATGTCATTTACCTGGACTTCTGCAAGGCCTTTGACACAGTCCTACATGATATCCTGATCTCCAAACTGGAGAAAAATAGATTTCAAGGGTGGGCCATTCACTGGATTGAAGGACTGACTTGAAAGCCACACCCAGACAGTGGTGGTCAATGACTGTCCAGGTGGATGCTGGTGATGACTGGCGTCCCTCAAGTCTTGGGACCACTGCTGTTTAATATCTTCAACAGTGATGCAGACAGTGGGACTGAGTGCACCCCTGGCAAGTTTGCAGATGATACGTAGCTGAGTGGTACAGTTAATAGGCCAGAAGGAAAAGATGCCTTCAGAAGGGACCTGGACAAGCATGAGAAGTGGGCCCATGTGAATTGCATGAGGTTCAACAAGTCTAACAGCAAGGTGCTGCACTTGGGTCGAGGCAGTTCCAGACATGAGCACAGACTGGGAGAAGAACTCATTGAGAGCAGCCCTGCAGAGAAGGACTTGGGGGTTCTGGTGGACAAAAAGCTCATCATGAGCCAGCAGTGCACACTTGCAGCCCAAAAGGCCAACTGCATCATGGGCTGCATTGGCGGAGGAGTGGCCAGCAGGTTGAGGGAGGGGATTGTCACCCTCTGCTCTGCCCTTGTGAGGCCCAACCAGGAGTGCTGCCTGCAGGTCTGGGGTTCCCAGTACAGGAAAGATGTGGGGCTGTTAGAGTGGGTCCAGAGGAGGGTTAAGAAATTTATCTGAGGGCTGGAGCACCTCTCCTATGAAGAAAGGCTGAGAGAGCTGGGGATATTCAGCCTGAAGAGAAGGCTCCAAGGTGATGTCATTGCGTCTTTTCAATATTTAAGGAGGGCTTATAAAAAAGACGGAGAGAAACTTTTTGCTAAGGCAGATAATGACAGGACAAGGGAGAATGCTTTTAAACTAAAAGAGGAGAGATTTGGATTAGATGATAAGAGGAAATTCTTCACTCAGGTGGTGGTGAGGCACTGGAACAGGTTGCCCAGAGACGATGTGGATGCCTCATCCCTGGAGGTGTTCAAGGCCCAGCTGGATGAGGCTTTGAGCAGCCCGGTGTCGTGGGAGGTGTCCCTGCCCATGACAGGGGGATTGGAACTAGGTGGTCTTTAATATCAGTACTGGACTTTGCCTATTTAAGGATTTGGCAAGAATTTCATACTGAGTATAAAAATGAAATGTCAATAGGACCCATAAGATATGCATGCTACAGGGAAAGGAAATAAAATTTCGTAGCCTACAGCTTTCTCATGAGAGGCGTAGAGGGGCACATGTCTCACATTATTCTGAAAATCCTTACTGAGGTTGTTGTCCATATGTTCATGCCCGTAGGTGAGTCTCAGTAAGGACATCATTAACAATTGGCAAGACCTGTGACCTTTTACCAAAAAAAAATCAAGAATCCTATGAATCAACTACAGGGAAAAGACTCTTCAGTAATTTGGAGTACACATGTGACCAATGATATTTAGCCTGTTTAGGCCTATTACAGTGAGGTCAGCTGTTAAAAAAGGCACTGTGCCTATGCTCATTAATAAAGATACAAAACAGATATTAATATAACTACAACCTGTGACACCAAACTGTGCTTTGACAGCTATTCAGGATGGAGTTTCAGTACTTTGAATTGTCCAAGTAACAGAGAAACAACAGTCTTAGGTACTTGTCAGAAGTTACTGGCTAATTCCACAGCCTTTTCTTCCTCACTTCCCAACTACTGTAATACTGCACACATCCTCTCAGAGTCAGCAGGATAGCTCAGACAATTATCAGGAGAAAAAAAAAAAAAAAAAAAGAAAAAAAAAAAAGAAAAAAAGGGGAAAAAAGTGCAGCTTCTACAGCTGGCGAATCTCTTTGATTTAAAAGAGAACAAAAAGTGAAAGAAGTGAAACTAAGAAGTTTTCTGTACATCACTTTGCTGATAATCATGTTAACTACCGGACTGCAAGAATGCTGGCAATCTTAACAATCCTGCAGCACCAGAATGTTCCAGCAATGGTTTCTTCATAGGGCCACAGCACAATAAAAAAAAAGTTCAGACTGTAAGGTATCATGGGAGGTCTCTAGTCCAACCTCCTGACCAAGTCAGGGTCAAATATGAGATAAGACTAGGTTGCTCATTATTTTATCCAGATGGGTTTGGAACAACCCCCTTGTTCCAAACTATGTGTTGTCTCTTGTCCTCTAACCATACATAGCTGTGACATGCTCCATCCTGACAACATTTATATAGGTGGATACTACAGGTGGCTGCTATTATGTCTTGACAAACACATCCCTTCTCCAGGCTGAACAAACCCACAGCTCCCAACACTTATTTAAGGGCCTGTGCTCCAACCCCCAGCTGTCTTGGCGACCCTTCACTGAATTCATTCCAGCTTGAGATCTTTCCTGTGTTGGGGATCCCTGGTCCAGACACAGTATGTGGAAGTGTTTTCAAAAGTGCTGAGAATAATTGATTCCAACTGGCTCTGGGCCATGCTCTCATTCATACATCCAAGACTGCTGTTGATTCTGGGATACACAGGTGGCCCTCATCCAGCTCACTGCACACCAGGACCCAAGAGCAGGTCTTCACAGAGCTGCTCTACAGCTCCTCTGCCTGTAGCCTGCATCACTGCAGGGCTCTGCCATTTTAGGGACAGGATTCATCACTTGTCCTTGCAGAACTTCATCAGGTCCATGTCTGTCCTTCCCAGCTGTCCAGGCCCCTCTGATACCTTCTGGCATAACAACAGACCGCTTTCCAATTTGGTATCATCTGCAAACTTGGTTAGAGTGCCCTCCATCCCCTTCTCCTGATCACTGATAAACATATATACAGGACAGGTCACAGGTAGACTCCTGCACTATCCTATTTTTATTTCAGTCTGTACCCACTGCCTCTTGTCCTGTCACTGGGCACCACCGGAAAGAACCCAGCTCTGTCTTCTTTATATTTGGAATACTGGATTTGGATACTGGATTTTCTTTGTATCTGGAATCTGGAATATTCTTATAGTAGAAATTACCAGAGTATTCCAGCACTTTTCATATATTCTGCTTATAGAAAGAATTTAATTAAGTTTTGACTGCAGTGTACTATGTGAAATTAAGTGATTTCTCAGACTCATACTAAAAACAGAGCTTCAATGGTAACTTAGAAGACTATTAAGAAAGGGAACCTCCATTCTCCATTAATACTAGGTTCTCCTAAGAGCACTCTCTCTCACACACACATAACTTTCACCTCCTTATTCTGATTCTGGAAAGATCATAGGCCTCTTTCATTACTCCACAAAAGGAAGCGGAAGACAATGTTTCTGCTCCTCCAAAATAAATCTGACAATTCAAGCGACTAAGTCTTAAAGTAAGATCTGTTCTTACAGGAATCCTGTATTTCTCTGAAGGGTGTAAAGTACCATGGCTCTATCACAGTTCTACAGAGAACTTCTTCCAAACCAACAGAATGTAAAGAACAATTTTCTGTCTTCTTAATTTGTAAACAATCTAATCTATTAATTTACCAGAAGATCACACTTTAAAAAATACTTATAAGAAATAGAATTTTAAACATACTGTTCTGAAATTCTGTGCCAGAAAGGTTTTCTTTGATATCAGCAGGAAGCCTTCTCCATGAAGGTCACCAATTTACAAAAATCCTTTGATGGGAGAGGTCACTCTTGGGCTGATACCAGCTGTGCTGCCTGATACAGATGAAACTTGTTCAGACATGCTAATCCACATGGGAGCCTTTCAAGGTTAAAGCCAAAAATAAGACTACATAAATTCTTGAAAGTAAAAGGGGACTTTATTTTAAACTCTTTTTTAGTAGTCACAAAGTCTTCAAGTGACTTGCTGAGCAATGCCTCAGATTGTTTTAATTAGAATGCTTTTGGACTTTTTTATCAAGACATTTGTATAAATTCTTGTTGCTTATTCATATTTACATACATTTTCAGATATAAGACAGATGTGTCACTAAGAAGACTGGACTTTACTGGGGACTTTACTAGGGCAACTCTGGACTATTTCCCAACATCTGTCCATTGCAAAGTGCAAGACCTGCTCAAAATGATTTGCAAAAAATAGTGTTTTTGCTTCAGGTAGTTTTCAGATGTGGCAGAGGAAGTCCAGACAAAAGTTTGTTTGTTAAGACTCCAGATAAACTTCTTTCTTAATAAATCAGTCACAGTTACAGAATATGTTTATGTCCCACCAAGCACAAAATCTTGTTCTCTCTAAGTTTGGCAGACAAGCTATACAAGTAGACCTAATTTACAGTCATAACTTAAGCTGGAAACAGAGCACAGTAAAGCTTTCAACTCATCTTTTCATCGATAAATGTCGAGAGTTTTCAATACAACTTTCTGCACTCAGTCCTGAAAACTGTTCACTGTACAACCAATGAACCTGTTCGTTCCAGGCTCAGGGCCATAGCTGCCCACTTCAAGCACAGGCCAGAAGGCAACTAACTGCATAACTGCAACCCACCATTCTTAGTAGGGTCGGTTGCCTCAGGGTCAGAATCGGCCAGTGAATCTCTTTCAGGTTCAAAACCTAAACTGTGTGCAAAGTAAAGATGTAAGCCACAGGATCTTTCAGCCATAGAGGACAACACAGGGTTTCCTACAGATATTTCCTAGTACACAGACATGCTTTCTGTACGCTTCTTTCCAAGAAATGAAATGCAGCCACTGAGAAACACAAAAACACAATTCATTCTGTCCCGGAAAGTTCAAAAATACACAATACATTGAGGGTAACAGTTAGATTACAAGTGCATTGTAGAAATGAAACTAAGGCAGAACTAATGAAAGGATTGCAGTGCCTTGTAACAATAATTGCTGTTTTTTCCTCCACAAAGCTTTTGAATCATGGCATATTTATATAAATAAAACATTTAGCTGCATAATGTATTTGAAAGTTAGAAGGGAAAAAACGCTATTCTTTACCAGATACACAAGCACACAAAGGACATATACAGACATTTTTATTGCAGTGTTGTTTAAAAAGTTGCAAATCCTGAACAAATTTCCCATAACACAGTGCTCAACAAATCTGTATTATACTTCTAACATGTTAAATTATATTTATGAAGGTTTTATGCAGTTGTTCTTCTGCAGCGTTCCAGAACAGACCTTAAACTTGTCCTTCTGCTTCGTCTAATTTAAAAACTGCTTATATGTGACATGGATTCAGCTTGACAGAGGTGTTTTAAAAAATCTACAAGCCTATTCCAGATAAGAGAAAGTGAGACTGACTTATCCCACTGAAGGAAGATAAAAAGAGCAGTGTCACAACTGGCAGAACTTAAACAAATCACAGTTACAGCAAGTGAATGCTCCATCAACCAAGTAGAAGGCTGTATTTATAACTTGGAGAAGTCATTATTTTGGAAGAATCCCTTAGAACTCAAGAGTGAAGGACATCCATGTGGGGAAAGGAATGCAGGGTACCTATCCTGCTTCTTTCACAAATTTTGTCATTAAAACAAATCATCAAGAATACAGATGAAAAGCATGTGGTTGCAATGAAACAAGATACTATGTTACAGAAACTTCATAAAAAAGTTACAAAAACTTCAACAAAATTCATACAATATTTGTAAATGAAGAACTCGGGGAAATACAAAGGCACAAGTAGAATTTGGTACGTTGTTCTCCATGGCAACTAAGAGTTGCATGTTTCTTTAATTGCTACTGCCTGATAAACAGCAATAAAAGGCCACATGCATTAGCATCCAAAAATGTGTTGGTTTTTTTTGGTGTTTACGTAGGGAACTTTAACCTTGGTCTATGATTAAAGCACAGGAAACCTTAAGTCTCTGCTTCACGGTAGACTCATCTTAACTTACATACATCATTTAGACTTAATTTTTTCAAACATGGTATATAATTAAAAAAGACTAACAGTCAAATGGCCAAGGTCAAACTTACAATGTAAAAGCTATCAATGGAAACAACCAGTTCTCAGAATCCTTTGAAAGATCAGACAAGGAAAAGAAAAGCTGATAGTCTCCAAGCTGGAGACCACTTTTGAAAAAAACAGCCTTTAATTTCCTGGTCTACAATAACTTATTTATAATGAACTTGTTGGGAGCCTATTTCCTGATTACATAAGCAATTTCTCTCTTCACTTGCTTATTGCAAGACCGTATTTGTCCCTATGAAATCATACAAGAAGGGCTGAGGTTTGATCAATGCCTTTGTGTCTGTGAAGTATTCAAGATCTTCACACTGAAGATGTGAACAGTGTCACTAAACCTGTTTGAGTTATACCTACCTGAGTGTTGATAGGCAGATTGCACAATGGCTTTTAATAGCAAACATGTTGGAATAGATTCTCTTTCAGAGATCAGACACTACAGAAATTCTTTTAGTTAGAAAAGCCTGAAGTTAAACTGCAGATTGAAACCACGTAGTAACAGAGTCAAGGGAATATGCTATAGTCCAATTTTATGAGTAGCTGTAATCATACAGATGGGGCCTTTTTAAGCTTGCTTGAGTAGAGATCCTTCAACTGACTCAGTTAGATTCAGGAGAAGTGGCAGAACTTAGAGAGACCCTCCTCACTCCAGCCTAGTTAAGACTTGTGCATTAGGCACTAGTTGAAGGCCTGAGTCCCTTACTCCTTCAAAATAATTCTTACAGCATAGTGCCTATTTTCACCTATTCAGTCTGTGATCTGCTGCAAATGGTGTCTCAGCTGATTATGCTCTGTACTTAAATCCATTCCTTCATATGTACACTTTTCTGTAAAGACACATACTTAGTGGCTACGCTACTAGATACTATTCAGTCAACAAAGAACGTACCCACAGAGCTATTATCAAAAGCAATCACACTCTCTGGTTGGAAAAGTCAGCTTCTCAACTTTTTCAAGTTTATGAGATTATTTATGTAACTATTTAGAGTTGTCCAGAGATGAAATAACATCTATTTTCAGCAGGCTCTGTGATCTCCTGTATTCCTACTTGCTTTCAGGATTCAGGAACTAACAATGCATGCACTCTGTTGCACACGTACATTAATTGTCCTCAGGAATACTAAATCCTACATATAATGGAATGATTATAGCACAGCAGGAAAGAATACATATGCAGCACAGATTTCTGAGGAAGACACTATTTAAATTTTTATTTGTTTCCCTGACAGTTTCCTGCTGTGTCAGGGAACTGGAGGATGGGAAGCAGGGGACAAGAAGCAGCACAGGCACTTTACAGTGGACAATACTCTCCCACGAAAAATGTACAGAGAGAGTCCAGTGTTTCAAGGGGAAAGTAGGTCTGCATAGGGCTGTATCCTCCAGCTGAGACTTGGGTTTAGAGCACTGCCTCCCAGTAGCTCTGTCCTTGCTGGGAATCACATTCAGGGGAACATTCAGTCCTTCTTTCTTGGCCATCTCATCAGCCTGTATCAATTTTTGTGCATAGGTTGACTCTGACATAACACAGTAAGCACTAAGTCATCATTCAAACTTCATTATGCCTTCGTGGTTTCTTTCTATTACAACTGTTTTCAATGCCAAAGAAAAATGTTCAATATTTGCTAGTGGAAACAACGTTGTAATGTTGGGTGCTTCTGTCCTACAGGAACAAAACAGGCAGAGCCATTTCAGCAAACCTTTTTGCTGAGCTTTGGACAAAACCAATCCCCCTTCAAATCATCGTCAGCACTATGAATTGAAGAGTTTCTTGCTAACAGGAATTGCCTCCTCCTGCACCCAACATAATTTATTCAGAGCCATCACATCTCTACCCCTTGCTGCATGCGGATATTTAAGTCAGAACAGTCACTACCACTGTAGGCCCCCTCAAAACCTGCTTCTAGCCAACCAGCCAGTAAACGGACAATCAGCATACAGAAAACTAAGGTGTCAGAACTGCATTAAAAGATGGACTATCAGATGTACAGCAGACACTGAGGTGACTAGTTCTGTTCAGGATAAATATAATTTGAGCAACTAAATGTTGTTATATGGACCTGGCCATAGAAACAAGGTGTTAGATAATGTTAGCCATAAAAGAACTCTCTAAACAATCCTCTCTTCCTGTACCAACTTGATTGTTATTTTCCACACCCACCCAACTTCATAATTCCTACAGAAACAACTTTTGCTCACTCTTGTGATTCCCATTTTGTAGACCATTAGCTAACATCTCAGTATTCCATTTCCTTTTCTGTTAAGCAGACATCAGATAAACCAGAATACAAGGATATGAAAAAGAATAGTTTCTTCAACAGTGTACACAGCTTCACATTCCCCACAAGAAAAAGAATACCAGCCTAAGGTTATGTATTGCCAGAGAATTGAAGTCTGGCGACCGACCGCCACAATCCTGTTGATGTTGGAGCATATTAAAGCAGATGTTTCCTGTCAAATGCTATACTCTTCCTACAGTACATACAAGTATACCCCAGCAGTCACTTCAAGGAAACACATGTAAATGTTAGACATCTCAAGTGAATTCTCTTGTAATCCACTGCTTCATCTGCTATTGGTGTATTCCTAAGCAACATTTAAGTCCTCTAGATTATTGTTTCCATTAAATGCACACTGAAAAACTATTAAACAACACATCATCATACATAAAAATGAACAAACTACTAGATTTTATATATATTTTCTTTCAAGTACTATGCATGGCATTTTTAATAGCTGAAGTTATTAAAAGCTCTAATATAATTTTAGTCTATACAATGACCACATAATATGGATGCACCATAAGAAGACGTGTTTTTTCTTTGCTTTACAGATAAGATTCCAGGTAAGAGAGGTCCCATGACCTCATAAGACAGTAGTTCTATTGAGCCAATTCTCTCCTGTGAGAGAACCACTGTTAGCACTGAGATCCAGAAGCAAGCCCAAAAAGACAGTTGGGTTACACAACAATAAACTAATTCATTTTGTAGACACAGATCAAATCATACCTTTCAGTCATTAGTGGGGCTCTGAAAACCTAAGTGCTCTTTCAGAGACATAGTTACACCATCAAATACATGATACATCAAATATATCAAATACATCAAAAGCATGCCTAGCAGAATCCATCTGTGTCTCATAAAAAAAAAAAATAATAATAATGTTCACATCCTTCTGACCATCATTAGCTCCCATTTTCTTACTTGTAACATCAACTGGGAAAACATTTCCATGTGTTTTATTTTTTTATGGAGTAGTGACTGCATTTTTAAATCCCACATAGATACGCTTGCAGTTAGCATTTCCTAACTTCTTCAGGAAGACTGAGACATAGCAAGTAGGAAACGAGTTTTGCTTCATTTCTATGTGCTATTTCTTCTAACCTACTGCACATAGCATTAAAAATACTGCCATTTCCTTTTCAGTAATATTTTTTAACATTGTTTCTCATTTTTTAGTATCAGAATGTCAAAATATAAAAAAACAGGAATATCAGCATTCAACATCACAGTAGAAGTGTTTTCTAAGTACTCAGTTTATTAACTGTGCTCTTCCTCCTTCGTTAATGAAGTCATATTCTTATTCTCCTCAAGAAAATGAAATCGGTAACTTTATGACTTTTATGACTTTATGACAGCATAGGCTGCTGTACATACTATCACGTTGTAGATTACAGTTGGCCCTGATTTTCCTTTTCCTTTATTTGTTTCTTCTAATTTAGTAACAAAAAAAGACTTTTGAAAGTATTTTTAAATACATGCATTCAAAGACATGCATTCAAAGCCAAATTATGACTAATTCAAGTTATCAAACTTCAAGATTAAATCTAGCAAGGTGAGACGTCTAAGCAACTTATTAAACTGGTATGAATAGGAAAAAAATTTACTACTTAATCTTTGTCTATAACATCTGCTCTAGGTTCAACTATTTCAAATGGAATACATGCAAACTTGAATGAATAACAGTCTAGATGTGAGTGAAATATTTAGGCGTTTAAGGGATTTGTTTTAGTGGTTACACTGGGTGTAGCCATGCAGGTGTTGGCAGCAAGAGCATGGGTCCTCACGCTGGACCCAGATAGTTTCAAACAGCTCCAAAAAGGACAAAGCACAGGGCACAGCTAAGACCAGCAGGTGGTGGCAATTCAGATGAAACAAACATTTGAAAGCGTAAAATGCTGCCCAGCAATGAGGGCTTGGGAATATAAAGCCCAAAAAACAACTCTACAAACACCAAGGTCTGTGAAGAAGGACTGGGAGGAGATTCCCCCACAGACCACAGAGAAAACAACAGTGAAGGAATATCCATAGTGCATGCTGTGGGTAACCCCGTGCCATAAACCAGTGGATATTCCCTGACAAGGACTGCCATGTGTGGAGAGCCCACACGGGACAAACTTTTTCCTGAAGGACTACAGCCCATATGGAGACCCCATGCTACTTTAGGGCAGAAGTGTAAGAAAAAAGGAGTGCCAGAAATGAGCTGCCATGAACTGACTGCAATCTCTACTCCCCATCCCCTTGTGCTGCTTGAGAGAAAAAGGTCAAAGAGTTGAGAACAAAGGAGTAAAGTTAAGCCTCCAAAAAAAGTGGGATGTAGGAGGAAGGTATTGTTTTAATATTTGTGGGTTTTTTGTTTCTCACTACCCGAATCTGTTTTGATTGGCAATAAATTTCCCCAAGTCAAGTGTGTTTTGCCCATAATTGGTAAGAGATCTCCCTGTCTTTAGTTTGACCCATGAGCTCTTTCATCCTATTTTCTCTGCCCATTCTGTTGAGGATAGGGAGAAAGCAGCTGTATGAGCGTTTATTAGCTGCCAAGGTCAAGACCCACCATAAAAAATTTGATGCATATTTTGATGTCCATTTTAGAAACAAACAAAATATTTAGTACTAGCATAACAGCAAATAGTTAATAGCTAGAAGAAAGGCAAAAGCCAAGCAGTTTTGGAAAGTTAGGCAAACAAGACAGATTACAGCTAACATCAGACGAAGAACTGTGACATTCAAAACTTTTACAGTTTTCATTAAAATCATTATTTGGAAGTTTATTAGGATTTAATTCAGCAAGTCCATTTTAACCAATACTTCAGTTAAAGCTTTATCTGTCAGACCTTTCACTCACCTTAACAATTCACACTTTCTACTGTAACTCTAACTATGTAACACAAGAGCCTTTTTCTAAGGACAAATATAAGATGAGGGATGAGTGAAAAATTCTTAAGCAAGGAATACTTTCCTTCAGTAGAGGGGAAGCACAACAGGGAACATTTAAACAAGACATGCACAAGTACATGAGACCTCAGATCCTGAGAGAGCCAGCCAATGTCATTGACAGGCTACTCTCAGTTATATTCAAAAGGTCATGGCAACTGGGGGAGCCTTTGGTGGACAGAAAGCAAGCAAATATCAATCCTAGGTTCAAGAGGGACAACAAAAATGATCTAGAGAAGTACAGACCAGTCAGCCTCACCTTAATCCCTGGAAGGTAGATGGAGTACCTAGTCTGGAAATCACTTCCAAACCTATGAAGGACAAGAAGGTGACTGCAAGTAATCAACACAAATTTATAAAGAGGAAATCATGCCTAACCAATCAGTTAGCCTTCTACAGTTAGGTGACTAGCTCACTGGATGAGGGAAGAATAGCAGATTTTGTCTGTATAGACTTCAGCAACGCTTTCAACTCTCTCTCCCTTAATATCTTCGTAGACAAAATGATGAAACACACAGAAGATAACTTGACAGTGAAGCAGATTGAAAACTGGCAGGAAAAAAAAAGCTCAAGCAGATGTGATCAGCAGCACAAATTCCATCTGAAGACCTAGGGGTGTCCCCCAGGGGTCTATATCATGGCTTTATTTATGACCTGGACAACTGGGTAGAGTGTACCCTCCACAAGTCTGCAGATGATACAACACTCAAAGGAGTGGATAATATACCAGGTGGCTATGCAGCCACTCCAAGGGACCTTAACAGGCTTGAGATACTGGCAAACAGGAACCCCATAAGGGTCAACACAGGGCAATGCCAAACCCTGTACAAGGGCAGGAATAATCCCAGGCACTCCAGTACATACTGGGGGCCAAAGAGCTGAAAAGCAACTCTGCAGAAAAGGACCTGGGGTCCTATTGGATGATGACTTGACCACATACCAGCAATAAGCCTTTGTGTCAAAGAAGACCAATAACATGCTAGGCAGCATTAGAAAAAGCACTGCCAGCAGATCAAGTGAGTCTTCCTCACTACTTAGTACTGGTGCAGCAGGATTTGTGATCCTGTCTCCACTTCTGGGCTCTCCAGGACAAGAAAAATACAGACGTACTAGAGTAGTTCTAGCAAAGGGCCACAAAGAAGTCTATGGAATTGGAGCTTTTGTCATACTATGAGAGGCTGAGAGAAATGGAATTTTTAAACCTTGAGGAGAGAAGGTTCAGGAGGGAACCTTACCAATGTGCATAAACACCTGATGAAAGGGAGGAATGAAGATGGAGACAGACTCTTCTAGTGGTGCCCTGTGACAGGCCAGGAGTCAACGGGCACAAACGGAAATACAGGAAATTTTGTTTCAGTACAAAAAATAAACGTTTAATGTGAGAGTGGTGAGACACAGGAAGAGGTTGTCCAGAAAGGCTGAAGAGTCTCTTATTCTCAGGGGCACTCAAAGCCCAGTGGACATGGCTCTTAGCAACACACTCTAGTTGATCCTGATTTGAACGGGGGTATTAAACTAAAGGATGTCCAGGCATCCTTTTCAGCCTCAACTATGCCATGATTACTTCCTTCTTTTCTGTCAGGATTAATATTCACAGTACACTTAATTTTCAGTGGTTTCTTTCCAGTCCATGGTTGCAGCATGAGCTGTATGGGCAGATATAGAATGGACTTCTATGACAATTGTCCCTGGAGCACAGAAGACAGTCTTATCAAAAAGGAATAAAAAGGATCAAGAAACAAAAAAGACAATAGATTAAAAGCATGCACAAGTAAGTAGCAACTTGAAACCTACTCCAGAATTTAAAGAAGCAGTGTTATATTTTCTTTTCTGAATGTTCTACTGAGAACACAAAATATTTTCCACATTGACTTAATTATATCAGAGATGAGATACACAGCAGAAAACAGAGATGGTAGTGTCACTCACACTAAACAACATGCTGTCTGTTATCAGCTGTCATAATCTTGAAGATAAAAGATTTGCCTTTCCTTTGTGGAGCGTCCAGGTTTCTAATACTAAACACTATACTAGTGTGCTAATTCTACATGGAACTGCTTGGTCTTGCTTTTTTCTTTTTGCCTCAGTGCAGTGGGAACATATTCTTGTCCTTCAAAAGTACAACTCACAAAATATACATTTATTTATTTTTTCTTGTAAGTTAGCTTTTTAGTCCATGAGAATGGAATCATAAATGCTTTAAGCATTTTATTTTATATCCAGTATCCCATACAAAGATTTCACTGGCACCAGTAAAACTGTCCCTTATGTATAGAGATATATGAAATCAGAATCCAATTCAACATGAAACTCCTTTAGACAATATACTGGATTTCAGACAATGACATTCTACAATTTTTTGGGAAAATAGCTCTTATAGACAACAATTTTTCCTGGATGTTAAGCAGTTCCCTAAGGTGGGCTCCAATAGGAATCCTGGAAGGCATGGTGGTTCAATAATTCTTCTAGCTGACCTTTGAGGAAGGTATTTATAATATTGCTTATTGTATGTCAATACATGTAGCCAGCCCATATATAGAAAAAGTGACTTGCTTAAGATTATCTACTGTGTGTGATTTCATGACTAAGCTGGGCTGCTGGGCTCTTCAAGGGCTGAGTTCAGCACTGGCACATGGAAGTTAAGCAACTTACAGAATTTTGGCCACCAAAGCATGTGAATATCTGGATATCATTATGGCATTATTAAAGAAACTTCAGAATTCAGGTATTTTGGATTGTCATGAATCTAAATGAAGAGTCACAAAACAAAAGTAACCATCTTTGAAAAGATGCAGCTTTTAGATCCTCAGGAAAATACAGACAACCTCAAAACAAATGAGAAAAGAAAAAACAAAAGTGTCCTGGATACAAGCAGCAAACATCATTATAATATAATAAATATTTCTAAGAATGACTAGGACAATATTTACATCCTCCCATCATTATCAATTGCTCAGTTTTATTTAATAATAAGACTTAGTTCCATCGAACTAAAAAAGGCAGTAATGACTAGGAGACAATCTGTACTCCAGAAGGTCAAATAAACATTGTCAAGAACATATGTCAAGTAGTCACAGTGTTATTGAAGGGGACTTCAGTACATTCATACTTTCTGACGTATTTACCAGCTTTAAGAAAGACAAACATATTTAAAAGTCACAGAGTCTTCAAGTCTTCCAAGAATGTACATACTCTGGGTTGTAGAACCAAAATGAACCTCTATTTATTTCATGTAGTATCTTAATATAATAGTAGCTTTCACTTAAAAAATGATATTTTCAGATTGCTAAATGGATAAGGTAAAATACAGCAAACCCCATCCTAATGGTATTTTCTTAAAACAGACCATCTACCTACAAGTAAGGAATATTTCCTTGAAGATTCAGACAATCATTATATGAAGCCTTATATGAACCTTTCAATTTAGTAAATTTTCAAAATTTTCCAAATAGGGAAGCACCCTAATATTCTTGCTTTTCAAACAACAGTGATCAATCTCTTCATGTAAGTTACATATCATTTTAAAATGACTGTTTCCTGATTAGACAAATTTAATAGGAGCAACAGATCATTCTGTTAGTAAAGCTATGCAGCCAGATTAATACTGAGACACAATTATCACTGTGAACACTTTACACACGGAAAATCTAAGGCAATAACATTTAGCTTAATCCTCTAAGGAGGAGATTTATAGAAAATTTAGGCCTGGATGAGACTTGTTTAAAATCGAGCTGCTAACATAGGATACACCTTCAGCAGGTTTTTTTTGGAGCAGATTGGCCTTACCAGAAATAGCTTAAGTATACTTTCAACTGGCCTTGATTAGGCTGTAAACCATTATTTATTATGAAAAACAGTGAAGTTATTTGGAAAATGAATTACTACTCAGTGTTCATACTTTCAGAAAGATTTTACCGACTTATTTCCTTTTCACATTGTATTAAACTTTCTTCATTCAAGTAAAGGTAATATTAATCTAGGTAAGATCAAGACATCCTTGAAACTAGTTAAAACAATCAAGCACATCGAGGTTGTGAAAATTAGAAGCTCTAATCAAAAGAGTTAATAATTTTGGTATTGCTATATAATACAAAACAGAGAGATAACTAATGAAATGACCAAGGTGATAGAGATAGATGTTTTGTCTTACTTGTCCAGGGCTGTGCTGGTGGGCATGCTCCTACCAAATCCTCGGACACCCATCTGACAGAAGTATGGAATGCAAGACAGATTGGCAGCAATAATTGCCAACGAATCAGATGCGTTAACAAAGAAACCATTTTGGCCAAGAATCATGTAGCGGTCCTGAAGAAGACAAGAGATACAAAAGAGTGTCTTAAATCTTACGTTTTGGGGAAAGATAATTTCTTCTCTTAGATCCACTGTAGATACAGTAAAAAAGGAACAGGGTTTGGGTTACCTGGACCCCTGTTTGGGCAGAATAATTTATTGGCATTGTCCTGAAAGCTTTATAATTTCACTATCACACCATAATTCTCTCAAGCCCTACAAACAAAAGTTCCAAATCAGTCCCTAGCATCAGCCTCCTACACGATACTTTAGTAGATCTGTTCCTGCCAGGGAATGCTTGTGTAGGAGAATCTTTCTGCCAATGTCATGCACTATACAGGGAGTAGGAGGAGATTTTGTGTATAAGGACAACAAATAACAGCTTCTGTTCTTCACAGCCTTTTCATCATTCCCACATCCTGTCAGGTCAGAAAGCTGTTTCTGTAACACTTTGTTGGTAGGCTGATTATATGACATAAAAAAAAAAAAATAAAAATAAAAATAAAAAGATTAGGATTAAGTGCTTTATTTAGCTAAAAAATCTTCAGTTTGCAATGTTAACCAAAACTGACTTCATTTAGTTACTTAGTTACTACTTAACTGTGACTAGTCAATATTATCTGTATATGCTGCCTTTTCTCACCTGAGGAAGTTTTACACTAATACAGAAAAAAAAATAAAATAAAAAATAAATAAAGAATTCTCATTCTGGACTCACATCCTGTTCAGTTTGCAAACATCTGCAGGGCCAAATTACCCCATATGTGTCTGATTTATGAGTACAAATACTATAATCTTTGCTTTTAGGTATCATCACTCCATTTTGAGGACTTACTGAAAAGCAAATAAATTACACTTACATGTCCCATATCTGACCCCAGATAAAACAACAACTTCAGTGAAACCTCCAAATGGATTAAAATACTTACTCCATCAGCATCAAAAGCAGCTCCAAATCCATACTCTCCACCTCTCATAGCCTCCAGCAAGGCAGTTGCATATGTTAAATTGGGATCAGGACGCTGTCCACCAAAATCCTCCAGAGGAACACAGTTTATGGCAGAATTTGCAGGAGCTCCTAATTCATCACACAGGATTCTTCTCACATACGGTCCCATAACTGTAAAAACAGAAATCTGCCATGCAATCGCAAGCGCATATGCTTGACATTTAAATTTTTCACAGTACCGTGGAGACTTCATACAAAACATACTTTCAGAAACTCTATACATCTTACCAACAGAAGTTTGTCTTACCAACAGAAGACAAACTATTATTTCATATAAAAGTATGTGATCATCCCCACAGTAAATGATCAATTGGCAAGTCAGCATCAAAAACACACTGCCCCACTAGTGAAAGTGAGAAAGTAACCTACTGAAGAGTGAAAGATCAAAGTTTTATTTAGCTATTATTAGGGAAAGAAATTATCATATACATTTAGGGGCATTCCTTACTAAAATAAAAATGAGATGCTATTTTGGGTGTCCCAGAATGCAAGTAACAAATTAACAAACATACTAGCAAAGAAAGCAAACAATAGGGGAATACAAATGGGGAATAAGCTCCTCAAAGGTTTCTAATTCTAATTGAAATTACAACAGATTTGTCCACCAATGAATTCTACCACATTTTTTCTACTCTCATGTAGATAATAAATGAAAGTTTTCTTTCAACTAACTTCAAAATAACTCCTCTATTTTTACTATATAGCCAAATAAGACCCCAGTTCATGAGATTATATCATAATTAGTATATGTAATACTGTGGACTATCCAAAAGCAACACCGAGTTTCATTTTGGAACAGCTTTTTATTTCTCCTACATTCCACATTAAAATCTCATGTCTTTTCTTAATTCCCTAGTAGGACTTACCCATCCTAATTTTACTTACTGAACAAAACCATATAAATTTACATTCTTCAACCCATGAGTCTTCATCTTAAATAACTAGAAGGAATATTTTATAACCTTTAATAGTAAATGTCTATCATTTCAGCCCAGAAATAAAAGGAACCTAAACACACATGCACCTTGAAATGCAGTCATTATCAAATTGTATGAAATATTAGTCCATCCCACAATTAAATCTTTTCTTCTGTGGAGAAACTGTAATGTTAGTTGTGTCTGAAATCTACACTAGAGCATTCAATGGCTGAACAGACACCAACAACTGATTGAGCTCTCTGCATTCCTGGTGCAAGTGTGAACAGGTCACACAGGTCACACAGAGGTAAAAAAAAACACAAGCGACTGCTTGCTCACTTGCTCTTGCTTCCTCTTTCTCCACACATGACACACATTATTGCAAGAAATTTGTGTTCAAGAAAATTTAGATGCCAGTTCCATAAACATACTATAAATGATGATGATTCAGGTTCTTATCAAGAGTAGACTCATGATAGATTATTCTTTTCTATGCCAATGTTAAACTACCAATCTCTACATGCATAAAAGCATATTCCAGAGTTGAAGAGCTAGTTTGTAACTAGCTTTTAGTTTGTAACTAGCTTTTAGTTTGTAACTAGCTTTTAGTTTGTAACTAACTCTTTTATAGTTTGTAACTCTATTATGGTTGGTGTTTCACTTTTGGCTAATGCACTTCATGCAGGAAGGAGTATTGATGGGTTGCCACCAAAAATGACAAATCCCAACTCCTTTGATTCCAGTGATTAACCACCATAACCCACAAACATGTGTGCTACATTTCAAATTGAATTTGTTTGGCCTCAGATTTCTACTGCTGATTCTTCTTGGTATTTGGAAAGAGTCATGATTTTGCTGAACAAAAATGAGAAAAAAAAAATTTCTGTTGCACAAACTTCTTGTATATGCTACCGCATGTGTACGGTGTATTTATATTATGGCTACTTCTCCAACACAATACAAAGTCATAAGTTCTTATTACCTTACAACCTTGTAAACAAAGTGAACAAACCTCGTCCTTTATATTTCTTATGATTAATCAGTTTTTCTAACCCTTAGCCAGATCATGCATCTTTTTGGACACCATTTCCATTTTTCAGTACTCTATAATAGATGTGGGCATCAGAGCTCTACAAACTATTTCAATAACATTCTCTCCAAAAATGTATATGACACGAAGCATTCCATTCTTTATTGCTCATCCAACTCTTTGAGGACTCTTGGGTTCAATTTGTTCATGTTTAAATAATTTTATACCATTTACGTGCAGGACAGTAGAGACTGTCCTGCAACATCCTTGGTAACTATACACTGCAAATACTTCATCACCCTTTCATAGCAAGATTAGCTCATCCTGCTTGTTTCCAAATGCAGAGAGAAAAGAAAAAAAAATAAAATTAAAAAAAAAAATATATATATATACATATATATTATACATATATATATATATATTATTGGATACATATGCCTTTAATTCTTATCAAGAAATATCTACCTCCTCACCTAGTAAGGAGCCTAACCAGTTGCTAAGATTGCCTTTGTCACTAGCCTAATGCTCAAATCCTGTCTTATTACTTCAAGTTGTTTTTCTAAAAAGACTGACTATTATACACTGTACCTTTATTGGCAAACCACTGCAGTGTACTCACAGTTTTGTCGTGACAGTAACTTAAATTCATACCTCCATTCATGGCATCAATCCTTATTTTAATCTGGTTGGGTCCAGTCAGCAAATTTCTGATTGCATTGAAGTCAAATATATTTCGGAGGAGATTGAGGTAGATATCCACAGAATCAACAATTTCCACTGGAAAAAATAAGGTTAAAAAACTGTACAATTCACATATGGGAACACATCTCCCAGAACAGTTTCACAACCCATGCACCTGAACAACAATTGGAGCGTGCAACCTCTAATATTATATAGATTTGCTCTGAAGTCCACAGAGGCAAAGAAAAAGATTTCTACTGATTTCAGTGTGGCTTCCATCAGGCTTTAAGCCTTGCACAGGTTAGCAGCTTTACCTGCTAAAGGACTGCAGAAGATGGAAGATGTCTGTGTGGATATAAAGTCACAGTTTCTATTGTCTGACAGCAGTATCTGTATCACCCTATCAGGAGAGACATACAGACTGTTCTTCTCATTTTTTTGGCACCTAGAAAATCTATCTCCAAATTGTTGTCAATTCACTACTATACTTTTGCATTTTATATCTTACTGATTCGGGAAAGTTAGGTTCAAACACAACATCTGTTTTTTTGCTAAGGTCTTGCTAATCTGAATTGTGAATTCATAAAGGCACAGAGATACAATTTTTCTAGTTCTGTCAGATGTAAAACAGATCAAACTAAAATGAATTAATGAAAGTAAGTCTGTCATAATCAAAGCAGTTATCAAGCACCTGTCAAAAGCCATGCTTTTCAGTCATCTTGGAACATATTACTTTTCCTAATTAAATTAAAAAGCATATGTTATACAAATGCCTTTTTATCTGGTTAAATGAGTATCTTGAAATAATTTAGTTACAAGTTAAATTATTACTTAGAATATCAGCCAGTTTTCCTCAGAAACACTGACCTCACCCCACTGCTCTTCTTCAGCGTAACATGAAAATGACACAGATATTTTTGTGCCTAAGAAAAAAGCTTAGAATAGATTAGGAAAATACACTTGAACTGAGAAACGAACCAAAAAAAAAAAAAAAAAAAAAAAAAAGTTCCCAAGGCTGAAAAGTAATCTGTAAAGCCTATTTGAAAAAGAGTCAATTCTGTGGTATAAAGTTACATTCTCAAAAATTCACTAAAAGACAGTTTTGTATACCTTCTTAGCCCTGCTCCTAATAAAGCATATGTAGGATCTAAGCTTCCCACAAATGAACAAATGCCTCAAATTCATGGAACTGCTTACACATATTAAGGTAAAGTGCATGTAAGTTTAAAATCTAAAAATTATTTTCATTCCTGCCGAATCCAACTGACTTATTCTCAGTTGTTTCAACACCTCTGTAGCCTTGATTTGCAGGAGTTAGTTCATACAACTGAGTAATGAGAAGTTCGAAATACATCAGATAAAATCTTAAAATACTTCTTAAATTATTTTCATTCTTTCTGCAATTTGATTTTGCATTCAGACCTGTGTAAATTATATTTATTCATGTACCTGTAGGCCAATTGCAGGAGGGTTCTCTGGCAGCTATATTGTCCCAGAATGATGCATTCTGGGGAGAGATGATTGGGAAACAATTTTTCCTCAGAAGAAAATTCAATAAAATTAAAGTTATTTTTAATCTATTTTTATGCTACTTGTCATGTATTTTGTAGTGTGTTTCTTTTAATTTTCATTTTGAAAAATACAATTTGGAGAGACTAAAATACTGGAAAGTCAAAATTTAGCAATCTAATATGACTCTAGAGTGGTGTTAAGAGATGAATTTTCTTTGCTTTTTGTTTGCCATAGAAGCCAAAAAGAACATGTTATTTTAAAGGACAACAGAAACAAACAAAAAAAAAATAAAATTTGTATTTAAATCACAAACTTCATCTATCAAAATGTACTTTCCCTCTGAAAATGTTTTCTGGAAAAGCAAGTGGCTTTAATTCTAGACCATCAAGAATGAGGAATAGTTCCCAAGGCCACACAGAAGTTTTACGCTATTTGGAATATTCCTCTTCTGGAGTTCTTCCTTTGCTTTTGACTCCTTCAGAACAAAATGGCAGTGTTATCTCATTTTAAATTAAACATAGGCGTAAAATTATTAATATGCTTAAAATTAAACATGTGCTTCATGTTACTTCACATTTTAAGTTACTCCTTCTGCATCTCACAACTTTTCAGAAAGGAAGCATGAGCAAAGAATGAGTAAAGGTTCTCATGAACTGTTCTGCCAATAAGATTTACATGAGCAAATTATTCCTAGCCCAAAAATGTGCTTTGTGTTTAACCACTAGTTAGCTAGTTTAACCATTAGCGCATATATTCCGCAAAGGTATTTGACTAAATGGTAAGTCCCAACGCACTTGCAGTCCATGCCTCAACTCCCTTGTGTGCAAAATAAATGCAACACTTACCTGTACTGCTTAATATTTTGAGAACTGCTAGTAGTAAAGCATTCTGAAGAAATTAAGATTTGTTTAAATAGTTACCAATAAGCATTCTGCAGCAACTGCAGTATCTAGAATAAACAAATGTAGTATGCATAAAAGCCTATGCCTATACCTCGGAAAGGTTTGAATTTGTTCTCCAGATCAAACTCCTGTCTTCCTAAGCGAGATAAATCAACTCTGAGATCAGGACAAATGGTATATTCCTCCAAGGTTTTGCTGATTTGATAAATTTTGTCTGAAACTGCATCTGGAGCAGGTCCTGTAAGAAAAGAAAATGTGTTATTTTTTATTTTTTTTTTCAAATCTTAAGATTTACCAAAAAAAAATGTACTACATTAAAAATAAATTCAATATTGTATCAGCATTATTGAAGAATAAGCCCCAAAAAAGAACATTGCAGTAAGATACGGTCTTCTCTTACACTGTAACACATTTAACACATCTTAAAAAAAAAAAAAAAAAAAAAAAAAGGAAATACAGTATAATCTCACTCAATACATTAATAAAACTTACTTAAGTCAATAATTACCCAGGGAAAAACAATTACAGCAATTACAGCCAACTTCCCTTGGCTTTATTGCTCAAAGATTTTGACATTTTTTCTTCTACAACAAATCTCAACATATACATTAATGGACAAACTGCCAGAAGCAGTTTCTGGTATTTTGTAGGGCTTTTTGTAAATGCACACCTGTGAAGCTAAGGTAGTTTCATGTTACACTTCACAGAATCACAGAATTGTAGGGGTTGGAACAGACCTCCAGAGATGATCGGGTACAACCCCGCTGCCAAGGTATGTTCCCTAGAGCAGGTTGCACAGGTAGGCATCCAGATGGCTCTTGAATATCTCCAGAGAAGGAGACTCCACTTAATTTCATTAGGCATAGATTATCATTAATGAATACTTTACCAGATTAACAGTGTTATTCTCTTGCAGCTTTCCTCCAATGGCTTAATGAAATATACATGTATCTTTGTTAGAATTCAAAATAACTTAATCGCTTGACAAGCAATTCTGACCTGCTACAGGTAGGTAATTGAAAAAGAGAAATCACATCTTACTCGTGAAGCACTTTTATTACCAAATCCTGAAGATTGACTGTATTTTACAAAATTTACTGACAATCTGATAAAAATTACAGGTTTGAAAAATTTATTACCATATAAATGGTAATAAAAAAAATCTTGCATGTAATGCAAGATTTCAGTCAAAGTTACAACAAAAGACCATTCTGGCTTATCTGACTCTTCTTCTCCTACACTTCCACTGTGAAAATGACTTCCTATACTCTCTTTTATGTTCACTCTCTCCTGATCCAATGTCTCAGTCTTTTCACCACTAAATTCCCACCTCCTCTAGCAATGCTGCTGTATTCAATGCAGTTTTGCCACATGAATTGCCTTGCCACATCTCAGATCCAGTACATCAGACAGTCCAGGGCAATACAAGTAACAGTCACTTAACTCTTTACTTGGCTTAGAAAATGATTTCTTATTGGTCTATTCCAAACCTACCCATAGGGTTTAATTCACTCTAGATCATTCTCAATGAATGGATATTTCATCTAGTAATATTTCCAGCTAAGGCAATCCCATAGTATCGCTCTGCATTCTCTCCTACAACTACAGAAATAAGCCTGTTTGCCTAGCCAGGATCTGCAAAATAGACTGCATGAGAACACTGAGCAACAGTAGCCTCCCCTAGGAGCTTGTTGTGGTGCTCAGCTATTCTCTGAGACAAAAAGTCTTGCCTGGTGCTTAACTCACATTTTCTCAATGGCAACTTAAACCAACTACTTTTCATTTTGTCCTCACAGATTATCATAAATAATTGAACCCTGTGACCTGTGCTTGAGGTATATATACAGGTATATATATTTATATACTTATAAAAGTTTACATTTAAAGTTTAATAGCCTGTTTGAATTTTCTTTAAAAAGGCAAAATACACCACAAAAAAATGCCCCACCAACTTCTACTTACTTATCAAACAGATTTTAGGTGGTACATGGTATTTTGAAGTTCACAGAGTGCTAAAGCATTTAACAGTTTGGTTCTGGTGTGTTCATGCTCTGCCCCTGGCTTTCTCACTGCCTGCCCTTACATAGTCCCTTTAATCTCTCTAGGATTCAAGCCTGTTCTGTTTATAAAATCCCACTGGTTTAACTATGCATGTTTTTCAGTCAAACAACATACAAGGGAGAAGTATCCCCTTGTCAAGTCTTCCCAGCTTCAAAATAGGCAAGAAAACACTATTTTAAGGGCACTTTGAGATTTTCAAAAGGAACGCACTCTATGTTTATGAATTATACATGATATCAGCAATTGTCACTGTGGTGCTTTATGCGTGTGCACAGATCTACAACATAAAACATATACAATGTGTAACATAACTACATGTGTCAACTTGTGGATTTCAGAAAATGAGACATCAGTTGTATATACAAATTAAATTATTCAAGAGTGAAATTTTAACTATTTAACAATAGTGTTAAACAATAGTTAACTAAAGTGGTACAACTCTCCTTTGATAAATGCAGTTATTTTCTGGGTAAACATGAGAAGTTCTTTCTTCTATATAAGACATTAAGTTTTGCTGCTTACAGCACTTCTGAAATTAAAAGTTTTAAAGTAAATGCCAAGACAAGCAATACAGAAATACAAGCAAAACAAAGTTCCTTCAAAGGCATCTTTATAAAAGGAAGAAAATTGTTACAATGGTCTGGCAGACTAAGCAAAATGTAATAAAAATATGACAGTAAACCTCCATTGTAGAAATCTTACCAATATTGCAACGACTTTAATGAATGCTTAATACTTATTGTACATACACATGCTAACAAAGACACTCCTACCCATGAGGAAAAAAAATAAAATATATAGTGTTCCTTATAGTTCTAACAGAATAACCAAAAGCACTCACAGTTAAAATCAGTTGGACTCTAGTTTCATCAAACTGAGATGCAATGTGGTAAACACATTAATAAAAGAAGACCCACCTCCATTAGCAACCTCAAACTTGACTCCAAATTCTCCTCCAGGTCCCCCAGGACTGTGGCTAGCTGTTAGAATAATACCTCCAGCTGCTTTGATCTTTCGAATAATACATGAAACAGCAGGTGTGGATAAGATACCATTCTGCCCAATAACCAATCTGCCAATCTAGGTGAAAAAAGAAGTTAAAATATTCTGAATGGTACTAAATTCTTGAACATTAATAAGCAAACACAAACACACACAATATACACACACAGTATAGATGTATACACTGGCTAAGATGGAAATTTAAATTCCTGCTATGGAACCTATTCTCTTGCAGAAAAAAACACATACACGGGTTGGTTGGATGCTACTCTGGAGTGTGAACAAACACTGTATCTTGTAGCCCCAGTGCAGCAAGCATGAGCATAGGCACAACAGTGATTTGCAAAGCTTCCAAGCACAGTACCAGGGCACAATCCTGCTATCAGACTTTTCAAGATACCCCTATGAATCAGCAAAGACCTTCAAATATCATTATAGTTTAGGGCTGACTGTGTGGATACAGTGTGTACAGGGCTGGAGCTTCAACAAGCTAAGAGAGAACAGCAAGCAACTTGCCTTTCATGGAGGAGCCTTTCAGTGCAATCACAAACACTGAACATACTAAAGCTTGTAATCTCTAAATCACATCTCTGTAATCCAAATACCCTTAGATGTCCTGCCCCATAGAAAATACGATTTCTTCTTCAGTCATTATTTACTCTTTCCAGATGAACAGGCTGCATTTCCCAGGGCAGAGCTGAGCAGAAGTTCTCACCATTCTTAAACTAAAAAAAAAAATGCTTTCAGGTGGTGTTATTAAACACTGACTCAATGTGTTTGGTATTATGTGCAGCCCTACTGTGTGGTTCCAATTTCAAAACCTTGCCTTCATCACCTACACATACTGCAGTTTCAACTCAACATAAATAAACTAGGAGCCGACCAGAAATTTACTTACAAAGAAATACGGAAAGGTTCTAGTTCCTGTGAAACAGGCAAGTAAAAAAAAACATTGATGAGAGGGGAAGGTTAATATTAAAGATGAGAACTGAGGCAGCTCTATATAGAGCTTAAGAAGATACTGCAAAATATTTTAATAGCCTTACCAAAACAAAACAAAACAAAACAAACAAACAAACAAACAAAAACTATTCTGTAACAGTTCAGGAAGGTTAAAAACAGAAAGGGGGGAAAGAAGGAGGGAAAGAGGGAGAATTCCAAATACTTCACACTCACTACCTAAAAACAGGGAGTTCAACCTCAGATTTCTTGTTCTACTTTAAGGGAGATTTGATGGCTTTACAGTCTGTGTGGAAAAGCAACGGCACATGAGATGTCACTACCTGACTCCTCTGTAGAAAGATCTGTTCCCTACATAGATGATCTTCTTCTGGGTCCAGCATTTGTTTGAGACCTTTAACAGTTATTTACAGGTGGGATTCCAAATAATTTCAGGAAAGCAAAGGATAGACAATTTATTAAGCCTGTTACTGTTAACCATTTTAATAATTAAGAAAGACTTCCAAATTGAAACAATCAGCTTCTAAATGAAAAATAAGTTGTTGTTTTTTCTAACTCTCACAAAACACAGAACTACGGTTAGCTATTTCTCTTCAACTGAGAATGACAAGACCTGTTTTCAAATATGAAAAAATATTAACTGAGATTTCTATCTCAAGCTCTGATGTTAGGATGATGTGTTTATCCACCCTGATCTCTTTTCACAGTTTTTGCAGATAATGTTGATGCTTTTGGATCTTTTTGCTAGAAAACAGGAAAGCTATCTAAATCATAAGTAAAGTTAATTGAAAACCTTCAGGGTTCATTTGATTCACTGTTGCTACTACTAGGAAAATGTTTTGTCTCACTGCCTTTTTTTATCCCCAGTAGGGGCAATTATGAAGGAAACGATAAGAAATAAATGTAAGAAACCAAAAAATATGGTTTCTCATTATCCTACTTTAATTACAATATTTTTCAGGGAAACATGTATGCTGTGGGGGAAAAATTATCCAAATAACAAAATCCACATTTTGTGTTTCAAGAGATATTTTTTTCTAATTCATTATTCCATAGCCATGGTCAATTGGTCAGGGTGGAGCATACACATGGTTAACACATGTACCAGATGGCTGAACCTCATTTTTGCTCAGTTCAGTGGTATTGAACAATCTTATTTCTTATTCAAGACTCATAATATGGTTTCATTAGCCTAAGATTGAATGATTAAGAACAATACTGTCTTCCTATTTGCAGAACCTGAGGCCAACATATGATTATTCGTGGAAAAAGAACAAAACACAGTAGTGATTAGCTTTCCCTGGAGAACAGACTAAATGTTATGCTAGTGCACGGTGACAGCATTTGCTCCTGGCAGACTCGGTATTGCTTTCTGGCTCTCTGGCTCTCCGGCCTTCCCACTCATGCTTCTCCCTGCAGGTAAAACTAAACAGCAATTTACAGTACATGTATTTGTCAATCTCTCAATTTATCACAATTTACAGATCTTAGGAGCAACAATAAAGGTATCTTTCTTCTGCTTCTATCCCCAGGCTTAGTGAAGTGGCTGATTAAACGTTATTTCACTGATTACAGAACAAAACTGGTATCTCTCTTACTGATTAGACAACATAGCATGCATGTAATGTTATTACCATCTCTTACAACTACTTTAAATCTCCCAATGTTACATTTGCATTTCCTTTGTTCAACTGTTTTGAATACTGAACTACTTCTAAAATACTTTCTATACAATGCTACTTGTTACTGCAGAAATGTTGTGGAACGAGGAAGACTCTTTTTTGTAAAGCAGAAGTGTTTCTAGTTGTTGTGGGCTGACTTTGATGAGTCAGCCTCAGAAAACACATAGGGTAAAACACCTTCAAAACTCCTCCAGGAGGGGCACTGAAATAACTAGCAGCTCAAGCACATGCCTTGAGGCACTTTCAAAATAAAGCTCAAGACAGAAAACTTTCAGTTAGCCACATTACTTACTGTTTTATTTATACCAGTGCCATGTAAGTAATTTGAAAGAGAAATACAGATTTTTTTCAAATTACTTTGAATTTGAAAGTGTCCTTTTATGGGTTCTTTTTCAGTCTATGAAGCAGCTTTTGGACAAGATGTCATTTCTTGCAAGATTGCTGTGTTAGTACTGTCATTTAACCATTATTGCCAATTGTACCAAAGCTTTGGAAAAAACACAGAACGTTAGTTAACAGGCTTTAACAAACATTCTTCCAGACTATACCAGTACATTTATTATGAGAAGGAAAGCATAATGAAAATAAATATTGAAAGAAAAAAAATGTTTTGAACATTTTCTGTCCCTTTTTTAAACCATGAAGCATGTAGAACACTAGAGCAATGACTCAATCTTCCAAATACAGCTGTCAGAAATGGGTGCCAACTCTTAGAACAGAATTGTATATGGGTAAGCAAAAGGACAAGAATTATATTTTGAAAAATGTTTGAAAACAACAGAGCTGAATCCATGTTGAGGTATTCAAGTACAAATGCATTTATATTTGAAAATAGGGTATATCATGAATTGTTCTGTACTTCTAGGCAAGGTTTAGATTTGTGCTTTCAAGCACACAGAAACTACTGTTTTGAAGTACGCAAAATATGTAGAGTATTCAGAATGCACAAATTACCTGGCACTCTCTCTTCACTGTATCTCCATTTTTTCCTGTTCAACAGAAACTATCTTTCTCATTTTTCTGGATGCCACAAATTAATATGAACAGGACTACTTTGCTTTTCCTTCAGCATTTGTCACAATGTTATTGTGCGTATTCTAATTAGAAATGTTATTCATTAGACTGAATTCCATACTGTAAAAATACTGTAATATTTAGGATTGTAATTTAAAGATGAAAGTGAAATTATATGTTATAGTACACAGATTTTTTTTTTTTTGTGGTGACTGTTGCAAAGAGCTTCAGTCTATATGAATGTCTTCAGTGTTTCTGTGAAATTCCCTGAAGACACTCCTTCTAAGTGTACACATCTTCCTCTCTTCTCTTCATTTTGGTGGCAGGAATGCACAGCCTCATCCACTCTTGGCCCAGTTGCTGTTCATTTTGTCTCTGAATCAAATATTAAACTGACATCTAATTAATTTTAAGTAATGGACTCAGATTTACAGACTTCACACAAGCTGGGCTAGAACAGAAATAAAATAGTGTCTGTATACTGACTCACAATTAAAGTTCCAGTAATATCCTTCTGAAAATCTTGGACAGTTTCATAGCAGGGAAATACTATCTTTGGAATTCAAAAACTTGCATGGCTACAAGATCACAGGCATGTAATGGCTCTTCTAATACTGTGCCCCACGCCACATTCTATTTTGTCACTCTGCTTTTAGTGGCAACAGCAGCAACAAAGACTATGATCCTCAGCAAACTCAAATGGCCACAAGAATAGTCACCCTAACAAGTACTTTACAGGAACATTTTTATGCAATATCACCACGTGCAGCTGTGCATTTGCAGACAATTCAGTAGATCAACATGGAGTCACTTAATGCTTTTTTATTATTTCTTTTTCCAGTAATCTCTCCCTCACATGCCGCAGTCAATTAAACTTGAAATAATATAAGAGAGTAGATTATATCCTGAACAGCATGGGGCAATGCTGTCCTATCTTTCAGTATAATATCTCAGTGATAACTGACTGCCAGGCTCAACAAAGAAGCAAATATGTCAGTCATACAGGTGCAGGGAGGAAAGGCAAGATTTGCACAGAAGACCATGGGAAATACAAACAACATGATATTATAAAGACAACTGGAAAATTCTTTGCCACTTCAAACCTTCACAGAGTTATTAGCAGTACTCTGTGATTTCTCTGCGATGTTGCTATGACTTTCCATAGACAAATTATGATCATCAGTTCATCTGCTTCTGATCAGACCCTGATATAATTGTTTTGCATTTAAATTTATCCTAAGTTTTGCACCAAAAATAAAGTGCACATGCAGTTGATGGGTCTAATGGAATATTTGCATTGAATTTGTAGTGGAACTGTGTTACATGTCATGGAGTTTTCTGCCTCAGTTCTTTCTGATAAGACACACAGATACTGCTACTGTCAGGACACGGGTAAAAAGGAAGAAAGAACCTCAGATATTCTCCTACAATCTCACTTTGCAAAAGTGGCTACTGCAGCCTGGAATAAGACAGGACCTATCTGGCTTTCTTTATACTCCCCCACGCTCCTGTGACATGCAGTCCCTTACCTAAATGAGTTTGCTGCAAACCCATCCGTGCACTCCATCAACGGGCGACCGCTTCCAGCTAGTCTATACCCATTTTTCTGAACAGAAAGATGCGGTGAACTGTGTGCAGACTACAGTTGCATGGCACAGACCACCCTGTAGCTGTTGCCAACAAGCTGCAGCTGTGGAGTGTATACCTGCAACCCCAACTTGGAGGGTGTGAGCGCGAGGGCCCACCGATGACAGGGAGGCAGGGCAAGCAGTGGCAGCTGACTGGGCAGGGGGCCTCAGCTCATTCCTTGTCCTGGGGCCGATGCCAACTGTGCTCGGCTGCTAACACAGGGAGAATGCGGGGTGAGTCACCGAATTAGAACAAGGGGAACCTAGTGACTCTAAAGGGCAATACATTTACAGTTGATAATAGAAAATCCCCTTTATTTTTATACTCAGCAGGCACAACTAACCATACATCTCAGTACATGTCTTGCAGGACAGAGACTCAGGTTCAGTTTCTGAGCACTATTTGGCCATCACTCTGCTGGAATTCTGCTGCAGGTAAAGGTTTTAAGCACAGCTTCAAGGCTTCCACACATTTCATATCATCCTGTCTATGCCAGCTCACTTTGTTTCCCCCTGTGATATTGGCCACACTCCTTTTAGTGACATTTCACCTCACCCAAAGGGAAAGATATTTGCCCTCAGGAGTATTCCCTCTCTCTCCCTCCCGTTATACAGCACAGCACTGAACAATACGTTTAAGGGAGGTTCAGATAATTTCCCAGCTGTCACATTTTAACAGTCAAAGAATAAAATGTGCAATTAGTATTCACTGAGGAAAAGAAATTTAAAACAGAAAAGAAAAAAAAAAAGAAAAAAAAAAAAAAAAAAAAAGAGGCTTATGCACTTACAGTGTGCTGTAGAGACAAGGAAGAGGGTGCACAAGGTGGGGTTGGCAGAGAGGGGATGGAGCACACAGAAACAGGAAGACTTTTCAATGTCAGTGTCACCCCACCAACCAGCCTCCTGAATCTCTAAGGACTGTATCATTAGTAAGAGTATCATGCTTTAATTCACATATTGTGGGAACTGTTTGAGCACAAAAACTTTGTTTCTTGGCTTCAGAAAACAGTCAGGAGAAACTGTTTCCAAGAAAGTTGCAGTAACTTAAGAAAAGAGGAAGTACTATTACAGCAAAGTGCCAGCGATCTGTCAAACTGGAAACCTCCTGAGGTCAAAAAGGCTTAATCTGCAGGGGAATGGGGAATGTGACAGAAGTCGGAAGGAGGCAAGCTGACAGGAAAATTAGCCAGGAAGGAGTCTGGAATACAGCACAGTCTGGCTGAGAACCCCCTGCTCTCCTAAGCCCTCAACTTCTTGCCTCCCTCAGCACTTCAGTCCTTGTGGTCACCTTGCAGCCCTAACTCACACTGTCCGCACAAGGGACACGCACGACCTCAGGACCAGCAAAGCAGCTCTCACTGTAGGGCTGCCACTTTAGCTTTCACTGCGCTTTACCCTGCCCTGTCAGCAGACACTTCCAGCGGCTTCCCTCGCTGAGCCAGCTGGGAGAGGGGCCAGGGGAAAGGGCTCCTCTGGGCCTCCCAGCATCAAGCTGCAACACCCTGCTGCTCCCCACAGCCGGTGCTCACTCCCTGTGCCACATACCGCGGCGAGTGCCCTGAGAGCCTTCCTCACGCCCGGTGCCACTGAGGCTCTGTCCCGTGCCAAGCCCTGCGTGAACAGCAAGCTTACAAAGGCACCTGATACGCAAGGCAGCCAGGCTCCCTGGAACCTCAGGTGCTGCTCAGCATGTGTTTGGCAGCATTGCACTGGCGAGACCATGATTTAGGGATAAATTAAAAGTGTTCTTTGTTTGTACTGGGCTGGCTACACCACACAGCTCGCACTTGACAGTAATGAGAAGGGAAAATTCAGACACCTGGAAATTTGATGTTGGAAGACCTTCTGGTTGTGAAACTGGACTGAAGTAAAGACCTCTGGGGTAATTAAAAAAATAAAAATAAAAATCAATTCACTAAAAAAAAATGCAATAGCATTATATTTCTTCTTTTTCCTGACCTGAAGAATCAAATTGGCCATCCTAACAAAGAGACAGCAGTTTAACTCTGCTTTGAAGTGAAAACTTGGAGCCTATGTTAGCTGATATTTCCAGCTAGAAAGCTGGAAATAAGTACAAATACATACAAATTGAGTGTGTGCTATCAGAAGATATCAGTTCTCTTACTTATTTTCAAAACTGAACCAAAAAAGCTGTAACCCATCAGATTACAATTATCTGCCACTGTTGTCTTCTCGCATTTCGTGATTTGTTCAGTAGGTGAACAGTGAAGAACATTTTTTGCTAAAATGCACCCAAGGTGCTGAATTTCTCCCGTTTCGGCAACATTTTCCCGCTATGTCTCTAGAAGACCGCGAGCACACGCCTGACACCTCCGTTTCCCACACAAGTATATTTCTAATCCCGCCGCATTTCCCTGCCGCGGGGTCAAACGCGTTCTCCTGCTCCCGTGCGGGGCGAGGCGTCAAGCGGGGCCGGCCGCCCCCCGGGGCTCTCAGGGACCCCTCGGCTACACCCGGGGGCACCGCAGCCTTAGGGGCCGGCACAGCCCGGGGCTGAACGGCGCCGAGCCCGAGCCCTCCGCGCAGAGAGAGGCTCGCTGTTCTTACCCCGTTGGCCGCCGCCATCTGGACGACGATCTCGATGGCCGCCCGGCTGAAGTACCTGCCGTCGCTGCCCACCACCATGGTGCAGCCCTGGCGGTCGCGGAGGTCGACGGAGGAGAGGAGGCTCTGCACGAAGTTGGGCAGGTAGTTGCGCTGGCTCTCGAACAGCCCCGTGGGGCGCCGCAGCCCCCCGCCGCCCGTCGGCCGCTGGTCCTCGTAGGGCGCCGTCTGCACGGTCAGCACCGGGATCGGGGTCCTCTCCATGCCGGCGCCCCGCCGCCGCCGCCGCCCGCCCGGCTGTGGCTCGGCTGGCGAGCGGCAGCCTCTGGCGGCCGGGCTGGTGCCGCTCCCCCGGGCGGCCGCGGGGTCGGGCTCCCTCACGGCCGGCCCCCCGGGGCGGAGGCGGGCTCGGGGCCCCCGCGGCACCTCTGCCGCCGGCCAAAAATAGCCCTGCAAGGCGCCGCCGCCTCCTGCCAGGGCTGTAACTGGAGGCTGGGGGGGCAGAGGGGCGGCCAGCGCGGCACACTTGCGCGGGGGGATCACGCTCTGTCAGCGCCGCAGCCGGCCCCGGCAGGCACGGGTAGCCCCGGGAGGCACCCCCGGCAGCCGGCCCGGGGGAGCACAGCCCGCTGCGGGTGCCAGGAGCACCTGCATCTGAGCCCCAGCCCGCTGGAGGTGGTGGTGCCCCGTTTTGCGGGCGAGAGAAGAGAGGAGCAAGGAGGAATTAACGCATGAAAACCTTCTGTCTCTGCAGCGCCTGAAGTGAGAAGAAGGGATTTTTTCCCCCGTGTTACTCACGAACAAGTTTTTTGTGTAATAAGAAAGTTCACAGAAGGGTTTTCTTTTGTTTGTTTTCACAGCAGGAGTTGAGTACCACAGAAAGAGTCTGGTCTGACAGAAAGATAACCGAGCATGCAAGTTTCCATCCAGGCATCTTTCCTGTGAGGCTAAGCATCCCTCTGAAACAGTCTTTCACTTTGAAAAAAAATGTCAGGTATTATGCATTTCCTAGGGATGTTCATTGACTCGGTCCATTCACATGAGTGTTCACTCTGCTTAAAATAAATGCAGAGGTGCTAGCACTATTGCAGGGATGTCTGACATTTCCCAGTATAAAAGCAGTGTTTACAGATGCCTATGGCTGTCAAACATCAGATGAAATTTTCCATCCAAATGCTTGCTTCACACTAGGTCCACACAACAGTGTTGTGTGTGTGTGTGTTTTGTTTCATTTTGTTGTTCTTGCCAGGGCAGCTCTGTTGGCTGAAGAACTGTTAAAAAATAATAATAAAAATAATTAAAAAAAAAAAAAAAAAAAAAAGAGAGAGAGAGAGACATGCAACCTAAATGTCATTCTTGTGCTTATGAAATCCCTGGGTAAGTGCACCTCAGCAGATAAAAAAAAAATTGTAGTTTACTGGGCTCACTTTCATGGAAGTATTCTCAAGGTCTCCGCTAAAGAGGCTGCTCAGAAACTGCTCAGAAACTTGACGGAGTGTCAAGGCTCAACAAGACATACTAGCAGCACTACAAGAGGTGACCAGGTGAACAAGGAGTAAAATACTTCTGTCTATTACATAGTCTAAGTGCTCATGAAGTGAGACTCATGAGAGTAAGACTCAGGGAGACTCACCTGATGAATGGG
Organism: Aythya ferina; assembly: GCF_964211825.1. Classification (NCBI taxonomy): domain Eukaryota; kingdom Metazoa; phylum Chordata; class Aves; order Anseriformes; family Anatidae; genus Aythya; species Aythya ferina. The sequence continues at coordinate 27,986,569 of NC_140299.1, forward strand.
AACTGCAGTAACTCAGTCACACTTTTGAGCCATCTCTGCAGACCTCTTGGTGGATCAGGCAGACAGTGTATGGCATTTTTAAAATATGATTGTCTACTACTCATCCATGCCATTGTGAGTGATCGCCACCCTCACAGCAGAACGCTCTCCATGCCACAGTAGGCAAGGCCTAACAGTTTAAATAAACTTACCCACTGAAGCAGGTAGGAATTTTAGCTCTCTTGAAGGGTCACTTACATTCTGGCAGAGGGCCAGTACTGCAGAACAGATAGAAGGAAGCAGTCATCTGTTCTCTGTTAGATCTCCTAGAGCTTATGTACTGCAGTCTATAGTACAGCTATGTCAGCAAAGCCAGTATTGCAGGGATCTCCCTGTTTAGATGAGCCCATGTGCTGGCCTTTTTGTGACAGTGGGTGATTTAATAGATAAATCATTTCTGAAAGGGAAGAAGGAGAAAATGTTTTTCCTTAAGAAAAGTCCTAAATATACCAGTGCTTGAGAAATTCTAGTGCTCCCGTGCTCTGGAACAACAGTAGAAATGCGGTAATAATATATTTCCAGAGGGTCATCCACGCGTTTAAGCCTGTGAACTAGGTTGATGGTTGGTTGGTTGGTTTTGTTTGTTTGTTTGTTTGTTTTGAATTCAGAAATCAATGGAAGAAAAACTAAAAGAAAAGTAAATGTACCCAGTATTTCTTAGAAATACTAATTCCGCAGAAAATAGTGACATTTATGGCTGTCTGTTCCAATCAGAATGCATGTTAAATAGCAAAAGGAAAGTATAGAAATGCCAGTTCTCACACCCCTAATGTAAACAAGGCACAGTTATAGATGAGGTGGTTACACCTTAAATAATTTTGGGCATTACCACTAATGCAGCCACAATATATAGGCTGCAATAGTGAGAACTGAAATTGAATCAGGTAACTGACATTTATCACAGCAACAACTCAAAGAGGAAACAGCAACAAAGGTAGAAAGTGTTAGAAACAATGGATGATAAGTTCCAAATATCAAATAAAGGAATACACAGGATCAAAGTAAGAAGCAAAGTACTAGTCTCCAAAACAGGGAAATGACGGCACATTTTGTACTTGTAGGGGAAATGCATTCACCGTTTGGAAAAAAAAAATACATCAATTTGAAGAATGCCACAAACACTGAAATTCCCAGAATATACATGTTTTAGAGGCACTGCTAGTGACAGTTTCCCAGAAGTGTTTGTCTTCAGTCATTTCCTCTACATAAACAATGTTAAAAAATAAAGAAAAATAGTGTTTTGGAGGTTTTTTGTTTGTTTGTTTTGTTTTTGTTTTTGTTTTTGTTTTTGTTTTCAGGTATCACCTTGACATTGTCTCTACCAAGAGTATAATGGATTATAAAGAGCACTGTAAATTTTTAAATTCAAAGTCAGTCTCTCCTAGAAAAGTATCTTCAGGCAAAAGTCTTCATGATCCCTGTGATTCCTTTAATAATTTGCAAAACTCAAGTTCCTGAAGTCATACTGTTTCCTGAGAAGCTCAGTTGTTGTTGTTGTTTTTTAAATTAAAAAACTCACCAGCCCAGAGAACTAGAGAATGTATAGAACTAGAAAACATTCTAGCACAAGAACTGACTAAAAGGAGCCTTTTTTATATGTAAGTTCCTAATTTTTCAAGCACCTGGATTAGCATTTCGTTGGTGTATTTATACCTGGGAAAGCTCTTCAAATTCTCTTTTATAGCAATGTGAGTCCCACAAGTGGCTCTGCTCTCAGCAAATTTCATTCAAAAGTGGAGGTCTCTGTAAATGACCTCTGTTGCAGTACATTAAGTGTACTGCTACGTATCTCTTAACAAAGGAACAACTATCAGTATGGAATGATATTAAATCCTTGGAATGCCTTCAAGGAAAACAACAGCTAAATATATTCTTAGAATTACCATAGTGTGTTGTGATTTAGTCTTTAAATGGTGGTAAAATGAGAAACAACTTAATGGAGTGATAGAATACATGCTCGGTTTGCTCCATTTCCAAGTAAAACAATTAGCTTTCTGACTGCCAACTTTGGAGGCTGGCTTTGACATACATTATCCAGCTCAGGAGCATTTTCAACCTTTAATGTGATTAACACTTGTTAATTTCTGGGCCTTATAATGTTTACAATAACTCACTTGTGTTCTGCAATTAAATGAGTCAATGTTGTAAGAGACGTAATTTTTACATTTCGTTATTTTTTTCCAGCATTATACTGATGTCTGTTCTTGTGCCTTCAGCTCCAACTTTTTCATCGACTTAGCTGGACACTGGGTTCTTGTCTGGTTGACTTACAGGAAAGAAATCACTCCCACAGAAGTCCTCTGTAGCCATGTAATTACTTCTGCGTCAGTGGCCTGGTGAACGTAAGTGTCCCCTCTGCAAGACAACAGAAACTGCAAAGGAATCTGCTTAAAGGCTGGTTAGTGAAGCCCAGCCCAGATGTGATTTGATGCAAATATACAAAAAAATTGCTATGGACCTGATGCTTATTTCCTGTTAAAAAAAAGAATATTCTTTTTTATTGACTTGCAAACGTTGCTTCAGCAGCAGAACTGTTAGTACCCTTAGCAAACAAGTTTTGCTCCTTCATTTGCATTACTAGTTGTAATTCAGTGTTTGCATACCTAAGTTTTGGACAGAAACATACTTTTACAACAGTTCCATGCAGTACGTGCTTGTGATAGAAATGCAGTTAGATACTCAAAATTAAGCCATGCACCAAGGTGCCATATTTTGCATTTCAAATTCTTATTCTAGCATGCAGCTGGATTTTCCAATTACTGTTAAAGTGCAGTGATCATCTGAAGAACAGTATACAGTTTTCTTATTATCAAATGAAAAATGCTAATCTGACATATAAAAAAAAAAACATTTTGCAGAAAAGTCATCATAAAATGTTGGCACATCAAAATCAAAACATAGAAAATAGTTAATTCCAATCTGTGTACTGTTTTGCAAATAAAAGCAAAAACAATTTTTAAAACACAGTGCTTCTAGATGAGGCATTTTATTCTTCTGAGTACTTCATTTTCTTTGGCTTTAATGACCTCATTTCAAAATGTAAGTCACTTTGGAGTTAAAAAAAAAATAAAAGAGTAAATCAAAATGAAAGATTTTTAAGTAGCTTGAGCTGTCCTTTCTTTCACAATAAACAATGAAAATGAGTTCACAAATGGAAGATTTTCTATGTAAGCCCTGCTACAAACTGTTTAGAAAAGGTCAAAAAGTGTATTTTTATAGACTTGTAGGAAAACGAGTTCCCTTGTAGCAGAACTTTATTGAGAAATTGTATTTATAATAGTGTGGATATCACAACTCAGTGAAGTTGTTTTCTGGAAATTACTCTTAATCACCAGAAAAGGCTATATTTCACCACAGCTGTAAGCTTCTAATTATTATGAAACAGGGCTATTGTTCTAAGGGACATTTTCACACAAACTCACATGCAAATTGATTTACAGAGTCCACACAGAAAAAGTTCCCTAAAAAAAAATAATTCTCATAACTGGCAACTACTTTACTGCTATGTCAGCAACTCACAATGTTGTATAGACCAGGTATGACTTAAAAAATTGCCCATCACTAAGCATCAAATTAGGAAAAACAAGGAAGCAAGGGAGTGAGGAAGGAAGATCACTTATCATTAACGTAACAGAGAAAGAAACTTTTGTAAAAATAACATCCCCTCAAATGTGGAAAGTTTATTTAAATATTTTTGTGGATAACTGAGAAAATCAGGATAAGCATCCATTTCAAAACTATAACAATATGCCTACTCAAATTAGAGCTTTCAATTCTCTGAGTATCTTGGCATCACTAGCAATTTTTCTTTTTCCAGTACTATGAATAGACCAATCAGTTATTCATATTTTCAATAAATAAATCCATAAACACTCGGGCATGCACATTGAATTCTAGTCCATGAGTCATGGAAAAGTAAGGGCATTTACCCATTCAGCCCTTGCTAGTCTGGGGAAGAGGCAGAACCTGAATGTCGGCCCAAGCAACTTTCTTTGTCCCCACTCTGCCACAGCTCACAAGCTCCATTGCTGTCAGGACTGGGGCAAGCAGGGGAAGCAGCTGAAACTAATTCTCCTATTACCTTAACAGGGACGTGGAATGTGACTCACCAGCATGGGAGAGGAAACAAAATACAATGCCTGGGAGTCGAAGTAAGCCCTCTCCAGTCCTGCAAGGGGACATGCAAAGCTTCTGTGCATGTATTGCCATGCTATGCATGTATTGCAAGAACACCATTATACTTACTTACACTGCCTTCTTAGGTCATCAACTATTATGCACTCCATGTACATTAAAAGAATTAAAATGTATTCAAGTCTTGGTCTGCATACATGCTAGGTTTGCTGTCTAGTCCAAAACAAGTGCTGCCATACAGACGATTTGGCTAGATGTCTGAAATCAGGATGTAGTGGATATGTTTCTGAACAAATTACAGCTTCTCATTAGGCAGCCTGGCTGGGCTCATACACCCAGGAAAAAGGGGTGGAATAAATGCTGTGTTGATAATAAGACTGAAAGTAATATACTGTTCAAGTTTTTCTCAGTATTGTTCAATAACTCCTGTTTAACAGCTGCTAGATTCAATCATTCAAGTAAGCTCTAAAATGTGTATAACTCTTTGTGCACACACTAGCTACCAACATTAGGAGTCTGGACATCTGCAGAGGACATCTTCTGGGAACATTTCAGTATTCTTAACTTGAGTTCATGCTGGGGTTTATGTAGAGATGTGAGATTATTCTTCTCTGTGTGGGAATTAAAAATGAATGTATACCAAAAAATTCAGCATGAAATGATGAACCATCAACATATTCAATGTTTGTTCTTGTCCTTTAATTAAATACAGATGGGAAGTCACTTGATTCAAGGGTAGAGAGAGCTGTGATGGGGATAGGGAAGAGAAAGGCTAGGGACAAGAAAGATCTGTGCAGAACAGTGGTCTCCTTCTTTTCAGCAGGAGAGGGCACTTGAGAGAAGGCACTGTGCAGTACAAGTCCTTCCTACTACCCCATAAAAATGCTTCAGGGCAGTCAGTGCCCAGAATGAACAAAGCCCACATGCAAACCAAAGAAGGACTTCTGACATGGATCTTCTGGAAGTTAGTCACAGAATCTGGAAATGTATTTAAACTATCTAAAACACTAATGTCATCAAATGTTAACATTTTGCAATTACCTAATTAAATTCTTGTTCAGGAAGTGACAGATTCTCTGAGTCCAGCAGAAACTCTTCCTATATTTGTTTCTGTAGGAATATGTCTTTTCCTTCTGGAAGTGCTTAATATGGAGCAATGCTTCATACTCTTAGTTTTGCCCACTGTTAAGAGATTTGTAGTCTTTCTAACACAAATAAGTAAGTTAATTAATCCTTCTACATGTAAGATTACATGTGCAATCACCACAATCTTGTTAGCCTGTGTAGTAAAGATCCTTATATTCTGTTTAAGAAACTGTTTGTGTTGCCAAGTAAGCAACATGCCGTCAAGTCCTGATTTAGCAAGAGCTTACTCCGTATATGCTGTGGAAGCCTTCCACTTCCATTTATGGCTATTTACCATTTGTGTCACAAGTTACGAGTGAAAAATTCATGCATAGGATTAACATTCTGGCAGGTGACATTCAAAGAATAAAGCACCACCTGCAAACTGCTCTGACTGCAAGACTTGCAGATTTCAGGTCCGATGTTCCAAGGTGCAAGAAATAGGTACTATCACTGCAACCAATGAGAATGACATGAGACCAAGCTGTTATGCTATGACATCATGTTCTATAACTGTTACCAAATAATCCGCACAGATACTGCCAACTGGATGGCCTCTTCACCATCGTTTCCCACTTTTGCACTTCAGAAACCTGGCAGATAAATTGCTTCATGGCCCAGAGTTTGCTCCTTACAAGCTAGCATATTCTCTATGTATGCTGATGCTTTTCAATGGAATTGCTGAGTAAAATGAAACAAAACTAACCAAAATCTCACCTGAGGACCAGCAGTTTGATACTGGGAGCTGGGCAGTGATAACAGAGAAGTGAAATGTACATTCTGATATATATTCTGGCTATCTTTTTGAGCCACCAGCACCAGAGATGCTGATTAATAATGTTAACAGAGAAAACACTGGTTTTCTCACTGTTCTGGCAGATTGGTGTACAAAGCTGAGACACCAGTTATAGTACAGATCTGCTGCCCACACAATTAAAAAGTTCTGGAATTTTTAACTTGTAGTGAAAGCATATATAAAGCTGAAAAATGCACAGCAGGAAAGACTCTTCCTCAGCCATTCTGAAAGCAAACACCTTTGAAGGGAGATACACAATATTACGACTGTTTGGTTCAGGGACTCCTTGTTGTATATACGCTGGCTTCCACAACAAGGTATCAAGGTAGGAAAAGCAAAGAAGGGGTTGTCATCTCTGCTCCAAGCCACAGTCTCTCTGACAAGGGCTCAAGACTTGAAAACTATTCAGGAATGAAACAGAGATGGAAGGAGAAAGCAACATGGAAAACCAGCTCCTCGGAAAGAGGGGAGGGGGGGGAAAATAATAACAAGTTTACTTTCTGAGTTTTGGGTAAAGTCACATTTGTTTAAGTCCCTCAGTTCACATGCTTTAGAAAGCTCTTCAAGACCTTGGGATTAGAAAGCCACCCTAGGTATATTTTCAGGAAGGGTCCCAGGCAGAATTCCATCAATTCCTTAAAAAGTATCAATATCATGGTTAGATCACTTTGTATAGTTGATTACAGAATTTCTCTGCTCCTCTTTGAACCTAGTGAAAACGACATTGTTAACTTCACTTTTCACTGTCTGCTGCTTCTGGCCCTGCCGTTCCAGGTAATATTACTGGTTAAAGCATGGGAGATTTTTCTCTTTTTATGAATTTCCCTCTCTTTCGTCTCAAGGATCAAGAAAGTTTTCAGCATAAATACTCTAAATTCTAGCTCACAGACAGATTTTCACAGCAAATGTATTTTATCATCTGTCATTTATATTATCTGCCACTATAACTGGTGGCAAGAAGAGAAATGTCTTATGGTAATGTGCTGTGTCTGTTACACAGCTTCTCTGAACTCAGGTGGCTCTGACTGTTTCTTTGACCACTAACAAGCTTAGATAGACATAAAAGCAGTACCTTAAAGGGATTAAAATAATCCAGACAAAAAAAATGCTGAGTTTAAGTTCTGAACCGACCTTACACTCCAGAAAAATCAGACAGAACCGAGTCAAAGGTGTAATTCCGAGGTGCTTCAGACATACATGGAGCTGCTCGAGACCTGAGAACCCCAGCCAGCTTTTAGCAGTGATGCGCAAACTGATCGAGCAGCGCCTCCTTCTGCAGTCGTTCCCTGTGTCTGCTCCTCAACAGCCCGTTTTTCCGCAGGAAAAGCTGCTTTATTTTCCCCTTCCTTAGCCTGCCACGTCCTGCTGCTTGTCCCCGAGACTCCCGCAAGCCCGGCAGGGTGCTTTGCTGGGCATCCCCGCTTGGAGGAGCGCCTCCGGGCGCTTGCAGTCAGAAAAGCTAGCTTTTCCATTGCACTGCCTCTTCCCTCCCGGTCTTCCCTGCCCTTTCATTTGGCCTCAGATGAATCCAGGGTCACTTCAGATTTTCTTGTCTAGATGCTTTGCAAGCACAAGTGGAATCAATATTTGATGCACTTTGGAAAACGAGTCTGTGGTTGGCAATTGCGATACAAAGTAAACTAAAATACTAATATAAGCGAAGTATCAATTGCAGGTGTTTAATAGGTAGTTTCCCTGCAGATTTCCAAGGCACTGAGTTAATGTACCTAGTGTTTCTGTGGTTGTAGAGGCACAGAGAGAATAAAATAATAAAATTTCTCTTTCCAAACAACTGGAAGGCTGAATTGTTATTTTTATTGGGCTGTAAACTACTCAGCTGTTCTGTTTCCTGTTTGAGGATCTCTGAGCACTTAAGGAAAGAAATGAATATGTTTCCACATAATAGAGCAACAGACCATAAATTATCAGCTTAAATTGTAAGCAGGGTGATACAGGTGACCTTTGTGCGACCATGGGGGATAATTCCTTTAATTCCTGCTAAACATAAAACAATTCATTTTATGCAAGCAGTCTAGGTCTGGATTGAGGTCTTCAGAGCCTAATGTTTCAGAAATAAATCTGCCTTGAGCAAGTTTGTCTTATTTAGTCCATGAAGCTTTTTTAAAGAAGTAACATGCTGCTTAATTTCTTCATTCTAGAGCTACAAGTTCATTTTCCTGGGAGGCTCCCCTTGCACAGAAGTGAAGGTCTGTGTGTGCATACCAAGCTGTTTTGACTTGCTCGCATCAGGCTCTAATTTGAATCCCATTGTCTTTGATGCTACTTCCCTTCCAGCTTCTCTTGCAGATAATTAACAAGTAAATGTCCTACCAAAGTGTTGGTGTCCTGGGGTTTCTGGACTTTGAATATTTTAGCTTTTCTTCAGCCAGTCTTGACCTAATACAAAAATATTCAACCATAGTTCACAAGCATTTCTCTCTCAGCCTCAGCCCCACGGCAATGACTTTTTATTCACAGAATCACATTTGAGTGAAAAGGACTGGAAGCATACTTGAAAACATGACAAATTATCCTTCTCCTTCACAACACACAATGTTAAAATACAGATAGTTAAAAAGAGGTTAGGACAAACTCGGAAGTGGTGCCTGTGGACACCGCACCCCTTCTTCTTAGTGGTGTCTCTTAATCAAGGGTGTATTGCAGAATAGTCTCTTTTGTCTTCCATCCTGCCCTTTCCCAGCAGTGATGTGTACATCATTTCCTGCACGCTTAAACAAGGACAAAATGCAACTTCACACATTTAACATCCATGATTTTCCTGTTTTTCTGCTACGTTATTGGACTGCCTCATCCAGAGCATGTGTTGTCTAGCAGCCTTCAGCACAAATGTCTGCCAGTGATGTGAAGCAGGGCTGCCTGATCTGGCAGTTCCTCAAAGAGTACAAATTGCTATTGATTAGTACCTACAGAGCTAAAGCAAGGAAGAGCAGCTGTAACTCAGCACGCCATCCATGGCATGTAATAGATGCGAGTGATCCCTCAGGAATTCACACAGCGGCATCCACCCAGTAGCAGCAAGAATATCACCTAGAAGCCTCCTTAGGAATTATATATTCAAAAAGTCCTAATCTTTTCGTGGTATGATATAAACATTACCCATGCAATTGCTTGGTTTTAGATAGAGGGTTTTGTTTGTTTTGTTTTGGATACATCTCCCTCCTTCCTTCCTCCCTTCCTCCCTTCCTTCCTCCCTTCCTCCCTTCCTTCCTTCCTTCCTTCCTTCCTTCCTTCCTTCCTTCCTTCCTTCCTTCCTTCCTTCCTTCCTTCCTTCCTTCCTTCCTTCCTTCCTTCCTTCCTTCCTTCCTTCCTTCCTTCCTTCCTTCCTTCCTTCCTTCCTTCCTTCCTCCCTTCCTCCCTTCCTCCCTTCCTCCCTTCCTCCCTTCCTCCCTTCCTCCCTTCCTCCCTTCCTTCCTTCCTTCCTTCCTTCCTTCCTTCCTTCCTTCCTTCCTTCCTTCCTTCCTTCCTTCCTTCCTTCCTTCCTTCCTTTCAGGAGGAGGGGGGGAATGAGTTCAATTGTACTGAGAAAATATTGCTTTTAAATTCTTCACAATATCGACCAGTTCTTTTTAGTTGTGATTAAAGTTATCCCTCCTCTGTTGGTGCTCATGTTAGTAAGCTAAAGCTTAGCTTCTCAGGCACCTTTGATGCAGTCAGAGGTTCTTGCAATAAGGTCAGTAAAGTTGCTCATCAAAAAACTGGTCATAATTCTCATAGTTTTACAAGACAGCGGTATCCTGGTTTTGGCTAGGATAGAGTTCATTTTCCTCCTAGTAGAGGTATGGTGTTGTGTTTTGGATTTAAACCATAACAAGAGGAAAGCATTTAATAAGAAAAAAATAATAATAATAATTACCACTAAAAAGACGTAGGCTTTCTCCCCCTCACCTTTATTGCCTGAAAAAGACAGTAAATCCAAGATCAGCTTTAGAACCCTGTATGAGAAAACATAGGAACATTGCTGCAGCTAAGCTCAAATAGTTGCTAAAATAAGTGTTACCAGTAGATGACAGCAAATACTAGTTTTCTGCCATATTTTATTTTCTTTGGTCTGTATAATCTTCAAAAACGCTCCCCTCCCCCAACCTTCCTACCCCCCCCATGGAGAAAGTTTTTTTTTTCTAAGTCTTCAACTATGTAAATCATAGCGAATGACATTAAAAAGCTCAGTTTCACAAACACACTTGATTTCCTAGCTCTGTGCTGCTCCTCTTGCACATGAGGTTCCCAAACCAGGTTCCAAAAGGCCGGAGCAGCCCTCACAACGAGAGGTGCCCTGTCACGCAGCGGCATTTTGGCCTTTACAGGAAAATGTTTGACGGCCGCTGCATTGCACAGCAACCGGTGCTGCTCCCCGATGATGAATGTTGTTGGTTTATGATGTACAGAGGTTCATCTGACTCCTCAGCTAAGGGTGACTGAGGCAGATGGGCGGTCTCTTTCCACCTCCGGAGAAGAAGGAGCAAGTTGCTTCACTAAGAAAAGTAGTGCCACTGCAAGGCCCAAGGGCCTCGTGAAACTGCCCCACGTCTCTGTGTGTGTGTAGAAAGACTGAAAGTCCCATTAAAGTGACTACAGAAAACGTGCAAGCTCCTTCTTCTGGCACTGAGGCTCAGCCTGCCTTTCTTGGCTGCAGATCTGTGAGTGGACAAGGCCCAGGCTTTGGGTGACAGCCCAAGGCATGGACAGGGCTCAGTCCCACCCAGGCCCAGCATCCTGGGGCACATGTGGAAGAAGGAGGGTAACACCAGTCGGTGGCAGTAAGAAGCACAGGCCCTGGCAGCCCGGTGCCACAGCCAGTGCCCACCCGTGTGAGCATGGTGTGTTTTGGGAGCAGGCAGCACCCCTCCAGCTGGGGGGGGCACATGGTGTTCCTCAGCGGGTGGACTGTAAGCCCATTTTATTGGGCTGAATAACAAAGTTCTGGGAATGGGTGTTCTGACATACTCAACCAGAGCAATAGGAAAACACAGCTGCCCATGCTGTGTTAGCAAAAGAGCCGGAATCCGTTCTCCTCCCACCTCTCATCCCCTCCATCACACTCTGCATCATGAGGTCTTTTGTAACATAAAGACTGTGAGGACCAGGTAAGAAAACAGTTCACCCAACAGACAGGAGGGTAGGAAGCGGCCAAGATCAGTTTCAGCAGAAATGCAAAGTGATGCGGCACCTTCTGATTAAAATGAGGTGGTGGGCTTCCTTACCGACCCGAGCGGGGCACGGGAGCAGATACTACTCCTCCCACCACTCCTGGGGAACACAGGGCTCCCACCACTCCTGGGGAACACAGGGATGAAGAGATTTGGAGTTCTGGTTAGTCGTATTGTAGTGCTTACTCTGAATTGGCTACTGTGAATTATGTAGTGTATTTTTTCACAGTAAAACCATTTTTTTTCCTTTCCCCCGTAGCTAATAGATGCAACATGGAATACTGATGTCAGACACCCCATGAACCTGTCAGTATTTGTTTTTCAGACGACTGTAATTTATGTATTTTTGTCATAGTTTAACCTGGCCAGCAGCTAAACACCACGCAGCCGTTCGCTCCCCCTCCCCCCTCCCTCTCTGGGATGGGGGAGAGAAATGGAAAGTGAAGCCCGTGAGTTGAGATAAAGACAGTTTAATAAGACAAAATAATAATAATAATAATAATAATAATAATAATAATAATAATAATAATAATAATAATAATAATAATAATATAATACTACTATTATAATAATAGTACTACTACTAATAATGTGTACAAACAAGTGATGCACAATGCAATTGCTCACCACCCGCTGACCAATGCCCAGCCTAACCCCAAGCAGTCCGGGGCACCTCCCATGGCTAGCCACCCCTATATATTGTTTAGCATGACGTCAGATGGTATGGAATACCCCTTTGGCTAGTTTGGGTCACCTGTCCTGGGTCTGTCCCCTCCCAGCTCTTACTGCACCCCCAGCCTGCCTGTTGGCAGGACAGAGCAAGAAGCTGAGATGTCCTTGGCTTGGTATAAGCACTGCTCTGCTACAATTAAAACATCCGGGTGTTATCAGCACTCTTCTCATCCTAAGCCAAAACATAGCATTCTACCAGCTACTAGGAAGCAAATTAACTCTGTTCTAACTGAAACCAGGACAATTTTACAGTCAAAATTATAGAATTCAATTCTTAAAAAATGTTGATAGGTAAAGGAAAAAAGAAAAGAAAAGAAAAGAAAAGAAAAGAAAGAAAAGAAAAGAAAAGAAAAGAAAAGAAAAGAAAAGAAAAGAAAAGAAAAGAAAAGAAAAGAAAAGAAAAGAAAAGAAAAGAAAAGAAAAGAAAAGAAAAGAAAAGAAAAGAAAAGAAAAGAAAAGAAAAGAAAAGAAAAGAAAAGAAAAGAAAAGAAAAGAAAAGAAAAAAAAAAGACATATGTTCTTATGGTCAAAAAAGATAGCTATATGATTGCCTGTTCTGACTTTCCTGCATGTTAAATAACCTGTGATATATCTTAGAATCACAGAATTTGGAAGATACTCACAGAGATCGAGTCCAGCTCCTTGCTCCACATAGGACCACCACAAAATCAAACCATAGAATCACAGAATATCCAGAAACTCCAGGAATATGATGTCAAGGAAAGTGAACTACAGTGCATACTCTGGAAGGATGTCCTTCTTTGATTTAAGGAGCCTAGGTAACTGAGACTTCAGGTTGCTTCAAATAGTTAAATATCTGAAAGAGAACATCTTTCCACTACTCAGTCTTCGTATAGATCCAGCCCTTGGCTTCAGCTCTGGTTGTGACCTTGTCTGCTAAACTGAGAACACTTCAGTCTGTGAAAAGCCTCTCACAGCAATGATAAAAGTAACTGGCAAAAGGTGGAGTGCAAACATAAAAGCATGGTGTTAAAAAGGAGAGTAAATATTAAAAGCATAAGCCTTCAGGTGACTGTGACAACTAAAGGTTACGTCTAAAGCTGTGAATTCCTCGTAGCTCCTGGCAGAAACAAGCAGAGAGAAGCACACTCTGCTTTGGGAAGGTGTGAAATTTCTAGTTTCTTCACCACGTTGCACCATTTCCCAAGGGGTATTTCAGTATGAGCAACAGAAAAAAAAATCTAACAAACTTAAACATGCTACCTTCCAAAAGTCTGATCTTTGTTTTATGCTCTCTTCTGACAAAGAGAGGTTCCAGAAAACATGCTGCTTTTAAAAATTGCCTCTGCTAACAACAACACAAAGAGAACTGTGAAGTTTCAGTGTATTAACTTATTGGAAGGTAGACTCTGTGCTCTGCAGCTAGCACAGCTGAAGACATCGAGATATCTAGGTGCTTGTTTCTGTTCAACAACAGGAGGGGTTGTGTTTTTATTGCATTTTAAAAGAAAAACAAACAAACAAAAACCACAGCAAAACGTTTTCCATAAGGAAAGATTTAATGCAGTAAATCCAAGCAGCCTATTGTGAAATAAAATAAAATCACACATCCTGTGTAATTCCTGAAAATGGTACGCAATAGGTGACACAATCCAATGGTGCTTTGGTTAGTCCAAGGAAAGAGATCATTTTAGTTTTTTCGGGGTTACCTAAAAAAAAATGTGGGAAGTAAAATGCAGTAGAGAAAATGCTTCTTTGGAAAGGTGATTCCATGTAAGAACTATTTGTGACGGTGCAGAGGGTACCAACCTGTTGGGATTTTACAGTGTTGTAAAATGCCTCCTCCGCTTCTGCTGGGGAGATAAGTGTGATTTTATTGGTAAGACTGATGCCAAGTGCGTACCTAGTATCTTGCATGGTTTAGTCTTGTTTAGCAGAGGCAGAAGTGTGGGGAGACCCTGCACCTGAGGAGGTGCAACCCTGCTGGGGCAGGTTGGGCCATGAGGCATGCCAGGCTGTGGGTGGCTCCTGCCCCACAGTGGGCACAACTTCCTAATGAGCGAGGCATGGCTGCTCACTGCTGCGCCCCTCCTGGGACCCCCACAGGGGGAATCATAGAAGGGAATCATTAAGGTTGCCCCACAGGTGGACCTGCCCCTGCACTCACGCCCTCTACATGCAGTCTCGGTCATGAACCTGCAGATAACACCTCACTGTAACACAGGTTCCATGCCAGGATGAGGGCATCCTTGATGTTACTGCCAGTAACACAAAGCAAATAGCAAAAATGTTCAACCATCGGTTCATAAAACATCGTTTTTATTGGAGCTCAGACATATACTTTTCTTCTTTTCATTCTGGTGTGATGCAAGAGCGAGCACCCCAACCTGGACATAAGAGACAAGAAAAAGTCCCTCCAACAAATACCCCCTCCCCCCCCCCCAAAAAAAAAAAAAGAATACAATAATCTTCCTGGGAGGAGAGAATAAGGAGCAGACCCTTGACAGTACTACTAATATGTCAATAGAGCAGACAAGGACACGACATAGCAGGCAAACTGATGGCCAGCAAGGATAAACAGGTGCATCATCTCTCCCTGCCTGACAATCTTTCTATGGGCCAGTGGCTCCCTTCAGACCTATGGGAAGAAACAGTTTATAGGAGACAGTGGGAGATAAGAGCTGCTTACAGCGACTAAGTTCCCCTAGAGCTACCTTTGCAAAAGATAAGGGCCTGCAGAGGAAGAGTAATAGCAAGATGAGCTGTACAGAAGTAGATTGCTAGCTGCAGAGATGCCCCACTAATCTCATCAACACAAACTAGGATATTGACAGTACTTGTGGAATCTCTGGAATACGTAATTGGGAAGCAAATGTAAAAATAATGCATTTAAAATGTGATGATAAATGTGTCAGGTATCCATGGCTTGCTCTGTTATGATTCGTGGTTGAAGTTCTTATTAGATCTCTGGACACTTTTTTCAAGTTGAAAATGAACAATCAGTTGGGCACTTCAGAGAATATCAATTCATGTTTCTAAAAGTAACAGACTTCTTTAAGTATATAAGGTATTTATATGATAAAAGATATTTGATTGCTTTCTCTACGAGAAAAAAAAAATCTTTCTTTTTATAAACTTCAGTTTATAGTTTATGGAAACTTCTTCAAGCTACCTAAAACTACTTACGAATCAATTCATGTCTGCTTGTCTATCCACTGGTAGACTGAAGGCCTCCATCTTAGTGGACACATGACTTCATATATTAATCAAATGAGACAACAACATCTGGCAGTGAAAGATTAACCATGTCTACCATGTCTCCTTCTTCAGGCCTTTGGAAACTGATTGTTTCCCTAAGGTCATTTGTAATAGTAGAAGCAAAAGAAATTTTTAAGGCTGCTATTCAGGAAATGGCATTTTATTTTTACTTTGATGCACCTTTGCTCCTGAAGTGCACATTATGTGCATGACACGTGACACACCCTAGTACTGAAAACTAACTTCTGTTTACCCTATTCTTCAGACTGTTCACCGCATATGATGTAATTATCTTTTTGAAATATTTTTAATTTCATCTTATTTCCTTCCATCCACTCTCTTTGCATTCACCCAGCTGTGGTGAACTTACCCTTCTAAAGCTAGGAGGTGTACAATGGCTGCTAGAGAAGTCAGAGAGCAAGAAATTCAGCTTTATCTTCTACAAGCAAGGAGCACAGAAATAGAAACTTCAAACGAGGTTTACAAGGCAGCAACTGCAGTGTCAGAGAACCCCGTAACAAATTGTGCAGGGCAGTCTGGATAACACAGTGAAAATGTCCTGTCCCCCGCCCCCCAGATTCCTGAACTGGCAAGGTCAAGGCCTAGACCTATGAGGCCAGTTACATCTTTCAACACTTCGACTACATGACTGAATGCTGCAGAATTATGTGGACTACATTTTCCAAGTGGTCTTGATCCTCTGCTATTTATGTATTTTTAATTTCATTTAATACAACAGATTTAGTGTTACCTAGGATAGATGGGTGCGTTCAAAAATCAAGGAACAAGTAGAAAGTAAGGCAAGAGAGTTTAATAGTAAACATTAAATACTTTTTATTGTAATTACATGACTGGTAAAAATCAATACTACTTAATTTCCAGTACTACAAGAAAATTAGCAGGAGAAAGAACTAGGTTTCAAACATGTTTACTACATGCCTATTGGAATTTATGGCTTCTTTTCACATACAGCATAATAAAGTCTTTTGCATATCTGTATTTCTGCAAATCTAAATGATGTTACTGATGTAACTTAAGCCAAATCCAACATGCTAGAATTCTTTGTGTTTGATTCTAGACCATAATAGCTAATCTTTAAGCAGTAGGTGAGCTGGATTTCTCAGGAGAACTTCAGAGTTTAACTGTTCTGTAAATTGCAAAACGAAAACAGAGCAACTACACTGCATGTCATTCAGTCTTTTTTATCATAAAAGGCTCACAAGGTTAAGCAGAGGCTTTTCAACTTGTTTTTATAGTCTGATGTCAACCGTTTCCGTGTTTCTCTGTCACAGTGGCTATGAACACTTCTTTGAGGATGGCCTTATCCAAGTGCCTACCTGTAAAGAGAAAAAAAGGTTAGCTATTTGTATTTCACAAAAAGCTATGCATGAACCTGCAAGTCTTCTCAACAAAGAAAATATTTATTTTATCTGAGTGAAAACAGAATTTTGTTAAAATTAAACTGCTGGTAACAAGCTTAATTTTACGTTTTACATGCAACAATGCATTTTGAGCTGTACGTGGAAAAGAGGAAAGAAAACTAGGAGTTTTTTTGGTCATAAAAATACTTTGCAAAGCACAGCATCAAGCCGGAAATAAGAAACATACAACCCCAGTGTTAACAGCTTATCAGAAACAAATCATATTTTGTACACTTCAATGACTATAATCTCCTTCCTCACCACTAATAAATGTGCTCAAATAATCAAACTTTTCCCAACAACATGTTTATATTTAAGTATTTTCAAAATAGTCTTCAATATGCCTATATAATTAATGTATACTTATTATGTTTTTTTATATCACTAAAAAGGATGGCACAGATTCTCCTCAGCTGCAATAAAAAAAACAGGAGGTCTTCACATATAAACCTTGGAGTGAAGGTTATACTGAACATCCTCTCACTGCTATTATTCTGGCTAGTTTAGGCTGGTTGCTTTTTACTGGACAGGTCCCAGGACCGCCTGCTGAAAGAAACAGCTCCCTAAACTTACACAGAGAGATGCATAATTTATTCTTACCTATTAAAACCAGTCTATTTGTTCTCTTCTCATCTTCCTTCCATTCTACTGCAGTCTCCTCCAGATCGTAGAGCTCATGGACACCTTGGACTATCACTTGATGAGATTTGCCTTGAATAGATACCAGTCCCTTATCAGAAAAATAACTGTTAGGGTATATAAACAAACCTTTACAGAGGAAGTACTTAAGGGAGGGAAAAACAACTTTGAAAGCAGGCAAACAGGGAAAAGTATTTTTGTAAACTATGAACCAGTTAATCCAAATGACAATGAAGTACAGTCACCTCTTGTAACATCCATTTTCCTATCTTTTTAGTTTGTTGAAGACTAACAATTACACTCTGACATACTCTACCTGTATTTGGACAGTTACCTACTATGTTTGAGTAAAATAAAACATCATATGCTACCATGCCACTTTAAATATACGCATGAGGTATGTTCCTACAAAAGACTGATTGCCAGCCAAAGATGATGTAAAATGAGCAAAAATGTTGAGATAATTCTGATTAAGCTCTCATGCTTAGCATTAACACTATTCTGAAAAAGAACCTCTGGAAACTGGAGAAAGAACTAACATCTATGAGGTAAAATGGATTTAGCAATGGGATTAGAATGGATTCCTGTCAGACTGAGCCCATTAACCCACATTCTAGAAGTTGCATTAAAGAGTTTTCATCACTTTGTGTAAAAATTTGTAAAATATTCCAGCATTCTGTCAAACACTTCTACGCTTCCCTAAGGAAGTAAAAAAAATATTGAGCTAAGAATATTTCATGAAAAAAAGAACTGCATTTGAGAAACTAGTTGGAATTGTATGACCATAACTGCCAAAAGGATTATCACTGCAGGCAAAATATAGTCACAGAATCATAGAATATCCCGAGTTGGAAGGGACCCATAAGGATCATCAAGTCCAACTCCTGGCACTGCACAGGCCTACCTAAAGAGTCAGACCATGTGACTAAGTGCACAGTCCAAACGCTTCTTAAATTCAGACAGGCTTGGTGAAGTGACTACTTCACTGGGAAACCTGTTCCAATGTGCAACCACCCTCTCGGTGAAGAACCTCTTCCTCATGTCCAGCCTAAACTTCCCCTGCCTCAGTTTGACACCATTCCCACAGGTCCTATCACTGGTGTTTACAGAGAATCACCTCCCTCGACCGACTGGTAATGCCCTGCTTGATGCACCCCAGGATATGGGTGGCCCTCCTGGCTGCCAGGGCACACTGCTGGCTCATGTTCAGCTTGCTGTCAACCACAACCCTCAGATCCCTCTTTGCAGGGCTGCTCTCCAGCATCTCATCACTCAGTCTGTACATATAGCCAGGGTTGCTGTGTCCCAGGTGCAGGACCCAGCACTTGCCTTTGTTAAACTTCATGGGGTTGGTGATCACCCAGCTCTCCAATCTGTCCAGGTCTCTCTGCAAGGCCTTTCCACCCTCATCTGAGTCTACAATGCCTCCAAATTTGGTGTTGTCAGCAAATTTGCTCAGAACACCTTCTAGTCCTACATCCAAATCTATAAAAACATTGAAGAGGACTGGCCCTAAAATGGAGCCTTGAGGGACCCCACCAGTGACCATCTGCCAGCCTGACGTGGCCCCATTTACCACAAACCTTTGAGCCCTGCCTGTCAGCCAATTGCTCACCCATCGTATGATGTTTTTGTTTAGTTGTATGCTGGACAGTTTGTCCAGTAAGATCCTATGGGCAACAGTGTCAAAAGCCTTGCCGAAGTGCAAAAAGATTACATCATCTGGTTTCCCTTGATCGACAAGACAGGTGATCTTATCATGAAAGGAACTCCTGCCAACTCCTGGGCCAAAATCCTTACCCCTCTCTGAGAGAGGCACATCCCATCTGGTGCCAGCAGGCCCGGTGTTGCGTAGACCTTCCCATGACTGAAGAACCCGAAGTTCTGCTGCTTGCACCAGTCCCGAAGCCACGTGTTAGTTGAGCCCAATTGTCAGCATTGATCCTCCCTATCGGAAGGACAAGAGGCAAACACAACCTGTGCCCCTGATCCTTTAAGTAGTCGCCCCAAAGCCCTAAAGTCCCTTTTGATCGCTCTCAGACTTCTCCTTGCTACCTCGTCATTACCAGCCTGAAAGACCAGCAGCGGGTGGTAGTCACTGGGCAGTACCATGCGCTTGGCTTTCTTAGCAAAGTCTCGCACCCAAGCCCTGGGGAGGCAACAGACCTCCCTGTGGGTTGGGTCCAGTCGGCATATCGGGCCCTCTGTCCCTTTCAGAAGGGAGTCCCCCATGACAGTAACCTTTCTGTCTTTCTTGACAGACGATGTAGCAATGCGGGGGGTAGGCTGCCGTGCCTCAGGCACCCTCTCCAGCTGGGATGGGCTTTTGTCTCCTTCATTGTTCTGTCGTGTTCTAGACCCTCATATCTGTTACATACAGGTAGATGGGAAGGTGAGGTGGGCAGGGACAGGGCTCGCCTACCACCCTGAACAGGAACCTGCCTCCATTCCGCCCCTTGGCCTTGGTCTCCTCCTGCTGCCTGGCGGGATCAGGGAACTTTTGTCTTCTGCATGGCAGGAGACACTTGGCTGGAGAGGCCGCAAGAGATGCGGAGGCCATGGTTTTCTGCCTGGTTGATGCCATGGCCAGGCTCTTCGCAAGCAGGTTACAAGTACGGATGGGAAAGACCAGTGTGGAGAAGCATCGAGGGGCCCTCCCTGCTCACCCTGCCTGCGTGAACTGCCACACAAACTGCCACGCCCCACCTTTATATTTTATACAAATATAAAAGCAATAAAATTTGGAACCCGTTCTATAATTAATTATTTGTTTGCTTTGGTGTGTTTGTCTATGACTGAGGCTCAGCACACAGTATGTTATTTGCCTCGGATCTCCTGAAGAATTACTTTGATTCCAATGCTCAGTACAACAAAAGCATACTTGAGCTCAGCAGTACTGTTTTCAGACAGCTTAAAATGCATCAGTGGCTAGTTCCTTCTATTTTTTATGAGGGGGAAGACAAGAATCTTCAGTTTTGATGCTGAAAGATCAAAGAATACAACCTTTCTTCCAATGAAGTAAAAATAATTATGTTACTACCCATGACACACAAGTATTCTCAGAAAATAAACCAGAGAATGTTTTCATGTATTTCTCACACCTTACTAAATTACAAACTTGATTTTTACTTTTTAATGATAGTGCTTTGGTTTAAGGAAAATGAAAATATATACTAATGTAAGTAATGTTCCAGCAATTCTTGTCAACAGAGGGCTTGAAGGGTAAACCTTGAGTCTCTGATGTCCGGGGATAAGAGAACAAAGGGGTTTCAGAATAACTGCTAATTACTGTGACTATTGCATGGGACACTACACAAGTTTCTCATATCTGGCCAAGAGATTAAGGAGAAAGGGAAAGCTGAAGGACGACTAAAAGACAAGAAGCTTGCATGGGACGCTGTGCAGATCTTTGACACCCAGCCAAGATGGACAAAGGAGGACAAGGACAAAGTCTGGGAGGAAGACTATGAGCCTTCAGCACGAGAGACCCCTGGAGGTTCCAGAGGGACCACTGGAAACTGATACACATGTGCCAGTGGGAGGGTTTGGATTCTGGGAACTAATTATAATAACCCTGCCTTTTCTAGAAGTAGTAATGAATATGTATTAGTCTAGGAGCATAAAAACCAGCCGCCTGATGTAACGTGTGCACGTGTTGGAGGAGCCCAGACTCCCCGCACACCCAGCACTGTTTACTTGCCTTTTATTAACCCCATAAATAAATCTTATAAAGCTAAATTGACTCAGAATTTATAACACTAAAATGTCACCTATGTTCACCTCAAAACCATGCAACAGACTCACATACGAAGTGTTCATGAAGACAAATACACATCCACCTTTAAGACTGTGGTTTGACATATTAGAAAAAGTTTTTAAGTGTAGACCACAACTAGTATTGTGCTGCTTTGTTACGTTTGAATTCAACTTCTGCATATTATGTCAATAACTATAACTGCAGATAGCAACCTATGGTTACAACCCTAGGTAAAGAGACATTTATGTGAGACGGATGAAACCTTTTGGAGCAAAGCAGGTGAAAAATGAAGGACTGACTTTGTTATGTCCTGCTCATTAATCCTGCCACACTTTTGTGTTGGGGATGTTTGGGATTGCAAGTCTTCCCTCTGAGTTCACAACATGTAGGATCAATGTTTGCCTCTCTGTCAGCTATCTCCTTTTGAGTTGCTCCACTGGCCAGCAAAGAACAAGCTGTCTCCACATGGAAGAATGACAAATTGCTATTCTCCCTTTTGTCTGCTCTGCTCCAGCAGTGCCTTTGACAGCTCTGTAACTGACAGTACATTTTAAATGTAAAAGAGGGAAAGGACAAAACAAATAAGTCGGTCATTTCAGACTAACCTTCAGTCTTATAACATCCATGGCATGTCCAGTCCTATCTTTCACAT
Organism: Aythya ferina; assembly: GCF_964211825.1. Taxonomy (NCBI): domain Eukaryota; kingdom Metazoa; phylum Chordata; class Aves; order Anseriformes; family Anatidae; genus Aythya; species Aythya ferina. The sequence goes on from NC_140299.1 coordinate 28,008,251, forward strand.
TCTTCTCCCATAGAAGATTCTATAAAGAGGAAAAATGTTTTCGTGAACAGAACAGTGTGGGATGACTTTCTATAAAAAGTCACAATGACTGTTCAGTTGACCGTGATGTATTATTTACCTGTATAAAGAGATTCAGGTTTTCTTCTTTTATGTCTCCTAGAACTTCAAATGTTACTGTCATTATACCCTGCAAATGGAAAGACCAAGTTATTATTACTGAATGGCATGAACATTAATTTTAAAAGTTAGCAATCTTTATAACTTGGCCTTATAGAAAAAAAAGTAACTTTCTACTACTCCTTCCCAAATTACAACAAAATAAAATAATATCTCCATTTCTCTTTTGCCCTAATATGCTGGATTTTTTGGTTCTGTCTGGGTGTGCACTTAGGGGGCATAACCAATACTCTAGACAGGCTAATACCATCATATTCTACGGCAAAACTCTTTGCTGTAGGTGATGTTAGTTCTCAAAGAAAGCCTAACAATTTTAATGCTTAAAGGTTAGTAATACTTAAAGGTTAGTAAGCTCAATCATATAACTAAGTTTAAAAATGCTATTTTCTTGGCCTACTAATCTTTGTCATTTCTGCTTCTCAACACATTTCTATCAGATGAAAAATCACTAATATACTTTTAATCTATGACTACTTTCATAAAAAGCTTTTTACAAATAAACTGTGTAGGAATAGATTCTGGAAGTAAAGATGTCTGAAGTTTTATTCCAAAACAACCACCAGCTACCACTCAAAGCAGCTATTGTAACAGAAGATGACAGTAAGAATGCAGTTTGGAATTTACATTTTGTTCAAAAATAAAGGAAATCGTACGTGGTCTGTTCTGAAAGTAGTAGGACTCATTTTTTTAAAAAAATCTATTCATGAGAATAGAACAAACAATTAGAATTTTTCAAAGTAGCACCCTTCCGCATCTACACACTGCTGCCAATGAGTTTTCCAGTTTTCGTATGCCTCCAGGAACGCCTGGACCGGAATGCTGTTTAGCTCCCTCGTCACGGCCTCCTGAAGCGCCTCTACCGATGTGTGACGCTTCCCCTTGAGCATCGATTTTATTCTTGGGAATAGAAAAAAGTCTGGCGGGGCCAAGTCAGGGCTGTAGGGGGGCTGAGGCAGTGTTGCCACCTTGTGCTGGGCAAGATACTCCACTACGCATACCGCTGTGTGGCTCGGCACGGTGTCGGTGCAGCTGCCAATTGTTGACGATGGCTGGGCGGACACGAGCAATGCGTTTTCGCAGTCTTGTGAGGACTTCCACGTAAATTTTTCACTTGCAACACATTTTCGTTGGTCTTGCTGGTCGAAGGGCGTCCGGAGCGGTCATCGTCTTCCACTCTCCCTGCCTTCTCGGAACAGCTTGTGCCACTCAAAAACACCCGATCTACCCATGGAAGCATCACCGTAGGCCTCCTTAATCATGTTGTGAGTCTCTTTGCCCGTTTTACCAAGCTTTACACAAAATTTGATCGTGTATCGCTGCTCCAGTAAACGCTCCATGATTCTCCATGACGAGGCGTTTCGACAGGTGTTCACAGTACAAGCGACCTGCTCTCTTCAATGGCCAACAGCCGACTGCCGATTTTTCCCAGTGTTCCCAATATCCCCCTCCACCGATCCTGCGCACGCAGACCGCCCGTTCGCCCAGGAAAAAGCCAGTCCTACTACTTTCAGAACAGACCATGTATGTCTTAATGTATTTTTGCAAGTAAAACCTCTCAATGGCACACAAGCACACAGAGAATGTTTTCTGTACAACCTAAAAATCTTTCAGCTTAGTACTTTCAGAAGATTGCTTGTTCAATTTAACAAATAAAAGCAACAAGCAGCAAATCTACATGTTTATCCAATGCCCAAGAAATCTCACCAAAACATCCAATCACTAACACACTTCAGGCAACTTCAAAACAAGATAGATAGCAGTGCACTACTTTGTGCATAGTGCAGTACTGTTTCCGTTGACCTTCCACATAAAGTCAATAAACACACTTTATCACCCAACAGGGACTTACAGCCTGCTGTGAGAGAAGTGTTCTGCTCTCATTTATGCCTCATTTGTCCCACCAGCTATCTTAAAACTGTGGTTGTTGAACTAAACAGAGATAATAACAATGAATTCTGTTTCCTGCTGGTTGAATGGCTCCACGCTACAAAACCAGCAAGAAATCTCCATGATGATACAAGTGCACTATGAAAATTGCAACATTCAGGAAGGCTTCTACTTTACTTCAGACTTTTATTACAATAGCTGAACACTGTTAAGATGAATTTAAGTTTTTATTAAACAAAAACCTACGAATTTAAGATTCAGATCATAATTATAGTTCAGCAAGAAACTCTTTTTATATTTAATGTTTAGTTCCAAGAGAAAACTATAACCATCTTTGATATTTTTGAGACTATCAATTTCACAGTCAAGACTTGCAGTTCAAAAGGAAACTACAGGTATCGTATGTATTGCATTTTAACTTGAAAATTAAATTCAATCATAACAACTTTCTAAAAAGATGGCACACTTTTCTATTCTACTGCATAAAAATAGAAGTTTTTTGTTGTTGTTTTTGTTTTTTTTCCAGCCCCTTAGAGAGCTGTTGTAAATGGGTGAAGTGCACCAGACTGGGGATACCTTGAAGATATTGGTGGCCATCACTAGTCCATAGAGCAGGGTACCTGTACATAGACTGGGGTCGTGGGTGACCCACGGAGCAGGCGTAATAAGGAACTGAGCAGTGAAAAAAAAAAAAAACATTACGCAAAAAACAGCAGAAAACTACAATGCCATATCTCCATTCCTCCACGGAGAAATGTTGACGGACTCAAAAACCTACTGGGAAGGTAAGAAAATTTCACACTTGGAAACAGAGAGGATAGGTGTTTAATCATCCATACATTTCTTTTGCTCCAAACAAGGTATCAGTAACTTTTTACTGACTAACACAATATTACGTGAAAGTCCCCAACAACAGTTGAGGAACAGGTTGCCTAGAGAAGCTGTGGATGCCCAGCTTAACATCCCTGGAGACATTCAAGGCTGGATGCCCAGGCTGGACAGGGCTTTGAGCAACCTGGTCTCGTGGGAGGTGTCCCTGCTCATGGCAGGGGGGTTGGAACTAGGTGATCTTTAAGGTCTCTTCCAACCCAAACCATTGTGTGATTCTCTAACTGATGGGAGGGGTATGTTGAGCTCAATCCTTCCAAACACACAAACATGACCTCTGTCAAGGGACTGGGCAGAAGTGGCAATTTGTCCGCAGTTGCTTGAACTACCACTTGACTTTACAGGAGAGGGGTAAAGGACCCTGACAAGGTTTTATCACTGAAGCCATGGCTCCAAAGCTCTGACAACTGGGCACTGCCACTCTTGACTCTCTCGTATTACCTACCACCTGATAAAACAGTGGGACATCATATAGGCACCTGAGTGACCAACAGCATCGCACTATGGGGAGCATGCAGGTGCAAGATCAGCCTCACAGCAAAGCATGACAAAGCTGCAGCAGCAAAAGTGACGGTAGGGGATGAAAAACCTCCCTGCTCCCACCCTACAAACTGTGACTTAGAGGTGGCACGAAGTGCTGCAAAGATCTAGATATCTGAGTTAAGTAATTGCAAGCTGTGGAGAAAGATCTGAGCTCAGTTAGAATGATTACAGGATGTGGAGTAAACTCTGGGAAATTTAAGTCGTAGGAGGCTGTAGAGAGGTGGGGGTTGGCCTGTTCTCCCACGTGCCTGGTGACAGGACGAGGGGGAATGGGCTTAAGTTGAGCCAGGGGAGTTTTAGGTTAGATGTTAGGAAGAACTTCTTTACAGAAAGGGTTGTGAGGCATTGGAACAGGCTGCCCAGGGAAGTGGTGGAGTCACCATCCCTGGAAGTCTTCAAAAGACGCTTAGATGTACAGCTTAGGGATATGGTTTAGTGGAGGGCTGTTAGCGTTAGGTTGGAGGTTGGACTCGATGACCTTGAGGTCTCTTCCAACCTAGAAAATTCTGTGATTCTGTGATATATCATTTTACTCCTCGACTGGGGCAATGTCCATGCTGTATCAAATGAACATTGTTCACCACACATTTTGAGTCCTGAATGAAACTACAGCTCCTAGACCCAGACATACTGGATATCCAGTAGTGATGTTACTCTTTCTTTGTACCTTTTAATGGTTTTGTTTGAGTATTTGTTCATATACTAAGGTATGGTGAATAAACTAAACAGTTGAGTGTCTCGGTTTGGTGTTTTACAAAAATAGGGCCTAAACCTTGGAGTAAGCAATACTAATCTCTGCAACATACAGCAAAGGGGAAAAGGGTGAAGTCTACAGTAGAAATAAGCAAACCATTCCAGTGCTAACCCCTACAATCCAGCTGAAGGAGTATGCAGTGGAATTTTTCAAGTGTATATTCAGACTGCTACATTTTTATACCTATGCTCTGATTCTCAGAGGCAACAGGTGAAACATGATGTTGGTATGAACTCAATTCCTGACGATATGAGGGGTGGAGCATATAACCAATGTATGTTCACAGAGCTCTTAAAACAAGTGTTTCTAATATGTGTAAGCTTACAAGACTTGTGTAGCAGGAGGCTGCACTGGTTAGGTATGTGGGTGGAGGCCATCAGCTGCCTGGTGTCTCTTAGGACCTGTTCCAGTCAGCTTTGAAACGGTACAACAGTGAAAAATAATTAAAAAAAATAATCCCACTAAATCTTTAGCCATTCAGAGAAGTATATGGCACCCTGTTTCAACAGAGAGAGGCAACTCCAGTCATGTGGAACAGCAGATTCTTTGGAGGAGGCACGGTGTGCCAAAGGGGTTGGTTACACATACCCCTGAGGGATTGCAGCCTGTGCTTTATCCACAGCATGAGAGAACTCCACAGGGACTGGGGCACTTGGGTGAACCAGAGGGCAGTAGCACCACAGAACACTGAGGCACAGGAAAGTCATTGAACAAACATCCCCAACCTCTTATGCCAGTCATGGCCTTGCTGGATGAGCTTGATTTGACTAAGTGCAACCCCCTGAAAAAAAATAGGGCAAGCTGAGGGAGAGAGGGGCAGAGAAAGTGGTATTCATTTAAGCATTTGTGTAACTGTTTTGAAGTCATTTTTTTTTGTTGGTGTTGGTGTTGCTTTGTTTGTTGTTTTGTTTTGTTTTTCCCAGTACTAAATCAGTAGGCTTTTGTTGCCTCACAATAAACTCTATAGTTCCCTTTAAAAACAAAAAAAAAAGTTTTGCTTTTGGCAAGGTTAAGCAAAACAAAACAAAAAGACTGATTACAGCAGTTGGAAAACCAAAAAGAAACCAGAAAAAAAAAAAGAAAATGAAAAGCGAGCTTTACTAGTAAAACCTGTGTATCAAGAATAAGAGAGATGCTTGAAAGCAGCATTTAGCCCAAAACCATTTGTATTCTGTAGGGATGACAGACCAGATCCTTTTTCCTTGAGCCTGTGTTAGAAATCCAATTTGCAAACCACAAAGAATACTTCATTTGTTCTGTATATAAACAAAAGCCATGAAGGCAGAAATGCATTTTACAGCTGTATTATGCAAGCATCATTTTATTACACACAGGGATTCTGCATTGACATAAATACTCATTGGGTTGCAGATCTGGAAAAACAAAACATTTTAGAGTTTGACAAACTAAAAATAGTATCAACATAACTGTTCCTAATTTCTACCTTACACATAATAGTAAAATTTACAACTAGTTTCAGGTAAAATCTACTTGACTGTTACAAGTCAAACTGTTGCTATTCCTTGTGAAAGCTATGGGTAGCACTCAGAACAGGAATATACACCTCCTAGATAAGTTTTAATAAAGCTTCAAAAAAATGCAGAGTACGTACATAGACTGTTTGGACACAAAACCTACAGGATAGAGATCTGCTATAAATTCATGACTCAATTCTGCAAATATTGAAGAGTAGTGTTGTTTGTCTGTTTCAATAACTGTCTCCAATATACACAAATAAATGATGTGACTGCCTGCAACAGTGTAACTCTAAGCAATTTCTGATAGTGTAATTTACTATATACATTTAGAATGTATCCACAAAGTACACTGAAGCAGACATTCAATGTAATCTTCTGGAGATATTAAAGCATTCTACTACCTACCTGAAACTTTCTGAAAAAGTAAGATGATTAGCATGCAATGGTTGCAATTATCCTGAACAATCTTCTTACAAACAGACTAAAGCAGTGTCTTTGGCAGTTACCTTATCTAAATGGGCACGTGTTGTCTTCACATGCTCAAGCTTTTTCTGCAAACTGAAAATAAGTAAAATTAAATGTCACATTTTAATAGCATGGATATAATGTCATTATTTCGAAGTTTACAAAAACTCTTCAGCATTGCAAAGCAAAACTAGAATACCAAATATCAGTTAAACTGTTAATTTCATATTAATCTCAAAATAGTTACATTTAATTACATGGTTTGATCTCATTAATGGTTTGTGTTAGAAAGTTTGTCATAGTTTGACTGTTGGCTTTCCACTCAACACATTACTGTTAAGATTACATAATCTTATTTTTATCATGTACAAAACAGTAACAGATTTTTTTTCTACATGAGAAGAAATTTTGAAGAAGTGTGATAGAGCAAGGAGTGATTGATGTCCCAGCCTATCTGGTCAACATATTCTTGTTTGAAGTTGTAGGATTAAAGCTGAGCATCAGCTAAAGAGCTAACAAAGTTCTCTAATCACAACAGACTAACTCAACTGTCACACTGACTTAAGAATTTGGAGATCCATTTTTATAAACAGGGTAACAGTATGGCCCTCTAATCCATTTTTAACAATCATGTGTCACTGTGTAACTTCTATTGAGAATAGGTAATAGTTTGAATTAAAAATACTGTCGTGAAACAGCAAATCACATTAAACACATTGAAGTTCACAAACATTTTTCTGACAAGAACAGTTGCAACACTATACAGTACTCACTCAAAAATAAATTCATTGTAACTATGGATTCAACATCATGGAGTCACACACTGTACAGGTGTGCTGAGGTTCAAATGCGAGAAAACACAACCTCAGAAACAAACTATTTTACATGAAAAAAGGATCGCAATATTGGCGTTGTGACTTCAGTCACAGCAAAAAGACGAAGATTTTTGGAAATCTGATGAAAGGAGACAGAGGAAATAAGTGAAATTTGTACACTGGTATGAATGAGCTTAAAAAGGTTCAAAAAGTTCACATGGAAATACACTGTTTAGCCAAGTTAATCCTCCAGGTGTCTTGACAGTGATAGAGTTCAATGTAATGCTCTTCTCCTCCCTTTTTTGGTTCTTCAGAAAATAAAGCTCATGAATAAACAATCAAAATACCAGTTTTAAATTATGCTCACAAGCACACCAGCACATTTTATACTTTTGTAGTTTTATGAAAGAAAATTAAAAACTTCTGGTGTCAGGGGGATGTTTACTACTGTCAGTGATACAGAACTTTAAAAAATAAACTTAAGTATTAAATTATCACTCAAGGCATTCACCAATCTGAAACATGCCTGAATTCCTTGTTTGTTTGTTTAAAATATAAACACAGATTATAGTAAGAATTAACAGTATGCTTATTTGAAGTATTTATAATTCAAATAATAACAATGTTGAATACTCCTTTGTGTATGAGCAAAAGTAGAAGCTTGCATCATTAGTGCAAGCAGGGAAAACTAACTAGAATCCGTCCATGTAGTGGACATCAGTTATTGAAAGTACTTTAGCAGAAAAAAGTACAAAACTATTGCCTGTGAGAATAGTTTTCATTGAAATTAGTACTATAACACTAACTGAAAATACTACATGCCAGCTTCTATTCAACTCCAGTGAACAGCTCACTTTTACTGCAGAGCGTGTCTTCTAATTCAAAATTGGTCTTCTCTTCAACATTAAAGAACCTGGGGACTTCAGGGAACCAGGAACACATTATACCATTTGTAGTGGCTTCAAATGCTACGGCACTTCAGTCCCTCTTGGTTTTCTGTGAAAACTAAGGTCTCCAGTTCTTCATGATATGAAGTGAGAAAATTTTTCAAAATCCTCTTAAGTTTTAAGAGAAACTTACAAGTCAGAAAAAAAAAATCCAAATCTGATTCATTATTAGTAGTATTAAAGCAAAACTTAAATTGTTGCATGCATGTCTAGTGGAAAAAAACACTTATTTATAAAGTGACAATGTTACACAACTGACCGAACTAGAATTTGTACCAGAAACTCTGATGTAGCCTTTGCCAGCATATGTCTATTTCATGCCTGCATTTATACAATGAACACTATTTCTGATAAACAACAGTGAAATTCTTGCCATACCTTATTCCAGATAGACTGTCAAAAGCATGCAGGTCCAACACATTTGAGAGATCAACTCTACACAAGGGAACAACAACAAAAAAAGAAAGTTTTGTATTTTTACTGCACTTAACCATTTTGCATAGTTCAATGAATCATCTTTGAAATAGCTAGTGTTGTTTTTTGTTTCTTCTGGTTTATTATTCTAATGCCACCAAACACAAGTAGCTAGCCTTAATTTTGGACTTTGGTGGTTGGCGTTCTTTACTACAGTGAAAAGCAACTTTTAGTTACACAGTCATATGTAAGCACAAAAACGGAATTTTGAACAATATAGTTTAAAAAAATAAAGGTCAAGAAAGTATTTCCAGAAATATAAAATCCCTCATAATGGATGCCTGAATAATATAATGTTCCTCTGCGAGAAAAGGAATCTTGAGGTTCTTCCTGCAATTATTCTGCACCCTTAATATTTACTAACATAGTTCTTCAACACGCGTGTGCACTAAAAATCTGGCAGATACACAAAATACCACTGAAACACATGCAGTTGTACTGGCACACAGCCAAGAGAGCTGAAGTTTTCAAGTTTACATCTTGAGCTGAGTATATTCCCCTTCATTAAACCACTGACTGTCCCTTTCTGTGCTGGATTCCTGGAGCTTTATTAAAATAAGAGTCTGTATCTATTTTTTAAACTTTTCAGTGCAAGTGTATCTGGCATGTACCACCGTGAGACCAAAGCAGCAACTTCAGCATTTGCTGCCCTGGACATGAGCTGGCTGAGAAAAATCCACATTGCTTGGCCACTGAATTCTCTGAACTAGAAAACCATGAGTACTTATAGGCTGTCATTTTCAGTGAGTGGATTTCAGGAGAACATAAAAGCCATACACCTAGAAACACAGTTATTTAAAAGCTACTCTATCCAGAGACTATGTTTGAGAACACAGGATGCTGGGACTTCTTTTCAGAAATGGCCATAGTTTAATTTTATTTTTCAAATACTGGTGGAACAAGGTGGAATACCAAAACTTCATTCAACAGAACCACCAAGCTGTGTCTGCTGAAATAATCACTAGCAACATGCTATGATGTAAATGTTACTATGAAGAATTTCAGCTCTAGCATCTGAAGCTAAGACAGATGAAAAAACATAATTTGAAATAGGCAGCACTGATCATATTTACTTGTAAGAATAGATACCTGCAACACCTGCATAAAAATATTTTGTTTTACAAAAGAAATATTTGATTTGTAACAAAGGTTTCACTGCTCATAGCAACTGACAGCTTTATAAACATATTTAACGTGGCTGAAGACAAGGAATACATTTACAGACAAGACATTAAAAAGATTTCTGGAGTGTAGCCAGTATTATTATGAAACTTTTATACCCAACAGTAGCTTTACAAAGCTGTATCTAAGATGAAAGGTTTATAATGTAAAATGCATAACAAACCCTCTATAAAGTTCAAGATTAGCTTCAGTGCAAACAGTTCGCAGCAGTCTTCTGAAAACTTGTATTTGGTTTATAGAAACACAAGTAATTGTTTTTACATGTTGGATTTTGAGAGACAAAAGCCCAAAGAAAAATGTTTTCAAATAGCATGATGATAAATTATTTTGGTGCCTGTTTCACTTCTGAAAGGTATCACTCACTAAAGAGTATTTATTGGTAAAATAACAGTTATCACCGACGATTGTACCTGACGTCCACTTAATCTAATCTCTCTAACATTGGTTGGCACCAAAAACTCACGGGAAGTACAGATGTGAGCATTACACCTCACACACAGGATTTCTCTAACCCCCCATGGACAGATATTAATTCAAGCCCCAAAGCAGTAAATTTAGTATGCTCTTCAAAATTGCTAGCCACTATAGATTTTTTTTTTGGCACATTTCAAAAATCTTGGCCCCGAAGTTGTAATCATCTCCTTCAGGGAATTAGACCGATACACATTAATAAAGTTATATCCTGCATAAATTGTGTAAGAGCTTTCTTCTCACCCCCAAACAAAGAATTCTGTTGATGATTTCTGTTCTCTGCCTTGCAGCAAAAGAACATGGAACTCTTAATCTGCTTTCTCAATATCACTATTTTCACTAAAACTCTCATGTTGTCCCTTCTTTGATTTCAGCTTGAACAATCTATTACAAGTCTTCTTTCATAAAGACTTCTTTCCTAAGCCCTAATTTACTTCCCCACTCATTGCCATGCGTAAAATTTCCCATTCCTCCTAAGATGAAATCCAGGATTTTAAAAATTAATATAATGTTCCGAAATGCTTACTTAACAGGAGAAAAGGGAAATGCTACAATTGCATCTCTGCAACTCCATCACTTCACAGCAATTTTACACTTGCTCTTAACCTTAAGGAAGATGCTAATATCTTTCAATCTTTTAATATAGAATCACAGAAGGGACCTTAAAGATCACCCAGTTCCAACCCCCTGCCATGGGTAGGGCCACCTCCCACCACACCAGGTTGCCCAAAGCCCCACCCAGCCTGGCCTTGAACACCTCCAGGGATGGGGCATCCACAGCTTCTCTGGCGAGCCTGTACCAGTGCCTCACCACCTCCTGAGTGAAGAATTTCCTCCAACCATCTAATCTAAATCTCCCCTCTTTTAGTTTAAAGCCATTCTCACTTGTCCTGTCACTGTCTGCCTGAGCAAAAAGTTGCTTTCCATCTTTCTTGTAAGCCCATTTTAAGTACTGAAAAGCTGCACTGAGGTGTCCCCAGAGCCTTCTCATCTGCAGGCTGAACATCCCCAGCTCTCTCTGCCTTTCTTCACAGGAGAGGTGCTCCAGCCTTCTCATCAGCTCTGTGTCCCTCCTCCAGAGTCGTTCTAACACATCCATGTCCTTATTGTTCTGGGGAGCTCAGACCTGGATGCAGCTCTTCACGTGGGGTCTTCAGTGGGCAGAGCAGAGGGGCACAATCCCCTCCCTCTGCCTGCTGGCCACTCTGTTAATGCAGCCCTGGATGCAGTTGGCCTTTTGGGCTGCAAGGACACACTGCTGGCTCATGTTGAGCTTTTCGTCCACCAGAACCCCCAAGTCCTTCTCTGCAGGGCTGTTCCCAATGAGTCCTTTACCCAGATGCTACACTTAGGCTATACTTAAAAGTACATACACACATTAGATGAAGAAATGTCACTGCACAGAGGTCATGTAAATTGTGAATAATACAGAGATCTCAAAAATAAGATACTCAAATGTGGTATTATAAAATCTGTGACCAGCGTTTACCTCAGAAACAACTGGGCCTCACAAGTTACTCTAAACACAAGATCTGGGTCACAGTGTAGGAGAATAACTGAATTCCTGCCTGTAACACTCCCTTAAGAATCTGCTACATTTTTGGAATATACTGAAGCCAGTAAATTATGTCTGCATTAGCATTTCTCAGGGAATAACATTTGGAAAGTTTCTAAGTAACAGCATTACTAAAAAGCAATTTTAATTATTAAAAGTTACATTCATATTAAACTTAGACCAAAATGCAGGTTTTGCTAAAACAACACCCATGAAACAGGATTTGGTACCTAGTAATACTGGCCAATCTAATACCTTGATCTCTGCGTCTCTAGAATTTTGACAAGTCCATTTATTGACCTAAAATAAAACAGAAAAAAAGCAGAAGTATAAAAGCAATTGTAATAGACAGATTTTTGACCAACAATTTTTTGAACAATTTGACCACGTAAAGAAGCTCAAGAAAGAGCACCACAACAACTTCAGTGCCATCATTAACAAATCAAACAATCCCATAGATACCCCAAAAGGCTTTGCTTTTGTGACTTTTTTATATCTTAAGATTGAACTTCACAAGTTCTAACAACAAAATTAGTGAATAGTGTTTTCTTATGCAAGACTCCTGATACACACTGAAACACATTTTTACTTTTTTTTTTTTTTTTTTTTAAAGAGGAACCATTAATAAAGTAGCAAGGTATTACTCCATTTTAGTATTTTCTTTACCGGTTTATTGAGAAAGATGGTACAAGCCTTTGATCGCTCATTCAGTTCAAACCACTGGTTCTTTCATACCCAAGACAATTATTTGGAATACATTCTATAACCCTTTTGTATTTGCTAATGAACACATATCTACTAAGAGATTCTCCTCCTCCTACAAATGGTTACTCAGAAAAATGGGAACAGCTGCCCCAAAATAAAAGAAAGTAGACACTTAAGACAAAGGCCTTCCCTTATTAGATAATATCAAATCTTATGCAGGCAAGCTGTTAAGACTGTGGAAGCTCATAAATGTAATGGGCATGACTTTAAAGGTCTGTTTTGCAGTCTCTTTTTCACTGCTGACTAAATGATGTATCAGAATAATCATGAGATCTAATTTCTGGATTAACAGCAAGAACTAACTGTGGTTACGTAGTAAAACAACACTTGAACCAGTATGGCATTACAGTTATACCAGAAGTTTCATACCTGATAGATGTTCTGACTTTATTCAATTCTTCCCCTGAAACCAAATCTGTTTTATTGATGATTATAAGATCAGCTAATGCAACCTGCCTATATGTTAAGAAAAAAATAAAAGACACTTGAACAAACAGATTATTTCTGTAAGGCAGAAGCAACATCTCTCCCATGTGAACATAGAAGTATTATATTGTTAGTACAGAAGGGCAAGCATTAATCAAACAAGAACATCATGGAGTATAACTACAACACTATTGACTTCACCTCCATGTAACTCCTCTCCTTTGACAGAATTGAGTCTACTAAGCTACAAAGGCTTGATGTAGAAAGGTTAAAAAAAGTGATCTACTCCAAAGTGTTTGGTGATTTATGAACCTAATTCTCTTGCATGTACTCTTCATAAAGTCATATTTGAAGACCCTGCTTTATGAGGACTGCTATTACTACAATTACATTTATTCATTGTGGCTCCACATTTAATAAACAAAATATTTCTCTATCTCCCATTCTACTTTGACTACCTGACAGATCCTAACATGTCATTCTTTTTTGCCCCCAGTACACGTTATTTCCCCGTATTTTATGTAAAATTCCATCTCTCTTAAAACATCTATCAGAAGAGTTAAGATGGAACATGAACTCACTTTCGCTTTCTAACTCATTAAATCAATGTAGATTGGTGTAAAAGAAGCAAAAAGCTTTATTAAAAAAAATAATTAAATATTTAATGACCTTCCATACAGCGCAGTTGCAGACAACAATAAAAAAAAAAGAGTCTTTATATCCATACCGAGATGCTTCATTGACAAGGCCTTCTGGTTTCTCCTCTGTCAAGTGCTAGACAAACAATTGGATTAAGGATGTTCAAATAACGGTTAAATTCATTTGCACATAAAGCAAGCCAAAACCATTTCAGCCAAGGTATGATTTTCAACAAGAAATAAGGAAGACTACATCTTGGTTATTTTAATTACTTTTGAAAAGTTTATATATTCATCATTACAGAAGCTTAACATTTCTTTAATGAAAACTTTTTAAAAATTATTTTAACTAGAATGCCAAAGAGTTGGAAAATTATAGTATAGTATTTATATTTAGCTAACTATATATAGTGTGTGTATATTTATATACACATATACACACATACTATCAGTGTGTTGTTGTTTTGTTTTTTAAACAAACAAACAAAAAACACAACAAACAAAAACTATTTCCTGATTGTGCACAACCTAAGCAGATCATAACAGGATGACTGGAAGGAAACTTCTCCTCTGACCCTTCATTTCTAAGCTTCTGTATATTGATTCTATCAAATCAAACATAGTCAGACTTGTTGCCCTGAAAAGGACAGTGCCAGTATCCCAAATGTCTCGACCTGAAAATGGAGAATTATCACTTCAACTTGTCCAACTGTTTGTCCTTGATTTAAAAAAAAAAAAAGACTATTTCAGGCTGTTGGGTGACAATCCTATTAGAGTGACAGCCCACAATACCAATTATAACTTCAGTTTCTGTCTGACTGACTGGTCACAAGGTACTATTTGTCTTTTTAATGATGTATTGTGTTTTTGAAGCATGACACCCTTAAATTTCTGCCTATTACCTCAACGCCCCTACTTGTATTGCTTTCAGAATTCTGTGAATCACAAGAAGCTCCTGAGGTCAAGCTTTGTAACCAGAGAAACTGCAAAAGGTATCAAGTCCGTAATGTAAAGCAGAAGTTATTTGCTTGGCATACAACTCAAAAGTCTGAAGTTCTATCATTCTGGGCAGATGTCAAGATTGCACATAGCTAATGAAAAATAATGTAAGAGTTTTCATTGAGCTCGCAAAGTTAATAATACATAGAAAAGCTGAATTATTCAATTTTTGGTTTTGTTTTCTGGCATATTACATATAAGTTTAAACATCAAAAATTTGTTTTCCTTAAAAATTAAGTACAGCCCTGTACCACACAAGTCTATTTTATTCAAGCCAATAAATCAGCATTGCGCAAGGAGAAAGTTAAACACAACATTTTTGCAAGTAATAAAACACATCTAAATCAATACAAGGGCGCCCAACTGACAAGTGGAGTGATTTAAAACATTGTGACTTGTTCTAATAGTTGATCTTATTTTAAAAGTGGATCCTTTCTGTGATGGCAAGCTAGCTCTCCGACCCTCCCCTTCATTCTTCCACCATTTCCTTTGCAGAAGACCATGCAGAACACAGTGTCTTAAATTCACTGAGCTAGCTGCTAGGGGACTACAAGAGTACCATACTAGTTAGTGCAACATAAATTGGTAAGATGATAGGTCTGCACCCTTTTGCTAAGCCAGCTACTGGATCAGCTCAACTAAAACAAGAAACCAAATAGCATGAACAAAATGAATCCTTAGAAAGGAGGGATCATTTCCTTATTTTTAACTTTCTTCTTCAGTTTTCTCAGTTTCTTGCAGCCATTGTTGAAATACAAAATAGAGACACCAAAAACACTAGCAGAGCTAGAATACTGATGGCATTTTTATATCATAGGGGTATCTTTTCTTATGATCATTTTCTTTTTGAATCCTACAAAATCAATACCTAGTCAAAGTTGTCACTGCTTCAGTTAATGAATTACAAATATAATCAGCTGTTAATGAAAAAGGTAAACTATTTGTATTATTTGTATTTTGTATTAATCATAATTTCTGCTCTTAGCCAGCCTCACTCTATAGGTCTGTAGGTTCTATGTAGGTTCTATCTGATAGGGTGCCTCATCATCAGGCTCTCCAATTTCTCCTCCCCAAAGTTGCAATTATGCTAGCACCTTCCCCTAGTTTACAGCCTTAACTCACTTGTTACCACACTAGTATCAGAGTTCTACTCTTACCCCTCTGCCTTCAGGTAACTTGGACCGATGGTGCTCTGTAAGCCAAATTTCTCCCACCGCTTTCACAATAATACAGAAGTATATTTGGAATACAACTAAGATACCTGGGTGAAATGACATAACCTGTAAGGAACTAAATATCTAGCAACCTGACAACACTCAGTAGACACGTTGCTGCACTTGCAGGTAAGGACCTGGGAACTACTTGTGTATTGGTACTTTCTTATTTCCATTCAAAATACAGCACTAAATATAACTGATGATTACTTACAGTAACTGAAATATATCCTCATCCATTTTAAGAATTAAAGCAATTGTTAAAAATTAATTTGTCAAAATGAACAATATTGCAACAGCTTTTTTATCAGTGCAATTTTTTTCAAATATGTAACAAAGCCGGTATCTTACCTGCAGTCCATACTTTGCATCAACAACAGATATAATGCCTAAAAGAGAATATCAAAATGGAGTAAAACCATTAGCCGTTTTCAGCGAATTTAACAATGTTAGCTTCATGTACAACTAGTAAAGTGACAGTAAATAACAGTATCATCACACTTAAAATTGCTCACAATACTTTCAGTGCTTCCAGTGCATCTCAACATTAGACTTGACACTTGTGTTTCGTTTTTGGTTTTTTGTTTTTTGTTTTTTTTTTTTTTTTTTTAAAGTCTACTAAGCCAGGTAAGAGAAATTCATACCAGACGGATGCCTCTCCTTCTCCTTCCAGGCCAAAGCAAATTGGCAGAGAGATACTTCCACAGATCATTAAAATAAATTAAGGGGACTGACTGAAGTACACAGTTATTTGAAGTGACCAGGAATCTGCAGTTGTCTAGCAGAAACTTTGGAAGCTGTTTCCTACACAACTGAACAGTTCCTTGACTAGCTGGCTGCTTCACAGCCTAACCAAATTGGTTCAGGGACTTTTTTTTCATCCAAAACCTAGAAGTTTTTTTCTAGCTAAAAACAACAACATTCAACATGCTCTTAACTACTGACAGATTGTATTACAGTAAACTCAGATATTTAATAGAACACAGCAAATGTTAAAGTAAACAAGAGTACAAAAGGCAAAAACAACACAAAAGACAGATAATGAAACATTGAATAAAAATAATAGAAACTGAATAGAAACCATAATATCACTCCTAAATAATGCTTAATTACATTTAACTAATGAGGTGTTTTCTTTTTTATTTATTCCCCCTGGTATCAAAATCAAGATCTCTCATTATCTGATCCCTCTGCAAAACATACACAACTTTTGCTGGCTTCAGTGAACTAAAACAGCTCATCGAGTATACAAGCATCAGAGCAAGAAAATGGGTCTTTGTTGTTAAATCTGGGGATGCGAGAACCAAGATTATGTCTTTCAAACATCTTCTGAAATCTTGCCTTAAATTATAAGAATACATTACACTAAACACAGGTAGTACAAGCTTGCGCTGCTTACCATCAAGATAAATGTCACTTCCCAGCTCAGAATCAACCCAGAACACGGAGGCCACAGCTCCTAAGAAGTACAGTAAATTTAGCTGCAAAATTAACATTAATAGTACTGTATTTAAAATTCTTCTCTTCCAAATTCAGATAGCATCATAGAGGTCAAGTACCCAACCACGTGTTTTATCTATCAGCTGCTACATTATGTTTGTGTGCAAATCAACAGCTATGACTAAGAAAAGCTTTAAAAACCCCACACAGATGCATGTAAGTTGTCTGAACTAGCTTAGTACCTCAATAGTATTAGCCCAGTGCCATTACTGTACTCATTACATGGCTCCCTCATTTTTAAAGACTTCAGCGCTACTCCCTTCACCCATTGTTTCTCGGTCACCGTCCACACATTTTATAGAAAAAAAAGGGGGGCATTTAAGAGATAAAACAGTTAAAGGAAAATGGTATTGGGATGTGTGGGAGAAATCAGCTCCCTCCCAGGGATCTTTTCCGCTTCACCAGCTTTTCTGAACTTTTCTATGCAGCTTCTTTCATCACAAATCAACAGTATGAAGAAAGTCAACAATAACTGAAGACAGAGAAGAATGTTTTCCTTATCTCTGATCTGCACAGGAAAACCTCTGGCCTAAAGTATTTTAGGATAAATTAGGTTAACAAATCTCTAATGTAGGTTCAAATTGAAGACAGGTATTATGCTGGAGGTTTAACAGTGTAAATCATGACTGACCCATCTGTCAAGGCCATGCCTGGCCTTCTTTTCTAATGAGCATTTTATCTGTGGACCAGGGCAGTGCACTGCATGCCATTTACCTCAACTCTAGCAAAGTTTTCAACGCTGTATTCTAAGACATTCTTGTAAACACAATGCAGCATTACCAACCTAAGCAGAAACACAACTAGACAAAACTGGTTGGCCAGCAAGATCTGAAGGCTGCAGTTAATGGGTCACATCCTATTTGGAAGCCAGTATAAGCAGGGTATTGCAGGAGTCTATCCTTGCACCTGTCCCTTTTTCTAACCTCTTTAGTAGCAGTCCAGAGAAGGAGATAGAGGACACGCCTGCCAAGCTCACATAGAGCATCAAACTGGGAAATGAAAAGTTGCTTAAGTGTAGCCCTACCACTTAAGGGTAGGGCTGCCTTTCAGAGGGGCAGTCAGAAAGGAAAGGGCAATCGAAACCTGATGAAATTCAGCAAGAAGAAAGGTCAAGCCACACACTCAGGAAAAGCCTGCCCCTTGCAACAATACAGGCTGGGGAGCTGGTCTATGGAAATGGCCCTTGGGATCGTGGTCAGCAGAAGCTGTGCGATCAGTATACCATGAGAATGAAGAAGGCCAACAGCATCCCAAGCTGTTGGAACAGGAGCATAGCTGAGGCAGGTCATTTTCCTCGATTTAGCATTTTTAAGACCATACCTGGATAGCACTTCCAGCACAGGGATCCCATGTACACAAAAAATGTCAGTAGACGTGTATGAGTTCAGTATACGATCACAGGAATAAGGGGTTCAGACCACATATACCAGAAATATGCTTTTTCACCATGAAAAGGCAGGCACAGAACAGGTTGACTGGAGTTGTTCTATCACTACCATTCTCTGACTGAATATCCTGCAACCTGATCTTATATCTTACCCTGCTTTGAGCAGGAAGTTGGACTAAAGACCTCCCAGCATCCTTTCCAACCTGAAATAGTCTGTGATTGTGTAATTTCAACATTTATATTTCTTTATAATGTAAAACAGAACATACTAAGCTGATAAGCCTAGAGGAAAAAGAATCCAAAAGCATTTGAACCACTGTGGTCACATTCTATCAAGGATTTAGAAATTTGTGACCTGCAACCTGTGTGATATATATGGCCCAAGAGCACGCTGCTCCTTGCTTTCTGCTAAAAAGACCCTGTGAAATAGATTCTAGCAACTGTAGGATGTGCTGCATATTTACAAAAAAAAAATCACAAGTTGTCATGAAACAAACCAATTTAGCATGTATCAGTGCTACAACATGAAAGACAGAAGGAGCTAACAGCAGCGACAGTACTCGTATTTTTCAATTATCAGACTCTTCATTACTGACAGACTGTCTAAGCAAATAAATCACAGAAGAAAACAATAACTGAACTTATTCTAATGCCTAGAGCTGTCCAGCTGAACTGACAAGATGCAGTCCTCCAAACATCACTCTGTAACACCACCAAATACCTGTCAATCGTTTACAGGACTTACTCATGCAGGCTACAGCAAAGGCCGCAAGATCTAATGGTTTTCTGGTATCTATTGATTTTTTCCAAAAAGCTTAATAGTTTTCCAATTTGACTCAAATAGGACGTGTGAGTAACAGAGGCCAAATCAATGTCCTTCCTTCAAAAAAAAAAAAATTACTTTACTATGACAACTATTTAGCTTTGAGCTGGAAAGTGTCAATCTACTAAACGGGAAACAACTGAATTGCCAGTAAGAATTTCCTCCACTCTCAATCAACGACACATTTTTAATTGGTATGGCTCAGAGACAACCATTTAGATAGTTATTACTAACATGAACTCCACCTGAAACACCTTTTTATAATAAATATCATTAAACAGTACACAAGGAATTTGTAAGATCTATTACTGCCCTCTATATACCAAACCAATGTATAAGTTTACTTATAAATGTACTGTTTGGCAGTACATTTTATGACTTCACAGAATACAAGGCTTATGACAACCAATGTAACACTAAACTAGATGATAATAATCTATACTTTCAAAGGAGAAACACAAGTCAGAAAAGACTACTGAAAGCTAGCTCTTCTCCAAGCCTTACCAGTTATTTTGTTGAAAGACATATATTCTAACTGGATTTCTGTTAGGCTTTAGAGTCAATCTAAAGGTTAAAAGTTTAAGAACAACAACAAAAAACACTACAACCTCTTGGTGCACCAATTCCCTTCACCAGTTCAGTTTCAGTCTATACAGAAACCAAAGCATGTGACTGATGAGTCACCACTTTATAATACATTCTGAATGGTGAACTGACTGGTGAGCAAATGAACACTTCATAAAAACAGGATAATTATAATGGTTATGAAAAACAAGCATAATGCGAACTACCTGGATCTGCCAAACCAGTTGTTTCTAACAATATATAGTCAAATTTTCCTCTCTTTTGCATGAGGTTCTCAATAGCCTTCACACCATTGTCCCTATAAGAAGAAACAATTAAACCTGAGAATAGAGAATACAAGTAAAACATATATAGACATGTTTTATGTAAACATATTTATCTTCTGATGCAGAACACAGTAAGAGTATCATCAAAGCAAAGGTCTGAGTCAGGACTTACAGTCTACACTTAAAATTCAGTCATCAAGATGCTGTTCCACTATCAGGTAAATAGCAGTTTTCTGTTTTGTTTTAGTCTGAAAATACTATTTGCCCACTCCCAAGGGTGTAACAATGGTCATTTGAATGAATATTCATTTTCAAACACTGAAATAACTGTAAAGCACAGCTGTATGAATCTATAACTTTTTTTATTTGTAAACTGAGATTTTAAAATGAAGGGGGGGGGGGCAGTGGAGACCAATCAATGTTCTCCTGTCTTTCTCTATCACATATAGCAAAATCAAGATGTGTAACTGAATCAGCTGGTGAAGTCAAAACATATGGTATTTTACATAGGAAACCAATGTATGTAAAAAAAAAAAAAAAGTACTAATGGCAGCATTCTTTACATCCCGCCATACAACACAGTACAATAGGATCTTTGTTTTCCCCTTACTATCCCGTTTGTAAGACTAGTTCTTCAAATTTTCTGGACAAATAAATTTATAAGAAAGGTGATGGTTTATCAAAAACAATCCAGCATTCAAATGAACATGGGAACAAAACATAACAAAACCAAATGCACTATTACTTTTCAACATAACCATCAGTTTACAATTCAGAATATCACATTTCATTAGGCCACCAAGCTCACCCTCTACCCTTTCTGATGAATAAAACATTCAAGTGTTAATCAAGATAGAGTAAGAAACACCATGTAAGGATTTGAACTGGAAATTAGTTCACCTGAGTCCTAGTTCCAGCCTTCCTGTTTAATAGCATGTACTAGTAACAGAAGACAGAGAGCTCCTTACCTTACAATACCCAACTGGTGCTTATATCAACGCATTTCTAAAATACATTTCTACCTATCAAATTCCAGTTCTCGTTTTAACTGACAAAAAGAGGTCACAGTCAACACTACCATCAGTTCTACGAATCTAGACCTCGGTCTCCTCAGTTCCCCAAAAACCATTTGTAAGAACTCGCGTAACAGTCATTCCTTACTTTACTGAACAGCACAGGCAGCCATTTCTGAGCTCTAGCCATTCTTCATACAGTTCTCCCCCTTGACTGATTGCCAGGGATTTCTCCAATGCGCTGCCTGGAAAAAGAGGAAGTACTGTAATTTGAATCCAAAAATCTGTGAAAGAATGCCTGCAAAGGAGATATGAAAGAATCAGGTTGGCATACATTTCACTCTTAAATTACATTTTATTTTCAGAAACTGTTTCTAATACACTGTTCATAAGTCAGTATTTTCCATTTTTTGAGACAGTTAAATAACAAAGTCAGACTGGTTCTACAAACACCAAAACCCAAAGGATAAACATGACAGCGCAACTGCAACTAACTCTGCTAAAAGCAAGGGAAAAGGCTATGTTATTTTAGGCTCCATGACTAGAAGTGACATGCATATAGAAAAAACATCACCACTAAAGAAAAACAACACTACCACAGTGCAAACTGTAAGCAACACTGACCATTATATATAAAAGTTTACCCACCAACAGTTCATTTTAATTTCCATCTGCTTCAGAATGAGAAGGCCAAATGGAGGTACAGCACTTGCAGCAGCATAATATATTCATTTACTTGACTTCAAGGAATTGAAGTGATGTACAAAACTGATTAGCAAATAGTAATTTTCCATTAATACCAACCAAAAGACTTTTTGCCATTTTCTAGGATGTCATAACAATAATCTCAGCAATGAGATGTTCTTGATTTCCAGCAATTTTATATATATTTTACAGGCAGAAATAAATAAAAATAATGTTTCTACAGGTCTACATACCTTCTCCAAACTCATTGAGTATCACTGCGATTTTTTTACTATGTTGCTCTGTCAGTATGTAATTTAAAAGAGTTGTCTTCCCAGCACCTAGAACACAAACATCATTTCTGATATGGTTTTAAAAGCGGCTAAATTTTCAAATTAAAAGCAAATACTACTGTGGGCACACATACATCAGACGAATCTAATCTCTTCTGAAATAAAAGTTTTCAGTCTCGCATCCTGCATTCTGTTATAACACCGTAAAAATTAAACTGAAGGAGATTAAACTGAAAAAATTAAACTGAAGGAGATTAAAAAATTTGAAGGAGACTTCAAAGACTATTAGCTCATTTTATCTGAGCTTAAAAACAAACAAACCAAAAAAAGAGTCTTCTCTTCACAAAGTGCCAGTGCTCAAGTAATTTACAAGCCCTTACAAGCTGGGCAGCCTTTTCCTAGAAAATTCATGTTTACTGTGTTAACAGAATAAGCATTTATTCTTCTACCTCTCGTTGCTTCTTCAAAGCAGCAGTTTTGTCATCAGTAGTGACTGTGCTCTACGTGCCATGGGACGAGGCACCATTAAGCAACCAGTAACACCACACTCTCAGGAGTTTCATCCCACAAGAAAACAGGGGTTTGGTGAGACAACCCTCCTTTGCGTCCTCGTTTTTTTTTGGGGGGGAGAGGACAACGGAGTGCAAAGTTTTAAGACAAGTTTCGGAAGGGGGTGTGCAGTCCCAGTCCTTTACTGCACACACCTTTATGCCGTGTTCCCAATCACCGCGTTGGTTTAAGAGAGGGAGAGCAAACCTTTGGTTCGCAAAAGGAACCAAAGAAACCGCGACCAACCAACCTAGCACCTCGCTGAGACGTTAAATGGGGTCGCCATTAACCGGGGACACCCCCACGGGGCGCCGAGCCCGCAGCGCAGCGCCTCACCCAGGTAGCCCGTGATGATCGTCACGGGGATCCTCCTGCCGGCGTCGGGCCCCTCCGAGCCGCCGCCGGCGATGGGCACCAGGGCCGGGCACTCCTCGTCCTCCATCACAGCGCGGCTAATGGCGGATGCGCCGCACCCCCTCAGCCCGCCGCCGCCACCCTCCCCCCTCCCCCCGCCATCCTCCTCCTCCTCCTCCTCCCCCACTGCCACGCGCCCGCCTCCCGTCACGGCCCGCCGCGGGCATGCGCTGCCCGCTTAGGAGCATGCGCGTCTGGCTGCAAAGGCTGGTGAGACAGGCGTTAGTGAGAGGGGTTTTAGTACGAATTAATAAAACGAGTGTCTTAATCGTGTTTGTGTGCTTGTTTACTTCTTTGGGCGGTACACACGCTTAGTGTTTGCCTTTGAATCCTCTTACGTTTTTACAGGTTAAAACATCCCTGTGATGTGAACGATATTCAATGATATTTCCCTGTAGCTAAATAGTTTGACTTTACTTCAGTCACAAACGTGTAAAAATCTGATCTAAAAGTGATCAAATTAGTTACATGATGCATTAATTTAGCTTGTCCATGCACGTACAATTACTTATTCCAACAGAAATACCTATAACTATGCGATCGTCTAGATACTAAGGTAATAAGGAAAGCTCAAATGCAAATTATTATGCTCTTGATTTTTTACAGAAATGCAGGGCTTGATTTTTTCTGTTTTTTTGATTGTTTGTTTATTTTTGTTCTGCTTGTAGTTAAAATAATTCATGTTGCTCAGTATTATAAATCTTCTGCCTGTTTGATAGAATTTCAGTAAAGGCCTGAGCATGAAAGCCTTGAGTTTAACAAGGTGACAGGCCTAGGTACCTTTAATAAATGAGGATATCTGACAGAAATTAGTTGTGGAGTTAGTGTTGCCTGAATTGTGAAAGACAGTAAATCTCATCCATTCCTTATATCGTATAAGCTTGCAATTTAGGACCAATACAAGATGTGATACATCTGTTTGCAGTCTTGTTTCAGTCAGGTAAATGTTACAGATCCTGTTTTAAAGGAAAAAACTTGCCCATTTTTCAAAACTCTTTGTTTGCACTCTGAAAGTGAATTCCAATGGCACATGTTTCTGCTGTGCTGAGACTGCTCAGTTTTTCATAGTTCTGCTATTAGGGCATTAATTAACAAAAATTGTAAAGATTTCCACTGTGAGAAAGCTGTGGACAAAAGGAAGAAAATAATCAGAGAGGTGTTGGAAACTGACATGTTAGCACGACAGAACGTTAAAAAAAAAAAAAAAAAAAAAAAGTTATAATACTGAAATTTCATTTACATGTCAGTGAGACATACAGGGGAAAAAAGATATGATGAGACCAGTGTCCTGGCTCTGCAAGTTGTTTTGCTTTTCATTAGTTCACATGTGCCAGGTATTACGTTTCTCTGGAACAAAATTACCCAAAATAAATAATGTGGTTTCTGGGTTTCCTTTCAAATTTCTTGAAAGTTTACATTCAAACATCAGAAATTTGCTGTATTAGCTGTCCTTGGATTTCTGTTGAACTTTGTAATAAGGCCTACTATGTGAATTTAAATGCAAAGCCTGCATATTTTGTTGTGGTGGCCACTAAAATGAACACAGCAAACTGGGTGGCATAGTCAGAGTGGTTTATTCTAAGGCATTTCTCTTCCAGTCACACCATTAGAAAGTGGTGAAGTGTTGATAGGTTGGAGGAAGTCATATTTAACTGCTAGTTTAGGTGGTTTTGGCTGCAGTTGAAGTAAGCTAGTACCTCCCAAAATTCTGAAGATCTCAGTGCAAGCAAGTAGTTTGTTTCAGACTGATTTCAACAAAGGATAAAAATGTTTATTTAGGCTGTTACTCTTTGAGGAGAATTAGGGAACAAGACTGTAAGAGCCATGAAAGTAAGGAAAAAGATGCACTGAAGAATGTCGCAAGATGTTGCAAATGCTGTTGTATCATGTATCATTAATGGGAACATGATGTGATTTAAACAACAGGAAAATAAAAACGTTGACATTTCAGTGGTATATAGACTATAACAGTCTTAAAGCATCATGCCTTCTGGAGAAGGAGGTTTCTGTACGGTATTAATAGTGTATATAGTAAAGTGTAGTTCAGCATCCCAGAGAAAGGTGTTGCTGCAAATCAATACAACAATACCTTTTTTTTTGTTTTGTTTTGTTTTGTTTTGATGTTGTTTAATCTGCAAAACAATGAAGGAACTGAAATTTTCATTTTTGTGATGAGTTCAGTAGCTGCTTAACAGCCCCATGTATCTCAAAATACAAACTGGTAAGCAGAGGCATAACCTTAGTGTGATTTGCACACTGCCCTGGGTACATTAACTTCTTTCTTGTTTGTGAATGCTGTTTAAGTATTTCTGTTAAGCTTTCTCTATTTTCTTATCTATATTTAGATTCTATTTTCTTATTTGTATGTACATTGAGAACTTCTCATGGCAACTGTTATGAATGTACTTGTGGATGTTTCTGCTACACCCAGTGTGGACACACAGGAAATAAACAGATAAATAAAGAAGGTTTGAAAGCCTTTTGCTTGAGCAGTCTTCTGAGAAACGATGTCCAGTAATAACTGGTAAAAAAAACTACAATAGGTAAAAGATGTAATGCTGGCCCAGATCTTGCAAATACTGTGATAGATTCCTATAGATTCCTGGCACAGTGTATGTGGAGAGTCGGTGTCATCAGCACGTGCTGACCTGAATCAGGGAAGCAATTCAGGTGCTGTCAGACCTCTGTAGCTGCTGCATTGTAGTGAGATTCAATAATGAAGTAAGGTTCTGCCCATGTGAAGCTCTGAAAATGACTTGTATATTGAAATATTAACTCCCTGATAAAAGGAGATTGTCGGATTATTTTATTTTATTTTATTATTTTTTTTTAGTGAACACATCATTAACATGGAATATAAGACGTGGAAATGCTTTTAAAACCAACAGTGTTACTTCAGTTAGTACACCTACTTTTTGACACTTCTGCTTTTTATGACTGGAGTGTAGTACGGTGTTATGCTTTAATTTGTTTTAGTGAAACACAATATTTGAATAGAGGCATGGCCTATAGTCAGAATTTGAATATCAACATATACAACCTAGCAGGTTCCCTAATTGTACGTAAGAGGATGGTGGTTATAATGGAAAATATTATCTATCAGCGTTGCCTCCACCTAAGTGCTGTTTATGTGAGCATTCTGTTGAGAGTTCTGCCTATAATATTTATATTTCTACAGAAGAATTTATATAGATTAGAGGTAAATGAATGGAAAAAAAAAGAAGATTCACATAGGCTATTGCTTTGTTTCTAGAATCAAACGTTCTGTGAAAAGGCAGCTCCAGTGTGGTCTAAGTTCCCTTTCTTATGTTTCACCAACACAGAAATGAAACTTAAAGATAGAAGTGTTTTGTTGTTGTTGTTGGGTGGGTGGGTTTTTTGGTTTGTTTGTTTGTTTTTTAAAGGATGGTTGAGAATTTCTTTGCCAATTTCTTTCATACATCAGTAGGAGTAGTAGAAAAGTACACTTTTCTTAGATTTAGCCTCCTAATTTTCATATAAGAGTTTTTGTTTTATTAAACTTGAAGTGATCTTAGACATTACTGAGATTTATGCCAGTGAGAGCACTGCACATGACCAGATCCAGCTTCCCTTAGCAAGAGTGTGTAGTGGCACTGGCTAGATGAGCCAGCAGCATTGTAGGATGGTGTAATGTTAGCAAACATTGGCAGTCATTGTGTGCTGCTGGCAGGTACTGAGATCATCACAGTTCTCCTGTCGACGTGAACCTCCAATACTCTAATGAGATGATCAGGTAATGGTTATTCTTTACTGAAATTGCGTATTACTGGTGTATTTTGCCAAGGATGCAAGGTTACCCTTCTAAAAGATACTGATAATATTCCTGTGGACTTAATTCAGCTTTTGATAAAGCATCAAAGGCGTATCCTCCGCAAAGAGCAAGGGACGCTCAGAGCCTCACCAGGGCTTCATCATCCCCGACTGTCCTGGGCCATAAAGTTGGGTTTAGTGGTAGGCACCCTGCCATGCCATACCGTTTTTTTTCAGGTATATGACTGCCAGTAAACAAGTGACTCCTAATTTACACTTCTAAGGAAAAAGTTTTTTGAAAATGCTTGTCATTACAGAAAAAAGCCCCCGGTAGATGGCGCATAGACACGCTGTTTATTGTCCCTGCCAGTGCTTCCCAATCCCGTTTGCCTGTTCTCTGACAATTTCACAAAACATTGGGTACAGTAGCTGCTCTGGCAGTACCACCAGTCAGCAGCACCTCGCTGCCCTTGGAGGCTGGCCTTGCAGCTCCTCACCCTGCCCAGCTGCTGGTGTCCTACCTCCTTCTGGCCAGGTTGCAGGAGCGAGACCAAAGCGGAGTGAGACCAAAGCAGGGTGAGAACATTTGAAAATGCAGTGGAGTTCAGAGGATGCACGCCTTTATGACAGATTCTAGGGCTGAAATGTGGTGGTGAGTGAGGAAGCAATCATTAGGATCACAGTCTGGGATGCTTGTGTCTGTGACTGGAGGATGGGGAGATGGGGAATGAAAGCATGCTTCCTTCCAGTGTGTTGTATGCAAGACCCCCCAGCATCTGCTGACATCCAAGCAAGCCAGGTCTGGAAAATCACGATGTGTTACAAACTGCATTTTCTTTGCTTTATCTTGATTTTGTGCTCACTTCACTCACACTTGGTTTGATGGCTTTTTTCACCTCTTGACTGGAAAGACCTTCCTACTTCTATTTCTAAAGACATGACTAGACTTCACGGCCTTGTATGCAGTAGGTCTGTTAGTTGCAGGAATTCAAATAATGACAGGCTTTAATAATAAGCTGAAGCAACAGTATTGACAAAATTTTATTGGATCAGATAGTGTAAAAAGTCCATCTATTAACATCTCATCTGATAGTAATCCAACGAGCTAAAAATATGTAAACTTGCATGACAGAATTCCTTCCCCCCCCCTTTTTTTTTTCAGAAACAAACAAAAAAAAGTGCTGAAATAATAGATGAAACAGAATACTTGATGACTTTTGCTTCTCATATGATGAAGTAGGCTGATGATAATTCAGTTCATGCAAAAAAAAAAAATGAAAACTTCTAATGATCTAAATGTTTGGGATGTAGCTGCTGAACATACTAGCAGCCATGGAAACCGTCTGTCATGGTTTTGACTGGGATAGAGTTAGTTTTCTTTATAGAGGCTTGTATGGTGCTATGGTTTGGATTTTTCATGAAAACAATGTTGATAACACACTGATGTTTTAGTTGTTGAGGAGCAGTGGTTACACAGAGCCAAGGACTTTTCAGCTTCTCATGCTGCCCTGCCTGCAAGGAGGCTGTGGGTGCACAAGGACCTGGGAGGGCCAGGACAGTGGATCCCAACTGACCACAGGGGTGTACCACACTATATGATGTCCTGTTCGGCAATAAAAGCTGATGTGAAGAAGGAGGATGAGCAGGGACATTTGGGGTGATGCTATTTGTCTTCCATTCCAAGTGATGACCCTTGCTTCTTGGAAGTGACCGAACACCCGCCTACTGACGGGAAGTTGGGGAACCTTATCTCAACCCATGATTTCTTGCACTTTTATCCTTCCAACTCTCTCCCCCATCCCACCTGTGGAGTGTGAGTGAGCAACTGTGGTGCTCAGCTGGGAACATTTTGCTAACAGCTGTGACCATGTGCCCAGGCTGGCAGATGACCAGGGCATCGCTGCTGTTCCTGTGCGGCTCTGCTGGACAGGCTGGGGCTCCAGAAGAGAAGACTCAAGTCAGAAGGATGGAGACCTGTGGGTGAGCCCACATGGGAGACGTACACCCCAAAGCATCTCTGGCCATGGAGGAGCCTGCTCTGGAGCAAGTGAACCTTTAGGCATCTGTGGCTGTGGCGATGTCTGTGCCACAACAGGTGCACCTTGCAGTGTCCATGCCCATGGATAAGGCCATGACAAAAGGCACCTCAAAGTGTCTGTGGCCGTGGGTGAGACCACAACACAGGAGGTGTCTGAAGGGGCCCCTGAAGGTCCCATGTCACCATGCCAGCGCAGGTACACCTTGAGCTGTGGCTGTGGCTGTGGATATGTCCATGCCACTGCAGGCAGGGAACAGTGGCTGTGGACAAGGCCATGATGCAGCGGGTAGGCCTCTGAAGAATCTGTGGCTCGTGGGTAAGGCCATGATGGAGCAGGTGCACCTCTAAGGGACTGTGGGCAGTGGACAAGCCCAGGCTGGAGCAGGGGCGAGGGGAGGTGTTCATTGCAATGTCAAACCCTATGGCTTGGTCCAAAAGCACAAAGCGTAGAGATTGTAATGGATATGCCTTCAAACTGCTGTAACCCATGATTTGAGCTGCATTTTATAGGGAGCGCTATAGGAGGAAACCTCTGCTGCTAGCCAGGCAAGGGGCAAAGGGAGGAGCTCATTGCAATATGGAACCCTGCAGCCTGGTCGGAGGGGACCAAGGGTGGAGATTTTGATGGATTTATCTTAAAATTTTTGTAACCCGTTCAACCCGATATGAGTCACACGTTATAGGAAGTCCTATAGCAGGAACCACTCAAACCAATGGAGGATGTCTCACAAGAAGCAGTGCAAGTGCAGCAGTGACCCAACCTGAGCTGGCCTTGGTGTCCAGTAACTCCATGCAGCACACCACCTCTCCTGTCCTGAGCAGCCACCACAACAGGTAGAATCTAAGTCATGGACTGAAAAAACTCAGTGGACATTTTATGAAAATTTTAAGGGCATTTCATGGGGGTCGTCCACAGACTAAGTGAACAATATCTGTGTATTAATTGAAGGGAGGTGATTAATTAAAAGGTGTGGTACTTAGCTGCCTGCTGGGGTTAAACCACAACACCCTAGTTTTGTGTTTCTCTTCAGGTGCTTTTTCCCACATGTGACAAATTATTTTTGAATTATCCTTTTGTCCTTGTTCACAAGAAAAAAAAAAAAAAAGAAAGAAAAAAAAAAGTGGAAACTGCAAAATTAAGAGTTGTGTGAGATTGAGATGTTATATGCATTACTGCCACCTCAATTTGTGTGGCCAAATTTGGCAATCAAAGAAGGTACCACGTGAGCTGTTAAGATAAAGCCTATACTATTTTTATAGCATAAAAGTTGAGGTAATGATTTCTTCTTGAATAGTTAGCAGTTCTGAAGATACAGCTAGTAATAGAACCATGGTCCTGTCGTCAAACAAAAAAACAAACAACAGAACCAACACCCCAAGCCCAATTAACCATACACTGCAGTAAAGGAAGAGTGAGAAAGTCCTATTCCTTCGATTGGGCCTGCAGTGAACAGAAAGATGGGTGTGAAACCTATTTATTGCCAAAACTTTTGTCCTGCTGTCTCTACATCCAGACAATGTACAGAATGGTTAAGGGAGCTACTTGCTTATTTTTCATTGCTTACTTTTCTCCTCCTTTGCTTGTAAGCTGCTAGAAACAGACTCATAGTTAGAAAACACATAGCACTTCATGAACGCTTTAGAAATTAAACAGCGAAAAGGATGGTTATGGTTTTCAGAAGCAATATTTTGAGAAACAAGAGACCTGACTTCTGTGGACAAGTAGCTCTTCTAATGACAGGCAATCTATAATGCAGGTTTAAGCTACCTGAAAACAATTGCACATGATAGCAGTGACCTTCTACTGGTGAAAAACTGCAAATGGAGTTTTTTCTCCACTACTCCATTTACAGAGGGGTTAGAATGCAGCTGAGCTGAGAGAGACTATCTCAACATGTGTGAAGAGGACATAAGTAATGTCTCCTGTCTGTTCTGCAGTGAGTCTGGACAGCACGGAAAATGCACAAACTGGTGTTTATTTCATGGCATCTTAAGAAGAATGTGGTTTTTATTAACATCTAAACTAAATTTCTGAAAAAAAAAAAAAAAAAAAAAAAAAAAAAAGCAAATAAGAGAAAATAAAGTTATTTATATACCAGTTTTGAGTAATATATTAAAAAAAAAAAAAAAAAAAAAAAAAAAAAGTAATCTAGAGAGGCCAGGATACTAAAGTAAATATTTCAGCTCATTTCTGATGCATAGCTTTCAAAGGTGCTGAGGCCCTTGACTCCAACTAGAGTAGGTAAGAAATGCATGTGAAGTGCTCCAAGAAAAATCAAGCATTGGGTGTTTTGTGTCAATTGTGTGTTTATTTTATCTCAAATTAAGCTCTCAAAAAATAGGCTTATCAATTAAAATTGCATGGGTCTATTAAAAAATGTTTAATTGTTCTTGATTTTTCACTGTTGACACAATGAGATTGCAAATGGCCTGTCAGAGTGCAGGTTGCACATCTGGAGTTTCTTGCATGTTAGTAAAATATCTATTAAACCCACAGCTGGGTTGAGCACTGGAAACAGTTTGGAAGGAGTGATCAAGTTTCAACAGACATGCGCAAGTGCGCAGAAATAAGGCAGTGCAAAGCATTATCTTGCCTCGTCCAGTATCTCTGACACTCAACAGTTTTCTTGAGACCAACACACATGCCGGATCACTGTTATGAGTGATTTGTAACCAAGTGATAACTAAGTTGAAATTACAAGTAGGTAAGTGGCGCTAGCTTTATCTTGGTGACGTAAAGAAAGGATGGGTGTGGTGGGTAAGTTCTGTCCAAAAAAGTTTCTAATGTATTCTTCCTAAAGCAATTGTTTTCCAGTTAATAAGTGTATTAATAGTAGATTTCAATATTTTATTTCTAAGTTTTTCAAACCTTTCTCCAAGATCTCATTCTGCTGTAGATCTTTGCATGTTTTTCCCCTAAACATGTCTGTATTTGTTTCCATTTTCAAATTTAGTTTTAATAAAGTTTTATTCTTTTTATTCTTCCATTCCTTGCTTCAGTTGACTTATGCTGTTTACCTGTAGATACCCTTCCGCTCACTGGGAATGGAGAAACAAGCTGTGACTGCCTTTCAACAACTGAATCCTAACATTGTTTTCTCCAAGGCAATGATTTAATAAAGACTGCCTAAACTGAATTGCCTCTTCTACCCAGAATTCATTTACAGAAACCATTTCTGGCTTCTGTTTCCCCTTTCAATGAAGCTCAAGTTCTGCTTATTGCAGAAGCAGTGAAATCTGCACCAAGGCCAAGAGAAGCATACCAGTCAGGAAACATCGCTTTGCAACACAACCACAAGATACTTACTAAAAATGGCTGTCTAAAAGAGTCAAGCTGCAAGTGAAGGTAAAAAGTACAGTAGTGGTGCCTGCTTAGAGCCAAACTTATTGGTAGTTGTAGGTTTTCCTTACTAGTCAAGTACTTAAGGGGTAAGAGGGTGATATATCCAGGGTGCATGTGTGTATCGGCAAAATATCATCACAGGTCAAGAAGTGACATCTATTCACATCTTAATCCTTGGTTTCACAGACTTTAAAACTGTGTTTCATTGTGGTGAGGTGTGCTCCTCCTTGTAGATGTGGCTTGTGGCTTGCATGTATTCAATAACCAGGTATTGACCTTCATGTGCTTCCAACCTTGCCACCTCCACCTGTCTGAACCCTTCCATCACCGTGCTGGGGGGACAGAGAAGCGACCCCAGCTATTCCCACGCATGCAAAGGGCAGTGTGTGGGTGTGCAACACCAACACCACGGCTCCACAGTGACAGGGGCTGGGGGTGTTGGCAGGGATGCTCAACACTTTCCACAGGTCTTCGCCTGCAGGTGCGAGGCGAATTCTCCACGGCAAATTCTCCCGGTCCAGTTCCTGCTTTCTCCACTGATCCCCTCCGGATCCTTCGGAAGGATCCGGGAGGGAGCAGGGTCGGGAGCGGGGGCTGCGGGGCGCGGCGGGGTCGCCGGAGCCCCCCGTCCCGGGGGAGCGGGGCGAGAAGCCGTCGGTGCGGAGCGGCAGAGCCCTCCCACTGGGGCCGATTTCGGTAAGGAAGGTAAATGCGGAAGTTGCCACCCAAGAGCTGTCAGACGGCCGCCGGCTCCGTAGCCCGCAGCATGCAATAAGTAGTAGCATTAATAACAATAATAATAATAAGTAATAACACAGGCGCCCGACGTGCGTGCAGCCGGCTTCTGCCCTCCTCGGCGGCCGCATGGCGACTCTGCCCGCCGCAGAGAGGAGGGCGTTTGCCCTGAAAATCAACAGGTGAGAGAGAGACCCCCGCGGTGGGACGGGACGGGACGGGACGGGGCGGGTCGCAGCCCCCCGGCCGCGGAGCCGCCTGCCCGCCGCTGGCAGCCGGGCTCTGCCGCCGCCCCCGAGCCTGCCGAGGGCAGGTGGGGGCTCCTCTTCTTCCTCCCTCTCCTTCTCCTCTTTCTCCTCCTTCTCCTTTCCGCACGCAGCGGCAAAAAGATCTGAGGCTGAAAGCGTCGCACCTGGCAAAAGGAGGGTTTATGTAGGGCGTCCGTACTGCGGTAGTATCCCCCCGTGCGCTTTTTTTTTTTTTTTTTTTTCCCTCTTACCCTTTCATCTATGAAAAGAAAAAATCCTTCTGATTAGAAATAAATGTATCTTTCTCTCCCCCGTTGAATCGAGTGGGTGAGTTAGCTGTTGAACACCAAACTCTGAGCTTGCAGACTGCTAGACTCTGCTGTCTCTTCCCAGGGAAGTGGTGACTCTCAGCTGGTCTCTGCAGCAGCAGTAGGAAAGCAAGACAATTATTTTCACACTGTTAAAGGGAAACACGGGCCAGCTTTTCAAGAGCATTGTTGTTTGAGACAAAATCTCTGTTTCCAGGGTGTTGATGTAAGTACAAGGTAACTGAGTTTGCTGACACGTAAAAGAGCAAATAGCACAATGGTAATACATGTATAAACTGAGGATAAGGCCAATCTCTGAGCCAGAGAGAAAAGTATGCACAGAAATTCCACCTCCCCGGCAATTTATTGGAAGACTTGGGTTTTCAGTTACAGAGGATAAAATTAGCTCCACTGCGATATGCCTTTCCCATGGCAGAGTACACATCAGTGTACCTTTCCTTGTCCCTTGAGAATTCATTTTAAATTTATGGGGAACATACACAAGGGTGAGATATCATATTGAGAAGCCATCAGATGAGTGGTTCCCTGCAGGGTCCTGCCGTGTTTTCTGATCATTTGGAAGCTTGTTTGAATATACTGTAACTGGCTTGGATTTAGAGGGCTTGGATTATTTTTTTTCTTCCTATTTTTAGGGTCAGCTTTCTGGCAGCTTTTCCCAGCTGTGGTGATGGTCACTGTATGTCTGTGTGACTAAAGCCTTGCAAAGGAGTGCAGTACTACCAATTAATCTGGCATTGTTTTACAAGGGCTGACAAAAGTTTCACTAGTAAGAACTGTTGTTAAATTAAACCATTTGGATTTTATTTTTATTTATTTTTATTTTGATCTGATAGCAAAATATTCAGTATTTTTGGTAGTAAGTCAAATGCTCAAATATGTTACTCATCATGTTCTGGCTGCAATTCCATTTTAACAACCTGCATGTTTATTTGGCAAGAAAGAATGTTCTCTTTTACACTTTGGTAGGAATTATGTGTATTTGCTAGCAGAACATCATGTTTCCCTTTCTTCAGAAGGACCAGGCCATTTTTACATGACCCTTGGTTTGTTTTACTGACAGTAGAGTAGTATGTTTCACAAGAAGCTCTTTTTTTTTTTTTTTTTTTTTGAATCTTCAAAATAAGAGGAATATAAAGTCACTGTCTAAATAATTTACTTGTCTGTGCACAAAAGGCTGTTCTACAGCTATAAAATTGTGTTCCCCTTTCTTCAGAGTTCCTGAGCTTACTTCTTCAAAATACAACTCTTAATGAAAGTTGGTCATTACTGGCAAGGCATCATTTACAAGAGCTATTACATTGTATAATTACTCTCCATCCACTACAAATACATCTGCAAGCTCTTCTCTTTCTTGCTCTTTCTCTCACCAGTGGCTTGACTAAGCTATACAGTTTTCAGCGAGGACCAGTAGAGTTTTACTGGTTCCTAAGTACAACAACACTGGCTGTCTCCATGATCTTATGGGTGAGCCTTTTGTGTTTGTGGAAAACATGATAGATATGCAACCATCTTACAAGCTGTGCTGACCAAAGTTCTGTAAAAAAAATAGCACTGGCATAATCCAAAATGTTGTGTTAGTGCTCTGGTGTCATGATTTAAAGTTAGCATGAGTCCTTGATCATGTGCAATGGGGGTTGCAGATGCTTCAGGAATGACTATTACATGACAAGCATCACAATTGCTTAAAATAAGGTCAAACTTTAAAATCAGGCTTTAAAATAAGGATTTGTAGGCTGCATATGCAACCTACATAACCCACATAACCACATCTTCCTATAATTTTATTTTTCCTTCCACCCATCCTGTGTTTGTTGCCCCAACCTGTTGCTTCCTGCCTTTTTAATCCTGCAAAGACTTGCACATGTGTTTTTAATGCACGCATGTGTGAGTAGTTCCTTCTGTTTTAATGGGATAACTTTTATATATAACAATGTTCATCTTATATGCAGAGTGAAGGAGCAAGCCCTTAAATTAGTGTCCCTCATGCTAGGCAACGTTCTTAAAACCTACTTGTGTACTACCTAGAGCTGAGTGGCTGAAAACTGAGCAAGACCACAGAAAACATCCTATTCAAATAATATTTATTACTGTTACATGAGAAATTAAATTTGTTTACAACTTAGACTTCATTTCAAAGAATGTATAAAGGTATCACTTAAAAGAAAATAAGCTATATGTGTCTTTCCAAATGGCTTCCTGCACAAGGCAAAGGAAGGGGAATAAAACCCTCCTAATTGTGCACTACGGGGAGATGTTTTTGGTGCTGTCTGAGAGTGCTAGGGGTACAAAGTTTTCAGAAACCACCATGGAACATGAAAAAGTTGTTTGTCCATGCTGAATTGAGTAACTCCTAGATAATAACTTAAAGGTACCTGGACTGCATGTTGTAAATGTTTCTGCTTTTCAATCACAAAATTTCTAACCAGAAACCAAGAAAATTTATTAAAAAAAAAAATTATTAAAGTGCTGAAGAAAGCAATTCTGCTGAAGAAAGAAATCATTGGCAAAAGTGTGGGCTCTAACATGTAGCAATTGAGCAAAGTATGTCTGAGAGGCAATATAAGCTGAATTTCAAGCAGCTTGCCTCAGCAGTGGGTTAGGATAAACATAACATTCATTAAAGAAATTTCTATTTTTGTTACTTTTATTTAGCTAGTATAGTTTATTATTTTATCTTC
The DNA here is from genome assembly GCF_964211825.1 of Aythya ferina. NCBI lineage: Eukaryota > Metazoa > Chordata > Aves > Anseriformes > Anatidae > Aythya > Aythya ferina. Next base: position 28,044,585 of record NC_140299.1, read on the forward strand.
CACATAGATCTTTCAGTAGTAGTACTTTGTTTTGACTTCAAGTGAATAAAATTATTCTTTAGGCACCTACCTGAACAATCAAAACATTTCAACAGATACATTACAAAACAGAAAGCTATATCAAGAGCAGCACTACAACCCCTTAACATATCACTTAACTTCGTCATGTGACCCATGCATTTAAAACCCTTGCAATAGACATGTTTCTGAACTCTCTCTGCAGACCACCGATGTTTGCATTTGTGAGTGATACAAAACATTATCAGTATTTAGTCCTACCATTTAATTTCTGTGCTCTTGAAATTGTCCAGTTGCCAAACTTTTTTCTTTTTTTTTTTAATTTTTTAAGTATACTTAAGGATGAGTTTAGAGTCATAGATCTATATTTAAAAAATATATAAATTAAGGCAAACCTTTGGCTCAAGAAATCCTATTAAAAATAAAATTTAAGGTTACAGTCAAAACCTTATCTCATTCTCAAATAGTACCATGAACTCTACACTAATAACAACAATACATTAAAGTTACTCCTACCTGACACAATAAAGCCAGCTTAACCTCTTGTATTGTACAGAGTCTTATCTCTGAAGGTTCAGAAGAAATTACCTTAAATGGCAAAGCCTAGTGCAGAGGGGTCAGGTACAGCACAGAATGGTTCCAGTGGCAGAACAGGCCATTTCCTACCTATTCTGACAGCAGATTTCTGTTCACTGCATCACCTTGATAGGATTGAAGCATGTATTTTTTAATTGAATTTCAATAGAACTCTTACTGAATGGATATAATAAACTGATAATTACTTAGAATAGTTTTCCAGACTTCATTGCATAGGCCGAGATATTTCTTTTCATTATTTTTTTGTTCATTTTATTTTAAATATATTCAATAAGCTGCAGAGAGATCCTCAATTCTTTTATATTCTGTATGTACAACAGGCTCATGTGGTAAGTATAAAGATGCACTTTTCAAAAACTCAGAAATTTTCCTAGTCAGCTTTTTACATAAAGTAGTGCATGATAGAAAACTCAATAAAATAACAGTATGTTAATAGTTAAGACGGGGTTTTTGCTGTAAACCTAAAACACACATTCATGGCTTCTCAACTTTTAAAAGCTACTTGTTATCTATTTCTTATCAAATATGACCTCTGAACCATTGTTTGAGCATATGTCAGAACAGTGGTAGTATTAAAAATCCTGTATTCATTTTTACTGAATCAACCTAATTCAGGAAAGACAGTCACAAGGGAAAAGCACACTTGATCAAAGCTCTGAATCCTGTTTTACTCAAATGAGTTGCACAATGGGAATCTGAGTGATGACAACTCTGATTAATAAGCCCTTGCAAGCTTATATTCAAAAGAGTTTTTTCAAACAATCAAATAGCAATCTGTCTGAATTAGTCTGAGATCCAAAGCATAAATATACATATACGTATGGCTTTTAAGAGAAGCTAAAAAAAAAACTAATCTGTAATTACTATGGCAACAGATTGCTTTTTATGTACTACATGTGTGAAATAAGTGGTTTTATATTTTGTGTGGAGAATATTAAGCAGTAATAACAAATTAAAGATAAAAATGGCATGTACATAAGTTTTGTATCTTATGTGTAGCAGCTTCTTACTAACAGTTTATATTAAAATGACAGTTTACATAGACTTCCATGAAATTAAATGAGAAGATGACTTTTGAAATTGCTTTGATTTGCACATGCAGGGAGCATAAAGAACAGGCTATCATCTTGCTTCTGCATGTTAGTTTTGTTTGACAGCCTTTTAATTTGGCTATAGGAAATATTTGGGCAGTTGTCTTTAGAGGTTATCACTACACTGTTTTCACCTTTCATTAATTTTATTTTTTTTACATTTTTTCATCTGGGTTCAACATGCATTTTTTTCTCAATTGCCAGAGCATGTGTAACCTATTCCCAGTTTACAGGGTAGAGTGTGAACCGATCAAATTATCAGCTCATTTTTTTTGCAGTATCACACAATGGCTGATGTTGAAAGGGGCCTCTGGGGGTCATCTGGTCCAACCCCGCCACATTCAGGCAGGGTCAATTACAGCAGGTTGCCCAGGACCATGCCCAGACCATGGACCATGTCCTTCATCAACCTGCTGGCAATACTTTGCTTAATGCAGCCCAGAATACCACCAGCCTTCTTTGCAACAAGAACACATTGCTAGTTCGTGTTCAGCTTGGTGTCTGCTAGGACCCTCAGGTCCTTTTCTGCCAGGCTGCTTTCCAGCTGGGTGGCCACCAGCATGTCCTGACACCTGGAATTGTTCCTCCTCATGTGCAGGACTTTGCACATCTCCTTGCTGAACTTCATGAGGTTCCTGTCAGTCTATGTCTTCATCCTGTCCAGGTCACTCTGGAGGGATGGCAGCAAGACATGGAGGGTCTGGTGTACACAAAAGCAAGCCACTCCTCTCAGTTTGGTGTCATCTGCAAATCTGCTGAGGGTACACTCTGCCCCATGTGTCTTGATCATTAAAGAAGATGTTAGACAGGATTGGAAGCAGCATTGACCCCTGGGGTACACAGCTCGTTACTGGCCTCCAGCTAGACTGCAGGCCACTGAGCTTCCTCTGTGCCCAGCCATTCAGCCAGTTCTCAAAGTACCTCACTGTCTGTTCATCCAACACGTAATTCATTGGCTTTAGACATGTTTCCTTTATACATATGAAAAACCTGATTTCTGAAGAATTACTTCTTCCCAGGAAAGGTCACTCCTTTCTTCCTGACTTACTGCAAGCCGATTTGCCCTATCTTTATTTTTATTTTTAAGTTATCATTGTTTTTGTGTCTTCTGGATTTGTATTCAGCACAAGGAATAGATTGCACATGCATCTAGAGCAGGGGTGGAGAAGAGAGATGACAGGGAAGTCTGCTCCTTCATGTGCTATTCACAAAGGCCAATCCCTGCTGTAGCCTCTGCATATAGGTTCTTCACCTCCCATCCCACTACTTCCTGGGTTCTGGACAATCTGAATGAGCAGAAAAATTGGGGAGGACTTCTGACCACAGTTTCATCCCTGTTGTATCAGCTATGACTGCTCACTGCATGTGAAAGGCTAAGCAACATCCATTAGATGTCTCAGGTGGCTATTTCCTTCGGTATTGTATCCTGTCCCTCTTATTTGGGACATGTTTACAGGTACTCTTCCACTCCAAGGGGGAGATGTAACCTGCAGGAACAATGACCTAAATCTACCATATAGTTAAAAATATTAAAGCAGGCTTGGTAGGGATCCTGTCTATAGTAAGTAGTTCTGCAGTTAATAGAGGGAACTTCTTAATGCCTGTGTGTTTATCTTTTCATCAGCCCTGAAGATAATTCATTTGCCTTTGCTAGGAAATGAAACTTTCCAGTGAGTAGTCAAACTGGACTAAGTCTACATCAGTGCACTGCTTCTAAACTTGCTTTACAGCCATACTTGAGCAAACGACAAACGTAGGTGGTGCAGTTCGGCTGGTCATTATGTGTAATATAACCAGTATCAGCTGATTTGCATATAAAATTTTTGCAATTAATAGTTGTTGCATTTAAGTGCAACTATATCAGAGCCTGTATGCATCCACACAATCAGACTGCACCTGGGAGTGAGCTGTGCTGTAGACCTTGTGAGCTAGAACCTAGCTGGAGGCCACAGGAGAGACAACTGCATGTAAAGACGAACATGGTTATACAGTTTTTCTCAAATTCCCATAAACATGTTATAGACTCAGATTAGATTGCAAGCTGTCAGATTTTGTACAAGCACAGAGTTAATGAAAAGCAAACAATTTGCAAAAACACATGTGCCCATGCAACACCATGTGAATCCTTTAGAAGTACTTGGTCCTGGTGGGAACTGTGAACAGTTAGTTCTGACAGAGGTGGATTGTAAATCAGTTACAGTAGTGAGTTTGCAAAGTGATCAACATTATATACCAAGATCATGCCATAGGATATAAATTCATAGTGCTGAGATAAATGTCTATAAGTATCCATTCATTGTTTCAAAGATAAGATTATTCAGAACACTCTTATTAGATTTGACATCCTGTTGTCCATTACAAAGACTAAATGCACAGACCTTTCTTATGGTGCAAAAGACTACATTTCCTGCTTGGAAAATAACAATAATAATAAAAAATAAATAAAATTATATTTTAAAAAAAAAAAAAAAACAAAACAAACCTTTTAGGAAGTAGAATAGAAAGAGTAAGAAAATGCTATTCTCCTACTTTTTGAGGATGCTAATGACTTCTGTACTTTTGTACTGTTTACCCTAAATTTTATGATTACCTTTTCTGGAGTGGTCTGCCTGCTATAGAACCAAGGTAATAGCAGCCACTTGTCAGCAAACAGCCCCTGTAGAAACAAAGCCTTTAGAGAACATTTGGCCATGCAAGCAGAATACTGTTGTTACTGCAGAGACAGATGTTATTGACAGCTGTTGTTAGCTGGAAGGTAATCTCTTCATCTGACTGGGTGTACAAATTGTCTTTAAAATACAGCTATTTTCTATAACAGTTGTTGAAGACTGGATTTATATTGTACATATATCTGTGCAGTCACTAAGCCAGACATGATAATCTGTGCTGCATGATTAGAATACTGTGGGTTTTGGTTTATCTCTGGAAGATGAGCAAGAAATGGACTTTAGGCTCTGCACAAAAGCTGCATTTAGAATCCATTTCAAAAATCTTATGTCACTCTCAGACTTCAAACATTTACATGTGTTGGAAAGTCTAAGCTGCAGTCTGAGATGAGGTTCGTTTTTTGTGGCACAGGAAATGCTAAGTTTACATACAAAAAAAGTGAAGTTGCAAAAGAGAAGCATCTTTACATCCACCAGTTTCCACATATGAACATTCCTGATTTTACCTTTCCAGGTATTTTGAATTTTCAGACATGATTTTCTGCAAAGAATAATATTTAATGTTGTATTTCATTCAAAAGAAAAAAAGAAAAAAAAAAAAAAAAACATGAAACCTATCTTAGGCTTCATGGTCATTAAAACTATTGTACATGAGCATAGTCGAGCATCGTTTTCTTTATTTCTATTCTAACTTCATAACCTCTTTTTTAAAAAAACAAAACAAATCGAAACAAAACAGACAACTGTATTGTTTGCAGCAGCAGGTAAATTCCACTCTCTGAAAAGCGCTTACTAGATACCATACCCATCCTGAATGTTTGCCACCAAGAATGCAGTTACAGCAGAATAGATCTAGGACTAAACCAGCTGTTTAGCCAAATTCACCAAAACAAAACCACTTCAACAGCATTTTTTCTATTGACCATTGTAGAGCAATACCTGCATGTGATAAGTCATGCAGTTACCTAACTCCAATAATAATGACCTTGAGATTTTTTATAAAAGAGTTAGCACACCTGGTCCCAGTATTAATATTTTTACCTAAAGTCAAGCAATCTGGATTTGGTATGAATAAATTTTATTTCAGTAGTCACATGAGCTGAGCTTTACAATCATTATAATAACAAAATCTCATGTCCAGAACACTGTTAGAATAACATTTAAGCTTTTTCAAAGCTTGACATTTTACAGATGAATTAAGAATTGAAATGCAGTTTTCATGATGCAACATCCCAATCTGTGTGTGTGAGTGTGTATAGCATAATTTCTATAGAATTTGTACCTCTAGCAATAGCCAGCAAATACAAAAATATATTATTTTTAACATCTTTGTTGTTAATGTGCAAAATTCTTTGGACTTTTTTTATTTATAAGAGTGTGAGCAGAAGATCTGTCTTTCACTTGTATCTTAGTTATTGCTCTCTATTCTGTTGAAATCAAAATTCTCTGTTCTAAAGATGGCAGTACCTCCCCGTGTACTTGAAATTGTGCCAAGTCTTTCAGGTACACAGACCTAATAGAAGATCCTTTTGTTTTCCTTTAAATTTAAAGCTGTAAGGAAAAAAATATAAATTTTATTCTAAGAAATAACTGGGGGAAAAAAAAAACACCCAAGGATTTTATTTTTGTTACTGATGTAGTGTGTTAGCTTGGTTGGGCAAGATTTGTATGTTTTTATGTGTTATCCCAGTGCCAGCTCCAATATCAATCACTGCTTTTAGGCATATTTGAGAGGCAGAAGTTAGATAACCATCAGCATTATGAGCTTCCCATCAATACTGGGTTGTAAAGAGCTTACATCTATAGTAAGACCCAGCAGCATCTTCCAGAGTGAGTTGTGGTAGCATAGGCCACAAGGAGAGGAGTTGAAGATGCCAGTCTAACAATATCAGCATAAGTCCCACATTATGTCATTAGCAACATCACAGCAGGGCTCTGCTGCTTCCTCATGAACCAAATGAAAGGTCACCCACAGAAAGGTCACACCAAAGTTCTACAAATCAGTATTCTTAGGAAATGAGGGGCCAAAATATTAACTTTTTTTTTTTTTTTTTTTTTTTTTTTTCCAGTTTGGTGTTGTTTTCATTATCTCTTCCACTGGCTTGTGAAATAATTACATTATTGCAGTATGAAAGACTCATCTGTAATATGTTGTGAATTTGATTTGAAGTACGTCATGAAAGATACAAAATACACATTCTTTCCTTCTTGATAAAAATTACAACCTTGGTCTTGGAAAGAAAAGAAGTGACAAAATAACCAACCCTGTCATAAAAAAAATGGAAATTTCCCCAAGAATAACTTTAAAGTGCTCTGTAAAGTGCTCTGTATAATTATCTTTAATATCTGACATTCTTTCACTTACTATTAATAATTGTTATTTAGGAGGAAAGTGGAAACAAAGCATGGCAACTAGTATGATTATGGGTTTCTATAAAATTATGAGTATTACAGTAGCACTTTTGTAATGAAGTCTTTGTGAAGCTCAGGTAATATGCATGAGCTGAAAGATAAATCCTTACATTTATGCCATAATCAGCTTGTTTTGAGTTGGTAGAACTGTGTAGAACAAATGAAAATCCAGAAGGACACGCTGATGCTGTTCCATTACATTTCAGTCACAGTATAAAAGCTAGCACATGTGATCACTAATGTTTCTGAAATTGCCCTTTTTGTTGTAGATGATCCAGGATTTTGGAAGCCATTTAAACAGTTCAGCAAAGAACAAACGTATAAACAAAAAACTAAGCACAGCCACAAAGTATTGCCCAGGAATACCCACACAGTCTTCTGTAGAGATCAGGGGACACTTGTTAGAACGCTGTTCTTCAGCCCTCTCAGTTGAAATGGCTATTTAGAGAAGCCCTAATGTGAGCTTTAGCACACACAGAAAGTTCTCTTGAGACAACCATGGAAAATTATCCTTAGATGAATTGAGGTTAATCCCTTCAGAATGAAAGATTTGTGTACATAATGCAGAATGCCATCAGATTTTAAGCCAATGGGTACATTTAAAAAAAAAAAAAAAAAAAAAATTGTCCATGCAGATTTATCTTCTGTTAGCATTGCTAATTAGCATCATGTGAAATATTCATTAAAAATTTTGTATTGAGTATATAAACTCTCATGATCTGTTTAAACCTATACTAAAATGAACAGGTAAGATTAATTTATATACCTTGCTTTCCAGGAGGTACCAGTATACTGTCACATGAAACGTTACACAAACAAACACTCCAATTGCAATAGGCAACCAGTCAACAATGTACAATCTTTTCTCAAATGTTATATTTTGCATATTATCCACAGAACATCGTGATTAAAATGCACATAAAAGCGTGGTTCATCAGGGCCACATCCTAAGTCTTCTGTTTCTTTGTATGGCAAGAAAATATGGTTGTCCTTTTTCTCCACTGCTAGGATTAGAAAATATTTATTATTAGTAGAGTATTATTATTGTTTGTATGCTTATGTCTGTCTCTTCCTGAGGGAGAAACAGCAAAGCCAAGCTGCAGTGAAAAATCTTCACTGAATGAATGGCATACATGACCTGGGACAAAAATAAAAAGTGACCTCTTGCCTGTTTTTCAATGTAACAAGCTGCCAGTGTAATGAAGTCAATTTCCTCTCCTAGACTTCTCTCTTCGTTCCTGTACCATCTCTTTTGGGAAGATTGTGGTTAAATTTCAGCCAAATTGAATAGGATCGTTATTGCCTTAGTTGATACACACTTAATGCGGTAGACCCCTAAGAAACAGCATGCTGAAGGATGCACAGCCTACCTGAGTCACCAATTAGCTGCTAGTTCAGATCAGCCACTGCTGTAAACAGTGAGTAGCAAAGCCAGCCTCTGGTGCCTTAAGGACTAATTATAAACTTAAAAGAACAGGCAGTTCCACTGGCAGCAAGAGAAGAACTTCTAAGCAAGGTTCCCATATTTGCTAGTTAAAGATCTGGATTGCTGCCCAAAAATCTCTGTGTTTGTATGTGGGAGTGGAGAAGAGGGGTAGGTATTTGATAGCTTTTTCTCTTCCAGAATTTTTGGTTCCGTGTTTTTGAGTTGTAACTAGAGAAATTGTATGTTGAAGCCTCAGAAAAAGAACAAAAGCTAGCTGAGAAGCTTCTGCACCAGCAACAGATGGAAGGGATTACTTCTCAGGGTAGCTAAGGATTAACACTTTACCTGTTAAGCCAAACTTTTCACTGTCTTACTTTATGATTCTCCCATCTATATACATTTACGTATAAATGTTTCTCCATCCTTGGAGGTTTTTCTTATAGTCCCTTTTTATTTATTTATTTTTTTTTCATCTTTTCTTGATGTCATATTACGTAGGCAGCTCTTGCAGAAGACTGTTCCTCAGAATCTGCTGACAGAGATCGTCAGGGTGTTAAAATTTTCTCTTCATACCCCATTCTAGTACATAATATTTAATTTTCTTTGGATAACTGGATTGGTAGGTATATGAAGCATACTTTTAAGATTTTTTCCCATTACATACCTTCTGTTTTCCAATTAATAGATGATCTTTAAAACTATTCTCTTTGTGTTTTCTTTTCTCTGTAAATCCCTCATTCTGTGTTCAAGATTTTGTATGATATCCGTACTAGCAAAATCCTTATTGTCTCTTCTTTTAAACATGTTTCAAAGAACTACAGAACTAGCTTCCTGCATAATGTGTATTCATATCATTTTAATTATAGAAGTTACCAGTGTTCAACCACAGTATTACATGTTAGAGAGAGAAAGTATATGACAATGTTACCTTCCTTTCCCAACCCCTCATCTAGGCCCAAGCACTACCCCAAACTTCCAGGTCCCCAAACCTGCAATGAGTTCTGTACTGAGACACATCTCAGAATTTGACCTACAAGTTAGATTTAATTTTAAAAACCCACAGGTACAGTCTGTTACATCAGTTGCAGTATTGGTTTAATATATTATACAAACTGTACTCTTTGCATTGGAGAGTATTTTTTCAATAAAAAGTTGAATGTTTCAACTTTTTTTCTCAGCAATTCAGGAGAATTGCTAGAGGATTGTATCAATGAGTGAGGCAGATGCTGTCAAAAATCTGATTAAGCAGAACAGCACTGGTATATTTTTTGGGCTATCTTGTAGTCTTATTTGGGTGGTTCAGAAAGTCTGGTGAGCTCCAGCTTTTTCAAGATTTGCACCAAGGAGTACTGCATCATCATTCATGAAGGGACACATCAATACAGAGTGAAGCAATGAATTCCAACTGACATTATTTTACGCCAACACTGTGGAGCAACCAAGGATCGAAAAAAAAAAAAAAAAAAAAAAAAAAAACATGAAAGCCTTAGGCTGCAATCATCTCCCATCTTTCTCTAGGTTTATACTGTCTTGCAACATAACATGGGACTACTGACTAACTGTGAATTCCAACATGACTTTTGTGGGGAAGAAAAAAAAAAAACTCCTTCAAATCTACACTTTTATTTTTCAGGCGGCTTTCTCCTAAGGAAAAAAAAAAAAAAAAAAAAAAAAGGAGTGGAGTAGAAGGGAGGGAAGAAGGAAGGAGGAGGAGGAGGAAGGGAAGAGGGGAACACGTACCAAAATGATAGCTCTGTAGCGCTGTTAGAGCTGTAGCAGCTGTTAATGCTGCTGGTGCCACTTCTGCTCTGTAAAAGGCTTGCAGCTGCTCAGCTGTTGCCTCTTGTTAGTTCTTGGTAGTCTTCACTGCAGTGCCAGTATGCTCTCATCACTGTGGCATCACCAGATAGCTTCTTCCAGTGTCCCATTACCTTTGAAGTGGGAATATTTTTCCCATTTACTTATTAAACATTTTGTATTTTAGTTTAAGATTACTTTTTTTTTCATTAATGGACATGAATTGCTCACTGTTTTCTTTATGGTTTGCTATCTTTAACATAGTTGGGGACAACTGCTCCATCTCCCCTCACTCATCTGTTTTGGAATCTGGACACCACTTTTTTCAGTCTTACCAGGTGGATCATCCTTCACAAAACATCAAGCATTCTCACTGCTTTCTTTTGGAGCCTTTTCAATGTGATTGCATATTCCTCTGAGGTATTCTTAGTGTGTACATCAGCTTTAACACTGTCATTGGCTTAAATACATGTAAATAGAAAAAACTTCCCCTTTTTTCTGCACTTTTAGTACTCTGTTAATAAGTGGCTTGGTCTTCTCTCTCAGATTGTCTGCAGCGTGGTTATTTATTTAGACAGTTCATCTCCCTTTTTGTATTTCTGTGTTTGATGGGCTTTCTTCTTCCTACATTTAGGGTTTTACATTTATTCTTATTGAATTTAATTGTGCTGATTAGACAGTTTCTAAATGTGAGATCATGTTAAGTATAGCCCTCTTTTTCAGTACTTACAATTTCTTCCAGTCTGATGTCATCCACGAATTTCATTACTATGTTATCTATACCATCATCTGTGTTCTTGAATAAAATAGTAGGCTGGAGATAGGCTGAAGAGAAATTACTCACTTACAGTACATTCTTTGAAATCTGTTCACAATCTTCTTCTAAACTTTTGATGACTACACCTTGAATAAGAGTGGGGGTAGTTTTTTTTGTTTGGTTTGTTTGTTTGAATTTTTTTAACCAAGTTTGGAAACAGTTGTGTTGATTCCATCTAGACATTATGTCTTTAATTTGCTTATGGGAATGCCATGAGAGATACTAACAAGAGCCTTACTGAAACCGGTTAACTCAGATAAAAGTATTACAAAACTTCATATGACTGCCATTTGATAAATCCATAATCATCATTATACAATTTTTCTTTTCTATACCAATAAATCACAAACTTTTCAGACCTTGGGGTTCTACACAACTTTTAGTTGCTCACTGTGCAATTCTTTGTCAGGCTAATAATAAACAGGCATTGTTATGGTGATTAATGATTAAAATTGATTTCATGGCCCGTGCTTCGATTGGAGGTTATAGTTTGGGACCTGGACCAGTTCCAGATGGTTATCAGTTGATTGCCCAGTAATTTGCTTTGCTATCTTTTTGAGTGTCAGAGACAAGCTGACTGATCCATGATTGTTTGAGTCCTCCCAAAAATGGAGAACTCAAATAATCATGAAGGGGCTCTAGAATGTCCATCTCTTCCCAGCCTGGTACTCAGGTTTTCAAAACTCTCCATGCCAATCTCTGATTGTAGCACCCACCTTTTCTCCATGTTGGGTAGCTGACTTGTACCTTGGGTTTAATGGCTCTTAGCAGCTGTGTCTTTCCCATTAGATCCTGCCCATCTTTTCTGTGTCAGATCAAACAAACCTGCTGTCTTCTGTAACTATTACTGTATTTCTTCTCTCATTCTTCCTTCAAAGATAAGAAAAATGTGAAATCAATCAATTAAACTACTCTTAAACTTTTTGAAATTCACCTTTATAGATTATGGGCTTATTCTTCAGTTGAAGCAATTTATTTTGCAAATTCTTTCTTTTGCATATTGGGGGGCCTCTGGAACTAATTTTGAGAAACTTGTTTCCTCTCAGATAGCTGGGTTTGTACAGGCTTTTACCAGACAGCAAATTAGCCCCTCTGTCCACATGCAGGCTTCCTCTTTTGTGGATGAAAGTTCATACCATTTCCTTTTCAAAAATGACCCCGTAACTGGTGTAATTTTTTTATTTTTTATTTTTTTAATTTTTTTCCTAGCAGCAGCTTCTGCAATACACTGTAACACAGGTTTATGAATACATCTGCCACTAGACTTTTATTTACATCAGTAACAGGTATTTCTGCATGGGATAGAAACTGACTTACTCTGTTCAAAGGAAAATAATATTTTTTAATAATCTGAGGTTTATTTTATGCTTTGTTACATACATTCATAATCAGAGATTGTCTGTAGTGGGAAGATGAAAAAAAAAATAACCTTGATATACAAATAGATTTGCTTTTCAATATAGGGCAATAATAATGAGGAGATCTGCAGACTTCCTTACTCTCCCTCCATGGCTTCTTTCTTATATAACTATTGAATCACCTTAAAAAAAAAAAAAAAAAAATTGTCCTTCCTGAGATTTGGGATACCAGTATTGACAAGGAATTTCTCTTCCAAATGGATCCCTTTTTTTTCTCTGTAACTCTGGCTTTGCTCTGTCTGCAGTTGCTGCTGCCTTTATAGTGTAGTCATGACCCCATTCATGCCAGGCCTTGACCTCCAAGCACCTACTCTTAGTTATGCATCTTATGCATCTATACTTCGGAAATAAGGCCAAAAATGTGAATATCTTTTGTGAGATGCCTGTCCCTTAACAAGAGTATAACTGCATTCAGCAAAAATTGTTTTTTTGTCATATGTGTAAGCAACAGCAGTAGCCAGAAACTACATGCAGCAGAATACATGTAGGTCAAGCAGTCATGGAAACCAAGAGGAGAGAATGTGCACACGAAATAAGGAGACTGTGGCATCTGGTAGTTCGAAGACACCTATGAATGCTTGCTGGATTTGGAAGAGAGTCTCATATAGAAGAGAAGGTCTTCTTGCCTCTGTGTTTTCCTGTCTGAGTGTTGGTTGTCCTGGTAGGCTGGCTGCCAGAACGTTTTTGTTCAGGGCTGGAATCTGCTTAATTGCCTCTTTTTTTTTTTAAAAGTCTTGTCCTGAATATTCATGGAGAAATATATTGTAAATGTTTTGTTATCACTTCATGTCTGATTAGTCTTAAATAATATTAAATATTTATCGATTTATTTCCTCAAAGAATGAGCAAGCTACTCTGTTTTGCACTCTGGGTATATGCAACTGTATTACCACTCTGGGATTTCCAAAGAACTCAGGACTGGCCTTTTTGTTCCCATTGAAATCAATTAATTACCACTTAAGTTGTCTTTTCCTCAAATGTTCAGCTGTCACAGTTCAGAGTGTATTTTAAAATCATACTTGGGTTTCTCTTGTGTTGTTCAGAACAGATGACACTATTAGAATAAATCTGTGCTTACACTGTTCAATGAGCAGTCCTACTTTAATTTTATCCATTGGTCAGTTACTAGCTCATTAAAATATATTCCTCTCTGATGTTCATTCTTCTTTCTTTGCTCTGTTATTCTTTAATTCTTTTTTACAGAAACAAATCTGCAGGTATCACTGCCACAGGTTGCAGTCATACTTCACTTAAGGGCAAGGTAATTCTTTCTTGCTTAATCCTTCCCAGTTGCAAGGATACATAATGATATAAATGCGTTGAAAGAGAGTCAGAATATTAATTACTTAGGACTGCAAATGTTGTTGTTTGTTTGTTTGTTTGTTTGTTTTGAGATTTGTGGGAATTAAAAAACAAGAGGAGTCTAGGACATACTCAAAAGATGTTTCCAAACACTGGGACATGAGGCTAGATTGGATGAAGTGTAGGATTTGACATATGTGTGTGTATAACTGTAATTATAGGGGTTTTCTCTGCTTAATTAAAGGTACTCCTCTGCAGAAATAAGAAAGCAATTTACTCTCCAACCAGGCTTTGCACAGTTCTGTCAACGAAGTTTAAGCACACCTGGCTTTTCTACTCTTCATCTGGTAAGTTCTGGGTTTGTCTTCTATGTGCAAGTTTGTAATCTTAAGCCATTTTTATTTCACCTGTCTTCTGCCTCAAGCTGTTAAAAATGTTCCCTGGAAAGTTGAGGATATTACACACTTAAAAGAACTAGGAATGGTCCTTGGAGCCTGAAATAGTCGTTCTGCATACTACTGAGAATCAAAGTTAAATAGTGTTGGAATATATAACAGCCTTACTTTGTCTTGCCAGAAATGTTCAACTCCACAACCAACTAAACACATTGTGTGGTGGCCACAGACATTTTGCAAAAGGAGATCAACAAGAAAAAAATTAAAAGAAAGGTGGAGGCTCAGCTAGCATGGCTTATTTCACAGTTCCCAGAGCTAGCAGCAGAGACAGCATGCCAGCCTGCCTTTCAGTGATGTTGAGTAAGTGTGCTAAGTGAGAAATGCCAAAGTGTGCCCTGATTGGCATAGACCTGAGTCAATGGTTATGTGGCTCCAAATTCAGTCTTCCACAGTTAATCCTTTTCCCCTCCCCCAAAATCAGACTATATGACATTGCCCTTATGACAAAGGGAAAAAATACCAGATTTTCTTAATTGCATTTCAGGAAGACGGGGGTTCTGCAAACGTGCTATTAAAAAAAAAAAAAAAAAAAAAAAAGAGAGAGAGAGAGAAAGACTTTTTTTTTTTTTTTTTTTTTTTTTTGAGACTCAATAAGTAGGAGCAGAAAAAGTGTCTATGCACCAGTGATTGTGGAAAAATGAAAAACACTAGATGTAAGCGTTTACTTCCTGTGTGTCAGGGCCTCTCGCCACTCCGCCACTGCTCACTTCCTTAATCTGAAATGCTGTGGTGTGCTTTAACTTGTTCATTGTGGTTATTCTGACAGTGGAGGCTGGGTTCTCTTCTGCATGCATAAAGTTGCTTTTGCTCTTAAGAAACTCGGTAACATTTCATTTCCTGGGTACTGCACTGTAGCTGCCATTTTGTGCGCTGTTGCAATCTCCATGCCTCTAGTCCATCCTCCTTAAAAAGGTATGTTTGTAGTAATGATTTGTGGCTTTTTTTTTTTTTTTTTTTTTTTTTTTGTAGTAGTAGTAGAATGATTGTTTTGCACACTTCTGTGATGTGTGAATACAAGTGTAGGCTTCTGGATTGAAACAGTATCTCTCCTTGTTTCCTTTGATAATTTGCACAGTTAGGGAGACCATTACCGTCCACCTGTATTTACCTTTTCCACCATCTTTTCCATTTGTATCTCATTCACAATAGTCAAAAACGCACAGTTCCATTAATTAAAGATTATTACTATCAATTCATCTAGAAAAAGTTACAAGACATAATGAATTGTGATGTATTTGACTTGTTGGAATGACAAAGTGTGGTATCTGAAAGGAAATGCAATGCTTAATTGAAAATTAGATTGCAATAAGCAACATTATTTTGCATGCAAAACACTACACTACATCTTCAGCAACTGAAAGGACATAATATGTGTTTATATATATATATAATTTAAACTGTGTTTTGCTTTAATTTTTTGCAAATTATTTTTGTACAGATTGCTAATATATATTTATGCATTAACACAGAATGTTTTACCTACTAGCAAGACAGTACAGTAAATGAGCTTCAAGGACTATTCAAGTCTTAGGACATTAATAGTCCTAGAACTACTAATGAAAAGTCAATAGCTAATAAAGATTCCTATTTACTCATAACTGTTGACCCAGTATACCCAGTCAGTGTTAGGTTTTCCTTTTGGGTAAGAAGAGCAAAAAATGTTTTTCCAAAACTGGCTTCAGAGAATTCAATAGATCATTTAAATATACAGGCAGATGGGCAAGTTCTGACACTTCGCTCATGTAGAGACCACTGTAGTTTCCCTATAAAAGAGGAATATGTGGGTTTTTTGGGGGTGTGCTCAATGGTCTCCACAGCATCATTTGCCACATCTATTTTTCAAAAATGTTTAAAATTCTTTGCATCTCCTAGATGTTTTTAGAGTATTTCTCCAAAATATGCTTCACTTTCTGTTATGTTTTTGGATTTTCATTAGCTGAATAAATTCCTTACTTAAGTTTCCAGAACGCTAATAAGCCTCCAATATTTGTAGTTATACCACTAACCATTTTTAACTCATCTCCTTATCTACAGTAACTGATGTGATGTGGCATGGTACGCGTGAGCCATTTTATTTCAGAGCTACCCAGACCTTTGTTACTGCTGTGCACCTTTGTACTTTTCATAAGTTGCAGAATTCTTCATTGTCCTGTTAAGATAAAATTCCTGGGTACGACACTGTCACTGAAAGAAATAAATTCATACTCGGGTGAAAATCCAGCCAACTCCCATGAGAGTCTTCCATGAGTAGGTCTCAGTAATAATGAGTGAAAACTTCATGGTTTTGACCTGCAGACTTTATTTGTGGAGAAGAAGACGGAAACGTAAAGAGAATAGCTTGAGACTATACCTTGGATGAGACAATTGTCACAGTAACATTGCATATAACGGCAGTATTGTTATCAGGGACATCAGGTGCCTTATTTTCCCCACACCCCATTAACAGAACCATAGAGATAGTCTGAAACTTGATAAGATAATCTAACTATTGTTGGAAGCTTCAGAAAGCCATTGTGTGAAGTGTGTTTGGGTTAGCTGGTGCTATAGAGTTGTATATACTTGTTTTTCACAGTCAAGGATGATTAGATACCTTATCTACTAGGAGGAAGAATTTTAGCCAAAAAATAGGTATTTCGGTGTTATTGTTTTAATGCTCTAACTATATTTCATTGATATTACTGTATTTAGGTATCCATGGCCTTTCTGGAACTCACAAAACATAAACCAGAGTTTTCTAAATCTGTACTTTTTAGAACTCTTAATTACTTGTCAAGACAGTAATATGAGATGCTGGTCTCTGCACACAACTAGACAGATATTTTATTTTCTACACATATACAATCTATTTTTATTGACCATATAGAAAGTGAAAATAAATGTCATTTTTATATACAAATGGAAAAATATATCAACAGTAATATATGAAGTTACATTTATGTGTAACAATTCTAGATATGATATCAAAAAATGTTTACTGCTTCTGTTTTTGAGACTAACCAAATAAAAAGAGCCAGACAGTTTCACAGCATGTACAAGTGGCAGAGCTTCCACTTTTTGAACTTTGTTGTGGATTGAATGTTCTGTGTAAGAACGGCTGATAAAATA
This sequence comes from Aythya ferina, assembly GCF_964211825.1. Taxonomy (NCBI): domain Eukaryota; kingdom Metazoa; phylum Chordata; class Aves; order Anseriformes; family Anatidae; genus Aythya; species Aythya ferina. Next base: position 28,061,689 of record NC_140299.1, read on the forward strand.
AAATCAAATACTTTTGTTCTCTATCAAGGTGCAATGCCACATGCCATAGAAATGGTGGTTATCTAAGGTTTGTAATAATTACTTTAGTAGTTCCATGTAATATGTTGTATAGTTATTTTACTAACTGTTGAAAAATCCAATAAAATTAAAACTCAAGTAAAACTAAAATCCCAAACAATTTAAAACCAACAACATTCGGAGAAGGAAAATAATTTCTTCTTATTTTGAGTAAATCTTGCCCTCAACTTTGGAGCTGTAAGCACATAGCATTTCTAATAGCCAGTACCCTTCAGGCACAACACCCCAATTGAGAGGCATCTTAGTGATGGCAGCCATGGTGCTGGCATTTAGCTCGGTGTATCCTACCGGACTTACTGCCTTAGTCTTGTTATTTCTAGTGCCTTTCATCACACGTGGCTCAGTCCATTGGCAACTCCCTGCATGCTGGCCACTGTCATGTTGGTTGCCTTGCCCTTATTTCCTACTTTCTGCTGCTAGTTCTATCACTCCGATGAACACCATAGACTGGACAAGAGGGACCGGGTATGCTTCACAGGGATCCAGCAGAGTATATCTATGGGCATCCAAAATGTACTTCAGACAGCACTACTCCTACCAACATCTGTGAAAGCTTAAAAAGAAAAATAGGTGCAAATATGGATTTAGCTTTTTTTTTTTTTTTTTAATCATTTGTTTTTGTTTTACATTAAATCTTTTCTTTCTTTGTTTCATCATTTCTTTTATAGCTACATGTTTTGTTAGCAACTTTTCCCTGCATTCAATGCAATGGCACACTACATTAGGCGAGATAGCTCTTATTTTTAACAAAAATGGGACAATGACAAGAATTAAATAAGGAAGCCCAAGTTACACTATTATGAATACCTCTGTTACTAAAACAAAGTTATTTCTTTCTTTCTTTAGCCTTCCTTTTATGACGCAGTAGACCCACTAGACTTTGAAGGCTTCCTAATGATGCAGCTGAACAACTTGGACTCAGAACTGGCACATGAACTTGGTGATTTTCCTGAAGATGACTTGGACGTTGTCTTTACACCCAAAGAGTGCAGGACTTTACAACCTTCTATGCCAGAAGATGGGTAAGGAGACTTTGTCTCTCTCTGAAATGCTGCAGGTTTAAAAATAGTTTTGAGCATAAAGATATTGGTCCAGACACCTCACTCTGCTATCCATCCAGCCATCATGTACATGCTCAGCTTTAAACATCTGAACTTTGTCATTGATTCTGTTAGGCCTGTTGTCACAGTTAAAGTTATGCAAGAACTTAGACAACTTCCTGCTCTGGCTGGTAGCTGCAGATGGGAGGTAGGGGTAGACCAGGACAAAGAGGGAAGAAGGGCAGGAGGCTAGGATGAAAAACAATTCTATAGCTGTGACTCTTGGAGGTGGAGGTTGATTTTGATCATGTAGTAACCACAGGACCAAGCTTTTTTTTTCCCTTTTTTTCTTTCCCACGAGCTACATGTTACATGGCACTGATCAGATCACTAGGCATCTTTTTCTCAGTATCTTCCTTGCTTAATATTCAGAAAGTTTGGGGGAAGAAAAAAAAAAAAAAACTGTCAATTTCTAGTGTAGAAGTCAATTCTGGGCCCATGTATATATCACTGAAATAATTAGGAAGCTTTACACTATTTTCAAAGGTTTTTAAATTATAATAGTTAGCATGAGTTGATACTGGTACTTATCTATCCTGGAAATACTAATGTTGGTTTGATAAACAAGGAAGATATGAGCAAAAGAATTTTTCAGAATGAGGAAAAGCACTGTGTTGGAGAATTTTCTTCTGTGGTTTAGGAGAGTCCTGTGCACTGTATGCAAAATATTCTCCATGGATTGTATGGCTGTAAATGTTACCCTTGAGTAGAACCACAAAGGTGTAGCAAGGTTTGCAAGCAGCAAGAGCCAGATAAACCTGAACTCAGCACCAGTTTAGCCCCAAGCTGTTGTGTTTGCAAAGATGGCTAACTGTGTAGGAGTGTTTGGGACACAGCTTGGCTCCTCTGCTGTGCTGAACCTGAGTGCTGAAGGCATGAACAGGCTTAGCTTATGGTGTCCTGGCTCAGGGCAGACATGCATTCCCCTCTGCTCCTGCATGGGATGTAACAGCCTGTCCTAATTTATACCAGCTATCTATATGAGTTAGAGCCCTATACTACAACCATATCCCTTCATTGCTTTCTGCTCAGCACACCAAACATGATGAGGCTTAGTGGGACTGACAATTCAGGTGATTTTCACTGTCTGTGGACTAGCTGAGTTCCCCTAGGTAGGTTCTCAGCCTGAAAATTCCTTCCCGGCCTAATTTAACTCTCAGGAAGCTCAGAAGAGCGAAAGTGGTAGAGAAGATGCCACACTAATCATGCAGATCCTGAGAGCTCTTTGAATCATAAAGATCCTATGAGATTTTGTAAAATTTGCACAAAATGTGATTTTGACTTAAAGTTGCACATGAAGTCACTCATAGAAAATGTTCTAGACTTTCTTATGAACTCATGTTTTCTTGTAGCTGGGGAAAGAGAACAGATATCAAAAGACAATATTTTGATGCTTGGAGTTCACATTCAGTATATAAATACACTACTAATAAGACAGGAAGACAGGATGAAAATAGTAAAAAAATATGCAACTTAAGTTTATTGTTATTCACAGCAAGTGAGTAAGTGAAATTATTGTTATTAGCAACTCAAGTTGTTATTCAACTTGATTTTAAAGGAGAAAATGATTCCCATACACACACATTTCCAGGACCGTCTCCCAGTATAACTGTTATTTAAAACAGCAGTTATTTTTTCCCACCACAGTGGTATTAAAAAACACTTAAAGGCATCCGTGGCATAGCGTGGGGAGACAGTAGCAACAAAATTGTATTCAGCTGACTTTTTTATACAACAGCACCCTGCTTAGCCATTTACACTGCCACTATGGATATTAACACCACATGGAAAATCCTGGTCAAGGATGCATGGCATGTTAGGGAGGGAGGTGAGCGCTTGGGAAGGGCATACACTGGAAATCTGCGTGCAGGCAATGCAGCTTTTGGTATCTTCCTGTGCCGAAAGCAGGAAGCAGACACCACCAACCAGATGAGGTTACCCTCATCTGTGCAGGCTGCTGACAAAAGCATGTTCTTCTGATGCAGGAAGTCAACACGTGCTGCCTCAGCCCACTCGTGGCACAGGGTGGTCTCAACCCCGATCCGTTGTTACCCAGCCTGGGCTGCAAATCTGTTTGAGCACTGGGTGGAAAGTGCTAACATTCAGTTTTGGTACAGGTCACTAACTTTCTTCAGAATAGAGGTGGGGTAATTGTGCTACAACATCATGATAGCATGTTCATGACCACTAACATTGACTATAGCTTATAATATTTCAGTGCCAATAGGTATCCAGCCTCTCAGGCAGCATTGACAACTTTCTACATTAGATGAGACATTTCAGAATCACAAAGTTGTGAAGTATTTTCATATCTCACGTGTGGGTTTTTTTGAGCTGTCTGATTAAATATTTAAGGTCCATTTCTGCAATTTTCTCCATTTCTATGAGAAAGAAAGTTATACCAAAGTCTTACAAAGAGACTATGTATTTGCAAGAGTACAGGAGCTGAGGCCTCTGGAAAAATATCTCTATTGGAAAAACACAAAGATGGGTACCTGGTACACTATTTTATTTTGCAGTACTTTATAGCAACACCAGTCTTATATTCATGGCAAGTGGTTATCTCTGTTAAATGTATGTTTGTTAATTTATAAACACAGCAACCAAAACCTGCATAAGGTACTCATACAGTACACATATTCTTTAAAACTCAAACAATAGCTTAGCAATAAATAAACATACAGGAGAGAACTAATAGTGAGGCCTTTATCTGAACAGCATGTTTTGATAAATTTCTCTGTCCTTAAGGCATGATCTAGTTACTAATATATTTACTATGTGTTGCTTTTTCCACAGGGTTGAACTGGATTCACATGTCAGAGATTGTGTTCAGACATATATCCGGGACTGGCTGATTGTGAATAGAAAGTAAGCTACCTACAAGTAAATGAAGTAGAAAACATTTTGCATCCTATATGACAGAGAGAAGATGCATGTTGTTAGTAATTTTAAAAAATAATTTGAATCAGAACTGACTTATCAGTCATTTTACTCTACCGTTTTGTTTGAGCCAATGGGATAAATAATTTTGTACCTGTTTCTTATATTCAGGTTCTCTAAGAATTAATCAGGAAGTAATTCACATCACGTATTTGTAATGATGATTTATCTAAATAAGGATTAATTCAGGATACATTCATTGTGCTTCCTTGTATTCTCAGGGGCAAGTATAACATACTTGGTGGAACATAATCTTTAGAAAAACAAAGCTTAGTTCTTGAATGCCTGGTAGTTAAAATTTCTGTGTCATAAATTCATGAACAAATTACAAATGAACCAATTCAAATATATTCTAATTTTATTCCTCAACCATGTTGTCCAAGTGGGTGTCAGGTCGATCCCTTGCTTTCAGAATACCTTTTTAATCTGATTCATCTCCATTTTAAAGCAGTATCTTAGTAGTAAGTAGTAGTAGCTGTTACTACAGTTGTCCTAAAACTTCACTCATCTAAAACTTGCAGTCATTTTCCAGATCCCAGCCTAAACATTTTGACAGCCATGTGTGTCACTTCTTCTTAGGCCAATGCTATGCCGTTTCTTCTCTCCTTACTCTTTCGCCTCTTTGCACACTGAGGGACAGCAATCATATCCTGCCCCAGCTTTCAAACTGATGGGCTAAACAAGCCAAGCTCTTTTAATCTCTTCTCTTACCGTAATAGCTTTGGTGTCTACTCAGTGTTTATGTGGTGAGTAGTTGATCTTTCATCGTGACCTCTTATCCCTTCTTTTCTTATCCCTTCTTTTTCTCCTTTTATTTGATTTTTGAAATTTATTTTTTTTTAAGGTTTTGTGCTTTTATGCAAGGACTATTGCAGTTTAAATTTTGTCAGTTTTCACTCTACCCATTCATACCAGGCTTTTAATATGCAGCTGTTAGCTGTCTAGTCTTCAGTCTTTTCAGGCTCTTTGATTACTACTGTACACTATTTACTTTGTACAGTTTGGGGCACCATAATACAAAAAGGACATTAAGCTATTAGTGAGCATCCAAAGGAGTGCTATGAAGATAGTGTAGGGACTAGAGGACAAGATGTATGAGGGGCAGCTGAGGCCCCTTGGTTTGCTCAGCCCCGAGCAGAGCAGGCTGAGGGGAGGCCTCATGGCGGCCTGCAGCTCCCTCATGAGGGGAGCGGAGGGGCAGGCGCTGAGCTCTGCTCTCTGGGGACAGCGACAGGACCCGAGGGAACGGCATGGAGCTGGGACAGGGGAGGGTCAGGCTGGGGGTTAGGGAAAGGGTCTGCACCCAGAGGGTGGTCGGGCACTGGGACAGTTCCCCAGGGAAGTAACTGGTCGGGCACTGGTACTGCTGGAGTTCAAGAAGGATTTGGACAACACTCTCAGACGTGGTCAGATTGTTGGGTGGTCCTGTGTGGAGCCAGGAGTTGGACCTAATGATCCTTGTGGGTCCCTTCCAAATCAGGGTATTCTATGATTCTATATATAAAGTTTTTGTAATTATGTTTTGCAAATGCTATAGATTTCCTGAAGATCCACAGCTTCCAAAACTTTCTGAATTTCTTGTCAGAAAACAGGAGATCTAAAGAATCACCTTAAGCAGAAACAGGACAGATTTCTGCTCATGGCTAAATTTTCAGATGCTACCAGAACATGTCCCTGCACTGAAAATGCTATCATTTTATTAAAGGTCAAAACTATACACTGTACAATTGACAGTGCAGGGAAAGCGCATTTCCCATTTTTATTACATTTGTTGCTAAAATAACCAGGCTGCATTAACTTGGATTTATGCTAACTTCCTATTTCATAACACTAAAAGGAATGAGAACAGGGATAAATATGTGTGGACCATCTCTTTCCTCTACATGCCCTGAAAACTCTACATGATTTGATTTCTAGTGGTGTGTGAAAAGGAAGTGTAGTCCTAGTACCAAAAAAAAAAAAAAAAAAAAAAAAATCATGGGCTTTCCTGGCAGAGATTTCCATTTTACATAGAATCTAGTGAAGGATTTCTGCATTTTGGGTCAGTGTAATTCAACACAGAGAATTGGATCTATGCATTACAGGATTTTATTTTATTTTATTTTATTTTATTTTATTTTATTTTATTTTATTTTATTTTATTTTATTTTATTTTATTTTATTTTATTTTATTTTATTTTATTTTATTTTATATGTCCTGTGCCATCCTTATCCTTGTCCTGTCCTGTCCTCCTCTCCTTTTTTTTTCTTCTCTTATCTGTTATTTATTTAATAATTAATTATTTATTTAATATTTATTTAATTTTATTCAATTTCACATGTTAAATATGAAGGGAACTTTCAGCACATGCTTGCTGTGCAGGGGAGCCCATCCCCACATTCTTGGGGTTGTGGTGTGGCAGCGGAGCGCTCCTCCTTCCCCAGCAGCCCCTCCTGTTCAGTTCCTCAGAAAGACCTTTCTGGGGCTCCAGTTTTCTGCAGCACTTCCTGTTCACCTCCTCATGTGCTCATACCCTCCCTCTTCCTGAGGAGCAATGTGGCATATTTGCTGTCCTTGTGGCGTGCCCAGTCACCCAGCTACTTGTTTTACTAATGAGAGGGTACGTCAGCAACCATGCATTGTGGATGATCTCCCGCTGGCCGTACAGAATTTGCATTGTTCAGTTTTGCCACCTGTGTGGGGAGGAAGCAGCTTCCGAGAGCTGTGAGGAGACTTCCTCCAGGGCTGCTTATGAAATTGGTTCAGTTCTCAGAAGTGCTCTACAGTGAGTCACCAGAAAGAAGCTGGTTGGTTTTGCAGCCTCACTACATACACTGTGCAGAGCACATTGCTTGTGCTTTCACACAGCGCAGCTCTGAGTGCACTGTAAAGAGCCAGCATTGTCTCTGCACACAAATAGGAACTGAGCAGTCAAGTACATGCAGCGAACAATAAATAGCACATGGCTATTTTTGCTCTTATGTGTGCATGCACAAATGTGAATGAAGCCAGAGAAATACACACACATGAAAAGACTTTTGGGGTGTTTTATTTTTTCACTGTTTCAGGTGAGGCAAATTTGAATTCAGACACTTTACTAAGTCTGAACCCTCCCCAAAAGCTGACCTTTGAAGGCTAACAAAGTAAACAATTAAAAACTTAAAAAGAACAAGATAACATAAAAGATGCTTCAGTGTTGGGAAAACCAGTGGTTGCTATTGGGAGTCTCATGGTATGCTGGGGCACTATTCTGAACAGGTATGAGGAGGCAAAGAAGATAAGGGAGGAGAAAGTATTCGTAGAAACCTTTCCACTGTATTGAGAAAGTCTGAAAAGGATGTGGTTGTCAACCTGAGAGATAAAGATTTGTAGGACAGGGAACTGAACTTATGGTCTGGAGAGCTGTGGATGATAGAAATGTGTGTGTGGCTTTCATCCATTTCTGGATGGGAAAGTTAAAGGCAGAAGAGTGACAAATGTTTGGTGGGTGGCACGAGGAGCAAAGACTGAGGAGGTCTCATGGTCCTCGTGCCTCTGAGCAGAGGGACATATGCAATAGGGGCTAGGTGCAGCTGAGGGGTCTTTGTGGTTGTATTGTGTTGGTACTGCATTAACTTTCCCTGCAGCAGCCCATACAGTGCTGTGCTCTGCACCTGTAGCTAGAAGAGTACTGGTATCACATCAGTGTTGTGTCTCTTGTTGAGCAGCACTGGCATAGCACCCAGACCCCCTGAAAACCCCCTAGAGCCAGCAGGGAGTGGGCAAGGGGTGAGAAAGGGACATCATGAGGGCAGCTGACCTAAACCAACCAAAGGGATATTCCTTATCTTGTGGTGTCACACTAAAATAAAAGGTGGGAACGAGGAAAAAGAGAGGGAGGCTGACATTATATCTGTCCTCCCAAACAACTGGTACATGTATTGAGGTCCTGCTTCTCAGGACATGACTAAATATCCTTTAATTTTTTTATCTTTATTTCAGCTAGTGAGTATTTGGGTTGTTTTTGGTTTTGGTTTCCTCATCATATTTTCTCCTGCACTCCTTACTTTGAGGAGGGGCGATTGAAAGAGCAGTGTGGTCCAGTTTGTTTTGCCATCAGTCTGATTTTGGTATAGGCCAAGGTGAGGTGAGTTCCTGTGCCTGTTGGTTTCTCCCTTCAGTTGTCCTTTATTTCTTTTCCTTGTCCTGCTTTTAGAATTCAACCATTAATGTGAACATGTCTGTTAAAAACAGAGTTTGCCTCCTGGTGAGTTGTAATTGCTATGATCCTTTTAAAAATAAGTAAAATGAATGATTTTCCAAGAACACTTTAGGGGAAGGGCATCTTTAGTATAGCTTGTGCCTCACAGGGCAAGCATGATCTCAGGTAAGCAAATCTCTGCATTTATCGTTGGATTGACACTAGAAGTAGTGAAAAATAAATCAACAAAACCTCTTATGAATGCTAAGGTGTCTCTAACTTGTGTTGAATTTCTGTCTTTCATTCTGGATGATTAATGGAGTTCCAAAATAAGGTAATAACCAAGGAGAGATGAGGTTATCTGTTTTATGACTTCAGTTTTCATTTGCAGTGACCTGGTAAAATTCAAATGATTAAAATTAATACGCGTCAGATGATATAATTCAGTTGCTCTTGAAATGTAACAAAAAAGTGTCTCCCTGGTCAATAATTACATATTGTGACATCTTTATGAAAGTACTGAGATATTTAGATGTTGCTTTTTGAGCGCTATGGAAAGGAAAATGAACAGAGCATGATACTGTAACTAAGGAGACTGATTCCAAAAATGCCACTACAGAATTTAGCAGATTGTTTAAAAGGAATAAATAGTTTTATATACTTAATTTGCTTAATTGCTTAATTTTTAGTTTTTCCTTTTCTGTTTTATTTTCCTTTAATTCATTCTTTGCTCCATCCTGACATCCTGAAAGGAACCAAGGGAATTCAGATACTTGTAATCTGAAAAATAAGGGATCCCGAAAAGATTTTCACAAGCGTCTTCAGAAGCAAACATTTGAATCAGAAACTTTGGACTCTAGTGAAGCAACCTTTCAGGTATCTTTTCTTTTCTCTGGGAAAAGTTATTAGATATAGTAGCTTCACTCAAAAGAAGCCAAGGTGCAGCATACTGGGATCTCTGTAGCAGGTGGCTTGTCTTTATGAGGAGTTTCTGTAACCGTTGCTTGTAGAACATGGAGGTATGAGTGCTGGGGCTGGTGTGGCTGTGTAACTCCCCCTGCCACCCCCTGATAAGGGAAGTGTGAGCAACAAAGTAGGCCATGCGCTGTTGGAGGTCCCCCCAGCCTGCTTGTTCTCAATGTGGATGTAGTCAGGCTCAGAGACCTGAAGAATTGCAATGGCTTACAGCCTCAGCTTGCTCTGCTTTGACTTCAGCAATGTCCACCTAGAAAACTGGAGGTGTGCTGCCCTTTTCTTTGTTCCCCTGCACGCGGAGAAGCACGAAGTGGAGGATAGTACTTGCCATCATCTCCCACTTGCTGGGCCTCCTGGTAGAGGTGAAAGATAGTCAAGAGAAACCTCACAAAGTCCAAGCCACATTGGGCTGTAAGAGGTTTTGCTGTGCCTTCATTTTCCAACAGACAGGGCCCAGACATGTGCCCACACTCCCCGAGGACACCTCCAGGACTGCCCTGGCCTCCTGCGACTTTGACCTGCGCAGCCTGCAGCCCGATCCCCGCCTGGAGAACCTGCTGCGGCATGTCAGCGCTGAGGAGTTTGAGAGGCAGAACGAGGAAGCCCGGCGAACCAACAGGCATGCTGAGCTCCTTGCCCTCTACCCGTCCGTGGATGAGGTGAGCTTGGAGGACTTCCCATGCACAAGCTGTGCTTTGCTGCGATGGGGCGTTCCTGGCGTGTTGATGGATGTCTGCTCCACATTCAAACATGGGGCTCCTGGCCTGGATCTCTGCCTCTTCTGCTTTTGCATGTCAAGCTTGGGTAATGACACAGTGAAGGGACACCACCATGGGCTCCACAAGCTATTTTGTATGTGCATTCAAGAGTTTGTACCAGACTCATGGTGTTGCCTGAGGCCTTGCTACTCTCATTTAGTGTGGGTCAAGCCACATTCTGTTAAAATATTTGTGTCAGAACAAGCAACAGATGCCTGGGAAACACACCAGATGACAGTCAGAAGTGTAGATATTTGGGAATATATATCAATTTTCTTTCTGGCTGAAGAGGTGAAATGGTTGCTGAGTGAGGGAACGTTGTTTTGTAGCAGCAGCCAAGTTACATCACATAAAGCTGTTATGTAAGCATGTAAATTTACAATTACTTTAACAGTATATGAATAGAATAACTGTTTAATGATAGGAAGATGCAGTGGAGATACGACCAGTGCCAGATCGCCCAAAGGAACACCTGGGTAACAGGATTTTGGTAAAGCTGCAGTCTCTGAAGTAAGTATCCTTACATGCTCCAGTTCTGGCAGGCCTCAGTTACAGCTCTCATTTGGTTTCTTAATTTATTTGATTATATTGCTACAGACATGTTACACTGCATGTTCCCTGTTCAACAAGCATTTACATGCTTGCTTGTTCTTGCCATGGTGTAATTTTGGCAGAAAACTGTTTCTATCTATATTTACAGAAGTCTTTATATTGTCATGGTGAAAAGGATTTGGAGATGATGCCAGTTATATATTTTGAGTAAAACTGGGTTGGTCTCTGTGCATGCTAGTGGACTTGATAAATAGAAAAAAAAATCAAGAATGGTATGATCATCTTAACTGATATCTGACACCAGTTTTCAGACCCATTTAGAAAATACGTTGACAGCAGTTTACTCCTTTTTTTTTTTTTTTTTTTTTCCCCTCTTGAAATCATCTAGTGAAAGGCACTATTAAAAAAAAAATCCTCCAGATTTTGGGAGAGCCAGACTCTGAAACTAAATATTTTTCATCACTTCCTAATGGAAATACCAGTGAAAATATATCCCTCCCCCCCCCCCTTTTTTTTTTTTTTTTTTTTTTTTATGCAGAGTCTTAGGAGTAAAATATTAATGAGTGTACTGTGTGTCTTTCCTTAACAGGTTTGATATAGAGATTGAACCTTTGTTTGCATGCATAGCTCTCTATGATATAAAAGAAAGAAAAAAGGTAAGTATGCACTACAGCTTAAAAAATGAGTGGAATAATAATTGTTTATTCATTTACTTTTTTCAGATTAATTTCATTATTGTTTGAAAATTCTAGGCTGTTTATCTTGTTTTCTGTTTCTTTTTTTCAATTGGCTTGGATTTTACCTCTTATTTATATCTTTTAACTCTAAAAGCTATTTAGAATAGCTTACAAAAAGTACACAACTTTTGCACATGTGCAACCTGGTCCAGGTTTCTTTTTATTCAAACTACCACATTTGCAATTGTTTATTCTGTAGTTCCAGTTACTTCTTTTGACTTACGTTAAAACAAAATTCAATGCATTTCAATTTTGCAATACATTTTAAATCTTTTTCTTTTCAAGATCTCTGAAAATTTTCACTGTGACCTGAACCCTGATTCATTAAGAGGATTCTTGCGTTCTCATACACCCTCCATTGACCTGTCTACTCAGGCAAGATCAGCAGTATTTTCTGTCACTTATCCCTCATCGGATATATACCTAGTAATAAAGGTATGTTACAGTGCTACCTCAACAACATGCTTCCTGTTCCCAGCCGTGCCTGTTGTCTGAGTTTGCGGAGTTGACAAATAGTTAACAAACATAAGTTTCCCATGGCTGACATGAGGTATTCTGATAATTTTTAATCATACAGGTGTATGTATATCTCACTCCCAAGCTAAGAAGTTATATCAATACTCTGTGTTCCAGTTCTAGTAGGTAGAGTTTCCTCTCTTTGTTAGGAAAATTTAAAGTAAAGTGAAATAAATCATTTTTAATTTTGAATAATATTGGGGGGTGAGGGGAAGAAGGGCCTTTGGTTTAGTACACTTTGCATTGTTTTGTATATTTAAGTCTGAAACTAAGTTAGCCTGAACCATTTCATTTGGAATGTGTTAATTTTCTTAATTTCAGTGAAAACTCAGTCATACTTGATGGACAGTGTTGTCACATACAGTTTTTCTGCTTTATAACTAAACAGATGGAAAACTGGGAGGAGTTTTATTGTACATTAGTCCATAAAGACTGCTTTAAGAGTTGTGTATTGTAAATTTAGGCTGGCTCTTTTGTATTGCTAGACAAGCAATGTGTTAATTATGGTGACTTTTTTCCTTTCTGAGTGACTTATTTTATTGTTATTTGTAGATAGAAAAAGTACTTCAGCAAGGAGAAATTGGAGACTGTGCAGAACCCTACATGATTCTTAAGGAAAGTGAAGCTGGCAAGGTAAGTCAACAACCATGAAGAATGTTTAGATCAAAAAATGCACACACATGGAATTGGACAGAACCCAAAGAACAGAACAATGGGAAGGAAGTCAGTTGGTGCATCCATGGGACAAGCAATTTGGTGTCATTGATTGACATAAAGAAGTCAGGAGAAGACAAGACACAAAGAAGACTTTGCTTCCTGGGCACTTTGAAAATCTGTACTGATTCCAAAGTCTTGAGCCACAAAGCAGCTAGGGATTTACAAAAGAGATGACAATGCAAAATGGAGTTAGCACAAATATTTGTACCTCAGAGACAAGCTGATTTAGATAGACAACTAACCTGTTGTGGTGTGTGCATGACCATTTCATTGCTGACATCACTAGATAGCGTGAGTTTTATTCAGGGAATGCATGGTTGTTTACCTCCCCTGGAGCAGGCTGATAGTGTTTCCTAGAATCCCACCGCATCTCTCACCTTTTAGATATCACTTTCAATAGAATATTGTCTGTGTATCTGTTGAAGGAATTAAACCTGCTAACATTTTATTGTGCTTGCTCATGATGGACATAAGGGTCACTGCAAAAAGATCTGCATACTCATTTTTTATAATAAAAATGAACTTGTTAAAAGAAATGGGAAGTGAATTACAAATTAAAACAGCTATGATCCTGGCAGTAATGTAAAAAGAAAATGCAAGAGATAAGAGTGCAATTTACTGATCTCTAAATTATTTTTTTTCTCTTAACTGAGTTAAACTAACTGATTGCTTTTAACACATTCATTATTTTCTTTGTCTTAGACAAAAGAAAAGATTGAAAAACTGAAAGCACAAGCTGAATCCTTCTGTCAGCGGCTGGGGAAATACAGAATGCCATTTGCCTGGATTCCCATAAGCCTAACGAATTTCTTCAATGTTTCCACACTTGAACGAGAAATACCTGAGACTGAAGGTTTAAACGGTAGTCATCGAAGTTTTCTAACTAACACAAAGCAGCTCTTAGGTGGTTTTGTGCATAGAAAACAATGTCATTCACTCTGGCCTCAAGAATGACTGGCAGAGTCAAGTTCACACCTTCTCAGCCTTCAAGTACAATTTAATATTCTCACTATTTCATCTCTGCTTATGTATTTTTATGTATTCTAAATATTCTTCCATGTTTTAGAGTCAATTTTGGTTGAACACTGGCTTTGTGGTAGGGAAAGTGTCTTTACTACATCGAGTCCATTTGCAATATATAGGAATCAAAATACATAGTTTCTGGAGTGTACAAGTGATGTTTTTAAGCTGCACCCAACATTGACCAAAGGGGGTTATAAAACCCATTAAATAAAAATTTAAATAAGCTTGTGCACTGCAGCAGAAATAATGTCACACTAGGTGTGTCCCAGCTTTCCATTATGTCACATAGTTCGAAATATGAGTAGTGGGAAATACAGGCAAAAGGTAGTAGGTACTGTTCTCTGTCCTCTGACATTACCAGGAACTTCTGTATTTCTAGTGTATCCTTATAGTCTTCGTAGAGAAAAAATACAAAGCAAGCTGGTATTTTATTTAATTTCCTTTTGAAGGGAAAGGATCAACTAGTGACAAGAAGGCAACACTGCTACAGGCAAGAAGACTTTCTGAGAGAAGTCTCAGCTCTGAGGACAATTATCCAGCATCAAACTTCAAAACAATCTCTCTGACACTCAGCACCTTCTTTAAACAGGTACAAGAGGCTCTTTATTTCTGATTGCCTAGGACATATTTCATATGTGTCATGTGAGCTGTGTTGGGAAAAATTACCCAGTAATGTTAGTGGGGGTACAAAGGATAATTGCTGTTGAGTTGGCAGTAGCCCACCTGCTTTGGATGCCTCAAGGTTATGTTTTACTCAGAAATTTTTCTCAGTGTCATGGAGTATTGTTATAAGAATACTGATTTTCGTCTTTCTCCTGTAGGAAGGTGACAGGCTTAGTGATGAAGATCTGTTCAAATTTTTAGCTGATTTCAAAAGATCATCTTCCTTGCAGAGAAGAATTAAGACTTTACCAGGTATATAATTAATTTTGGATGGAATAGAATATACATAGTTTTCTCCTCTAAATTGCTCTATCAACTACAAGCCCAAAATATAATAAACTTTTTTTTTCTTTTTCTTTCTTTTTTTTTTCTTTTTTTTTTTTTTTAACTCTATAATATACTATTGTGGAACTCTCTGGGTTCCTCGGGTCCATATGAGTGGGTATGAAGATTCATATTTAGCCTGATACTCTCCAGTGATTTGCTTTCCTCCCTAATTATAGGTGTATTTACTGGATGCCTTTTATTATTATTCAAGCTGTTTGAAGACAGTGCTTTCAAAGGAGTTTTTCCCTGCAGTGTTTTTTAATGGGTCATATTTTACAGAAGGAGATTAAAATGTGTACATATTTCATCTTGTATTTGGGTCAGTGTTAGCTAACAAAGTAGAGATGTGAAGATAGAGTTTAGCTACATTCAAACACTTGACCAGCTGATTTTTACTTTTTACATAAATTATGGTTTGAACTCCTCTGGATTGTAGAGAAACCTCAGAAAACATGAACTGAGTGCAAAGCTTATTTTGCCTTTTTAGCTGACAGAAATGCCAAGTCTGTGTTCCCCCAAAAGTGTTCACTTAACAAAACTTAAATTGAAGGCCTAGTTAATTTTTGTGTCAATGTTATCAGTAGTAATTATTTAATTGCTGACCACAGCAAATGTGTCGTTCCCATTGGGTAGTGTCTGCTTTGGCAGATATTAATCAAAGCAGAATCTTCATGGAGAGGAACAGAACTCTGCTAGACAGCACCTTTTTTCAGCTCCCTGTGTATCCTTTTACATGCATGTTTTTTATTGTTATGTAGGCCTCAAACCAAAGATCCAGTTCTTACTTCTCCTTACTTCTATGCTTTAGTTATTTTTGGTATTTTTTTTTCTGAAATATTATGATTTCTTTAAAGGAACACTTAAACTGGAGATCTCCCCAGCTCCAGAAAACCTTGGCTATTGCCTGACACCAGAATTACTACCAGTGAAGCCATTTCCAGAAAACCGTAGTCGTCCTCACAAAGAGATTTTGGAATTCCCAATTAGAGAAGTGTATGTTCCCCATACCATTTATAGGTAAGATTATTTTTCTTTCATTCTTAAGATCCATTTGCAAAGATAATTGTGATTTATTTTTTCAGAAATATTTTTTAAATACTTAAAACTATGTGTTATGCTGATGATTTGATATTGTTAGCCATTACAAGGTCAGATACCTGCTGGATACTCTATTTCGTTACGTAGTTACCTTGTCCCATGCAAAATATTTCTAAAATGTCCAAAAACCCAACAGCTTTCATTGACTCGACATACACATTGAATGTGCTTCAATGTGTTTGTGCAGAATAGTGTTCTAATAAGTAGTGATACTGGAAATAGCTAACTAGCAATAATTCAAAAGGTGTTTATTGCAGTATTAAAGATAAAAAATACTTTCATGTGACCGTTTTGTTAGTGAAAACATGGAAGAAAAGCAGCGGTAGTTCTTACGCAATTGAAAATGCAAATGTAAACGAACTTGTGTAACAATACCTTTTTTAATGAAAAAAATAGGCTGAAGCTTTAACTTTCCTTTTCATTGTCTGTCCCCAAAACTGAGCAGCACTTTCTAGCTCTAGTGTTGAGCCCTGTAGTGTATAAAGGTTTATTTTTGAAAACAAAAAGCATTGGCAACCACTGTGAGTTCCTGAGCTAGAAAGGGAATTGAGTCCACACAGAATGTTCTCTTTAATTCTCACCAGGGTAAATTTCTGCAGCTAGACATCCTGAATACCAGAGTCACCATGTTAAAAATTAATTTGTGGATCTCCAGAAGCAAGCTGGTGTGTCTTCACGCATCTTCAGTAGTTAGGCATCTGTGTTGCATAAACACGTCTACATTAGAAGAAACTCTTGCTGTTGCTCAACAGTTGTTCACACCCAGCATGCATAGCCTGTTCAGATTTTTTTTTGAGCTCTGTTTTGATTTCACATTAAGTAAAAGTTGTGGCAACAAAATGGATGCTGTTCTGCCTAACTAGTAGTAATAAAGAGAAGATCTATTTAGTATATTTGCCTTAGGTAATCTTTAACTTAATTAATGAATCAATGGTGATGACACAACAGACATGCCATAAATAGTATTATGCCATGAACTGTAAACTCAATCAGTTAATACCTCAATTTAACCCTGGAGACAGCTTTTTTAGTACACTGGGGGAAAGGTAAAAAAAAAAAATGCCAGAATACTAGGTTGTGTTCTGACAGCTTTGTGAGTGCAACCATGTTTGGAGTCAGACAAGGGACTTGCCAATAAAGGCTGCTGAAATAGTTAATAATTCTGAACTCCAGAAATAGTTCCGCAGAAAGTCAAATGAGGCAGCTTTGCAAACCTTACAAAACGCGGACTTGGTGGGGCCAGGAAATAGCATCTGGGTTTGTGCAGCAACATTGAAAACACCTCCTTTTCCTACAAGCTAGAATAACCTAGCTGTGTCTGAGATGCTTTTCCTACACCATATACACCAGTGCTCCTTTTGGTGAGCATAAGTGTTGATAGGGAGTACAGGCCAATTATCTGTTTAAATTAACCACCATCCAAGCCTCCTTGTTTAGTTCTCTCCATGGTAAATATTGTTCTGATGTTGAGACAAAGCTACCCCCTGCGAAGTTAACTTGAACAAAGCCAGTTTTGTATGTTATTTTATTATTTTTCCTCTATCTCAAGAACCACAGAATCATAGAACCATAGCTTCATAAAACAATGTGCTAGCATATAGTCATAACTGAATTGAAATGTGACAGCCTGCTGGTGTGCTGAAGTCAGTTTAATGCTTCCTAATTTTCACTGTAAGTCTACAAACCAGTTTTATTTACCCATGCTATGGATTTAGGTATTAAAAGAATGAAAAATGAATGAAGTTATTAGCTGTTTCCTATTAACATGTTACCGTGAATGTAGGAGAGGGTTACATATAGAAATCTATTTGAATAACAAATCAATGAAAGCTTTTAAAAATACAGTCTGGTAAGATTTTACTAACATAATAATACTTCTGCACATGTCCAGACAATACTAGTGAAATATCCACCTTCAGTTTGTTGCCTGGGTGTTTAAAAGAGATCCAGAGACTGAGTTTACTTTTTATTTATTTATTTTTTTTTCCAGTGTAAGATACCTGAGGGGGGAAAAAAAGTCTGTTTTTTTTGTTGTTGTTTTTTTTTTTTTTTTTAGTAATAGTTTTTTCTCTATTGTAGGAAAAACAGAGTCCTCCGTAGTACTCTTTGAACTTGGCTCTTGCTAGTTTTTATACCAGTGTAATGCCATTATTTTAGGTAATTCTATTTCTGATTTATGCCAGAGAGATCAGCCAGCCCACTTTCTTTGTGCATTGAGAAATTGAACACTTCTTTTTGTTGTGTACCTACAATTCTTTAATAAAAATAGCTCCCTGAAAATGTCAAAACATTCAAAGATTTATTTCTTTCAATACCTTTCTTTCTATTCTTAATAGGAAAATCCGTATAATTTAAAGTTTGTTTATCATTTTATTTTCTTGTGAAGTATAAATTAAAATGGTGATGCTTACTGCCCCTGTGAGGTGTTGGTTCTGAGAAAGAGGGATGGTTAAGTCCCATCACCTCGGCAGTAACTCAGCTTAACCAGACATGGAAAGTCTGCACTTTGGTAGGGGAAGTGCCTAGTGTTTAAAGGATTTTTAAGGGGACGGGGGGAAAAAAAGCTTTTCTTTGCTGTTTTATTTCATACAATTGCACACCACTTGGCAGTGTGCTCAGATTTGCTCTAGTCTGCAGTCTGCAGTGTTAGTTGGAGGCTTTTCTGTGGTAATCATTCCACCCCTGTCTTTAAGTAGTGTTGAGTGAGGAAAGGCTGTAGGTAAATGATGCTCTGTGATTCCCCTGTTACTACTAGAGCGGAACCTGGGGATATTGGTTGATAGTTGGCTGAGTACAAGCTGGCAGTGTGCTCAGGTGGCCAAGAAGGCCAACAGCATCCTGGCTTATATCAGGACTAGGGAAATGATTTTCCTTCTATACTTGGTCTGGTGAGGCTGCCTCTCGAGTACCGTGTTCAGCTTGGGCCCCTCACTGCAAGAAGGACATCGAGGCTCTGGAGTGTGTCCAGAGAAGGACTATGAAGCTGGTGAAGGGCCTGGAACACAAGTCCTGTGAGGAGCAGCTGAGGGCACTGGGGCTGTTTAATCTGGAGAAGAGGAAGCTCAGGGCAGACCTTATTGCTTTCCACAACTACCTGAAAGGAAGGTGTGGGGAGCTGGGGGTCGGCCTCTTCTGGCAGATAACCAGTGATAGGACTAGAGGGAAAGGCCTCAAGTTGCACCAGGGGAGGTTCAGGTTGGAAATGAGGAGACATTTCTTCTCAGAAACAGTAGTCAGGCCTTGGAACGGTTGCCCAGGGAGGTGGAGGAGTCACCATCCCTGGGAGTCGTTTAAAGGAAAGTTGGACATGTTGCTTAGGGACATGGTTTAGTGGGTGATACTGGTCATAGGGGAATGGTTGGACCAGATGATCTTGGAGGTCTTTTACAATCTTAATGATTCAATGATTCTGTGAGTCTATGATTGATGAGATTTAGAGGGGGAAGTTAAGACTTTCCATGGAAGGTTTCATAAAATTTCCTCTGCTTATTACGCAGGTAAAAATGACTTTGTCAAATACTTTATAACAAAGCAAAAACAAGACAAAAACTTCACAGACAGGATTGTGGGAGCACATGCCCCACTCCCATAGACAGCTTGTTTTTCATGACAATCCACATTAGTACTGGCACAGAGAAAAACATGCCACCATGGCATGGTAATCATTGCATATTCACTGAGCAGAGAATCTGAATAAAATATGTATTTGCCTAAACTTCCAGACAAAAGCAAAGCCTCTAAAGAAAAGAAGAAAAGTGTTTTATTATTAAAAAAAAAAAAAAAAAAAAAAAAAAAGCAAGTACTTTACTTAAAGGGTTTTTGGGGGTTGCTCAAAACATTTTGGGTAATTGTAATTTAACAGCATAAATTAGATTCATAAATACAGTTTTGAGTTGGCTGTTAAGCAAGTATGATTTGAAATGCAATAGCATTTAACCAAATCTTGACAATTTGGTGTCTTAAATAGCTGCTCTATATGAAAATCATTAGTATAGTACCTGTTTGCACATTCTATTTTGTACTACTTTTTATAGCACTTTTATACTATTTAAAATCTACCATGTAGTGTCACATCTTACATAAATGTTGTGATTTGCCTCCAAACATAGCTGATGTTTTATTCTTTATGCCTTTGTTCTTCAGCTTCAGTGTTATTTCTTCAGTCTGATGTGTGGAAACAAAAGAGCACTATCAGCAAGAAAATCTTGTTGAAGTCAGCTTTGAAATTAAGAGAGAGTAAATGTAAATCATTTATAATGTAGACCAAAGAAAAAAGTGTTCGTGTCTTTTGCAAGTAAAATTGAGTCTTCCAGAGACCTACAGGGATTAAAGACTGCATGGATTTAACATGTAGGTATCTCAGTCCAAACAGCATCCTAAAGTATAAGAAATATGGGACTGAATGGCTCTTCCTAAATTCAGTTCCAATTCTGCCACTGACTTCTGCAAAACCTTGTTTTAATGGTTGTATCTCATATTCTCCAACTGCGTGGTCACATCCACAGCTAGATGCCTATCATGCAGGAATGTCAGAAGGTTTACACTATTTGTATATTATGTTCAGTCAGTTCTGGGAGTTTGTTGTGGTTTGATTCCCCAAAATTGAGGCTGTTTTTTTTTCCCACTTCTGTGTCTTGTAAAAGGTACGACTATTGCTTCTACTCTAGGATGTTAAGATAAGAGCGCTCTGTCAAGCACTCCCAGAAAAATTGAACTGCTCATTTATTATTATCGATACCAGTTAGTGCAGCACCAAATGCTCACCATCCTCACAAGAGAGAAGTTATACTGACAACACAAAAGAAACAACTACTGAAAACACAGAAGAAACAACTACTAGGAGGCATCTACCTTTCCAGCTGGTTTTGAATGGAAGCATCCTCTTCACTGTTTTGGTCTAGCTGTAGCTCCACTTCAGCAGGCCGTGGCTTATACTTGTGTGAAGGTGTTGGAGAGAAATAATGAAGCTACTCTGATCACTGATACTAACCCTGGTTTAGTAGTGTGAGCCTGAGAGATACTGACTGAATCTGTTTCTATGGTAAAGAGCTCTCAGCCAAGACTCTCAGAACTGAAAGAATTCCTTTCCAAGCCTGTAGATCTTGTTGGTGACCTCAGGACACTGTGCCTTCTTCTTCAGACCATTTGTTTGCTTTCCACCAAAATGAACATGCTTGAACTTCACCCAAGAATTGTTAAGGTGTTGGATTACTGGTGGTAGTAGTAGGTGGCTTCCCATTTGGTAAGACAGGTGACTTCTTTAGCCTAGTTCTGCCGGGCTTCCTGCAGAGACCACATCATTTTTCTCAATGCATTTCTATTCTTGCTTGCTAGATATCTTGAGGCAAACACTTTAGAGAAGAGGGATCACTGAAGAGCATTGCAGCTTTTCAGTATAAATTCTAGCCTTCCAGATCAGGATATAGGGAGGGTGGGGAGGTGGTGGTGGTGAATGCAATCAACACGTCAATTTAGACAAATCCAACTTCCACTTGTTGGCTCCTGGCTGCACAAATCTTGTGTGCTAGGTTTACTGCTGAATCCTACGGCCACCATTAAGTTTTTTAAGTTTCCAACTGAAATTTTAAAAGCCAAAATTTTCCCATCACAATTCTCAACCATACCACCATATTTTGAATAGGTTGACTATCGTGTAAAAATCTGGTATGTCCTTGATTATCAGGGATTCACTCACTACAAATAATTTTGAGATAGAACTTCGACTAGGTTTACAAAGCTAGAGGAATTGCACGTTCTGGGATGGTGAATGGATGTAAAAATACAGCTCTAAGTCATGGTTGCTATCTTCCTTTTTTCAGTTTTTCATACTTCAGTCAAGTGACAGAGCCATGCCTTATGTATGACCTACCATCATGTTATTACAGTGTCTTCATATTGCAATAGTCAATACCTTGTAGATATCCACTCACTTTATCCACTTAAATAACATTGCTACTCAGGAAGTTAAGGAAGTGAGATTATTATCAGTGCAGCAGTGGATTTAGTTATGGCAGAGGACTGCAAGGTGAGGGTAGAGATCACAGAAGGTGGTATAATCTCTTTGCTTTTCATATTGGAAAAGTTTAAAGTTGTTTTAAGACTAACTCCTGAAAAAGAAAATGTGAAGTAGACAATTGTGGGTGATAAAGTTCTCTACATTTGCACACTAGAAAATTATTATGATAGGTAACATTATTTTCTTGGTGTTTTTTATGATTCACAACATCTCTCTTAAATAAGTGTCTTTGGTCATGGTTTGCAATCACATTATGTGATTGACTACTTTTTTGTAATATTTAATTTTTGAAGTAACAGGAAGTCAGTTTAACAATGTGTATAGAATAACTGGATCCTGGAGAGAAAGCTGTTAATATTTTTGTCTGACTTGACTCTAAGCTCTAGATCACATATAGACTTAGGAAGATATACTTTCTTTTCATAATTTTAATGTGATTTGAATCTTCAGGAATGTGATGTTAAGAATCAGCCTTCCACTCCACTCCTCTAGCAACATTTTTTTTAACTAAAAAATTACTAGAATGTTTATTAAGGTTTACACACCAATGCTAATGGACAGATTAAACTGACAATCACTCTCAATCAGAATTTAATGTGGTCTGACCACTGGCTCTTTAATACATCATAATTTTAGCAACATGAGAAAAAATATTCAAACTATTGTCCAAACTAGAGGAAAATTGTTCTAGGATACACAATATATGATATATATACAACCTTTGAGACATGACATGTTGAAGTTCTGTCATTATGCCATTTGTTCCATTCAGGGGCTGGTAAGGTCAGTACTTTAGTACAGTATTTGTGATTTACGTTATCAGTTTCAACTGTTTTTTTCTGAAGATTCACCCAGAAAGAATAGAACAAGAGATATTTTTCAAGAAAGATTGAAAGTTATAACTAATGGGAGTATCAGGTTTTGTTTCTAATACCATAAGTAGCATATAGCAATGCTGATTGATCAATCTCTGTACACATACATACAATTTGTAGTTTTTATCAGTGGTGACTACTTGTTAATATATTGGCATTTGTTATGTACAGTCATCAATGAACATTTCTAATAACAGAAGTTGAGATGCACTTGCTGAAACCTTATATATCATGTAACAGCAAGAAGAAACATTTCATTATATCACACGTATAATACACACCAAATTATTACAGACAAGAATTCTGTCAGATCACAGTCTTGAAAAGTATGCATAGATTTTATTTTGGCAGAATACTGGTCTGCATTGCTTTGGCCATTGGAAGTGATCAAATCATCACTGCTAAGTCTTCTGAAAGTATAGAAAAGTCAGCAAATCCAAATGAGAATTGTTGCATTGAGTCCTGTGTCAATGCTGAAACAGCCTTTTACTTTACAGCCTTTGCTGGGTCAGCCTCAGACCCAGAGAACCTGTCTGAATCAGTGCCTCCCCCAGAACACTGATATCCTTCAGGACTCTAGTGTTGGTGTTGGGTGTTCTGCCATGGCTGTTGTAGATGCCTATGGACTTGTGGGTGGCTCTTTTGTTTTCTGTATGCACTTCTGTCTATGGTTGGAGAAAGACCCCTGCTCTTTCTGTTGAGAGACTGAGAGGAGAAGTTTAATTACAGTATTTGAAAGCAATTGCTATGGCATGCTGTTTGAATACTTCAGCTCAGCACAGAGCCTCAAGGGGGACATGATGCCTCCTGGAGCTCACCATATCCTTAAGGGCATGCTAACTTCTGTGTGGAAATGCCCAGGCTCTGAGGTTTCTGGAGGGCACTGATGCTGGCAGGTAGGAGCACTGTAGGCACTAGTCAACAAAGGATCTACTGTTCATGCCTGTCCCTGTTGCAGTGCCACGAAACCTCGTTCAATCATCTTCCCAGCTTCCTACTTTCAGAGTCTGCCATCACTTTCATCTCTTCAGGGTACCCAGAATCAGTGTTTGCCTCTGTTCTTCCTCAGCACTGATGGGTTTAATACACATGTAAGCAAGGTTCCTAAAACTGCTTGAGCATAAATGGCATAAGCTTTAGCTCTTCAGTACAGTACATGCTGGAGTAATGCTTCCTTGGTTGTCAGCAGAGTCAGCAGAGAGCTCTGTTTGTTTGTGATTTTCCATATCTTTCATCTCAAGTCACATCTAAATGTAAAATCCAGTGCTCAGGGATATTATATGGATTTGTGACATCTTTTGCTGGGCTGCAGATTAATGAAGCAACAACTGGATTATGCACCCTCCCTGATATGTATTTCTTCATCTCTGACAGACATAATGTTGATAACATCCTTCATTTAGTATGCCATTCCCCAGACATAATTCAGTGGAGGTTACTGATATATTTCTCACTTTCACTTAGCTTTTGCTAATGTCATGTTGGAAAGAATTTGGTAGAGCAGAAAGTGCATGTAAGAAGGTAAGGAAGAAAGCGCATTAGTGTGGCAGGCAGGAGTGCTATGCTGAGCGAAGGGAAAGGCAAGTCACGTACTGGTCTGTTTGCTATGACATGCCATGGCTCATGTAGCATGTGTTGGTTGGCAAAGTAGCTTGGACCTTGTAACTGAAGAATACTGTCACTTTCTGGCACATGACAGTAAGGAGTTTCAATAAGGAAATTAGTTTTCCGTGTCCTAGAATACAACAACAGGAAGATGGACTATCTGATCTAATGACACTGTTTTCCAAAGCTACTCCGCACAGTTTCAGCTGACAACAGCAATAAGGAGCTCAGGTACAATGATTAAGGACAGGGCAACTTTGTGTGTAGTTTCTGACTGTCACAGACACAAAACAAGGGTGAAAGTCCATGAGTACTGCTCATTGGAAGCCAATATGCTTCCACCAAATATTCATCTTATTTCTTATACTGTAAGGACAAAGAGTGAGAATCCTATACCAAATTGGGAGAATGACACATTACATAGACATAGTCTTGATTCCAGAATGCGTGCAGTCCAGGTCTAGCTGAAATCTCAGACTCGCCAGAGACTTCAGTGGAGAAAAAGCTTTGTATTTTCATTTTGACTTTCATTTTAACTCTTCTGTTGGAATTCTTGGGTCTAGAACTCAGAAGACCATCTGTGCTGCCAAATAGCCCACAGAAATTAATGTTGCGTTTTAAGTTTAGTAATCGGTCAGGGTATAGAAGCAAAAGTATGATGTATTTTAAAGTATTATATGTATTTCTTACTAAAAATTGAGTTCAGAAACTCATTTCCTGTCAGTTTCTAGAATTACAGGTTAAATTTCTTGTTTATATTTATTGTTTATATTTATTTAGCATTATCAATACTGCCTTTCAATTTGCATAATCTAGAAACACATGCCACTTTAGGTGTTGTAATCTAGGCACATATATTGTTGGTTATATTTGTGATTCTCTGAGTGATTCCTTTCCCCTTTCAAAATCTGATTCTTTGTATCTGAGAAGGGAGCTGCTTTCTTGAGAGATTCCTACTTTTTATTACATCAAGCAAAGTTATTCATTCATTTGTATCTAGAAATTAGAGTCCCTAACCACAACATGTTTTATGTCACAGAAGGAACTTATCTTTTCCATGCAAACTTTTGGGAAATTGTTCCTGCAAAGCTTTCCCTATATAGGTGGGACTGAAGAACAGGGAGAGAAATGAAAAAAGAAGTGAAAGAGAAGTGGAAAAAAAAAATAGAGAGAAGTGAAAAGCTAGTTTGTGCACTTCATTTTGAAAAGTTTGCCATTTGCCTATTTTATTCTTCTTTCTCTTTCTTTCAGAAATCTCCTCTACGTTTACCCTCAGAGGCTGAATTTTGCTAACAGACCAGCTTCTGCAAGAAACATTACTATCAAGATCCAGTTTATGTGTGGTGAAGACCCATCCTGTGCAATGCCGGTAATAAAAACTGAGCATTTTCAGCAACCTTTTGCTTAGGTGCATTCCTAAGGAACCACTGAAGAGACAACTCACTGTTTACTTTATGTTGCCACAGTTTCTAGTTGGGTCTGAGGAAGGCAAACATCAGAGAGATTGTGAAGCTTGTCATTTCATTGTGAAGCAGAGCTGCAGTCCTGACTCATGCCAGCAAAAAACTGTCTCTTGAGTGGAGCATGGGCATATCCCTCCCTCTTATCTAACTCTTCCTACTTTATTTTCAAAAGAGTGGCAATATGTTAAACCAATGCCATGTTGGAAACTTTGCCGGTAAAATTAACTGAGCCTCAGAAACCTTTTAAGAATGACGCATTCTGCCTTCCAGTGTAACCCATCCATATGCACTGTGTGTACACAAAGGATGTAACACTGCTACACAGAAGTTGGAATATTCATTGCATGAATGTGAATGGGTGCACAATCATGCAGCTTAGTTAGAGGGTTTTTTCTGAACCATCGTGTGTGTTAAGGCACACGAATGCACTCCTAGCAGAACAGGCAGTGCTGTCAGTGTTCAGGTAATCCAACATTTCTCACTATAGGATCCTGCCCTCAATTTTACTAAGCTTCAGGTGTTAGGCTTGAAGTGCTTTATCCCTGTAGGCATCAGCTTCAGACTGAAATTTTTGGGAAACTTTCAGATCATGTCATTGGCTATTTAAGAATGACATGGGATAACGACTTTTGTGATTTTAGTTATGCTAAAGGGAAAAATAGTGAACGGAAATATTACTTTGAGGAACCCTAATTCAGCAATATGTTGGAGCAGGAACTGACACCTGATCAGCCTTTATGAGTATGCTGGCACAGTGCATACTTTACAGTTGTACATTCCTTACTCCAGATGAGCTCTGAAATTGAAATCAGAGCATCAGCACAATATTTTCCCAAGCCACATTTCTTCTTCTGGGGCTATGCCATACGTGTGTAACACTTATCTTTCACACAATACTGCAGTGTAGGTTTTGTTAAATTTTGCCCATGTCACTAATTAAGTTTTGATGAACACTTAGGACAGAGGCAGTTTGTCTTGCATCACTCTGCACTGTGAGTGTGAGCTTCACCTCAGTGCATATGGGTTTGTGCTGTACAGATATCCTTGTCTGAGCTTATTTCCCTGGTCTCCCTTTAAGGTTGCTGGATTCCAGCACCTTACCACAGAGGCTGAAATGAGAAAAGTGAATCAAACACCATTAAACATAAAGGAGCTGTGGACCTCTAAGGTTAAGGTGAGGTGAACCTCACCCTAAATGGTCAAGATACAACTGAAAAACAAACTTATAAAAGATAATTTAACATTTTAACATTTGATGAAAGGCAATGTGGTAATGTTCAAGAGGCTTATCACAACTTCATTTCTGCAGTTCCTAACTTTTCATAGTGCATGATTGGACGATGTAATATAAGATAATCAGTGCCTTTGCCCCATCTTCCTGGTGTTTTACACTGAATGTTGTGTGGGGAAGGTGCCAGGTAATAACACATTTGTTTCAACATGCAAAGATCAAACTGAAGGGTTATTTTCAGCTTTGAGATACTGTCTTAAGATTGATACAGGATGATAACTATTAAATACTTTAGATCTGACTGCTGTTACTTTCTTTTCCTCTTAATGCAGGTAATTTTTGGGAAATCTTCAGGCCCAGAATTTGTGCAGGAGATATACACAGCTATCACATATCATAACAAGTAAGCATTCTTATTATTTGTATGAGGTGAGATCTATTATTCATAAATTCTTTACATAACTCTCAGCCTACACAGTTAATCAAAGAATAATGGTACTAATCCATTTTAAGCTTTATTTTTTATGAGTACTTGTCAGTATTTAATTTGGATTACTACATGCATTTGCGTAAGTGACCATTGCTTTATTTTGTTTGGAGCTCTGTAGTCAAAGGTTAGTCAAAAATATTTGTAGTCTGAAGATTAAGGAATAAAAGCAGGAAGCAGCAGCTCGACTCTGTAATAACATTCACTTTGATGAATTCACAGATCCAAAAGAGCTGAAGGGGCTTTCTCTTATGAATGTGAATTCAAGATTTGTTTTTATACAGTAACAGCTGAAATCCCAAATTAAGATTGAATGGTTTTGAAAGTAAGAAGATTGGTGATAACTTGAAACATTCCAGCTGATACACTCTGCATCTGTGCTTTCCCTGATTCAAAGCTGTAGATAGTTCATATGTATGTCCAGAGATGGGTGTACCCCATTTGCTTAACTTTTCTCAGAGGCTGTCTTCAGTATCTATACTTTTCTTATAAACATCTGGAAGCCTACTGGCAAACACGCCTTCTGCCCAGTCTCATACTTACTCTGGAGATGTGCGTGTCTTTTTTTAAATTTTATTTTATTTTAAACAGGTCTCCTGACTTTTATGAAGAAGTTAAAATTAAACTGCCAGCAAAGCTCACAGAGAAACACCATCTATTGTTCACATTCTATCATATCAGTTGCCAGCCAAAGCAAGGAGCATCTGTGGAAACCGTTGTCGGGTATTCAGTAAGTTTCCTTTAATAAAAATGTGTACATGTGTGGTGGGTAAGTGGGTATGGTGTGCATCCTATGCATATAGACTCTGCTTGTCAAGACTATTGTCACACCTTTCCTTTCTGGTTGTGGTAACACATCAAAAACTGTAGAAGGTCCTCATAGTCAATTCACAGGTAACACAGGCATGTTTGTATGTTCATTAAGTGTACAGGTTTTAAAAATACAGATGAAACTTGTGCTATGTTACATTCTTGTCCTGTATCTTTACATTGGTAAGCATCTTTGAAGTTGATGAATTCACACAAAGCAAGTGAAGTTTGGTATACGCCTAAATATTTTCAACAATAGTGCTTTATAGCATAGCACCTAATTCAGTTAGATTCTATTAACTAGAAAAAAAAATTAAAAAGCAGTTACTGTTATTTACTGTTATCTAACACGGTCATACATGAGGTAACAACTAAAATAATATTTTAAATTAAGCTTTATAATGCATAGTTTATGTTAAAACTGGCCTTTACCCTTGTCAAAATAAAAAACACAAAAAATCCAGAAGCCAAAACGTAATTCTGTCACTTTGGTTTATCTTCATGTTGAACCTAGCATGTTTTAGCATAAGAAATGCATACTGCAGTATAACCTCTTTGACATTTTTCTTTATCAATAGATATTTTTAACTAGAGAGATTTTAAAATGAGACGAAAGCATAAATTATGGTAATACTTTAGATTGGAAAAAGTCCTAGTGCTCTTGAACTGTGGAGGCAGACAAATCCTATCCATTTGTTCTGGTTGTGAAGTATGTGTTTGTTTTTGACTCCAGTACCAATAATCCTTTCAAATGGGCTTGCTTTTGTGGACAGATACAGTTCCAGCAATTCCAATAGTATTGGTAAGAAGTAAATTAGCCTGTGGTTCAAAAGCAAGACTTGACATAGGCGAGGACTTAATTTTTAGGTTTCTACTCACCTAAATATGAAATATTTCTGCACTGTACTACTCAAATGCACAGCCTCTTTCAGATTTAAATAAGAGCAAAAAGAATTGTGTCCAGATATCAATACAGAGTTCAGATGGGTCATTCTGACTCTAATCCTCATGGTGACATTGAGCAAAATGTTCAATTTATCCCTAGCAAAACTTTAACTCTGTTGATTTGCTTCAAAGCCAAAGATCAGCCTATTCAAGACAAGTTATTTTTTAAATAAGAACATGGGCCCTATTAAATCTTTCTGATAGGATTTATTTGAAAAATATGTCACACATTAAAAGCTCTGTGTTTGTTTTCTTCAAAAGAGTTGGTTTGTAAAGCAGTCTTGTACATTTTTCTACAGTAGCTATCAGTGAATTTAAAATGCAAATTACTGTTGAATGGATTGGAGCAGAGAAACTCAGGTCAATATCTCATTTGTTGTTCTGTTGACTGTCCATAACAAATTAGATAAATAGCTCTAATCATATATAGTCATGAATATTGCTGCATTTTCTCTTCATTTGTTTCAGTGGCTGCCAATTCTGCTAAATGATCGCCTTCAAACAGGACATTATTGTCTTCCTGTTGCATTGGATAAGCTGCCTTTTCACTACTCGATTCACTCTCCTGAGGTAACAAAGAAAATTATAAAAAGATAATATTTTCCCAGTGTAGAAGAACATTATGAGTATTTTATGATCTAACATTAGTGTCTGTTTGTAGACAATTGCCCCTTTTTGTACTTTAAAGGGTGAAAGCTCTGGAGAAAAATGTTGTTGTTATTTTTATTGGTGTTATTATTATTTTAAATTGTTATATTGTGTTTTTTAAATTATTAATCCAAACAGATCATTGCAAATTGTCTAACCAGTGATACATCTGTTTAGAGGGCGTCAATTTAATAATTTGCTTTTTCACAGCATGATTTGCTCATTTTTTGTGGCTGCATGGGAAAGGGAGAGGAAATGAAATCAGGTGCTGCTACTAGAGCACAAAACTGCCATCTGAGTAAAATATGGCAACTAGGAAACTGTCAACAGGTTTAGAAAATGTTCATGGCTTTAAAAACTGTCCATGGGTACGACATCACCAATGAGTGCCTTTGGCATTGCGTTAACTGTGAACTTCTAACCTTAAAAAATTCCCGTAAGGTGATGTGCATTCACACTGTCTATGCTAGGCATCCAGCTGAAAAGTTCCACATTTCCCTTTTCAATGCATCAGTTTTAATTCATATAGTCTATAACAGCAAGAAGATGCCTAACTTGGGTCCTCTGTATGGCATTGAATTAGGTATCTGAAGTGAAGTGAACACATGAAGACCCTACAGACCCATGTAAACAGGCTTTCTGTTTGATCATTGAAAGGAAGACAATGATTCCCGTATTTCTTTTCTATCACAGAAAGTTCCACCACAGACACCGCCTATTAAGTGGGTTGAAGGACACAAGGGTGTTTTCAATATTGAAGTGCAAGCTGTTTCATCTGTTCACACCCAGGTAATGCATCAGAAGCAATATGAAGTTGTAGTTTCATTTCAAAGAGAGTTCAGATGTACAGGCTGATTGAAGACTGGAGACATTTAAGCCTCCACAGGTTTGAAAACAACTAAAATGTTCCTACTGCCTTGTAGCTGTGGAAAGAACCTGATATTATCAGTGAATGAAATCCATGGGTTCAGTGAGTGAACAAATGAGCACTCTCAGCAGCCAGTCACATCAAGTGATAGGGAGTCTGATGTCCTCTCATCTCAGCAGAGATCTGCTGAGGCTGTGTTTGAAGGACACTGGCAGGGTGCAGTGCCAGTTTCTTCTGTGTGTGTCTTCTGTTCTGCGAAGTTAGGTCAGACAGTGTACCCACATCTGCAGAGAAGCATGGCATCTCCCCTCCTTCAGGGACAGGATGCACTGCCAAAATGCTTTAGGCAGCTCAGCCTTCCATGCCATGTGGTCTAGGGACCCAAGCTTAGTGCTGAATGAGAACTCTAGGAATCTGGTCATTTAAGTGTGATAGAAAATCAGAGCTTTCCCATTTTTGTTGGAATTTGATGCTCAACAGATTGCTTGTTTCTGGTGTTTTATTGTGTCTCCTACTCTCTTTCTTATTCTGGTTAACTCTGATAGCTACGTCCAAACAACCAGAGATCCTGTGTCTGAAGCAGGTCTGCTACCCTTTTATAGCATACTTTTTACATACAAGTGTGGCTTACTCATAAGGCACATAGCTTGTACATAGCTGGAAGTGAGACTTAGATGCAGGTGTCAGAGGAGCTATAAACTTAGGATGTGACAGGGAGAAGGAACAGCATTATCATGAAATGAAGCAATCACTTTACTGCAGCTGTTAGCTTTTCTGCTTTTAATCTGAGCTGACCACATTCTGAATTTGAACCAGATGAAAAGGAGCAAAGAAATCATTGTGCCAGTTAACTTAGAAATTGGTCTCTAGAGCTAATCACCACTTTAAGTCAGAAGGGTTAAAATATTTTTTCTCCCCATATCAGGCTCTGCTTAGGTAGAAGCAGGCTGACCTATATCAACTTTGTTAACTGTGAGTGCACGGTATTTGCAGGACAATCACCTGGAGAAGTTCTTCACTCTATGCCACTCTCTGGAAAGTCAAGTGACCTTCCCCATTCGACTGATGGACCAGAAGATCACAGAGGCTACACTGGAACATGAACTAAAGCTCAGCATTATCTGTTTGAATTCTTCACGCCTTGAACCTCTTGTTTTGTTTTTACATTTGGTACTAGATAAACTTTTCCAGCTGGCTGTACAGCCCATGGTCATTGCTGGCCAGACAGGTATTTACTGATGCATGGTCATGGAATGGCAGTGTAAGCAAACTAAATATGTGGATGTGGAAAAGCTTGCTAATTATCCAGGCTCAGATTTAGTAGTTGGGTGGTCCACTTCAGAAGGACCACCTTGAGTACTTCTCAAGACAAAATTTCACAACGCAATTTAATCAGGATTGATTAGATTGTCTGTCCTTCTCCCCACACATAAGACTCTTAGAGGTGCCTCTCTTTTAGACATAGTTTTAATTGTAATTGTTTACTCACCTGGAGAGACATGTCAGAAGCAGGTTTGTGGTTTAATTTTGTTTAGAGTTAGTTGCTTTGCAAGGGAAACACTGGCAAAATAACTTATTCTACAGCTGACACTGCTGATTGCACCACTTCCGCTGCCCAAATATTTTTAGACAGAATGGAGTGAACACAAAAACAGAGATGATATAGTCATGCATTTTATGGTTCTGAAGCTGCCAGCTGCCTATTACTTATGTTATATCTGGAAGGAAAGCATACTTGGAGAGAGTGGTGCGGTTGATTTCCTATCTCATTTTGATAATCAGTACTTGTCATTCACTATATTATTTGTGGAAGAGC
Organism: Aythya ferina; assembly: GCF_964211825.1. Taxonomy (NCBI): domain Eukaryota; kingdom Metazoa; phylum Chordata; class Aves; order Anseriformes; family Anatidae; genus Aythya; species Aythya ferina. The sequence goes on from NC_140299.1 coordinate 28,094,097, forward strand.
CTGGTAGCTTGTATTTCCCTGTCAGCTGGAGGAGAATGAGTATTGGTGCCTTTCAAGTAGATATTTTATCGGAAATGCCTGAAGGCTGCTAGAAATGATAATTAACAGTTAGGGTCTGCCTTTATGTAGCACTAAGTGGTGGAGAAGCAGGAAGTAGGTCTATTGAAGATGGGTTATTGGTCTATATACACTTTGATTCTGGCATGGTATAACAACTGCTATCTGTAGCTGTGAATTTGTTAAGGACAGAATTAAAGCATGTATGAATTAGTTGAAATGCCCTGATCTATTTGTGTTACACCCTTCAGGGCTGAGACTAATTCTTGCCTTTTGCTTCACAGCCAACTTCTCGCAATTTGCCTTTGAATCTGTCGTTGCAATAGTGAACAGTCTCCACAACAGCAAAGATCTGAGCAAAGACCAGCATGGGAGAAACTGCCTTCTGGCATCTTATGTCTACTATGTATTTCGACTGCCAGACCCTCAAAGAGAAGTGGCCAAACCAGGTAACATTGATGCAATGGTTGCAAAAGAATTCTTTTTTCTTGGTAAATGCTAGTTAGTGTGCTGCTTCTGAGACATAGGAAACTGACCCATAAAATAGCAAAACAGAACTTCTTATACCCAGACCTTTCAAGCACAGCACCGTTTAGATATATCAGTTTTCTCAGAGGGTCAGGATCTGAGTGCTGCAGAGAGCAACATAGATTTGCCTCCCATAATCTCTCTCTCACTGTCCTTTGTTTAAAATCCAGAGTCTGGGTCAGAGGGTTTTGTGGCTACATGCAACATGTAGCTCCATGGAGACAGAAGTGCAAGACATGTCCTAAACTGAGGTTTTCTTCAAAGAAATTTCCTCCAAAATTAAAATGGCCTTAAGGTGCCAATTTCTTACTGGCCTGTAAATCAGTTAACTGTTTTCCATGCAAATGAACTTACGGCTAAGTGGCACAAGCCCAAGCTTTGCTAATTTCTCCATTGCATTAAACATGTCATCAGAGAATAAAATCCTGTACATTGGCCAACAGGTTGAGGGAGACAATATTTCCCTTTTATTCAGTACTGATGAGGCCACCAATGGAGTGCTGTGTCTAGTTCTGGGTTCCCCAGTACAAGAGAGAGATGAATATAGTGGAAAAAGTTGAATGGAGGGCCACCAAGATGATCAGTGAACTGTAGCATCACTCCATGAAGAAAGTCTGAAAGACCTGGGACTGTTCAGCCTGAAGAAGAGGGGGATCTAGGGGTTCTTACCCATTTCTCTAAATAACAATGGAGGGTGCAACAAAGAACAGAGTCAGGCTCTTTTCAGCTGTGCCCAGGACAAGAAGCAAAGGGCACAATCTGGAATACAAGAGATTCCATCTAAACATCAGGAAACGCTTCTGTACTGTACCAGTGACGGAGCAATGGAATAGGTTGCCCAGAAAGGTTGTGGAGTCTTCCTCTTTGTAGATACTCAAAAACCAGGACAGGGACCTTGGTAACCTGCTTGAGGAGGGGTTTGGATGAGATGACCTCAAGAGGACCTTTCTAACCTTAACCGTTCACTGATTCTGTGATTCTGTTGGTGTCCATTGTCCTAAAACCTATAGGATTCATATGATCAATTGCTATGTATTGACTGACATACCACCAAGCAGCTGTGCTGTAGGAACTAAAGATATGGAAGTCTTTTCCAAATACTCATTTAAACCTCCCTTGAGTAACATTTAGGCTGACATTTGGATGGGCTAAAACCTCTAAGTTTGCCTAAAGATTAGTAAATCTTTATCGTGGAAAAATAAGATCCACCGGGAAGCTGAAAACTATGTAATTGTTTAGCGAAATTCCTACAGGCAAATCTACCAGCCTTCTTGGCTACTTTGAGTATGATGTTAAATTTTATCTGTTCAGGCACGTGAATCTTGTCTTGATCTATAGAAAATTAAAAAGAGGTGATAGAGGGAAGAAAGAACTACTACAGTAGTGCTGCTACTCAGATAGTCTTCTTAATCTTTCACAACCACACGCACAGTCACCTTATCGTAGACCCTGTAGTCTCCCAAAATGTCTTTTCCTTGTTATTCAGTGCCTAATTAATTTGTTAACAAAGCTGTTGGTGTTGAGATTTTTGAGAACTCTATACTATTCATACTGCTGATGCTATAGCAGCACCGAGCAGAGATCTCAGTGAATCTCAATAAATATGGCCTTCAGTCTTATTTCAAACATCTCCCCCTGAGCAGGTGCAGGGGGCAGTGCCGTTCTGTCGGAGTCTCGTTATTACACGTTTGGGCGTGCTTCTGCAGTGGCTGTGGGGAGTAAACTTCTGCAGAGCCGGGTTATAAGCTGCAGCAATCCTGACATTACTGTTACACAGGCTGCTACTGATGAGGAGGTCAAAAGCATCATGTCATCCAAGGTAAGAGAAGGAAGTCAAGTATCTGGAGAAGTGTATGGGCCTAAACCTGGGCTGAGAATCTAGATTTGCTCTTTAAGAGTTGGATTTGCTTCTTGTACATATCATTCTGGTGATATGTATACATACTAACCAGAGTTGGATTTGCACCAGAAGCATCTGCTGTTTTTCTGATTTGGCATGTGCATATATTATATCCCCTTTGTTAAATTTTGATGTCTCCTATCAGTAAGTAGAGCAAGAGCTAAGAACTCTGACCAAGTTTGAGGCTTAGCCACCCCGCAGAAAGAATAGCTTTTCCAAGGTGCTTCACTCTCCCATTCTTCATGTTTAAGTTCTGTTCACATTATTTCCTAGAGTGTTCAGGGAGACATGCTCCAGCTTTCAGAAAGCCAGTGTGAAAAAAGACTGCTGTTGATTACAGTGGGAACAGGTTCACTTTCTAAAAGCAGTGAAAGAGTCCTTGAGATGGAAATAGGTTTCCTAAAATACACCGATAATTTATTCTGATTCCTCTTCACTCTTTTTATTGTTATTTTATATTCACAAAACCTGTTTCATGGTAAATAGTTTCCCATTAAATAAAAAATAATTAGGCAATATATATAGCAACAGCCCCATGATTTGATATCATCTACAGTGAAGATGTCTTGTGTGGGTTTTGTAACTGAGTCTTTCCAAATGCTTAATTCACACACAGAGTGAAGTACAATCTTCATCTGTCTTTCTCATCCAGAACTACACATGCCACCAAGAGATTACAGGATAGGAAGGGATGAACTAAGAAGCGTGATTTTGCTTCCCTGATGGGCACCAAGCGCTTGCTGATCTCCAGTGTCCTCTGCTCATCTCAGAGCTTTTTGAAGACAGACGTGTTCATCTCTCTAGGGGAAACAAAATCTAAAGTTCCTCATTCAGCAGAAACTAGGAAGCCTGGGCTCTCACAGCTACAGGATTTTACCCCTGTGCAGGGAGCCTGCTCCAAGCTACAGCCCTGGCAGAGCTCTGCAGCATCTTGGAACCATATGCCCCTTCCTTTTGCTTTGAGTGTTATGTATGTGAAATACTGCTTCTCAAGAAGGTTATTTTCAGAAACATTTTGAGGTCTTTTTTCCAGTGAATGATCAGGTGCATCTCCAGTTAAAGTGAACAACGGCTTGTCTTTAGCAAACTAAACCATCACTAGTAAGGTGCATAGGCTTTGCTAATCTATTTGGTTTGTTTTTATGGGTATATGCATACATCCAGAGCAATTTTTAATAGTGTAGATTTCAACTTAATAGCCTTACAAATTTTATTCTAAGGTACTGTGTCCTAAACAAACAAAAAAACAAACAACAAAAACTGATTTCAGGATATTTTTATTTTTTCCAAATTAATACACAGTTAAAACATTTGATATTACAGCTTCATCACATTGATAAATGTAGCAATTTGCAATGCTTGAGTGACTACTGCCATTTCACTGTCTACATTATCATTACTTTTCGTGGAAGGAAGAATCCCAAATGAGAGTTTATTTAGGATGTAGAACTACCGAATATACTTGAAGGACCTTTCAAAAGACTTTCGAGGGTGAAATTTAGAGCTTGCAAAGCACAGCTGCAGTGCTGACGTTGGGCACATGATGTCAGTGTTGGTATTTTCACACTCCTGTGTCTGCCAAATTCAGGTGGTCTTTGGCCTCCCCGAGGGAGGAGGACCGGTGGGAGAGAAAGAAGCAGAAAAGATGTTCAGGTGAACATCTGTATTTACCTGACAAGAAAACACCACTGCTGATTTATTTTCTGGTAATTAGCATGTTCTATGCACTAACTTATTATGTATATATTTCTTCTGGCCATTCTCTTCAGCCTGTGGATCACAGCTCCAGTCGGATGTCTTTTTACATTGAAGGAACAAATGATATGCCAAGCGTTTGTGCAAATCCAAGACCATCCAATAAAAAGGTAGGCAAATTAACAGAGCCTGGAGTCTCTGGGGACAGTGCTGGTAATAAGCACTTCTACACATGGAGAGAGGAGAGGGAGAACAAAATAACAACCAGTTTTGTTGAACAGGGAGTCTGTGGTGGAATACTGAATCTGTGGGTAAATATTGCCCGAACGTTTTTGCCTCTGCTCCAGAGTCTTTAGATTCTTTTTCTGGGACAGATTTAGACAAGTAGCAGCCTGCCCAGATCCTCCCTTTTCTCTCTTTCTCAAGGTGCTAGGGCCTCTGTCTTTTTTCACTGCTTTTTCCCCTTGGATACCTGCCTTTACATGTTACCATAAATTGCATTCAGACACGTTTGCCACCTCAGTCTTCTGTAAGGAATGTTTTACTTCTCCCCTTTTTGTGGCTTTTAGAACCAAGAAATTCCTCCTCATCCTGAGTATGTAACCCCAAATAGCTTTTTGGCAACATAGAAGATACCATATTAGATAGCTAATTCCTCCAGAGCTGCATCTCATGTTTGGCATTAATCAGCAGGAGTGGCTTTGGATGAAGAAGCTAGGGAAAAACTCTACAGTGAGCAGTCCAGAAATTGTGTTGTGGTTAAGAGACACTTGTTCCTTCTTATTCCTGTTTATCATTTTGATTTATGTCAAAAAGCATAGGTTCATACCCATCCTTAATCTTGTCTGCATTATTGTGTTCTATTGAATGTAATAGCCTTAGGAATTTCTTTAGCTTTATTTTTTTGTGTGTCAGAAACAGGCAATAGACACTGCAATAAATGCTTAGTCCAGATCTGAGCTTCCTAAAAGTTGAGATCATTGGGACTATGAGTCTTATGTTAGGATCTCACTGCAAAGAGAGTGGTGTCCAACCAAAAACTTGATGAAGGGTCTGCTGTGGTTGTTTCTGTGTCTGTCCCTCCCACCACAGAGTTAATCTTACTTCTGCCTTCTCTCAGGAAACACAAATGGACTAAATAGCAACACTCAGGAGAGAGCAGAGGATGTGGCTGCTCACTGCCAGGCACACAGCCAACAGGCTGAAGATGGACCAAAGTCATTTTCCAATTTGGTTATCCAAGGTTCTGGATCCACAGAAAAATGGATCCAAAAGCCTGATTGCTGCCATCATTACTTATGTGGCATTTTAGTAAAATCAATCTTCTCATCCTACGGGGATGTCCACATGTCCCCAACCAGCTACTGACTCCAGTATGAGGGATGTTGAAGGTGTGAGTGTTGGGAGTTAGTTGACACTGAAGGAAGAGTTGGATGAAAAGCCATTGACCAACACTTTGTGTTTATTATCTAGCACTTTCATGAGGAGCTGGCACTGCAGATGGTGGTCAGCACGGGTATGGTGAGAGAGACTGTCTTCAAGTACGCCTGGTTCTTCTTTGAACTCCTGGTAAGATATATCAGTGGTGTTTTATATCAAGTTGATGGTGAAATGTAGCATGTACAGCAGTCACAGCTTTAGTTGGACCACAATGTCTTCAGTTATTCAATCCCACTGTGACATTATCTGTGATGTTATCTGTAAAATTCCAGATAATAGAAGTACATGTGAAGAATTCTCCATATTCACTCCCATTCAAATTGACATCCTGTAACACCAAAATCTCACATGAACTACATGCACAGTGGTCTACAGCTACAGAAGTCTGAAAGACTTGTCAAACTGAGCCCTTTCTTCCTTTTCTGTGAATAATTGCTCCCATTTCTTACACTTTGTTAATAACATAGGTGAAGTGGCAAGGCTTCCCAAACTCAGTTTTACAGAGCCCTGAGGTGACAGAGGCCACTGGAAATTTTTTTGACATACTGGTTTCCACTGAAAGCATATAAACAACACAACAGCAGGTCAAGGAGTGGGAATTAACTCCAAAAGTGTCATCATGAGGGCCAGAAGGTACAAACAGCAGAATTTCAGAGCTTCAGGGGCAGGGGACCGGTGAGGGTCATCCCAGCCTCAGTGCTAAGAGCAGCCAGCCAAGTGATCATGAGCAAGAATGAGTGACCATCTACGGTCAAGCCGTAGGCTCTCTGTTGTCATTGCCAATAAAGGTAGGATTCGTCAAGTTACTCTGAGAAGATGACGGTGGCTACATTCAGGGTGAAATAAGTAAAGAATCTTATGAATCTTACTCTCATGGACTAACTTAAAGCAGTAGTTATATCTCCATTATACCTCTGTTTCCTTTTTTTTTTCTTTGCAGATAAAAAGCATGGCTCAGTATGTTCACAATATAGAGAAACAGGACAACCCTCGAAGAAGCCGGTTCTCTGACCGTTTCAAAGATGATATTACCACCATAGTTAGTGTGGTTACTTCAGAGATTGCTGCACTTTTAGTCAAACCACAGAAGGTAAATGTATGAAATAAGCATCATGGCTGGTCATGTTACATTACACTAAGCTGTATTTAATCCTATTTTACCTTCAAGAGTGTCACAAGAATTAGACCAAAACTGAGGCTGTAGTCTTGGTGTGGGAGGGAATCCCTTTTCCTGAAGACAGGAAAGGTTGGACTCCCCCTTTCAGTAGCAGTGTTGCTTTATGTTTGGTTGTTCAGCCTGTGTGTGGCTTTTTTCTTTTATTCCCTTTTCCCATTACCCTCAATCCTACTGCATAGCCCTTCTTTCTATGTTTGACTTCCCTGGTTGTAACATGAATGCAATGTACCTCCTGAGGTCTGCAAAACCTAGCCATGAGTGATATAACCCCAAATATCTCTGAAGATGCATTGGTCACATGAAACTCAAAGACAAGAAATAAATGTAAAACCCATGTAAGTCTTTCTCCCGGTATATTTTAACGTTCCATTAATATAACAGATTATTAAAGCTAAAGGGATCATGAAATGCAATTTGTAATTCTGTGATTCTGTGATTCTGTGATCAGTACTGTTAACTGGCATCACTGATGCCACTCCCCACTGGCCATTACATAAAGTGAAGGCCACAGATACCCAGTGGGTGACTTTTGTTCACTCTGTTGTTGCAGCTGGTTTATTTTCATGCCCCAGAGCTGCCAAAGCACTATGCTGGCAGGGCAGTACGTTCTGCCACAGGGCAAACCAGGCTGGAAAGCTGACCTGGTCAATTACTGCTCAACCAGCTTGGGTCCTCAGTCCAGTTCTCCACCTGTGCCCAGCTGTGCTGTCAAGCGGCTGAAACTAGTGAAGGACCACAACCGGACAATTGAGGAGAGGGAATGGCATAGTTGACCATCACTGTCCACCAAAAAGTTGTTTCTGAAGTTATCAGCCTTTGTTCCACTCCATCCTTTGGTGTGCTACTGTGATGGCCACGTGCAGGGAAAGCATTTCATGGAAATGTTCACTTAAGGCATCAGTGATTTTTATTTATTATGTTGTGTGATAAAAAATTGCTACATTAAAATGTTTTAATAGAACTGTAAGTTTTGCCAATATATTAGTATTTTACGGCTTTTTCATGAGAAATACACGAGTTTTTATGGACTGTTAAATCAATTCAATTTTGATTGAGTATACAGAGCCTAATTATATGTTAAAATCTTACTGCAGTGTTTGTAGAATTAAGGTTGATGATTAGTTGTACAGAACAGCAGGAGCTGATACTTGTCTGCTTTTTAAACCCATGAAGTTATAATCTGTATGTTTCGATACATGGTTGGTCATGTTAGATTCAACTGAGGTTTAGAATACCCTGTAAGCTGGTGGGAAACTATTTTTTCAGCACAGTTGAAAAATATTTTGCAGTGTAAATTCATATCATAATATATATATATATATATGTTCCTGAAAAGCAACAGAAAGGTTGAAAAATGAAAAATTAAGTCATAAGCACCCTGAGGTGCTGCACACCTGCTCTCACTAGTCAGAGATAACAGTAGCAGTAACATTTTTTGCAGTCATCTCCTGTCAGTCTTCAGTTAACCCACCTGAGGGCTATGAGCATTAAGCGCGGGCAGACCCCTTGGGCACCTCCACAAATTCTTCTTGGTGAACAACATATGCTACTGAGCTATTATAATTTAAACTGATATGTTTGGAATAATTGTACCCTTGTTTTAGAGTGTACGTGGAGTTCTTTGTGTGCCTGTGGTAATCAGGCCAATTGTAAATATAAAGGAGTTTAGTTGCCAAGTGTTAGAACCCACAGGTTTATCTTAGAGATAATGTTTTTCTGATCAGCTTTAAACATGAAATTTCTAAACAAAGTACTTGGCATTCCATCGGTATATCCAGAGAATATTTTTATTAATAATATTTTAAAACAATATGTTTCATACCTAAACATTTTTTGCGGCGAGGAGAGGCGAGGAGAGGCAAGGCAAGGAGAGGCGAGGAGAGGCGAGGCGAGGCAAGGAGAGGCGAGGAGAGGCGAGGCGAGGCAAGGAGAGGAGAGGCATATACAATTTTTGAGCTGTTAGGTAGTTCAGAACTGGTTTCAATTTCCATTTCAGTGTTGTCAGCCCAAAGGTTTGCAAAGATAAACTTGGTCATTCTTCCTATTCCAATTTTTCTCTGAAAGCAGAAACAGTTGAAATCATTTACAGGAGTGATTCTGCATAATTCTAACAAGATCATGTAAACTAGGGAAGTGAAACAATTTGTCCAGTCTATTCCATGACATGTTTCTGGGAGCTGTCCCCTGCAGTATTTTTCAGTGATTCTAAAAAGTCTTCCACCTTTGAAGGTGACATTTATATGAAGGTGACATGACATTTATAAATCATAACTGTCTTTCCCCTTCTCTTTCCCCACCCCCTTATTTTTTTAAAGGAAAGTGAACAAGCAGAAAAAATTAATATCAGCTTGGCATTTTTCCTGTATGATCTTCTTTCTTTAATGGACCGAGGATTTGTGTTTAATCTCATCAAACATTATTGTAATCAGGTATGCATCATGCGTGATTGGGATTGTGCTTGGCTTATTGCCAGTCTTGTGTTCTGTTCTGTTTGATTCATTTATCCATCAGGATCCTGTGAGTTGTGTTAAAGGGTAAGGTAATTTTCCTATTCCTACTGCATATACAGAGAGTTTAAACCTCTTGATTTGTGGTCTGCAGGAAACAAAACAAAACAAAACAAAACAAAAGAGTAGAAGTTAGGATTATTTTAGAAATGCCATACTTTACACTGCTGCAGGGCATCCATGGGCTACTTTTCTTCCCTTTCTTTTTTACATCCCTTAGTAGCAGCCCTTGTGATCCTCAAGGCCTGCAGAGTATACAGAGCAGCTTTGGTCTCTCACTAAAACATTGCTGTTATAGGCAATTTTTAGATTTGGGAGGTTCGACCAAAATCATCCACCTCTGTCTTCTTGCTTTACAAGTGTTGTGGTTTATCCTAGCTGAAACCAGGACAAAAAAACTCCAAAAAAAAAAATTAAAAATAAATTATGTTTTCAGGGTAGTAGTATGAAATTATTTGTTATATTTGAGTTGGAAGGTTTTCCTTCTTTCTAGTGAATCAATATACCTGCTGCAGATTTTCTGCCAAAACAAGGCAAAGCTGTCAGCTAATAGGAGATGGGAGAATTCAAGGTGTCTGCCACCCCAGTTTTGTATAGTATGTGCAAAACCCGACTAATATCAGTATTATTATGAAGGGGCATCACAAGACCACTGGTGCTGTGTGCTGACTAGCTGGCCTTTTGATGAATTTGCCACAGACTCAGCAAAGTGTTGTTTGATTTTAATCTTGTTATGTAAAAGGGAAAAAGTATTATGTGTTTTTCTTCTGGGAGGGAAAAAATAAATGACAGTCTCTTGGGAAGTTGGGAAGTCAGCCAGAAGGGAAAAAAAAACATCACCCACCATTCCAAACAAACACTGCCTAATGGATGGAAACAGTGGTTAGGTACAGGGAAACACTGAGCATTTTAATGCATGCTGGGCTATTTGGCTACTTCTGTTAAATTGGCTGATTCTGTTTCAGGAAGGAGGATATTTTACTGCATGGTAATTTAAATAGCAAACACCAGTCACGAGGCACATTTTTTGGTTTGTTTTTCTAGCTCTCAAACAAGCTGAATTCACTCTCCACCCTGATTTCTATGAGGCTGGAATTCCTGAGAATTCTCTGCAGCCATGAGCACTACCTCAATCTGAACCTCTTCTTCATGACCTCAGCCTCTGCTCCAGCATCCCCCTCCCCCTCTTTGTCCTCCCAGGTAGGCATCCCTCAGGCAATGGTATGTGGACTTCACCTGAACAACGAATGTAGAGAAAGATTTCTGTTGCTCTGTATTACTCTGCTTAGGTTAGAATTACTCAGCCACCACTGGATCAGGAAGAACAACTTCCTTCTTGTAAGAAAAGGGGCAAAAGAGTAAAGACTAAGGAGTGCTACTGCAAAATTTGACCTACGCAAGTTAAAACTTAGTATGGGACAGATATATTTGTGGTAATTCTTCAGCATAATTCTAGAAACATGTAAGTAGGGAATGACTGTTAAGGTAGACATACAAGGTCTAAAAAGAACATGACTCTGAAGCTACAGAGCTTATTTCTAGGCACACCTATATTCCACACACACACAACCACAAATATATATTTCAATATCAGTGTCTGGAGACATTATGGAAAATTGTGCATGTGGCAGTGCACAGCAAACTTTCAGTGCATTTGCCTTCTAGCTGAAGTTCCTGTTCTCCAGGTGGATGAAGGTGCTAGCACTATGTGAGTTAGTGACTAAACCACTGTAATTTTCAATATCATTGAAAATGTTTCTGTTGAGCTGTAGTGTTGTTCAGAGAAGGATTATCATTCTTTCCATGTTAAATAGCAGTGGTCTTTTCTTGGACTCCTCCCTACCCCATAGTACAGAATATGCTATGACTTTGCCAGTGATTTCTCTGAGTAATGGAGCAATTTAAATTTGTGGTTTCCTCTTCAAGTGTCATTGCTACAAATATGCTACATCTCATACCTTAAGGGTTCTGACAGGTCAATAATAGTAAATAACATTTTCTTGGAGTTTCTCCTGGTCTTGAAATCAAAGCATGAAAGTCCCAGAGTTTTGTTTAATGCTAATCCTGAATGTCAAAGGGTTAGGATAGGGGTCCACTGCTTGTGGAGGTAGGGGAAATCAGCATAGCTCTTGCAACTAGTTCTAGCAAATCAAAGCTGGGTAGGCACCAATTTGATCATTCTTTCCTTCAAGCAGCATCAACTCTTTTTCTCCTTTAGGAGTAACTTGTGAAGTGCAACCTACACAAATAAATAAAGCTTCCGAGAACCTTGCATGATTTAATACAATAGCTGACCATCCTTGCAATAATTCTGACCTGTCTGCAGGAATGCTACGTAACTACAGTTAGATTTTCAGTAAGAAATGGGGCTTTGTGAATAAATCTTTTGGAATTCCTGGAGAGTAGCCAAATTCACTTTAAGTGGACGTTCTTCACCTTAGTTTTATACCACACAAATAAATCACATCCAGTGCTTGTCTGCTTGAGGTTTAAATGGGAGTAGGTCGAGCTATGTGGATCCAAAATACAGGGCTTCTCAGAGATGTGGGTTTCATTTGATCCAGTATGCTGGAAGACATCTTCCATGATGTGGTATACTGCTTCTCCATGTGTTTGTTTTCTGGGACTATTCCCAGGTGACTGACAGAAATACTGGGGAGAATATTGAACAATATAAATTAAAAGCAAATTTTGGACTCATAAACCCCAGTAGCTGCACTGTGGAGTTGAGTCTAAGAGTTATGCTCACCTGATCAGGGGATAAAAGCATTTTAGGTGACCTATGGCACCTATGATTGGAGAAGCTAAAAAGTTCACAACACATATATAGCAGCAACTTTCCATTCCTGGACTGGCCATATATCAGTCATAGTCATAAGTTACAGCAGTTTGAAGGCTGCTCTAAATTATGCCTGCTGCCAGCTAGCTCAGTCAAGGATTTCCAGGGTGAAAGGAAACACTGTTCACATAACCTTCCTGACCTTACTTCCATGGTAGACATTGTGGATGCTGAAGAGTGCAGAGCTTCTGATTTCCAAAGTCCCCTTCATCTGCTCTGCAACAGTAAGAGCCATGAAGAATCCTGAACATGGAGAAAATTCTGACTTTGTCTCCTACCCAAACTGATAAACACAGTGTAGGAATTTTATGTCTCAAAAAATGTCAAATGAGTTTCTGATTTGTGCAGATGGATGCTTTTTTATTTCACTCCCAGGTATTTTCCTCCAAAATGACCGAACTTCTTTTAATGTCTGTACTTCTCTGGTAGGATATTTTGTTGTCTACATGGACTGTCCTACAACATTTTTAAGAAAGTTTCATTTCAGTGATCATCCTTTAACTACTTCTAATATACTTCTGCAGAACTCTAGCTCCTGCTCTAGTTTCCAGGACCAGAAAATTGCTGGTATGTTTGACCTCTCATCAGAATACCGTCAGCAGCACTTTTTGACTGGCTTACTCTTCACAGAATTGTCAGCAGCACTGGATGCAGACAGTGAGGGGTAAGTATCCTAATCTGAAACTTTTAGAATGGAACGCTGTTACACTATTACTACTGGCTAGGACATAGTTTAACTACAGGTTAGTCCTGTTTATCCCCTGGATGCATTGAATATATCATGGCAATGTTGGCTGGAGTTATGAGAAAGAATATTTTCTGTCTTTGGCACAGAGTGGGTGAGTCCTGCAAAGCTTATTTGGTGCTCCCTCCATAAAGAAGCACTACTGCATGAACCTTCCTAAAGGTTCATATAAAAATGTAGTGGATGTTTAGATACCCACTACAGACGTTCTCACAAATATTAACAAATCAGTCATTATGAAGAAAAATGATGGTGGAGAAAGGGAAACAAAAGAATGGTCTTCACCATCTTTAAATGAGTCACTTTGTAACACAGCAATAAAACAGTCACTGCTTTATCTGTGGTATGTTGATTGCAGTGAGTGCGAAAGTACTATTTGCTGCAGCATTGTTGGCTAAATAAGCAGACAGATCACAGCTTAAGATTTCAGTTGCTTTCCTCTCTAAAACAGAACTGCATTTGTCTAAGCTTAAGAGTTTAGATTAACTTTCTTCAGGATCTGGTGCTTATCTTTAAGCATCTCTCTTTGCCATTTTGAATTTTTATGAAATGCTTTGAAATACTTGGGTGCTCTGAACTGACTTGGCCTCGTAAGACAGCTATCTTTTGCAGGGAACATGTCTCTCTGCTCAGAGTGGATGTTATTCTATAGTAAATATTGAGGTATTAATTTGTTCCTTCTACCTTCTCCTTGTTTCTTAAATCTTTGATCTAAAAATAATTTCTGCATAATTCATTAATGGAGCTCACGGCTATTTTTTGTGTTAACAGGATTAGCAAGGTACAAAAAAAAGCTGTCAGTGCTATCCTTAGCCTGCTGAGTTCCCATGACCTAGACCCACGTTGCTCCAAAAAAGAGGTGAAGATTAAAATTGCAGCTTTATACCTCCCTTTGGTTGGTATTATTTTGGATTCACTGCCACAGCTCCATGATTTTACAAGTAAGACCCTTACTCGTTTGTCTTTTTCAGGCTCTTCACAGAATCACAATGGTTTGGGTTGGAAGGGACCTTCTAATTCTACCCCCCCTTCCATACATACCTACATACATGCAGGTACACCTCCCAGCAGATCAGGTAGACTCTAGTAGCTTGTCTAAACAATCTGACTTAAACATTTAAAAGTATACCCTAAGCGCTGAAATTCCCCATAGTTCAGCAAGGTTGAATATTTCTTTACTTCCAAGTAAACAGGGTTTTTAAAGACAGGAAAAATTTAAATGTCCTCACTCCATGAACAAACAATAGGCCAGAGATATATATCTGTAGAATCTTGCAAAAAGATTTTGCAAGAAATATTGAGATACAGATAGGTTTAACAGACAGTGGGAAAGAAAACAAGAATGATAGGGACATTGCATTACGTCACAATTAAATAAATTGGATTGTATACCTTCCACATTTTTCTATTGCTCTTTAGGGTTATTAACATGATATCGAAATTAATCTCCAGTAAATTTAACTATCAGTCAGGAAATATGTTCTTATTACCTGTTATAACTTTAAACTTTGCCCTATATTATTAAGCCTTTTAATAAATTTTTATCTAAGTACTTCCTTCTGTTTTTCTACAAGTATGCTCATATGAAGCTGCTCAGAATGACAATTTGACTGTTTATTTGAGAGTAGATCTTTGCAACTTGGAAAACTACCTCTCACTTTCATAAAAATAAAATAAAGAAGACTACAGAGAATAAAAAAGGTGTAATCTTTGAAGAACATACTTTTGTCACTGGTTCTGAAAATATTTTGCATTTTGATGTCTGGACAAAACAATTAATACTATGAATGTATTATTGAGCACTTTCAGTCTAATAACATAAAAGCATTTTTTACACATAGTTTAATCAGGTCTCACTGCATTCTTCTAATATAAGTATTGTCCTTATGCCACAGATGAAAAGGAGTCAGAGTGAAGAAGCCCAGCTGTACTGATATGGCTAGTTTTTAGAGTGCCTTTCATTTTGAATACCTGCAGTATCAGAGGTTGTTGATCTTGTTCTGAACACAGAGACTGGCTGGTTTCTCTGAAAACCAGTTCTTGCAAAACAGAACTGGACACTCAGAATCAAATGAGATTTTTATGAAGCTTGGTTATAACTAACATCATTTGCTGAAAATTGATTTCAATAACTTGAAGGGAATAGAAGCAGCCAAATAACTGAAATTAAACTTGTCTTTTAACCCGCAGGAAAAATTGCCTGTGTTAGGTGTTAGCAGACTTAGTTACTTTGCTGAATATCCCCAAGTACAGGCATGGCATTTGCATTGATCCTTTCACCTGGAATAGACAGAAATTGAACATCTTTGGCTTAGTTTTGAACTTCAGAGCCAACCTCATGTTTGCTACTGCCTTTGCTTTTAATTCAGCTTCCACGAACACGTGGAGATTTTGGGGAATATCTCCTTTCCCTGTGTTTATTTGAACAATTTGACAGTTTTTGTGAGTGACCCCAAACAATTTTGCTAATGCTATGCCTCTTGCTACTTAGTGCATCAGCCAGACCAACAGTCTCAGGGAAGGAGGTGCCAAACATATTGTTAGGTAACCGCCTAATGGCAGACTGAAATGTGAGCAGCAACAACTGGATTGATGATGAAGTCCCAATTGAATGTTTCAAATCTAGTTTCAGATGCACGCAGTGGAAAGGGACGCACAGGAAACCCAGAAGAAGAACAAGATTCTGCAGGTGCAATCAATCAAAATGTGGCGCTTGCCATTGCGGGGAATCAGTTCAGCCTCAGGAGCTCTGGAATATCGCTGGCATCCTTGGTACGTCCAGGGCTCTGCCAGTCTCCTTTTTTGCATATGTTTTCATCTTTGTATTCTTTTTTATGACTAATAACTACAGTCATAATAAATTGTTTTCTTCTTTCCTCCATGAATGCTTTGTATTCCTCCTGTTGTCCCCTACTCTTCTGTTCCAATCTTCTAATCGCCTCTTCACCATAAGTGGTTCCATTTTTTTCTTCTGTGTGCCTATTGTTATCTTCACACCCAACCTAGTCACATTTTGACATCAGCAAATGCTACTATAACTTCCCATCTCCCACCCTTCCACCTCCCGGTCCCAGTCTCATCTAAATCCATGGATTTAGGGCTCTGGATCCATCTTTTCATAGAACTATGTAATATCTGAGTTGGAAGAGACCTACAAGGATCATCAAGTCCAACTCCTGGCTCCACACAGGACCACCCAAAAATCAGACCATATGTCTTAGGGGGTTGTCCAAACACTTCTGGAACTCCAGCAGCCTCAGTGTCCTGGGGAGCCTGTCTCAGTGTCTGACCACACTCTTGGAGAAGAACCTTTTCCTAACATCCAGCCTGAACCTCCTCTGTCACAGCTCCATGCAGTTTTTCTCTATAAATCTTTTTCTTTGTGATTGCTTTTGTCTTCTGTGCAATTTGGCTGATGCAACTAAGAAGAGGGGACTAAACAGTTACGGAATATATGCTTACATTAGTCTAAAGAAATTAAAATACAGTCATCTAACAACAGTGGTTCTGTGCTTCTGTCTTTCATGTACATACAACTAGACCTGCTGTCACTAATACGCATGCATAGATTTCAAACATGCAGTTAGTATAACCTGAAAGAGGTTAAACTTACTGAAGACCAACCTTGAGATTTTACTCCACTGAAATTTAAGTAACATTACTTCACTTGAATATCTTCCCTCTTCTTTTTCTTCTTTCAACTGACATTTACCTTATCTGCTTCCAGCCCTACAGACAGAGTGCCACATTAGGTCCTGACACCACTCGCAATCTTTTGATTTGTTTCCTCTGGATCATGAAAAACGCTGATCAGAATCTAATACAGAAATGGATTGCAGACCTTCCATCCATGCAACTGAACAGGATTTTAGACCTCCTTTTCATTTGTGTTTCATGCTTTGAGTATAAGGTAAGTGAAACATAGCCTGATTTTATTGTCACGTTTGTTTGTTTGTTTGTTTGTTTGTTTTTCCTTCTGGCTGTCCAGGGGAAATTGTTATTGGCAAGTGTTAAATTAGTTCTTGTCTAATCTACACTACAAATGGATAAATTAATTCAGACAAAATAACTGACACCAACATTCAAACATAATGCCATCAAAACCTTTGAGGGCATCTTATAAAGTTGGTTTATTATTTTTTGTATTATTACCCTTATCCTGGCAATTTGAAGGCTATTTTAGGTGGGTAATACACACACAGTATTTACTAGTTACTAGTAAATTACAGTATTGGCTAGTTACTAGTATTTTTTAACCATGAAGGAATGTAAGCAATTGAAGCTGTCACTACTGGAGCTGTTCTCTTTATGCACTACCCATTTAAAGCAAGATCTTGGCAGATGACCCTTCAGCGAAGGGTTGGGTCTGGACATCAGTACTCTCCTCTCTGAAAGAGCCTGTCTGAAATAGGTCAAAAAGCTTTCTCTCTGTGCTTTGATTCCTCTCTCTGTAACACTGAGCTACATGTTTGTGTTTATTAACAGTATATATACTACATCCTTCCTCATCTGCAACCTTTAAGTATATTTGCCAAGCTTTGTATAGTAGTCTATGACATTCGCCTGCTGTCCAAATCTTTCCTGTTGTCTCTGGTTCTGGTGGTGTAACCTGGACTCATGCTGAAAGATGGTAGCACTGATGGTGATTGCTTTGACTTTACTTTCAGGGCAAACAAAGCTCAGATAAAGTTAGCACCCAAGCACTCCAGAAGTCCCGAGACGTGAAGGCCCGATTAGAAGAGGCTTTATTGAGAGGTGAAGGAGCCAGAGGAGAAATGATGAAGCGCTGCAGAATACCAGCTGGTACTTCATGCTCCCTTTCCCCAATGCCTTTTGACAGGATCTCAAGAGGTTGTAGATGTAAATATGTTTGTTGAATTTCATAGAATCATACAATCATTAAGGTTGGAAAAGACCTCCAAGATCATGTGGTCCAACCATCACCCTACCACCACTATCACCCACTAAACCACGTCCCTAAGCACCACATCCAGCCTTTCCTTAAACATCTCCAGGGATGGTGACTCCACCACCTCCCTGGGCAACCCGTTCCAATGCCTGACTGCTGTTTCTGAGGAGAAATATCTCCTCATTTCCAACCTGAAGTTTCATGAAACCTGTGTTTTATGCACACTGCCTGTTCTCATCCTTATCTTTTCCTCCCACAGTCCTTTCTCTTTCCCAGCATTTTATTTTGCTGTGGATAAAAATATTACTAGTTTTTAACTATGCAACAGGTAGCTAGGACTGGCCTCTTCTCAGGTGAAAAATATGAAGGCAAACAAAAAATGTGAAGTTTTTCTGACAAATTGTTGTTAATCAAGAACTATGAAATAGTGTCAGGATTATAAGTGAGAACAAGTTGTTTGTAGCAAAAAAAAAAAAAAAGTTTAATTTAATAAATTGAATAATTCTTTTTTTTTGGTCTTTGAAGACAGCTGTACACAAGCTGATGTTCTAAAAATCCTAGGTGAAAAAATGATCCTGTCCTTTTGCTAGAGCCCTGAGGCCATAAAATCAAATGAGTCTAACAGACTGTTTCAGACATGTAGCTCTTTCTTTCAATGAGCTGCTAGATTTCAGGTGTCCCTCTTTCCTTTAATCTCACTGATATATATTGCACTTTTAGGGAATGACAGGTCAGCAGGGCTAAATGAAAACCTGAGGTGGAGAAAGGAGCAGACTCACTGGCGGCAGGCAAATGAGAGACAAGATAAGTAAGTCGTTTAGTAAAAATATATTGTTTTTATCAGAACCAAGCTTTTTATTATTATTATGTTTTGTTCTTTCTCACAGGGTTGTTGTATTGCAAAATCAGCAGTCTCAATCCTTTCACTCCTCTGTCAAAGGGAAAGAAATAGAAAATGTTTATGTAGTAAAGGTATCCAGCTGTTGCTGTGGCACAACAAAAAGATCACAAATGCTTGAATGAGATGTTTAAATCACTATGCATTTTTTCCTTTTGATACCAGAGTGAGAAACACTAGTCATTGGTACATGTTATATCAAATACTCCACAGAGGCTTGCTATGATGCTTACTTTGGTGCTGCTATAGCACCTCACTGTGTTTAACACTGTGATATAAGTTTTGCCACATTTAAATAAGTTGAGCTAGGTTTGATGTGCTGTGTTAATGGGAGAGTTATTGGCAGGAGTAGGGGAAGGTGATTCCGCAGTGAACATTTTTCTTGTTGCAGTTTGTAAGTTATGATGTACCAATACATTTCACCTTTTCAGCACTTGTAGTAAACAAGTGAGTGTCTAGGCTTATTGAAAACCATATTTTCAAGAAAGATTTTCTACCAACAGTATTTTCACAGGGTATGTGCTAAGTTTCTATAATCATGGAGCTCATTGCTTTTCCCTAAAGAGGCTGTGCATAGATCGTTTTTCATAGATACTTGCTCAAATTTTGACTATCTGACACACAATTGCCTCTCACCAGTCCAGCTGCTCTGAGCTCCCATGATACCCTTCAACGTGTGTGAGCTTGGACTGAGAATACTGGGTTGTGCTCTGCTCAGCAACTGTGTTGCTGCCACGTAGCATTCATCTGTGATTATCACACACATTTTTAACACAAAAATTGTTCATTAGGAATTTATTTGAACCTTAAAAGAGTAATCCTTCTGCTGTCTGTCCAAGACTGGAAGAGGTGCAGATCTTGTGAGGATATTCTTACTTTGCCTTGAAAGCAGCTTGCTTTCTCCCAGTTTCACTGAAGCCAGAGCAAGCCAGTCCTCAAGCAGCAGCTCTACAATATCTATTTGTATTGGTTCAGTTAAACCACTTAAATTACAAATTCTGGTAAATAAGTAAAGCTCTGCATGTTGTCAAGGCACTTCTGCTTCATTGCGCTTGTGACTATGGTATGTGAGATCTTTGCTCTCGTCCTTTGTGCATCTCCATAGAGTACCTCCTGCTGGTAAGGTGTTTGCAGGGCATATGTGGAATAGTGAGTTTGCACTTGGCCACTCAGCCTGTTTCTCCTTGAGCCCAGCGTGGGCTGGGATGGCAGCAGCTGCAGATATAAGCTAAGTGTGGTGTCAAAGAAGATCCATTCAGCGTGGTTACTGTGTAAGACTGTGTGCTTGCTGGAAGTGGTTCAAAGGGCTATGTTTTTTGCTTGATTTGTTAAGTTGTTACTCATATTTAGCAATCCACGGCCAGCTTCTTGTCAGGCCCTTCTGTTCTTCATTGCTTTGAGTCACTGTAATTAATAACTGTACTATTGTCGTGACTTCCTGTCCTGGCCCTCTCCAGATTTACCTGGTTGTGCCCCAAAGAATGGCTCTTTACTTTTCTGGTTTTCTTTTTGGGTGCGACTCCACTGGGCAGAAAGGAGAAGCAAACATAGCAGAAAAGCCACAGATTATGAACTCACTCAGAAGTGCGGTTTTAAGACTGTTCATCTATCCAAGAAACACACCTTTGGGTGCACTTGGCCCAAGTCAGAGCAGCTCTAATCTCAAGCTTTAAAGAGTAGCTTCAGGCCATGCAATAGCCCATTTCTGAGTGGTTTAGGAGGTAGAATAAAATCTCCTCTTTGTGTTTATGGCATGTCTGAAAGTACAGTTGTTAGGAGTTGAGCCCCAAGCTCAGAGTGCTCAGCTGCAGGGGAGCTGTGTGACAGATCTCATCCTTAGGTCTCAACTAAAACGTTGTCACATTGCCATACTTTCTGTCTTAGGGAAGTGCTTCAGACCTCTCTTAGGTGGTCTGTGGCGCTGCTGCACTGACCCTGCAGCCATGGGACCTGCTGTCTTGTATTGTCAACAATTCCAAAAATCAGCTTTCTTGAGTTCTTATATTAAGTACTGCTGCTGTGGCACTGAAGCTGCTATGGCACTGAAGCTGTTTCCCCTCTGCCAAATGCAGCTTTCTTTCCTTTTTTTTTTTTTTTTTTTTTTTTCTCTCCATTTTGGGTTTTCATGTCCTGCTGATGCATTCAAAAATATCTGCCTAGGTTATTGAGCAATGGAGTGTGATATTGAGGGTAGAGTAGCCAATAAGGAAGCATCAGCATCTATTTGACCTATCCAGTGGACTATTTTTCAGGTGTTCCCTTTAGAACTTGTAATCTACAGTATCAGCTCTCCTCATTTGACACTGGTTCTTAAGAAACACTGCTGAACACTGTTTTCATTGTTTGCTCTTACAGGATCATTCAGAATACCATCATTCATATTTTGCTTTTTTTTCGATAGAAGTTAATCTAATTCCTGTGATACTTGCTGTGTGCTTTAATTCGAACTCCTTTTTGTAGGACAAAAGCAGAGCTAGATCAAGAAGCTCTGATTAGCGGAAACCTGGCAACTGAAGCTAACCTGATCATTCTTGACATGCAAGAGAACATCATCCAGGTGGGAAACTGCAGAGCTGGCTTTGTACCAATCCCTGCTCCCTCAGAAGTCAGTGGAAGCAAGCTTTATATTCTTAGGCATTGCAAATTGTTTTCATTAAAGACCTCCTGTAAGCTTGTGTAATTGGGGTGGAGGAGTGGAGTGGAGAGGGTGAAGACAAGGATGAATGAATTCAAAGACAAAACTACTGCTTTACACTGTTGTCACAAGCACTTTCTACTATACAGCATTACACTAGTGTGAATGAAATGGAAAACTACCCCCTTGTCTTCAGCTGATGTGACCAACAGCTATTTCAGCTGTTTTACCATGACATGGGAGTTTGGAGAGGATGAGAAAAGAAAATTTTTCATTTATGTTAGGAATGTATCTAAAGTTATTAGTAATTTGTAACTGGGCTGGTGGCCAGCCTTAGGTCATACTTTGCCTCTCATGTGATCCTGTGAGAGAAAAGGATTTAGCCTTGACTCCCACAGAGTGCCTGATGCAGGAAAAGATCTTGCTTCTGAAAAGGATGTGCTGATGTTCCCCCCCTACAGCAATGTAAAGAACTTAACTTGCAGGAGTCAGATGAAGAAAAATTTCACAGTGGAACTGTGATAGTTAACTGTGCCGGGAAGGTATAGGAAAGATGCTCCAAATTCATGGGTATTGGAGTACTGTTGTTGGAGCAACATACATATTAATACATAGCAAAGAGAAAACTTTGTTCTTCAAAACTTGCTAGTTGAAAAGCATTTAGCAGATATAGTTGCGGTACCAGGCATGATTTTTGCATGACACTCCTCATAGAGCCTTGTGTTCCCAATATCCAGGGTGCTGGTTTGATCAGGGCATACCAGTATGCCTGTGTAGCTTGTAGGCCCAGGAAATGCATGAGGAAAAAGGCTGGTGCATGGCCAACAAGGAATCATTTCCTAATCCAAGGTGCATGAAAGACTGGACAGAAAGTGGACAGTGCTGCAAGAGTCACTGCAGAAGCTGGCTGAGCTTAAAAGTGCATTGGGGGTCTGTGGATGTTGAGAAATGTTGGAAACATTTTCACTCATCTTTCTGATCACTACAAAACTGTTTTGAGTTTCCTTTTCAGCAGATATTAACAAATTAAAAAAAAAAATCAAAAGAACCTGTGATCTCCAAGCTGCTGGATGTGTCTTGTGGACAGGATAGCAGAACAACCAATTCCTACATGCCAGTTCACTGCTGAATTACCTAATGCAGTTATTGTTGTTTTTCTCCTCCATGTGTAGGCAAGCTTTGCGGCAGAATGCAGAGACAATCTCTTGGGAGGAGTTTTGAAGGTCCTGGTAAATTCTCTTGGCTGCGATCAGAGCACCACTTATTTGACTCACTGCTTTGCTACACTCAGAGCACTCATTGCTAAGGTATGCTCTTGAAATACTTCTGTTTACATGCTTCCAGTCAAGTTATTATAGCAGTATTTCTAGAGCAGAGCTGTGTGCATCCACTCACCATTTTTCCTGTGGCATTCACATATATTCATATGCATATGTTTTGCATATGTAAATACCAATACCTGTCTGTAGGGACATGGAGGGACTTCTCCAGTTGTTGCAAGATTATTTCATTGCCCATAAAAAGTGGACTAACTGAATCAATAATAACTTGGTGGTTCTAGCAGTTTACTCTTAAATACAGAAAATTCACTAATAAAAAAAGGTTACAAAAAATCCATATAATGATTTTAAATATTTTTTATTTTAATTAGGAATCTTAACTCTAGGACTGCACAGATTCCATAAAGTAAAATGAGTTATTATATCATCAGAACCATTTTCCAATCTAAAATCTGGTAAAGATCTATTCACCTACAAAGAAAAACATTTCCAAAAAGGAAAAATCTGTGAAATGCTTTTTTCACCTAAACGTTCCAAAAAGGCAAATAATGAACAGGATACTCCTGTCCAATTAATGCCTGTCTGCTGTTAGATGCAGATTGGATGACAAAGCCTAATTATGGGGTATGTATATGAGCAGTTATGAAACTCATAATTATGTTTTCATTGTACTTTATCTTTGAAAGCTAACTTCCAATTAAAATAATGAATTTTGTGAAGCAATCGTTATTTCATTGAAATAGATCTTCCAGTTAAGCTGACTCAGTTCTTTATTTTATGAAGCAATCGTTCCAATTATTTCTGTTACACCTTAGGTATATAAATGTTATTTTATAAACAAATGAAAACGATAGAACCCTGTGCCATCAGGCTTGTAATATAAATTAGGCACAAACCACTGAGATAATCAAGTGAAGAAAGTTTGAGGACTGGGAAATACATGTAGTCCTGCAAATGAGAAATAACATCCTCACAATATGTTCACACAACTTTATCAATCCAGTTTATGTACATATGGTACTGGTGCATCTGTGCTGTGTACACTGACATTTCCTTAGGACAAACATCTTGTCTCCTGTGTTTGTTGTGTATGAGGTGCATTGAGGAGATGCTTTAAAGGAGGGTCTGGGTGAAAGCTGGGCAGTTGAAGTTTTGTGGCATACCGTAGGAGGAAGAACATGCTGGAGGGCTGAGGAAGGGTAGGGTGTTGATGCAAAAAGCTAGTAATTGCTCCTTATGTTTAAGGAAATATTTGCATGTTTCATCAACCATTATATATTCTGAAAATAACAACTCTCCATGCTTTTTATGAATTTTGCAATATTTGATCTTTCACAATCTTCTGGATCCATGGGACTCCATAAAAAAATTATTCTTTCTCCATCTGTTGCTCTTTATTTAAACATTAAGTCTATTTTCAAATCTTTCTTTTCTGTAAAAAGGCTTGGAAATGGAACCTACAGAGGCACAGAAATCAGATGTCTGTTTCAAAGGACATAAAATATCTTTTTTACAAATTTTAATCTTTGTCTGAATCCTATGATTTTTGTGTGCTAAGCACAAATTCACATTTTAATGGCCAGAAATGTGAGTAATGAATGATGTATTCTCTGTCTCCCTTAGTTTGGAGATTTCCTGTTTGAAGAGGAGGTGGAACAGTGTGCTGACCTGTGTCAAAGAGTTCTCCACCACTGCAGCAGCAGCATAGATGTTACACGGACTCAAGCGTGTGCTACTCTTTATCTCCTCATGAGATACAGCTTCAGCTCTACCAGTGTAAGATTCTGAGAACAGCAGTATGTTTTGTGACACCAATTTCCTGACCAAGTGAAAGTAAAACTTAAGTTGTGATAACACATGGGAAGCATCTGCAGATTAATATGTTGTGCTGTTTCACATATTTGAAGTCATAGAGGTGCCTACAAGTGTAGGGGAAAAATAGTTTTAATTATTGTTCTGTGTCTTGTTTAGGAAAATGTGATTTTATTTTTTTGTATGCAGTATCTGTAAATGCATTTTCAAACAGGCTTCTGTTAGCAAGGGCAAGACATGGTCTAGCGATTGGGCTGGGTAGGTCAGGTTGTTGTTTGGACTTGATCTTGAAGGTCTTTTCCAATGTAGATGATTCTACAATCCCATGATTCTATGGATAAACAACACTCTTCAGTTTTTCTGGTATTCTTTTTCACTCCTGTGTCAGAACTGCTTAAAACTAGACCAGTTCTACTCTAATGCAGTTACAGCCTCAGTAGAACAACTGTATTTTGTTATTAGTGTGAATTTTCCACTTGCCCTTTTGTATTGGGAACAGTAAACTAGGCTCTGATTCTACCCATGCATACAGAGCAAAATGCTTATTTTATGCATATAGACTCCTAATGTCCTAGCCTGTAAGGACATTCATTAGCATTTTGGATAGCATCTGATTTTACACAGTATTTTTCCTCTAGCTTTTACTTTTAAAGCTTTGAACATGTAAAAAGTGTTGGCTTTGCAGGAGCAGAATGTGCCTCTTAGACAGTTAACCAGCAAGGCATGGTATATTACCATGTGAAGCCCTCAGCGGCCTTTTGCTTCCCAGACTTGTTTCCAGAATTCCTACACAGTCCTGCTGCCTCTCCTTCTCTGTGGATGGCCTGACGTATACACCTGCTGACCTGTCCAGAAGGCAAAAAGAAAAGGGCTTCTGACTCTCCTCTGTCTGAAGCAAGCATACGTATTCCAAGGCACATTCTTGCCCCAAAGCATGGACACGTCAAAGTCAGGGTTTGCTGGTTCTTACTTGCAAAGTAGTGATTTTATCCACTCAGTGTGGGCAGGGGAAAGTGTGTTTGATTTATGCAGGAGACAGAGATATGTGAACTGATATGCGTGGTGTGGTGTAGCCATCATTCTCTTGTTTTTGTTTTTTTCTTCTGAAAGAATTTTGCAAGAGTGAAGATGCAGGTGACCATGTCACTAGCTTCTTTGGTTGGCAAATCACCCGAATTTAATGAGGAATTCCTTCGACGCTCCTTACGAACCATCCTGGCCTATGCAGAAGAAGATGTGGATATGCAGGCAACACCATTTCCCCTTCAGGTCAAATCTTTTGTGATATCTGTGGCTTTATATCAGAGCTTTCACACAGGAATGTGCTTGGAGCAAGAATCCAAGAATCTTGGTCTTCCGCAGTAATGAAAATAAGGATGCAGGATTTATTGCCTTAGCTTACCTCTTATGCAATAATAAGCAGGACAAAAGTGGAGGATGTAATTTTGTAGAATAAACTCTTGGAAATTTCCATTGGAATCACATTAGAGAAGTTATCTCTTAGCTTTGTGCACAGCTTTTTCCTAGACTCCAGCAGGAATTGTACACTA
The DNA here is from genome assembly GCF_964211825.1 of Aythya ferina. Lineage (NCBI taxonomy): Eukaryota > Metazoa > Chordata > Aves > Anseriformes > Anatidae > Aythya > Aythya ferina. The sequence continues at coordinate 28,120,069 of NC_140299.1, forward strand.
TAAGAGTTTCCCAAGAAGGAATCTGATTAATTATGTTTTCAGACAAGTAGCACTGTGGAAACTTATCTCTGAATTTATAAGGCAGCAGTAGCAATAATGAAAAATACTTCAGACAAGTTCCAGGTACTTTGCTGAAATTCTTAAAATAACTTAGTTTGTGTTGAAGACTTACAAAAACACCTGCTTTGTTATCAGATCACAGTTCAAGTAAAGATGAACTAAATTAGCACGTCGGTTTGTAGTGTTTTACTTTGTTTAATTTTTTCCATTCAGAAATAAACTGATCACAGGGGTCCAACTCATTTTGATTCATCAAAATGTATGTATAAGATTTACTATGTCAGCAGTGTTTGCTCCATTGAGTAGAATTGGAAAAATACACCTAGTAGCAATTCAGCATCCTGTCATTTCCTTGGCTAAGAGGAACTAAATGGGAATAACTTATCATTTGGTGAAGATGCTGGTATTTTTCTAGAAGGGAAAAAAATGCCCGAGAAATTCATGTTGATCTTCGTATTACTGCAGGTAGAGGAACTGCTATGTAATCTGAACAGCATCCTGTCAGATACGGTGAAAATGAGGGAATTTCAGGAAGATCCAGAGATGCTCATGGATCTCATGTACAGGTGAATCCATTTACAATTGTTTCTGAGGAAATTCTGTACTGAGGTGAGCACAAGAGCTGTGTATGTTAGCAACAAGCTGTGGACAAAACCAATAGCTGTTCTGTATGTACACTGCCACTTCAGCACAGCTGGCCTCTCGCAGGGGCCCAGGCAGGATGGACAGTGTTGCAGTGGAGCCGTGGGAGGTGGCTGGTGGACATGGGCCTGGGGAAGGATGGGAGTCAGGGTCACCAAAGGGTCCAGGATTCAGCAATTTTACTCTCCTCATAATCTCTCTCTGTCCTGGTTCCTCTTCCCTAGTTATTTCTTTTGCCCAGTGCTCAGTGAATCATATTCACAGCATAAAGAGGTGTAAGCTTCCATTTAGCCCGGGTAGAGAATTGTAGAAGTCCTCTCTGTTATTAGAGAAGAAGAGATCAGTCATGTCTCCTTTCTTTCTCACATTGTTAGAATTGCCAAAGGATACCAGACATCGCCTGACTTGAGACTGACTTGGCTGCAGAACATGGCAGAGAAGCACACCAAGAGGAAGTGCTACACAGAAGCAGCCATGTGTCTTGTCCATGCTGCAGCACTGGTGGCCGAGTACCTCAGCATGCTTGAAGATCATAGCTATCTCCCAGTGGGCAGTGTCAGCTTTCAGGTAAGGAGAGGAGCCAAAGTTCTGACAGTATAAGGTTGGGGTGATCTATCATGGCGTGTGTATTTCTTCCTGTGTTAAAGCAGAGTAAGAGTGCATGTATGGATAGGAAAAGTTACAGTGAATCCATCAATACTTTTGATAGGTTGTGCTTATGATTTATCACACTCACTGATGAAAACTGGTACTGCAACATCTCTCTGTCTCTATTTTCTCTTTGCATCCTTTGGATGCTGTAATCTCATGTTTGCCAAATAGAACCCTTCTATTATCATATATCTTTTCCTAGGGTTGTTTCTTAATAACTACAGATGAATGTTTCAGCCTTCTTTCAGATAAGCTAGGTAATTGGAGCTACTGTGTTCTTTTAGATATGTTCTCCGATTCTTTGACTGTCCTCTAGTTACTAACCAACATCCTTCTGAGTAGTGAATGGTATAATCGTATTAGTCTATAAGCAGAAAAAAATGTCCCTTAAGTTCTCTAATCCTGTGAAGTATCTCTCAGTTATATTTCCAGAGACCCCACTGGTTGTATTGGCCTTGTTGAGCTCATTTCTCATTGATACATTGATCTTTTCCAACGAGTTTTGTGGGTTTTGTGTGTTTGTTTATTTGTTTTCTTACACACTTCTTTTCTACATTTCATGGTAAGAAGGTCATTCTTTATTGTCAGAGTTAGACATTGTGAAATGCAAGTATTTATTTGTACATAGTTTATCAGATTGTGTAGTTTAGTTATCCTTACCTGAACTAATTTTTGTGCAAACTTAGTGTATCAAAACTTAGTTTATCACTTTTTTTTCCACACATAATTAAAAACCAGAAATGACTGGACCCTTAAAATATTCCCATGTGTTGATTCTTCATTTGTGATTATTATCTAAGACATGTGAAGATCTCTGTAAGACTATTTTTTGTTTGTAACGCTTGCTGCAATGCTTTGGAATCACTCTAAGCAATTAATAGAAATGTTGTGCAGTACTATCTCAGATGTTGTATAGACATCTGCTGTTTGGGTATTTTTGCCTTTGTCAGATTATAGTCACTTTAAAAGTAGAACCTGAGTTTCTATAGTCTGGTGTTGATTAATTGCAATCTCTGATTTTTTTTCCTTAGTAAAATTTTGTATCAGAATTTCCATTATTTTGTCTGGAATGTAGCCTGATAAACCTACCAATGGTTATCTTGTTTACTGTTTTAAAAACGTAGTCCCCAAAAGACATTTCCTCCCCTGGAACTTCTCCAGTTTTCCAAAACATGCAACAACTAGGTACTAGCTGCCTCAATACCCTTTTGCTTAGTTCACTAAAGAGTTGAGGGGCACATTTTATGGTCCAGGTGATTTTGAAATGGCTAACACTAGTAGTTGGTACATTCATCATCCCTTGATATAATCACAACACATTTGTTTTTTCCCTTCAGAATAGTAAATGTGAATATTATTGAACCACATGGCATTTTGCATTGAGTTGAGTATGTTGGGGAATAGTATTCACAATTCCACCTTAGCAGTTAGGCAATGGACTGGCATTATTAGAATTCCTTTACAATTACTACATTGGTAGTTATCTGTATATACTTTTTACTGGATAATCTTCTGGCCATGGATTTACACTTTTGCATCCCTTATTCTTTTGCATCCCTTATCAGTTTTGCATTCCTAACTTGTAACTTACATTAATTATTTCTATTTTCTTCTTTCCTCCCTATTTGTTTTATATGATTATCATCTGGATATAGATGAAATCTGCATTTCTCTTCCAAGTTCTTGCTGCTCCCAGACTAACATGAACATGTAATCTTGCACACTTGACCTTAATGCAATTCCTTCTTTCATTCCTCCCAAACTGATCAGACGAATGAGTATGGTTCCAGTTATTTTAGAGAATAAAGTCTATTCTACAAGACACTAGAAAAGTTAAAACTTAGGAGTTAAGAGTATCTTAGGCAAATTTGTCTCCCTCATCAAAATGCTTATGTAACTACATTTGCTAAAGGAACAGTTGCTCCATAGGAGAGTGGTAATTAAACGCCTTAATGACCAGAAACCCAATTACAAAACTCTTTAACTGACAGCATAATTTTAAACCTCAATTTGCTCAATGACAATAATTAACTATAATAACACTTTGCATTTTTACAAAGCCTTTCGAGAGAGGAGCTCCCGTTCCTTACAAACAGGTTTGTGTTTTGTAGCGCCTGTGATTACATTCTTCAGATGACCTCTTTAAAGTAGAATAACACTACTCAGAGTGTCCCAGCTTTACCTGGAGTTCCAGATCTCACCCAATGATTCTTTCTGCATCCATTTCTCCACTGAGCTTGAATATGGAATTAACTAGTATTGGTGATATGCGTTCAGTTGTGGAATTGAGATTTAATGTGTATTAAAACTATTGTTCTGAATGAGTAGAAGTGTTATCTTTTACATATGTGTACATATATAAAAGAGTAAAGTGATGTGGCAAAGAATTAAATGAGTTGACCTAGGTCTTTTGCAACGATTCCATTAACATTCAGACAACTGGTTGTCAGTAAAATAACATTTGTCCTTATACTGTGCCAGGCAAAACTGTGTATGCTCCCATCTCTACAATCATAAAACTATCCCTGGAAATCAGCAATTTGTGTTTGCAATAAATCACCCTTACAAGTGATGAGGAGGACTTAAGGAGAGTATGAACTACATATGGACTAACTATAAAGTCACTTTATATTACTACAGACAAGGTCCTAGTATGTGTGTGTCTACCTGCTGAGACACAGGACTAATTAGCCTGAGCCTGGTGTTAGGCTAATTCAGCCATGCTGCTTTGGGGATCTGAGTTCCAGTCTTCCTTAACCTTCCTTAGTTTTAGCGATCTAAGTTGCATCTTTCCTTCCTAACATGGGAATAAGGGCTAATGATCACTGTCAACCCTCTTGAGTTCACAAAAGTGTCTCTTTTCCTTAAAGAAAGATAGGTCCGTGAGGTCCAAAATAATTGCAAATAATATATGACGTAACTTATGTATTGCCTTTATCATATAGTGACTTATAAAATTATTCCATATGGAAGGTAGATTAAGGCTAAAGGTGAATGAGGTATGTCCACTTTGCAAAACGTCATACTAGCACCAGAGATATGTCATGGAGGTGGCCTCCTATTAGAACATGTGGATTGTAAAACATGGAAATACATGTCTGATATAAGTTTTTACAGATTTAGAGCTAATGAAGAAATAATTAAAGTCTGTGATTTTCTTGGCTTTCTCTTACAAATAAATCACTTCTCTGGACACTTTTTCCATTGCTAAAGAAAACAAAACAAGAAAACCCTCAAAAGCTGCATGCCACTCTGTGAAAACAGTCCTAACGGCTACTGTTACAGAAAAGGAAAGCCAGAAATTGGACTGTAACATGTTGTATGAGTTGCTCTAGATATGTGCCAGGTATGCCAACTGTGGTTTATGTCACTGTCTTCCATGAGACTGGTAGGTCAAAAATGGCAGGCATTGGAATACTAAAAGGTGCTGCAGTTTTCCCTCTGGCTGAAATTCAGACATATACTTAACTCCTGCAAATGCTGTCCTGAACTTTGCACTCACCCTAACAGTGGAGCTTACATTACTGTTAGACACAGTAATGGCAGCATGGCTTGAATAAATTTCACCTATGGAGGAAATAAATACAGCTACAAAACCCATGGGGAAAAGTCCTGTGTTGCTAATGATGCGTGATGCCAATTCTTTATCTGAAATCTGATCAATAGTAACAGCCCTCAGTGTCTCTGCCATTTTATAAAGATGTCTTTCAGGAATCAGATAGCTAGCCAGCTGGCATCTATCCTGCACTCAGACAGGCTGCCATTGTCAGTTCTGCTGAAGTGAGACACCATGACACGAAGTTAACTTCTTTTAATCACTAGCAAATTGAACCTTAGGATTTCTGCTGCTCTTGAAAGTCACACATGCTTGTTCCATATTGTATTTGCACATATTTTAATGTGCATTTATATGTAGTTCTGTATATTCTAATATTTTTTATGTTGGTTCTACCCAGCGTCATTTATCCAAATGGATCCTGAAGAGCTGCAGACTTGTTACTTTGTGGTCTAGAATCTCAAAGAGTGACTTGACACTGCATAATTTATTTAGTTTTATTTAAACACACGATAAGATCAGTAACTTTAATAAAAAAAAAAAAAACGAGTAAATTGTTTAGGATCAAGGTGTAACAGGGTAGAGGCTGAGACAAGAAGGAACATTCCAGTATTGCAGCTTGTAGAATAATATTCTCTGTGTTCTACTTCGTTTGCTGAAGTCGTAAAATTAACAACTTGAAAATTCAGCTTCTTCAAACAGCTCACGGGAGACATGAGGTGCAGCCTGATTTTTTTTCATCTCTGAGGTAATAGAAACTAAAAGGGCATGACTGCCAGTGACCCCTGGAGCATAGGAGATTCTGTGCATTGCAGATCCAGGGGAATCCAGCCACCAGAGGAAAGTCAGTTAGTGATCTACAGGAGTTTGCCTTTTAAACCTGAGGCAAGAAAGCTTGGGATTCTTCTAAAAATCTCCTGATCTGTCATCTGTGAAAATTTATGATGTTCCATTTGCTTCTAAATAAGATTTAACTATGTACCCCCTGGCTGCACTTACATCTCATTCTTCTTTCTGTCATATAAGTATGTTGAAACTGTTTCTGCCTGGGTCTTTACTGTAGACTATTGCTCTTGGATCCTGATTTTTCTACTCTGATTTACTTTAGAACATTTCATCCAATGTGCTGGAGGAATCTGCTGTTTCAGATGATGTTTTGTCCCCAGATGAAGATGGTATATGCTCTGGGAGGTATTTTTCAGAAAGTGGTCTGGTGGGGCTACTGGAACAAGCAGCAGAACTCTTCAGCACGGTGAGTGAGGGCCAAAAGCATGTGGAGATGTAGAGAAGCTATGCAAGCTTGTTTTCCTGCACACAAGGAAGGACAGGCTTACTGTTCAACCTCCACAGATCTGCCCCACTGCAGATAACAAGATGCATCTTGTGGTTGACCCAGCCTTGTCTCAAACAGCTCCACTTAACACACTTTACAAGTAGCCTAGCTCAGCTATGTACCCACCTCTACAGTGGGAATTGCAGGCAGCATCAGCGGAAAGTGATTGACTTTCTGGCTGATATATTTCATGGGATGGTACATCTTAAAAAAGAAGGTCTTGCTTAAGATACAGATTTTATGAAAGATGTGAGAGTTGCTGCTATGCTTTCACACAGAGTACAACTACTGCCCTAAAAATCTACCCTTATTATGTAGAGTCATGGTGTTAATACTCAACTAGCTCATTGTATTGCTGCAGTGGTAAAGAGCATTATTTAGCATCTCTGAAGAAATCATGTGGGTACCTTTTTTGCAGATGCAGGTTTTGTTGCTCATTGGTCTCAATAAAGCCATACACACAAAATAGATCCATTCTCTTCTTCTCACCTAAAATTCTTAACTGTTCTGGTCCATAACCAGAAACCATGTCCTTCACACAGGAATTTTGCATTGAGGGTTCAACAGATCAGAGATCCAAATTTGATCCAGTTTTTGCTTTAGAGCTACTTTCAGAACTACTCTTTTAGTATTACTAGATTTTAGAAAGCTAAAACAAATTACATAACAGATTAAAGTCCCATAAGTACCCTTTTCAGCCTGTCCATTGGTATAGGTCCAATTCCTTTTCAGAGTGCCTGAGTGCCTGAGGACTCACTTCTTTTCTTCTATGTTTTTAATTTTTTTTTTTTTTTTTTTTTTTTTTCCCAAGGGGGGATTGTATGAAACTGTGAATGAGGTGTACAAAATTGTCATCCCTATACTGGAAGCACATCGAGACTTCAGAAAGCTTACCTTGACACACAGCAAGCTACAGAAGGCCTTTGACAGCATTATTAATAAGGTACTTGTAAGGCAAGGCAGCACTAGCAAGACAGGTTGCTGGGCTACACTGTTTATGACTGGTGATAATAAAATGAAAACTGGTATGAACTAGATCCATTTCCTTTTTGTAACAACAGCTTCCATATGCTTTGTCTTACCTGTGAAGTACACTCTACAGTGAAACAAGCTCTATTCTCCCTGTAAGAAAAGGAATAAATGAATATAATACTGTTTCAGAGTTACAGAAGGACATTTGAACAAACCTAGAATAAGAAATTGCGTGATTCAACCTGGCCATGTTGACTTAAGAAAAACAACCTTCTTGTCCATTAGCTAGTATTTTCAATGCTTAAACAGAAGAAAGACAAATGCCTGGCTAAATTCTCCACATGCATGCTGCCCCTTATTTCTCTACCTCCAGAAGCATTTTACTACTGAGTCTAGTCAGTCTCAAGTTCTTACCGACCTTTGCTCATTGCAAAATTTGAATTTTGTTAAGTTTGATGGACTTAAAGAAACATAGGAATATATTCTTTTGTTTTGTAAAAGTCACTTCATGATCAGCCTAAATTTTTAGTTGGGTTTCAGTCAAATGTCCCCTTCACCTCTATGCTTTCTTCCATGAATACGTGCTTCTAATTCATTGGCATTGAAAACACAGAAAACTAAATATGGCTCTGAAATACGGGAAGGTGTAGGGTTAGTAGGTTTTCTGTTGTTTTCAGTGCATCAAATATAAAAAAAAAAAATTAGAAGTATTCTATGTTGCCATTGAATAAGAAGTAATTGTAATTTTCCTCTTTGTATCATTTAGGGTCAAAAGCGAATGTTTGGAACTTATTTCCGTGTTGGTTTCTATGGATCCAAATTTGGGGACTTAGATGAACAGGAATTTGTTTATAAGGAGCCTGCGATTACCAAACTTCCCGAGATTTCTCACAGATTAGAGGTAAGGAAAAAAATGTTGTGATAATATAATCTCCTATGCTATGTCATACTTTCTAATGAATGTGCACAACTCTACTATTATTACTGATATATAGAAATCAATCACAATCTGATCTATACAATAGATTATTCCCTTTGTATATATCCTTTCTTTTATAGCCTTTTTACAGTGAAATGATGAAAGTGATCTATTCTCAGTACCTTAAGGCCATGTCTCTAACAGGAAGATTCATGATATGTTGAATGATTTGAGCTAAACAGGCCCAATATTTGCTTTGGTACCTTTTCAACTTTTTCTTCAAACTGCAATGTTCTCTTCTTCTCTTTTTAGCTGGATCTTTATATTTTTGTGAGCAGCTCACACTGAGCTTTGTCAGTAAGTTGCCTGAGCCTGGCCAGCTGTTGTTCATGAAGCAGTGTGTTTACTGTACAGAGCCCAGAAATAGTCATAGTTGCTCCTTTTCCCTAGAAACACATAGGTCATTAGCTTTGTATTAAGGACTAAACACACTCTGGAATAATTCCTTTTCTTTTCCAGGGATTTTATGGCCAGTGTTTTGGAGAGGATGCTGTGGAAGTGATTAAAGACTCTGCCCCTGTAGACAAAAGCAAGCTGGATCCTAATAAGGTAGGGAAAGTACTACTGAGTTGAGTACTTGATCACAGAAGAGAAAGGGAGAGAGAGGGATCTCCTTCCTTGAAGCTTTTATACTCAAACAGCAAAGCACAAAAAACAAACAAACAAACAAACAAACAAAAAAACCTACAGCTATACCTGTGTGACTAGGGAGGTCCTTAAAGCCAAGAGAGTGAACCATATTTTTGGGTGCATCAAGGAGATAGCCAGTCAAGTGAAGGGATTGTCCTGCTTTTCTCTGCATTTGGTGTGGCCTCACCTCAAGTAGTTTGGGCACCACAATACAAAAAGGACATAAAACTATTAGAGAGCATCCAAAGGAGTGCTATGAAGATGGTGAGGAGTTTAGATGTATGCAAGATGTATGAGGAGCAGCTGAGGCCCCTTGGTTTGCTCAGCCCCGAGCAGAGCAGGCTGAGGGGAGGCCTCATGGCGGCCTGCAGCTCCCTCACGAGGGGAGCGGAGGGGCAGGCGCTGAGCTCTGCTCTCTGGGGACAGCGACAGGACCCGAGGGAACGGCATGGAGCTGGGACAGGGGAGGGTCAGGCTGGGGGTTAGGGAAAGGGTCTGCACCCAGAGGGTGGTCGGGCACTGGGACAGGCTCCCCAGGGCAGTGGTCATGGCGCTGACTCTGATGGAGTTCAAGAAGCGTTTGGATAACGCTGTCAGACACATGGTGTGACTTTTGGGTAGTCCTTTGGGGACCCAGGAGTTGGACTCAATGGTCCTTGTGGGTCCCTTCCAACTTGGAATATTCTGTGATTCTATGAAATCTTATGTGAAAGGCTCAGTTTGGTAGCTAGTCACAGCAGATGGAAAGTTGAAGCTCTGATCTCCAGTCCCTGCTCTTGCTTTGATTCCCAGAGTTATGCTGTGCGCTCTCCAGAGATGAGTTTTGTCAGCACTGGAGAAAAGAAGGAGCTCTGAAGGATTTGCAGTTCTGTGCAGTTCCAGACCATCCTTAGCCAAGTGTGAACTATGGGATATTTCATATGTACTCTTTTCATTGTAAAGTACTGTAATGATTCTTTCCTCTTCTCTCAGGCATACATACAGATTACTTTTGTGGAGCCATATTTTGATGAGTATGAGATGAAGGACAGGGTAACTTACTTTGAGAAGAACTTCAACCTCTGTCGGTTCATGTACACTACGCCTTTCACCATGGATGGGCGCCCTAGAGGAGAGCTTAGCGAGCAATACAAGAGGAACACCATCTTGACAACAATGCATGCTTTCCCCTACATCAAAACCAGAATAAATATTATCCAAAAAGAAGAGGTAATTGGGTTTTGAGGACAGATCTACTTTCTCAGGGGCTAAAGGAGTCTCTGGGCAGAGGGGAGAGGGTAGAGAGAGAGGGAGATTTTCAAATTCTTTGCTTGACAGAAAAAAAGAAGGCTGAAGTTTTCAGACATTCTCATAAATTGGAATGGCATAGAATAGGTAGAGAAATGCAAGATGAGTACTTACGGTGAAGCAGAGAGGATGGAGGATATACATCCTTCTTTTGACTTCTGAGTTGCTGTGCAGGAGGATACATGGAGCTCTATTTATGGCTGTACTTCAGCTGATAAAGCACAGTTAAAGAATTAAATTGGACTCAGAGCTGCTGTAGAGACAAGGAAACTTTCTTAACAGTAGGAAGTGGAAAACTGTTTAAGACATGAAATCAGTAACTTAGGGCAATAATGAGTATATACAAATAGGGAGTCTGATCCAAATCCTACTCTTGCAAGGTAAGACGCCAAAGAGTTGTGGATCAAATGCAGCATTTATCAAGATGGCATTTAGAAAGAACAGTCTTCCTGGACTTCACAACTACTACTCTAACATGGATTGATTGTGGTTTTATTGCCAGATTTAGAACAGTTCATCTGTGTATATGGTTCAAATAATGAAGCGTCTCTTCCATTTCCACTAGTTTATTTTAACACCAATTGAAGTTGCTATTGAAGATATGAGGAAAAAAACACAGGAACTAACTGCAGCCACAAACCAAGAGCCACCAGATGCCAAAATGTTACAAATGGTTTTGCAGGGCTCAGTTGGAGCCACTGTAAATCAGGTAAGGGATCAAAATAAGCCAGATTAATATTTCCTTCATAATGCTCTGCACTGTTTCTGCAATCATCTCTTTCACTGGGACAAGTACATTTAGTCAGACACATTTAGTCACAATGTGCATTTACACTTTATCCCTTGATATGTAGTTCTTGTATTCTATCCAGTCATTATCGTTAGGACTTTCTGCTCTTAGACTTAGGGAGCATAAATAGTTTACCCTCCATTCATTTACAGTTTTGTGCACCTGCATATGCTTTCCAAGTCCTGGTTTAAAGCAGAAACACTGAAGTGCTTAGACATTTTGTTTCTGTGATATTGCCATCCCAGGTGATACAAGAAGTGCTAGATACATCTCATGAGAGGTTGGTTCTCAGGTCACGGAGCCTCTAACATGAATTAGATCAGCTGAGGTATGGGTGTCAGGTCTAAGAAATGCTCTAAATTGACATAACATGTCTCTGTTGACAGGAACATGTCTTCCATGCTCCTTCCTGTCCACGGTTCCTTCTTTTCAAACCAATACAGATGCAGAGGATTTCTCTGGCAGAGGGATAAAAAAAAAAAAAAAAAAATCTGATAGGAAAGAACGAAAGTTGGCCTTATTTGCTTTTTCACAGGATGTGGTTTCTTTGCTGAAAGCTTAAATACACTTGGTTTCTCCAGATTCTTCATCAGTCAAAGCCTCCAGTGTGAAGTAAGATGCAGTTTTGAGCCTTGGAGAGTGGCATCTTTCTGCCCTGGGCTTATCTAACTCCCTTGAGGTCTTTGTAATACCAAACATAAGGAACTGTGTTTCTATCATGTAACCAGATTTGGTAGTACAGCTACCCCAGATCTTCTCTACTGACTAGAATTTGTTCTTTCTCTTCTTTGTGGGCCTGGAGGAGAAATAAAAGGAGGGGAGGATAAAATATGATAGGCAAAAACTCTAACAAAAATAAAATAGGAAAAAAAAAAAAAGTCCTGTTCTCCTGACTGTTCATGTTTTTATTTTCTTTCATAATTCTGCACATGAAATAACAAACAAAATAACCAAACATGTGCTCTGTTTTCAGTCTAAGCAGATGTTTTTCTGATATTTTCCTTTGTTATTCCTATAAGGGACCGCTAGAGGTAGCACAAGTGTTCCTGGCTGAAATTCCAGCAGACCCCAAACTTTATCGACATCACAACAAGCTGAGGTTATGCTTCAAAGAATTTATAATGAGGTCAGTAAAACAAAACTGAAATATTGAATTGCATCAATAATGCCAGTAATGGCAATAATGCAACAGTAATATCACTGTGTAATTAATTATTCAAGCTAAAACCACAAATCCTAACAGCTCACGCTTCAGACACTTGGTACAGAACTTGTCTCTGCTTCATGGTCAGTGCTTTGGTGGGTTTTGCATCCCAAATGAGAGTAAATTTTAACACTTCAAAAGAATTATGTAGAAAATAAGAGATTACATTAGTTTTATCTTCTGATATTTTAGGGAAATTGAGCACTTAAAACTAATGCTTTGATTTTATTAAATGATTTTTATATATAGGAATATAAATGTATAAATATTTCTTATATATATTTATATAAGAAAATGTTTGACCCTCTCAAGACACATTGGTAGTGGTGGACACATACGTCCTTTGCTTGTAAATTTTAATAAGCATACTCATATAGCAAGATACTTATCCTTTTAGTCAAGACAAAGCACAATTACTGAAAGACAACTCTGAATAAAATCAGAATGAGCCTTGTGCGTATGATACTACTGTCAAATACTGTAGCTGCATGTGTTGACAGTAAGTTGGCCAGTTACTCAGTATTCTGCAGCCATTACATTTATTTAGTACTATTATTGTTTGGTGTTTTGTTATCATTTTTATTAGCTCTTTCATGCATTTCTAATGGTCTTAAAAATATTACCTCAGTTTGTGCACTTGGACAGAGATTTCTTACTAGCCCTTTCTCACTTTCAACTTGACCAGCTATCAGAGGAGTGCCTGGCCTGGAGGAGCCAGCAACTGATCCATTCAAATTACCTAACACAAAGTTACTGAGCGTAGCAGAACTAAGTGATACATTTCATGCCTTCTTTTCTTTCCTTTTGTCTAGGTGTGGTGAAGCAGTGGATAAGAACAAGCGCCTTATAACTGCTGACCAGCGGGAATATCAGCAAGAACTCAAAAAGAACTATGGGAAGCTGAAGGAGAACCTTAGGCCCATGATTGAGAGAAAGATCCCAGAACTGTACAATGCTGTAGTGAAAGTCCACAGCACAAGGTACAGATAGAGCAGGACTTCCTGTTGCGGCTATACAAAAATATGCCTTTTTTTTTTTTTCTTTTCGTCAGGAGAAAAGGCAGGTTTCCCAGCAGCAGAAAACAGACTATAATACACAGTATCAAATTCATACTTGATGAAAGAAGTCTGCTGACTCCCACTGGAGCAGAATGTAGTATTAACTGTGTTTCTCAAGCACGTCCATCAGGGGTTAGGGACTGATATCATTTTAATGCATGGTGACGTAACGCTTCCCCTTCAACCTGATCAAGTGTATCTTAACCATTTCTTAAACACTTGAAGCCAGATAAGAACATGTATATTTTGAATGTATGGCACCCTGTGTTGTTAGCCATCATGAAGTAAGAGTGATTTTTTCACTTCCAGATAACATAATCCAGTCTAGTCCCATGACTGCGACAGAAGAGTCTTTACTTCTGTACTTTACTTAAAAATATATGCTTCTTCACAAATCCACTGTGTCCAGTGTGGGGTGGGAGGGGAAGAAGCACTAAGCCTCTGGTCTGCACACATGTAATATGTTTCAGCTGGTGATTTGGAAGCTGCTTCTTTTCACGGGGCAGGTATTTCCTGGATTTTTTTTAATTTGCAAACTTTATTTCTGGATCCATTTCATTGCAGGGAATCTTTTCATAACCACAGTTTTAAGAAATATGATGCCCAGAGTTCACAAAGCACCTAAGGACTAACTGCTTCAGCCAAGGAAGAGCTTCATGCCAGAAGCAAGAAGTGATGGAGTATTCAACACCAGTGAAATCAGAAATCTCCTCTTACAAGATAGCATGTGCTCTTTCTGGACAGCATGCATTTAAATGAGATATCAGAGAACTGTGGGATGACTCCAAATCAACTATATCTCATGAGGGCTTGGGAAAAAACAGGGAGCTTTTTAGATGCTTTTACATTTATTGTGAAATAGTCATGTAATGCAAAAGGGGCAGACCATTGCAGTGATCAGTGGCATGAGATTGGTCACCACTGGCAGGCTGAGGTTTGGCTGAGGTGTTACATGAATCCAAACAAGATATCTAAGAAACACTGAGGAATGACATCTATTTATGTTCCTTTTCCAAGGCAGCATTTATCCATGTCCATTTGGCACTAAAACACATTCTTCAAGTTAATCACATGCTTAAATGTTTTCTTAATGAGAAGGGACATGGACCCCTGCTCAGTGTTCACTGAGCTGGAGCTGTAGGAAGGAAAAATACCTTCAGTTTCTATCACCAGTTTCCATCACAGTGTTTAACTGCAGAGAGATTTCTGCACAAATTCTCTTGCCAAAGCTCAGAAAGCAAGTAGCAATAAATAATTCTTACAGATTTTCTTTTATTTTTCTTTCTTTTGTATGAAAAGTATGTACATTATTTGTGAGATGTAGAGACAACTACCTGACATGTTGGATTTCTTGTATTTCTTCATAATCAGTGTCATGTTTAGAGGTTGGACTCGATGATCTTGAGGTCTCTTCCAACCTAGACAATTCTGTGATTCTGTGATGTTTAGCAAAGATAACAAGTAATAGCTTAAAAAGAAGGCGCTAAGCTATGACTGATTTTTATTATGTAATGCTCTTACATAGATAACCTTATACAAAATTAACTTCAAAAGCACACAGTGAGGATTTCCTACAAAGCACTTATGCAGGCTTTACTGCATTTTAAGATAAATCAGCATGTAATTTATAATGTCTAATGCTTAGTATTTTCTGAGCCCTGAGCAAGCATCTTACTAAATAGTCTTTACAACACTTCTCTGAAGTAAGGAAATATTATTACTATTTTGCAGATGGGGATGTTGATACACAGCAATATTAAGACTTTAGAACTCATTTAGTGAAGCCATGGTAGAACCACAATTTGCACTGTGACATTGTTTACTGTGTAATGCTTGTGTTTTGAAATAAGTTCCCTGATGTTAGTTCGTTCCCTGCATCTTTTCACAGTTTGGAAATGATAGTTCAATGCTGATTCAAGTAACCAATCCCATTTACCCAAGAACATAATTTAATGTTAAAATTAAATGAAAAAGTGAAATTAAGGAGTTTTTTTTTCTATGTGCATTGTTTTAGAAAAAGTACAGTGAACCTTCTCAAAATTCATGCCATGTGATTCTCAATACAAAGCCTATTTGCTGTGTCAGTATAAGGTAGGCTGAGGCTGCTGCTTTTAGTAGAAACATTTTGACTTTTCGTGTTCATCTGCAGCCTTCCCAGAAGTCCCTAGGAATTCCCTAGGAATTCCCAGCACTTCCACTGACATCTGAGTAAGCCAGATTTTGCATGTAATATGCAGAAGATTCACCAGAAATGGTCTAATAATATGGGATTTGGAAGCAAGTTAAATAAAATGCTGTACTTACAAGCACTTAGAGTGCAAGGAAATACTTCCCTTCTCATTCATAGTCTTGCTAAATGTAAAAATCAGAAATATTCTGTAATTTTGAAGTGAAAGTATCCAAAGTATGTAAAAACATATATATACTATAAAAAGCTCAAAGGAAAAGACACCTCCATGAAGTGGCTTTTCTATATTAAAGCTACTGTGAAACAGTTTTAAGTTAAAAAGATGACTAATTTCCCAAAGCTTTGAAGTCATGAAGTCTCTGCCTGTCAAAGCCTAGCCCCTTATCTTCTTTAACAGCCTATTTTGGAAGAAGGTGAGAATACTGTCACCTCTCCACCCCATAATCCAGCCTCATTGTTTACAAGATATTTATCCTTTACTGCTAAATATCAGAAATGTCAGGTAAACAAAATCAAATAAAATGAAAAAAAATCCTACAGGTGTACAATATAGTATATAAAAGTAATGAAGTGCTTTATATTGCATGGTCCTGTGCAATTCTTCTCCTTCCGTTGTAACAATTCTCTGGGTAATTTGAATACTGAAGGACTCAATGCTCAAGTTTTATGAGCTCAACACCCCTCAAACAATTGGCCAGTCTAGCCCTCAGTTTGTAACCCATGTCATCCCCTCCACAAACGACACATGGTTTTGTACATTTCTTTGAAGAGTTGAACTATATGAAATGTAAATTTTCTACCTTATGATATTCTTTTTTTTTCAATAAAGTGACTGTTTCATAGGAAGTTCAGAAGCACCATTTTGTTATATCTTATACCTTGGAAAAATATGCCTGAAAGCTTCAGTAGGAGCAACCTTTCCTTGTAGAATCATCCATTCAGCAGAAAGCAAAGATTTGGGATGGGAAAGTGTTGGTCTGTCCTTATGATAAATTGTGTCTGTGCAGTGGTAACAGGTAACAGCTTGCTTTACAACTTCATTTTTCATTCAATTGCCATGAAAAATGGCATGTTGGAAGCTCAATGACCATAAAGGCCTCCTTTCTTCCTGTGGTGTGTAGGTATAATGCAGAATCACACCTGATTCTTCAATTGCATGCTCTCTGGGCTATTCAAGGTCAGAGAAGGTTGTGTGTGTCCACACATAATAGGTTCAGGGGTAAACTACAGAGACTGTTGCAATCAAAGGCAAACAAAACTATCTCCATCCAGATCCAAAGGTTCCCACTGGTGACTGGGCTGAGAGTTTACCACACCTCATTTCACTCCTTGCATTTACCACCAAGGAGCAGCTTTAAGGAGTGTGGGGCTGACTTTAAGGCTGGAATCCTCTAGCTCAGTGCCAGCATCTGCTTGTTCACAGCCCCTCCTGTGCCCCATCTTGCTGCAACAGCAAGAACTCCTCAAGGTGTTACAATCTCTCAAAGCAGAGATTGTTGCAGAAATGAACCACCTAATAACAGTGTTTTACTGTGTTACAGTGCCACTTCCTTCTGGAAGACAGGACCACATACAAAGTGTTCACAGGATGTTGCAATTACTGCTGCATTTGGAAGTGGGGTGATTTGAGGAGTGGCTCAATTGACTATGTTTTAACAATATTTTAAGCTGGTTAAATTACGTGGTTAAAGTAAGTCATCTCAGCCTGGGTAATGCACTGGTCTAACCAGGAACTGAAAGGAAAAGGGGCCCCTCTAGAAAATTGTTTTTTGATTACATGAATAAAGGCAATGCATGCTCACAGCAGAGCTCAATTACTACTTGGAAAGGTAACAGTAAAACCTGAAGATTGACTGCTTGACAGGGTAAAATGAATATAATTCCGTGGCTGCTTATGCTCTCAGTGAGGGATTGGTTTAAATGAAATGTTTTTATTTAAAAAACTGACTGTTTTCCAAGTGCTGAAGAATTAAAAAGCTAACCTTCCAAGAGGGTGGCTGGGCAGTGGAACAGGCTCCCCAGGGCAGTGGTCATAGCACCAACCCTGAACCAAGTGGGTTCAAGAAGCAATTTGGATAACATTCTCAGACAAACAATCTGATTTTGGGGTGGTCCTCTGGGGACCCAGGAGTTGGATTCGATGATCCTTGTGGGTCCCTTCCAACACGAATATTTACTTTATGAAGTTTTTCACAAATAATAGTCATGCAATTCTGCTTAATAAAACTCTTGAGAATATCAAACAAAATGTTCAGCTGATCAGGACACACAAACAAAAATGCCAATGACCCTGGATCCCTGGATTTTTTTATTATTATTATTATTTATTTTTTTTAGGATTAGTTTAGAAAACCTTCCTGCTTTGTACCATTCAAAACAAAAATTTCCCTTTACAAAAAAAATTGCAAACCTGAATTCTACGTTTTGTTTTCTTTTTTTTTCTTTTTTTTTTTTTTTAAATTTTTAAATCTTCCCTATAGTGAGTTTATGCAGCATGTGCTGTTATACAGACCTAGGCATGGATTACCTCTTGTTTACTACACACTTTTAACAAACTATATGCCTTTTCAATGAAAATTGTGAGGAAAAATTGGTATGTACTTATTTAAATTCCATGTGTATAGAAATAGAAGATACATAAATACAATTGTAAGTATTCTAAATCATTACACATGTTTTTTCCTAACTTACAAAGTTGACTTTGAATTTTATGGCACAGAAAAATATCTATGTAATAATTCATATTATTTATTTTGATAGGAATAAGTTTTTTGTTTGTTTGTTTGTTTGTTTTTCCTGTATTTACCTGTATTTGTGGAATATATCTAAACATGTATTGGATGCCTACTGGTGAAATCCAAATTATAAAGTAAGTGAAACTCTAATAATTGGAGGGAGAAGGAATTTCAGCTGGATAACAGGGGAACTATGTTTTATGCTATTTAGCAAACATTTGTAAAACTGGAAGGGATGATTTCCTACTGCACATTTCTGACTTTTGAAATGTGAATGACTGTGCAAATTGTAGTTTCCCAAAGAAATCTCTGCAGAAAAGAAAAACAAAACAAAACAAAACAACAACAACAAAAAAAAGCAACAGCAGCAGCAACAACAAAAGCTTATTATCACTGATACATCCAAAACTTCAGAGTGCCAGAAAGTGATCTTCAAACCCCAAGCAAACAAGTGTTTTGGGACTTAATAAGAGGATGAAGTAGGCAACACCAAACAAAACAAACAAACAAAAAACATATGATTTTCTTTGTTTGTAGGTCAACTGCAAGAGAAATGTACAACCCCTTTTCAGGTATCAAGAAAAGGTTGGAAGTGCTCCCAAAAGTCTACCTTCCTTCTTGAGCGAAGGCATAAAATCCTGGACTTAAAACTGAGCCCTTGGGGTGACATTTTCCCTACCTGATACTACAATTAAAAACAAAACAAAAATAATAAATAAATAAAATAAAATAAAATAAAATAAAATAAAATAAAATAAAATAAAATAAAATAAAATGCAAGAATAACTTCACAAAAACTAAGCTGATGTTTCTTACCTGAAAGATTGAAGTTGTCTCGAAATGATGTCACCTCCACTGTAACTTTATGCTTCCAGTTTTTAACATGGGGAGAATATCTCACAGGGTCTAGAAGATTTCAACTAAATCTGCTCATGTATCAGTCTTCAGCCACTCATTACAATAGAAAGAGCAAAACTCTTGTAATGCATGGCAAATTAAAGAGAATACAGCCAGTCCTTCATAACTAGGTAGGCTCGGGTTGTAGAGAAACCCAGTAGCACCCATGACCTGTTTCGGCATGGGGCAAAGGTTGCAGCTCAGTGAAAGAAATCCACCCATAATGAAATAAATAAGTGGTAGGAGGGCAAAAGATGAAAACCCAGCACCCTGAAAGGAACAAAGGGAGAAAGAAGTAAGATGCACCTCACTTTCTAGACTGCCTGGGGCACTGAGCACCAAACCCAGGGTGTTGTCCTTTCATGGGAACTGCCAGGCAAATAGCATTTACAGAAGATTAAAAAATGAGAAAACAGGGAAGAAATTGTATATTTTTTTCTATATTCTTCTTGGGGGGTTCTTTTTGGTTTGGTTTGGTTTGGTTTGGTGGTTTTTTTTTACTGTTGGATTTTCTTGGTGCTGGTGGTGGTGTATATTTTTTACTGATTGCCTGGCTTTTTCTAGTTTCCCACAAGACCTGGAAGACTAAAAAAGCAGCAAACAAAAGGCACCCAGTGCTTTCCTTGGAGGGTTCAGAGCAGGTTCCTGAACTGTGCATGCAGTGCAGGATCCAGGCAGCTGGGCAGCAGCATCACAGTTCCACACACCTCCTGCAGCAATGGTTGTGAAGAGTGACCGCCGTCTGCATGGCCTGTGCACACAAGGGACGCCGCGGGTGAAAATGAGTCACCCTGGAAACATGGGTATTCGGGGAGATGTTGCTGGTGTGCATCATGAATTGCACACAGAAGGTGAACAAGGGCTGCCTTATACACATGGCACGAGAGTGATAATGATAGGGTAGCAAGTTTAGGGCAAACAGAGGGAGACCTTTTCTACACCAGAATAGGAACTTGAACTAGATTTGGAACTCCTTGCCCCAAGAGAGTCTGTATTTCAGAAATATAAATAGACTCAATAGGTAGTTCTACCGATCTACAGAAGGAAGGTACAGTGAAATCAGTTAAACCCAGTGTTGAAGGCGAAACCCAGCTTAGGAAGTCTTTGCACTGCAGTGTTCCAGGAGATGGATGTGTACAGTGACAGAAGTATTTTCCTATACTTGCTATGTTTTTGTCCTGTCTCCTAGGCATCTGCTTTTAGCTCCCATCAGAGACAGGAATCTGGCCAAGGTGACTTCATGCCATTAAAAGTTCAAAGCAGAGGATTTGCTGTCAGCATTTCCAAGCATGTACATAGCGTGGTGTGCTGCTGCCCTCGCCATCGAGCGCCAGATAAGGAAGCAAGAACATGGCTGCATTGCATTGCACTCCTTTCATGGAGTGCTGCTGGTTGAAAAGGGAGCACCAGGCTCATGCTTTGCTGCTTTCCTGCTTCTCACCAATCTTGTCCTCATGAGGGGCTGGGAAATCTGTATCTGTATTTCCAGCTTGCACTGCTCTTTGCACACATACCAGTTCACAGAACAGTCTGAGGAAAGAGAGGGCAAAGGCAGAAAGCCCTGACATTCCCTTTAGTTTAGATTCACTGCTGATCTCTCTTACTAGCTGATGGGGGCTTTACCCAAGTGCACCCACTGGGGTCGTGCTGGCAACCCAGGCACCCTCAGAGGGGCACTGACCCTCTGGCCCCAGCTGGCAGGCAGAACATTTCACGGGAGAAGGCCATTTTCCTAGAAAGGTCAGCTATGCCTTCCTTCCCTGCTGATCGCTCCCACAGCCCACTAAAGGAAAGCATTCAGGACATGGTATTTGTGCTTGTTTAATCCCATGTTTAACTTCAGCAGCTTGTTTTTAAATATTTCCCATCTCCGCCCTCCGTGATGCTGTTCTAGTTTTTGCCATGTACCAAGACACCTCAACACACACATGGGCTGAGAAGGACAGTCAGGTGTCAGAAGGAGCTGCTATGAAGCTGCTAAGGTGTTGTGGTTCACAGCTGTGCAGGAGAGCACTGAGGAAACTACATAGGAGAGCTGAGACATGCCAGCATGTGCTACCAAGGGGCTGCTGAATGCCAGTGCTAGAAGGAGGGTGGGATCACAGAATGGCAGGGCAGCTGGGGCTGGCAGGAACCTCTGGGGGACATCTAGTCCAAGTCTCTGCCCAAGCAGGGACACTCAGTGCAGGGTGCCCAGGCCCATGTGCCTTTTGAAGATCCCCATGGAGGAGATTCCACAGCCCCTGGGCAGCCTGTGCCAGTGCTCCATCACCCACACAGCACAGAAGTGTGTCCAGGGGGAACCTCCTGTGTGCCAGTCTGCACACGTTGCCTTGTCCCATCACTGGGAACCACTGGAAAGAACCTGTCTCTCTTTTTTTTTGCACCCTTCTTGGGTACTTACAGACATTGAGATCCCTTGAGCCTTCTCTTCCCTAGGCTGTCCAGTCCCAGCTCTCTCAGCCTTCCTCACAGGAGAGGTGCTCCCGTCAGTCCCTCCATCATCTTAGTATCCCTTTGCCACATTCTCTCCAGTATGTCCAGGTCTCTTTTACAGTGTGCCCAGCACTGGATGCAGCACTGAAAGTGCAACCTCACCATTGCTGAGGGGAAAAATCACCTCCCTTGACCTGCAGGCAATACTTTGTTTAATGCAGACGAGGATACTGCTAGTCATCTTGGCAGCAGGAGCACTGCTTCCAAGGGCACTGGAATTACTGTGGAGTTACCGACCTATCGGCCAGTCCTTCCAGCTTTGTGTCATCTGCAGACTTGCTGAAGGTACACTCTGCTTCATCACCCAGATCATTAGTGAATACATGAAACAGGACTGAGAGACTGCCCTTACTCAGTGAAACAGAGCTGTCACAGCCTTGTCTGCAGGAAAAGCAATAAACCAAGAAATGCTTTAAGGACTGTCTTATTTGCGAATCCCTAGCAGTGCTCTGTATCAGTAAAAACAACTCATCTAATTGGGCTGCCCGTGGCGTGGTTAGAAACACTGAGGTGCAATCACTGTCTGCAGAGATGGGAATAGCACACTGTACATTGAAATCAGGGACTCTGCATCTGTTCCTGAATGGTCTGACCACAGTAAGAGGGTATCTGTGTGTGTACAATAACTACCACATCCCAAATTAAGCCTCAGCCTGGCAAAAATGAAGCAATAGGCCAGTTTTGTTTACAGAGGAATCTGTACTCGCTGTCTGTGCCAGGTTTTGTTGTCAGGAGGTACATCCAAAGGCTGAAGATTTCCACTGGTGGTCACAAGTTTCTCAAAACATAAATATAGCTTTATTAGACCTGGCATGTGGTTCAGCTCGTACTGTTTCTTACCCGTGCAGCAGCCAGAATCAGATGCTGCAGGACCAAGAATCTCTGAGTTATGAGGGAGAACACACACCCAGCTCCTGTGCTATAAATCACCAGTTAATCAGCTGGGCATACATTTGAAGAGCAGCTAAAAATTCCCTCAGTCTCTGCCAAAGCAGCTTCACAAAGTTGTTTGCAAAACAGGAATAAAGAACTTGCTCTTTTATTCAGCTTAGTGGGAAAAGGAAAAAAAAATAGACAAGAAAGAGAAAAAGAAAGAGAAGAAGGAAGGAGAAGAAAGAAGGAGAAGAAAGACAGAAAGAGAGAGAGAGAAAGGGAGAGAGAGGGAGAGGGGGAGAGAGGAAGGAAAGAAGGAAGGAAGGAAGGAAGGAAGGAAGGAAGGAAGGAAGGAAGGAAGGAAGGAAGGAAGGAAGGAAGGAAGGAAGGAAGGAAGGAAGGAAGGAAGGAAGGAAGGAAGGAAGGAAGGAAGGAAGGAAGGAAGGAAGGAAGGAAGGAAGGAAAGAGAGAGATAGAAGGAAAGAAGGAAAGAAGGAAAGAAAGAAAGAAGGAAAGAAGGAAAGAAGGAAAGAAGGAAAGAAGGAAAGAAAGAAGGAAAGAAAGAAGGAAAGAAAGAAGGAAAGAAAGAAGGAAAGAAGGAAAGAAGGAAAGAAGGAAAGAAGGAAAGAAGGAAAGAAGGAAAGAAAGAAAGAAAGAAAGAAAGAAAGAAAGAAAGAAAGAAAGAAAGAAAGAAAGAAAGAAAGAAAGAAAGAAAGAAAGAAAGAAAGAAAGAAAGAAGGAAAGAAGGAAAGAAAGAAGGAAAGAAGGAAAGAAAGAAGGAAAGAAAGAAGGAAAGAAGGAAAGAAGGAAAGAAGGAAAGAAGGAAGGAAGGAAGGAAGGAAGGAAGGAAGGAAGGAAGGAAGGAAGGAAGGAAGGAAGGAAGGAAGGAAGGAAGGAAGGAAGGAAGGAAGGAAAGAAAGAAAGAAAGAAAGAAAGAAAGAAAGAAAGAAAGAAAGAAAGAAAGAAAGAAAGAAAGAAAGAAAGAAAGAAAGAAAGAAAGAAAAGGAAAGAAAGAAGGAAAGAAAGAAGGAAAGAAGGAAGGAAGGAAGGAAGGAAGGAAGGAAGGAAGGAAGGAAGGAAGGAAGGAAGGAAGGAAGGAAGGAAAGAAAAGAAAGAAAGAAAGAAAGAAAGAAAGAAAGAAAGAAAGAAAGAAAGAAAGAAAGAAAGAAAGAAAGAATAGTGCCATTCTGCTAAGTTAAAATGACATTGTGAAACTAGGATGAAGATTGAGAAATCGTCCATCTTGAGAAAGCTGTCCTCCTAAGAGAACAATTGGCTAATGAATTTCATGAAAACCATAGCTGAAATTAAGTCATCATTTGTACAAAGCAAATAGATCTGTCTGTGCCTTAGAACAGTCCATACTAGTCCAAATCTTGAACAGAGCACATTTTAATTCGAGAATTCATAGTGTACAAAGACAGAAAGAAAATTCTGAATGCATGTAAAATGCAGGGATCGTTCAAAGTGTCCCTCAGGTCCTATCTCTTGCTGCAGAGCCAAAGTCAGCAATGAGTATCAGCTCCAAGGAAGGCAGGAACTCCTCCATTAGGTAAAAGAATGCTTGGATCATTAATTTCCTGACCCTGCCGTTCCCTGGGGGGAACACACGCAGATTTAGGATCACTCTGACTTGAGTCTAACTTTGGGATATCACTCAACAAACATCTTGGCTCCAGCAAGAAATTGCTGAAGTGTTTTTTTCTCTCGTTTTCCTCTTATGGCACAGTATGATTATTCCTTTTCTCCTTCACTATTGGTCTCTAGTTTGCTATCGGGGTGCTGTGAAAAGTTTTTTGCCTGCCTTGGCAGAAGAAACAGGTGTCCTGTGAACTTCTCCAGCCCAACCCTCCTGCTCCTGAGTTGGCGTGTGGACCCACTCATCTCCCCCATCATGTTTGTCCTAACAGACCTTTGGTGGCAATGTTAGGTTGTAGCATGTTTCCCTAAGGTAGCTCTAGACCCAGCTTGCTCTATGCAGGTACCCATTACAGAAATTACTATGTGCCCGCTCTATCTGTCAGATGACTCATGGCAGATGTCAAGTCCAAGTAAAGCTCTTTGTGGAGGCTGAGTTGGGTAACAAAAACTGCATAATGCTGCTGGTTCAACTGAAAGTGCAATAACATTTTCACCCAGCTCAAAAGTAAAATAAAAGTCTGGTAGCTCTGGAAATAAAACAATCATCCTTTGAGACATTTCAGTGATAAAAGGTAGATTAAATCTGGAAGGCAAAATTATGGTGACTTTTCTCCCATTTTATTCGACCCGGTCAAAGCTTGGGGAGTATAGTATTCTGGCAATGCTCCTTTAAAGATAAGGGGGAAGGCAAGTGCTACATTTCATCTGGTAAATGATTTCTGGAGTTGCATTCCTGTGCATTCATGCACAAATCAAGAAAATTGCTGAGCCTCAAATGTCCACAGGCATTATGGTGGGATCCGAGACAATGTGTGACAAATGGCAACATGCACCCTCCAGGGCTGAAAACTCAGGCGATAGGAACTCAGCCGCACACTGCATCGCTTCATCTCACTTTGGACTGACAGACGAGCACATGGTACTATTTCCAGGCTGCCACAGATGTGAGCCCTGAGCCAGGGCAGAGAAAACAGCCTGCCTCCTTTTGTGTTTGTGTAGCTTCCCTCCTTTGCAGATGGCGTTAGGGAACAAGCCATGCAGTGTAATCTGTTAGCGCAGTACTGGACTGAGAGCAGTGACAGAGGGCCTGTACACCTCCCGAATCTGCTGCTTCCCTAAAAAGTGAGTCAGGACAGCAGATGCACAGAGGGAAAAAAAAAAAAAAAAAAAAAAAAAAAAAAAAAGAGTTGGGCTTTTACAGGCTTGCTAACAGAGGGTTAATCTAAGTCCTGGGATGTGTAATGTTCCCAGCTGCTGTGGCCACTGAGTGGGGTCATCCACACCAGCACAGCGTGTGGCCCCTGCTCTGCAGGAGGGTTCGCAGGGCAGAAAGGAAGCAGTGCTTTTAAGATGCACTTCTGCTTAATTCCCTAAGCTGGTACTCAGCTTTGGCAGCAGCAGCTGCTGGGCAGTGATCAACACTTCAAAGTGTCCTTCACACACCAGCAGCGGTGCACCCCAGGGTTCTGCAGGAGGTGCTTACCTGCAGTGCATCCCCATCCTACCCCATCTGCAGTACCCGAGGAAGACTAAGGCAGGGCTGAACTAGGGTCCTGATGTGGCCTAGACCTATGCTGTGACCGCTGCTTGCCACAAGCCAGAGTTTCCTTTTGGTAAGGAGACTTTTCTTTGTGTGTCTATGTGTGTGTGTTTGGTGTTGGTGATATTTCTAGGCTGGGCAAAATCAGGCATAGGGAAGCATTGGATTTTTCCATGGAAAGAAAGTTTCAATTTTTTGATTTGTTTTGGCAGAACCAAGATTATTCTGTTTGTGAAATTTTAATGGGATTGTTTTGCTCAGGAGGCAGGGCTGTTTCCACTTACAGCAACAGACCAGGTGAAGTTTTTTGTGGCCTCAGGGGCCTCCCTGGAGCTGTGAGCATTGCAGAGCCCTGGCAGCAGCTGTAGATTTTTGCATCTCAGATTTTGGGGTGCTGCAGGGAGGTGGTGGAGGGGCACTGTGCAAAACATCAGTGAGCATCAGCCTTTTCCATCCACTGTCCTGCTGAGGAGCTGCTTGCTGTGGAGGCACAGATTCCCATGCCTGTTAGAGGAAGCCCTAAGGTGACTCCTCTGGGATATCTGTGGTATCCTTTCTGCACTTTGAAACAGGACTTGGGCTGCAAATGGGAGCAGGGCTGGTGCAGCCTGCCTCTGATATAGCTACTAGGCCACTTGCACTCACAGTATAAGTAATAGCTCACAGACAAGTGTGTCAAAGCATACACAATATTTATCTGGGCCAGATCTTGATCATGAGAATTGCAATGTGAACACTTTCTTGGAGTAATTACCTTAATTTACTTCTTCAACCCCAGAACATGCCTCTTGTGATTTTCTTGGCCACCTTGCTCACCAATACGTGGCACCTGTTTTGTTGGTTTGGTTTGGTTTAAGGAAAATAGGTGGGATTGTGTTTTGGTTGTTGTTGTTCCTGTTGGTTTAGGGGGTGAGTGGGTTGGTTTTGTCTGCTGAAAGTTAGGGGTATATCCACCCTTCCTACCTGCAGTGCACGCCAGGGAGCTGCTCCCTGCTCCTCCACTAAATGTGCCCACCTGCAGTGGGCGAGGAACATGCTGGCACCCTCAACCCCTTCCCTCCCTTAGACTCTGCCAGCTTTCCTTTAGACTAGAGCTGTTTTTTCCCTCCAGGGAGTTTGGGGAGTGTCTGCCACCTCGCTTCCCAACCTCCCCCATGTGCATGTGCCCACGAGGCCAGTGAGGATGGAGCTGAGCATGAAGACGCTCACTGGCCCTCCTCTCTTTCTGCTCCCTTGTATCCCCCTTCTTCCTCACCTGGCTGACCCCCAGGTTCACCCCTGTTTGCTGAAGGGTGACCCAAGGCCTGTTGGTTTCAGCTGCAATGTCCAAGAGAAAAGTACCATCTACTGTGTGGCCATACTAAGAGTCTTTTCCGGCCACATTTTCGCAGGTAACCAACAATTGACTTCTTTATTTAATTTCACTTGTGTAAACTGTCAAGAGCTGGCAACTCCTGAAAGAAAGGATTAAGTGGGAGGAGTAGAAAGAGCCCTATCTGCTTGCTCTGTTCATTGCTGCGGCCTGGAGTGCTTTCACTCCGTGTTTGTACAGTTTCTGGTACAACACGGTCCTGACCCAACTATTTGGATGAATGAGCTGATGCTAAGGAGCTGTTTGCTGGCCTGAGTGTGCTTTCCTTCTGGTTGTTGTTATATCTGATGGTAAGTGGTACTCTCTGTTGTCTCAACTATTTCTTTCATCAGCCCCCCATTTTTTTCTAGAGTTGGTAGCTCAGCCATAAACAATTGCCTTTTCATAGAGACTTAGCACAGTCATAATTATTAGTGGCTTAATGTGCTGCAGGGCCTGGTCACGGAGTTGGGCTGCAAATATTTCTAAAAATATGTGCTGTTGAACTAAAATATACTAAAGTGTCTTTTTTTTTTTTTTTTTTAAGTAAATATTAGTGGTTTAAGAGATAGTTTATACCACCATCATAACAACTTTGCTTACAAAAATACTCAGTGCATTTTAATCTCTAAAATGTTTTAATGGCTTTGGGTATTTCAGAAGAACTACTGGAAATTATTTAGATGGAAATATCACTGAGCCTGCTAGCCTTTTATAGGACAAAAAAACCCTGTAATTTCTTGCCTAATGCTACTTGGGTGTGGTCCACTGGGAAAACCAGAAAATTTTAAATTTTCTTAATGTCTTCCTTGCTATATTCTGGAATCAATATTCTTGAAGCAATCCATGCTGTTCAGCATTCATGAGTTTCAGGTGTTATATCTGAAAAAAAAAAATCTAGAAATATTCATGTTTTAAGGAAAATCACACAGCAAAAAGGCAGAAGGAAAGCAGAGGAGTGGCATAGAAAGAAAGAAATGAGAAGGGAGCAAGAGAAGTTGCCAGCGTTTGACACCGTAGTGCAGGGCAGACCAGGAAAAGAGGTGTGCCAAGCTGTGTGGCATCACCACAAAGCCTCCAAAGCATTTGCTCCCAGGGACCTGGGAGCCTGGGGCAATGAGGATAGCACCTGGGTTAATTGTGGGAAGAGTGAAAGAAACCATGCATCAATTCACACTGAATATTCAAGCAGTTAAGCCAAAAACTCGGGACTCACATAACAGGGACCGCTGTGCCCTTTCATAGCTTCAAGGGCTTCAGAGCCAGCCTGTTCAGGCCAGTAAAGATCAAGGCAGCAGCTTAATAACACTGCTCCTGAGCTGAGATTTCCAAAGCAGTGTAGAGGAGCTGATGCATATTTTGCTCTCCTCTTGAGCTTCTGGCTGAAGCCCCTGTCTAACAGAGGGGCTGGCAGTGGGCAGGTGCCTCCTGCCCAGGCTCTGAGGCCAAAAAACTCATTTTGCCCACAGCCCTGTCCCGGCACTGGGGCTGGTCCAAACCCTCCTGAAGGGTTTAGGGTCAGTCCCTCCACCCAGAGCATGGGGAGGGCTTCTCCCAGGTTAACCCCGAATCTTTGTGGGGTTTTCCCAAGATTGCTGCATTTTCCTCAACAGTAACCACTCCCTCCCTGGCATGGAGCTCCTGCATCTCAGTGACTGGGTGATCCAGCATGCATCCCATGGCATCCCACTCCATCCCACCGCATCCCACTGCATCCCATGGCGTCCCATCTCATCTCACTGCATCTCATCATATCCCACGACATCCCACCACATCCCACGGCATCCCATCACATCCCAGTGCTTTCCACTGCATCCCATCTCATCCCACCGCCCCCGCCCCACCAAGTCCCACCCTCGGCCGGTCCGGGGGAGGAGAGTTCAGCCGGGACGCGGAGGGGTCGCTGCGCGGCCGGCGCCGTCGGGGGGCGAGAGCGGGGACCGCCGTCGGTTTTGGGCATCGCGCAGCCGCAGTGCGGGCGGCCGGCGGTACAAAGCGGCCGGCGGAGCGGCGTGCGGGATGCTCGCCCCCGCCGCGGGGCCCCGGCGGGGCGCCCAGACCGCGGGTGAGCGGTGGGAGGGGGGCGAGGGAAGCGGAGTCCCCCCGGAGGGGACGGAGCGGGAGGGGACCCGCGGGGTTCCCCGCCGTCGGGTGAGGGTCCCCCGCCCGGAGCTTCCCGCGGGGCGGGCGGCGGTATGCGAACTTTTTTTTTTTTTTTTACGTCTTTTTGTTTATTTAATTGTTGTATTTATTTTGTCACCGTGCTGCAGGGGAAAGCCGGCGCTGCGGTGGCGGGGCACAGAGCACTGCCGAGCCGCACGCCTTGCCGGTACCCCTGTCCCTCGGCGCCCCCCCCGAGAGCCCGCAGCACGCCGGAGGCAGGTTTCTGCTGCTTGTCTCGGGAACTGAACCTGTCCCGTGTGCACGTCTCGGGGCCGAAGAGAGGGGAGATGGGGAGGCACCTGTGTAAGGGGGGAGCGAGGCTGGGTGTCGGCGTGGGGAGCGGGTGGCATCCACAAAGGGAGCTGTGCTTCGGTTAAATGGACTGCCTTCGATACCGTCTGACCTGTGAGCCAGCACTTAAAAGTAGCGATTTTTCTTTTGGGGCGGTGGAGGTGGGAAGCTTTGGGTTTTAGTGCCCAGTTTATGAACGTGCATTAACTTTGGCTGCTGTGCTTAGATCTCGAAAAGCACTTAAAGACGTCATGGTGTTTCTGAAAACTGTTTTATTCTTTCTGAAACAAAGAACGTGAAAAGGCCCTATAAGTCGATGTATGATGGTGTTTAAAAACTTATTCAGGCATAATTGTAAGCCTCGGTACTGCAAATGACTTTCTTGTGACTGGCCCTGGGTTTTACTTAAGACCAAGCTATGTTTAGCTTTCTTGTTCTGATGTTAAGGTCAGTCGTGGTGTGCTTTTCGTAAAATCAAAGCTCTAAAATATTTAATTAACAGCATAGCCCTTCTGGCAATTCTGTAGCTTAGTTGACAACCTTGAATCTTGGCTAGCCAAGAAAGGTGGCCACGACAATTTGCTGATTGAAAATATCAGATGTCTTGCCCTTTTACTTCACTCTTTCTGATGGGGTGGCTGGCTCTGATTAAAGGTTGTGTGTGCATGTTGTGAAGAAAGTAAAATATGTGAGAGGTGGAAGGCGGCTGATTGGTTTAATGCACGTTTTAGAAGGGTTGAATCCTAGAATAGGCACCCAAGGTAGAAAGAAAGCCCTGACTTTCAGTGGATTTTCAAGCCCTTGGAATTACTGCTGGGGTCTTCAGGAGTCCAGTTCCTGAGGGGAGTGGTGCATGTGGGTCACAGCTCCTGGTTGGGACCAAGCCAGCAAGTTGCATCTATGAAGTCTTGTCTCTCCTCCAGCTGGGAACATCTGGCTCGTGTTAGTGGCTAGGTAAAATGGGATCAGATCCCCAGAATGCTTCCTCAGCAGAAGGTGTCTTGCGGCACAGGAACTTGTGTTGTTCCTCCAGCAATTTTGAGTCAGAGGTTGTACCTCTGTTGTGTGGGACCTGGGGGGACTGGCTGTGTGAGTTCATAGTGTGAGCATCCCGTGGGGTGTAGGTGCATGTGGGAAAACATGGCTCTCTCTGACAGGACAGCATTCAGCAGCAGTATAACACCAGGCTGGGCAGAGGTGTAGGTGGCTACAGACACTACTGCTGATCTAAATCTGTGATTAACCCATCATGTGCTTGTTGGTGGTGTTTGATGTTACTCTGAACTCTTATGTGATGTCACAGTGAGATTTTTCTGTCTATTGCCTGAGTCCCAGCCAGAGGAAAACTCATCAATTAGTGTGGATGGTTGTCTGGTGGCAAACATGATACTGCCATTAAATAAATTACTGATGACTGCTCTGGCTAATTTGTTGACAACTTCTGTAGCACTCCAGCTTGTAGAGGAGTCCCCAGTGCCTCAGGTTTTAAACTTGCATAAACCTGCATCCTTTAGAGATTAAGTCTTAGTTTAAAATTGCACTGGGGAAATTGAGGACAAAACTTGGCCCTCAACTGGAAACTGAAGGTGGAGTTTTTAGGTGCTGCTTGAGCAGGTTTCTAAACACTACTTCCATACCATGGGCAGAACTGGCAATGGATGTATTTCTCATACCATGAATGGCATCTGTATGAGACGAGTCTTTTCAATCATTCCCCCTGTATATGTTTGCCTTTTAGGCAGTTTTCTTGGGCTTGTAAGCTTCTGGTACTGCTTATGGTCTTGTTTTCTGCAGTGCCCTGTGCATCTAAATAATAGATGCTGAAAGTGAAATGAAAACTTCTAAATGAAGAGTCTCTTTCGTAAATGATACAGAGCTGTCAGAAATAGGCAGCTGATCCTGCTTTTAGTTACCAAAGCATTAGTTGTTAATTGAGGACAGTTGCAAATTTTCTTGTGGTGTCAGCACCTATTGTAGTGGTAGGTCATGGAAAAGGAGGTTTTTCCTAGTCATTTAGCTAATGGAATTGGCTAATGGGGCATGGTGGGAGTTTCAGGCGTCGCTGCTTGTACTGTCTGATCCATCCAAACTTGCCTGTGTGACTTAGAAAGGGAAGAAATGCAGAACTCCCAAGGTGGCTTGAAAGCTCATGTGTACGTACATGTGCAAGCATGATTTTTTTTCCTAGATTTTTGTGCATTGTGGCAAGATGACAAGTGTTAAGCTAATAGGTCGGTTGTGTCATAATGATGAGGAGTTCGCTTGGAATCACAACACAAAGTGAACAACCAACAACTTGCAAAAAGTTTTGATTCCACCTAACTTTCTGACAATGCAGTATATGTAGTTTGTGAATAACTTTCTAACTTTTTGTGTGAATAAAATTCTAACTTTATTTTTTTACTGGATTTACTTAAAACATTTTTGTTTGAATTTTATTCTGACTTCTTATATACAAATCTTATTTAATTACTTACAAAAGATACATAAGTTTGTCTTGACTAGAGATTCAGATTTATGATCAAACTTAATGTGTTTGGTTCTAGTGGGAAATGATTCATCTTAAGTATCTTAAAAGTATCTGTTTTTGCGGTTGAATAATTGGCAGTGCTCTAAAAAGCATTTAGGCATCTCATGGAGAAATCACGGAAACCACTTAGGCTTGTCAACTTTGATACTCCACAGTTATCTCTTACTACCATTATAGATGCTGCCTGTTGAGGTGAAATAATGTGCAAGCTGTCTGTATGTAGACGGCTGGGGCCCAAAGAGAAATAATAGTACAAGTCAGGAACAGGGTAGTTGATTATTTCTTGCAGTTATATATTTTGTGAAGGTTACTCCTAGCCATGTTGTACTGTGAATTATACTCTAATTTCTATCTCACTTGCTTCCTACATGTATTTTACTCAGGAAAGCTGTCTGCAATCATGACAGCTATGTTGAGACTGGAAGTTAAATCTGAAGACTGGTTTAAGGCATAATCATGTTATTCTTACAAAATTTTCCCTGGCAACCTCTGCAAGATAGCAGAAAGATGTGTACAGTGATAGTCATTTCTTCACCATTAAACTGTACTTTTCCATTGATGAGGAAAACAGGAAATGACTTTTCAGGTGTCAACTGTTGGTACTGAAAATGCTTTCTGAGCTTTGCTAGTAATGCAAGGACTGCTGTCACTCAGATCAGATGCTCTTTCAGTCTGTCCTCACTTCCAGGCTGTCACAGGCCCTAGGCTGTTACCCATGTATGAAACTCAACAAGTAGTTTAGCTAAAGCATAAGGTAAAGAAGGCACCTTGCTAGACTTAAAATGCTGCCACAGGCTTCCCTTGGCAGCTTATATCAATTTTTAGTCTCTTTCTGCTCTCAGAAATGTTTGTGATTTCTAATTAGAACTATACTGGAGAAGGACACCTGACAATTAACCATGAGTCATAAGTTTGCGTTTCAAACATCCCTTTAATTCCTCAGACAAGTTAGTATACTGAAGGCAGAGGCGTCAGGCATGAACAGTTGAAACTTAAATGTAGCTAAGCAAATCTGTCAAACAAGTCTGGTCTTTTTGTTAACCAAAGTACTGATCTTGAAAACGTTTTCACAGGCTTCCTACTGCACACAGGAGCCACCACTAGACCCTGGTATCTCATCCAACCCTGGTGTGCTGGAGGCTGCAACACTTCCCTAAAACAAGGCCTCCTGAGGAAAGTGGTCTGTTGAAGGGTGGTGGCTGGTTGAATTACAAACGAATGGGAGCTGGAGCTGCTTCAGGGCCAGCTGGTAGACATGGGCCACCCGGGGGAAGGACAGCAAGGACACCTCTGTGCAGCTTGGGCCTGCGTTCAGTGCACCTCTCAAGTGACAGACCAGATGGCTTGCTGGCCTGCCATGGTTTGGCAGCCTTCTTAGCCCATGCCTTATGAAACTTTGGCACTTGCCATGGAAGTAGAGGGTGCCCTTCCCATCTGTAAATGCCCTGAGCTCTGTTGGTGGAGGTTGCCAAGTATCTGTGGTTTTCTTTAAGGCCTGCCTTCTTCCATGCCCGGAGGGAAGCCCATGCAGGGTTGTGAGGCTACAGCACGCTGGCTGGCGTGGGTTGTGCTGCCGCTGCTGTGTCTTCTGCAGTCCTGCTCTCTCAGTCCATGGTCCACCATGGCTCAAGCAAGTGTCCTCTCCTCAGGTGGTTTCTCTCCTTCACCTGGCTGCTTTCAATAGGGAGGCAGCGGAGGGGCCTGTGGCAGCCCTGGCTGCTCACGTGGGTTGCAGGGAGAAAATAACAGCCAAGATGTTAATTTTCCAGCAAGGCTCCAGTCCCAGTAAGGCTGCTCTGTGCTGAGGAGTTTTATAACAGAGGTTTTGAGAAATGTGTAGTATTTGCACACACAAGGTTGGGGAGGACTAATCTGTCCCTTGCCTTATGACTTGTATCAGTCTGTAATTAGCAGACATTGTATTTTTTTTCTCTTATCATTAAATCCCTAGTTGTTGTTGTTTGTTTTTCCCTGAGGACTTTAGGGTTGCCAAGCATGGCTCTGGATAATACTATTACCTGTACAATCCTTCTCTCAGCCTCACCATGCTGATAGTCTTCATGGATTGCAGTGATGATGACTTCTGTAGCATGGATCTGTATGCACACATGCACATGCGACCAGAAGTGGAAGTAGTCAATATGTTTTTTTATTCTTTTGTTGTTTTGGCCTCCCAATTGCATAGCTTGATCATACCTCATCCTTGAGATAAGAAGCTCTGATTTACCTTTTATGTGCCTTTCTTTATTTTATGTAATTCCTTAGCTGCTTCCATATAGTGCTTTCTCAATCTGTTAAAAGCAAGAGTAGTTTCTTTTCTGAGACTTTCATTATTTTGGCACATTTCTGATCCCTTTCCAGATCTCCAGTGTAATTATTAGGGGGGAAGGTGCTGCCCAGGTTGACCCAGGTGGTTTTGCACCATGAACTTCAGATATGGTGCTGGAACTGCAGCGGTGTCTCTTGTTGCCATCGCTATGAATCCTTGCACCTCCTTGCTTTTCCCTGCAGGGCTGCAGCCTGCTGCAAACCTGTGCCCCACTGAGATGATCGAAGTCTCCTCCTGTCCTCCTGCTGCCAGCTTCTTTGTGAAGGCACTAATATTAATGGGCTGTGGGACAAAACTGCTTGGGAGCACCAGATGTGTCTGGAAACAAACCTGTTAGACCTAGATCAAGGGGTGGGCAGCAACCCAGTTCCAGCACAGAGGTGAGCCATGACTTTGTGTCCATTAATTCCTGACACTAGGATTCCCCCATGAGCCTGTGGAAGCCAGCGTGGCTTGTTCTAAAAGCTGTCCCATTGACAAACATCTCTGAAAGTGGTGAGCAGGAGCATCCTACTCTGCACGTGGGATTTGGAAAATGCCTTTGCCTCGTGTTTCGTATTCATGCAGAGATGGAAGAGTATAGTTTAAAATAGTGATTTCCTGAGTTATTCTGACTTTTTTATATGTAACGGTTGGGAGTCTCTCCTGGAGTGAGACATGTCAAAGGTTGAATGTGTTTGTTTAGGTGCATAAACATGGCTGTGTATGTTAGGACTTCTGTCACAGTGTTTTCATTCACTTCATGAGCTGCTAAATGAGAAAAGGAGGGGTCTCATTCCAGAGCTGCTTTGGAACAGCTGTGTCAAAAAACCCAAAGGACTGCAGACAATAGTAAACTTTCTGCAAATGTTGCTCTTTTCATCCCTGTCTCAGAATATGGTAATGCAGAGGATCTCTAAGGGTTACTCCCAGCTAATCCGGTTTGGACAGAGAAAGAAAGATACATCAGTTTTTTTGCAGTTCTTCAGTACTGTGCCAGAGAACTTGCCAAGAAGTGCAGTGACTGGAAAGAAAAAAAAAATAAAATCTTTGTGTTGAGACTACAGCCTTTCTTTCTCTTGTTTTTGGCTTTTAAGTGTTTTAAAATTAGGATATAAAAAGTAACAAAGGACAGTCAAGATGTTGATTATCAGACAAAGGTAAGGGGACATGACCCATGCATAATTACTAATGAAACAATATTGTGAAACTTGTGTCTCTGATTTCCAGGCTTCCGACAGAAAAGTCTGAACAAAAGAGTTGATAGGTCTTTTCTGTTTTGCAGTTTGGCAAAGGGAATTTAAAGCCCGTGGGGCTTTTGTCTTTTTTTGTCTCACCAGTGCTTTGTTAGTAACCCAGATGCTAGTAGACAGGTTCTACTCTATTTCAACTCCTTCTTTTCAGTGTCTACTTGTGATGTCAGTGGTTGATATACTAAGGAACAGCCTGCTTCCCACGGCAAGCCTGGCTTTTGGAGGGCCTTGCTGGAGCAAAGCCTTGCTTTCTTCGAAGTGAATGTGCCTTTAGTTTACACAGCAAAATATCTGCTGAGAGAAGATATTTAGCTGAAACTTTCTTCAGAGTAGGAACTGATGCTGGGGTTGATCCTGCTTTTTGTTGTTGTTGTTCTTTTTTTTTTTTTTTTTTTTTTTTTTTCACAGAATGCCTTAATGTATAATGATACATCTATCTGAATCTGACTTTTAATGCCAGTTACACACAGGTAGACCAAGTTGTATCTGGTATTCTGTGATAGACAACTTTGATATGCATTGTGTACATTTTAGATCACCAAACAAAGGTCAAAATCAGGCAGTTTATTCACCATGATTTGTCATGTAGCTGAGAGTGTGTGCATATCCCTTCAGGCTCCATTAGCATGAGTTAACTTTGCAATTGGGTTTCTGGGGCAAACAGGGACAGGAAGCAGAAGTAATTTTGCAGGCCAGGCTCAGCTTTTTTGCTCATTGCAGTGTAAGTGCACAAGAGACCAGAAGTAAAAGATGATCGCGGTATAGCTGGAGAAATCCTAACGAAGTGGAGGACATTGTCCAAAACTGCATATGGACGCTATGGAAAACCATACAAGTACACCAAGGTGGGACTTCATGGCTATCCTAAAGTAGGGTTTCCGTAGCTCCTGTGTCTTTCAGTATACCTCCTAACTTGCTCTGTGTTCTCTGGCTTTCTGTTCATCTGTCACTGTTACCTTTTCTTGCAGAGACTGGCAACCAAAAACTGGCTTGCTGAGTAAAGATGAGTTGTCCCTATGAAGATGTTAATAAAAATGTATGTTTTAAACTTAAAATTCTCTTCATAATCTCATTTTCCACAAACAAAACAAAAAAAAACAGGGAGAAAGTTTCCATGTTAACTGTCACTTCTCATAATTTTAGTCCATGAATTGTTTTGCTGAAGAGCAACTTTTTCTTTTAAAAAAAGAAAAGTTCACTTTGGAAAATGTTAGAGTTCTTGAGCAGGCAAATTTGCATTTTGGTTTCTAATTCAAAGACACCTGAAAAGAGCCAGAAGACTTAATGTGGATTTATGAATGGGATTAGAATTAAGCTGCTTCACAGCATTAAAAAAAAAAAAAAAAAAAAAAAACACTTTACATTTCTCAATAAAAAAATTGCTTTTAAAACAACACTCTTTATCCCTGACTAGCCTTAAGATTTTACAGAAAGCAACACAAGAAGAGATTTTCTTTTAAGTTCCATTCCCTCATGATGTGGTATTGAAATAACTCTTAAACTTTTAAGTTGCTTTTTTTTTTTTTTTTTTTTTTTTTATGGTAAGCTCTTGAAGAGCTTATTTTCTCAGATGAATCAAAGACTTATTCTGGCTTGGAAATTGGGACTAAATGTTTTCTTCACACATGTACTTTACCTGTAGTCTGCTTGGATTCTCTTATGTGCATGGCCCGTTGGTAGTTTCCCCAGGTAAGAGTCACCTGCAAGAAGACCCTGTGAATCTCTCTGAAATCAGGACGTGATGAAAATGGTGTAGCTGTGATAAGCTGCAGTCTTGTCAGCTTCACTTTGCTGGGCTGACGAAATTCATGCATTTTTCTTAACTCTGTTCTTCCGTGGTTGTTTATTATTATTATTATTATTATTATCATTTTCAAGCAGAAAAGGGCTGAGCAGTGTGTAGTATGAGCTATCTTGCTCTCTTCCTGATCCCATCAGTGATTTATCACTCGGTCTTTATCTCTTGTGTGTTTGTTCTTGCAGTTTCTCACCCCATTACCGCTGCTGCTCATGACCATTGTCATGTTCTTAAGCAACGTGTGAGATCAGTCACATCCACGAAAATACTAGTGGCTGCCAGAGACCTTCTCAGCTGGGGAATTTTAAGGAAAACAAGCCCTTCTTTGTGCCTGTGCACACATCATGACTGTCACGAGTTGCACAGTAGGCGTGCTAAGGAGATGCTGCTGGCCGGCCGTGGCATCAGCCCCGCGGGGAGCTCTTGCAGCGGCAGCACTCCTGCACCGACCTCTCTCTCTGCTGGATCTTGGGACCAGGAAAGTGTGGTAGAAACAGCCTGGTGTTGTTCATGAACCTTTAAAACAGCGTTCCTCATGCTGTAAGAAATTGTTGTTTTTGGCTGGAGTAAAGCTGGGAGAGCGTCAGGTCTGTTCCATGTGCAGCAATTCCTTCGGTTAGCCTGGGGGAGAAAAAGCAGAAGGGGTGTGCTTGTAGGGCTGAATATCAAATCACTGGCTGAGGATGTGTTAAGTGCATGTGTTTATTGCTCCTGATGCTGGTATGTTTTTGATATCAGCAACTTGCCAAATACCACGGGACGGACCTGCAGTTTGTTTCAGCCGGTGTAGGTATTAGCGACAAAAGGTCTTGCTGCAAGGCTGCGTGTGAAGTTTTGCATCCATGAGCACAGGCTGAGACGGGAAGGGACCCATCTGCTGTGACCTAAAGACTCCTGCAGCAACCAGAATCAGCCCTGGGTATTGTACCTGCTCTCACCCCCCTTTACCAGGCAGCAAAGCCCCCTTGGCCCCCGTCTGCATTGCTCACATTCCCGCGATGCCTGTGCCTGTTCGTGCACGCGTGGGGTCGGCAGGGCTGGTCCTTCAGCTCGGCCGGGAAACCACAGGAGTCTGCCTGCTCCTGTCCTCCCTCAGTATCCATCGGAGCCCCCCTGCCCGCATTGCTCGCATTCCTGAGTTGTTTCAGTCGGGCAGGCGCTCTGCTTTGGAGACTTACCGCTGCGTGAAGGAGTCGCAGCAGCTTGCTTGTAGCTACACCTTCGTGGAAGGGCAGTGATTTACAGCCCTTTCCCCCCAGTTTCAGGAACAGCTTGGTGCTCTGGTGCTGGTTCTGGGTGGCTCCAGGCCTTTTGGTGACAGCAGGTCAGTGATGTGACAGAGGCATGTAAGAGCGTGCAAACAAGGGGCTAGATTTTTGGCTGTGCAGGGTCTGAAGGAGAGTGGTGCAGTTGTGGAGGAGGCGTGGTGCTCCTGAATTGGCTCCTGGAGTCTCCACGGCTGTTGTGTAGGGAGGAAGTTTCACTGCAATTTCAATTAAAAGGCCTTTTCTCCCCTTCTTCCTCCAAGCAACTTGTTGATTTGCATCACAAAAGTTGGCCAGCGTTGTCTCCTCTGTAAGCTGCAGAAAATAAGATCTCTTCAATTGCTCGAGTAAAAATGGTCTGATTTATGCATGTCTTTATGCTCTCTGGTGCCTTTGAGAGCAACTGTTAATTGAGCTGGTCAATACTGTATT
The DNA here is from genome assembly GCF_964211825.1 of Aythya ferina. Lineage (NCBI taxonomy): Eukaryota > Metazoa > Chordata > Aves > Anseriformes > Anatidae > Aythya > Aythya ferina. The sequence goes on from NC_140299.1 coordinate 28,158,992, forward strand.
ATGCAATGTCAAGTTACAGCCATTCTGGTACCAGTGCTGGCTGGCTGGGGTGACTGGTGCCCTGCAGAGGAAGAAGACAGGTATGTAAGATGTCTTTCCCTGAACATCCAATCTTCAGAAACACTGGGCTGGTGTTCCCCTGTCTAACCAAATCTCTGCCAGAGATTTTTTGAGAAAAACATAAATTGCAATTAAATGTGTGTGTAGCTAGGAGAATGGCACTTACTATTTTCTCTCATCCAACAGCACTTTCTATGCACATTAAACTTAGTCAAACTGACTTCAGCTGAGCTGGGGGCTGGAGTGTTTAGCCATGTTGATTTCTACCCTGGAGTTGCTGAGACACAGATTTACTCTGATGTTCCTGCCTTAAGTTTCTGTGAAAAGATGCATGAGCATGGGAAGTCCTTGAAAATGTGTTTGGTGTGTCTGTACTGTAGGTCAGAAGCAGGTACTTTGTTTTCTCCTTTGTGTCAATCTTTCTTTGTCTGCCTAAAACCCGTAGTAGTACAGAGGTTGTCAGAAGGGGACAGAACAAGTAACAGAAATCTGTATTGCCTCAGTTTTGTTTCTGTACTATTCTGCAAAACCGTAGTATAAATGTTTCTGCTCTGAACAGGAAGCCTAAACATGGGAAAAGTGTTAGGGTTATCAGAGGAACATTTTATTTTCTTTCCCGTGTAAAATCTTCATTTGGACTTGTGGTTGAATACTTCAGCGAGGCTGACTTTGTCCTGTCCAAATCCAGAGTAGTTTTCTTTGCCAAAAATTGAGGTAAGACCCAGATAAAACCTAACATGTGATGAGTATCTAATTCCTTTAAGAACTGTGTTCTCTTGCAATGAGTTACTCACATAAAAGCAACTGCTAAACCATGTCTAGACTGCAGAGTCCGGGATTCAACTGAATCTAATTAAAGCAATAGTGGCTTGCAGGTGAGGATTTAACTGCAGTAGATCATTGTAGCTTCTGCTACAAAGAGGCTGGTCTTATCTGAGATGGGTTTTGACTTGCATACAGAGGTAAATTAAAGTCAGCCAAAATGGTGCTTTCCCCCACTTGTCTAGCCTGCTACACAGTGAGAGGTATCTGCCTGCAGCAGGATGAATGAACAGCTCGTGGAGATGTAGTCTTCAGCACAGTGTCCTAAGGAAAGCTAAAATCAATTTCCTGCTAATTTTGGTGAATTAGGAGGTAGTTCTGGAGGATTAGCAGGATGCTTCTGACTGCACCACGTGAATATAAGGCGGCTGAAAGTATCCCTTCTAGATGTACCAGTTCTGACACTGGGGTTAAACTTGCTCAAGGGGTAGCTCTGTCTGGGCCATGCCAGCTGACCGCCTTCCTGATTAAGCTGGACTTTTTCATCCCATCTGTGCCGATTGCCTCATCCTGACCACTTAAGCCACGTTGATTACCAGTTGAGTATTGATTGAGGGGGATTAGGGGAGGCCTGGATGCCCAGCGCATCTGGTTTCTCCCAGCTGCCCACAAGCTGCTGGTGTGGAAGCCGTTGCACCGCCTGCAGGTCCCTACGGGAGTTGCTTGGGATAGCTTTCTTCAGGGTGAAGAGGCACACTGCAACTCCTGGCTTCTGGTACTTCTACCTCGTGGCCTTGAATGTTTGCCCAGAAGTGTCTGTGAAACATCTCTGCTGTTCTCATGCTTTTGCTATTCCTCTGCCTCAGCTCTCCTGACTCCTATTTCCTGTAACTTTTCTATCTAGCACATGCTTTGTTCACTCCCCATCAACTTGTGCCTGCTCCTCCTCTTTCATAGCAAGAAAAAAAAAAAAAAAGATAAAAAGTAAAAGGGCTGGTCCTGATAGATCTCAGGCTCCTCTGTCGAATCTGGCAAGTAAAACTTTGTCTTGAGAAACTGTTCCTTTACATTTTCAGTCTGTCATCAAATTTCTGTTAGTCCTGAACTTTGTCTTAAGGGAATATTGCAGGAGTGATGAGTCAACTGTGCAGTTACTTTTCCCTTCATTACAAGGGGGGGAGGAGGTAAGGAAGGAATACAGGTGCCTCTCATAACGTAGCAGCACTGGGCAATAACTGCAACTTTTCAGGCTGATGCAGTCCTGTGAGCTGTTATAGTCTGGTTATGGAAAAAGAGGTGTTAGGCTGCTTGGCTATTCTTGGTACTCAGAGTTGCAAAGAAAAAATATCTGTAACTAATGAAAGATGCACACAGTACTTCCTGGCAAGCTGCGGAGAGGAAACTTTTCTCAGCAAGGCATGTTGGCCTGAATTTTGTCGTGTATGTGTGTGCGTTTCTTGCATTTCTGCTGTCATATTGGAAACAGTATAAAATCAAACTGGGAGGGGGAAAAGAAGGGAAAAACACATTTGCCAGGGGTCACAGAATGCAAATGTTTTCAGATGTCACAGGTGCTGCTGTTAGTCTGAGATGCTTGCATCTGGGCAGTGTGGGCTGTGGACTGTCCCCGACATGTGTTCTGTGTATGTCAGAGGCTCTGACCAGCTGAGTCTGCAGCAGTCTGGTATTTTCTTAGCTGTGAATGCTGACTTACATACACATGGCATTTGACCTGACCTTTTGATTTCCTTTCATTAAAGTGTTAATTGAGTGGTGATTGTTACAGGGCTGCTAACATTCTGGGAGAAGTATGGCCACGACTGACTTGTGCTTTACATTCCTGTATGAATTATGTTTTGTTATTGTGTGTGTGTGGGGGGGGAAAGCTGTTGTACACCATGGCTGGCTTATGATTCACTTTGGATGGCCCAATTGGGACTGAAGTCAGGTGAGGTGAGTGATGGTAATGGTACTGTCAGCACTGATATTGAAGCTGAAGATAGACATGCAGGTAAAGAAGGCTCCTAGTTATTGTGGAAAAGGGATAATATTCATCTTCTTAGACTGAGATCCGAAGCTTCTCCCTGATTTAGGAAATCTCTGCTTGTTCCATCCATTTACTTGGCTGCTTCTTGAAAACTTCATTTTAAGTCACAGTTTAATTTCCTTCTGGAGGAAGGACGACCCTTCTTACTGTCACCTTGCTGGCCATCTCAAGTGGCAGGAACTGCATTGTAAGCTGGATGCCTTGTCCAGGAGAGTTTCTCCTCTGTTGCTCTGGCATTTGTCAATCCTGTTCATGATGGAAGTTGCAGGTTGTTGTGATATTTTAACTCCTGACCTAACACCACATGAGCATTTCCTCTGCTCTTGCCCAGTTTGCTTGCTGCCCTGTTTGGCCAGCAGCTGTGGAGCCGGGCTGGCTTTGTCTCTGGGTTACACACAACGCTGGCACATTGCTGCTGTTCCCTTATGGCTGCCGGTGTGCTGGCACGAGTGTCAGGCTGAGCAGGAGGCTGCAAAGGTGAAATGTTGGTGCAAGAGCATGTGCAGGGCAGGGTGGTGTAGTCTTGCAGTCTTGCAGTGATGCTCAGGGGAGGGGGGGGAAAGGGGGAAGGAGAGCAGGCTGAGTATTTGCATCACAACAGAGACTTGCAGAGTAATGTCAGTTCTGGATCTAGCCTTGGTTCAAAGCACCGAGAATGGGTTTTATTAAGTTTATCCCTTTGTGCTGTGAAGCTTGAAGACACTGGTGCAGCCAGACCTTGGCAGGTCGAGTTGCACATCCGAGAGCTGCTTGGCAACCAAAACTCATTTTAAAGAAGTGTTAGAGTAACAAGTCTGGCACAAGGAGGAGTTTCAGAAGTTCAGCTTTATGCTGTCTGTAGGAAAAGTTAATAAATGTCAGGGGTATCTCAAGGGTTCTTTTTTCCTATCATGCTTTTTGTGTGCTATGGTTAGTTCCACTGAGACTGTAGGATCGGTTTCTCAAAGGCTGGTGATAAAATACATCAGTTAAAATGAGGATGAAGGCTGGAAAAAACTACTTAGTTTCATGGACTGTTCCTTTCAACACCTTGAATTAATAGCGTTTTTTTAATTAAGAGTTCATCATACCAGAACTATGTAGCAAGTCATACTTCTAATCTGCTTCCCCTCAAGCTGCATTTCTTTGTAATTGCCAGGTGCTGTATATGCTAGTAGAAACAGAGGAAAATATGAATATATCTGTGCTAGAAGAATATCTGAGGGAGGATGTTGAAAGCAGGCTGCTAATATCAGGTTTTTTTTTTATTTATTTTTTTTAGGTTGTGGGTTACTGTGTGAATACTTCATTTTAAACAGGATAAAAGGAGAGGGCTATTAAACCATAGTTCTGCCTTCACTTTTCCCATCTGGTGTCTCAGATCTTTGTTAAGCTCACTTGTCTCTCTCCCAGCTCAGGACCAAGGGTCAAAAAGGGGTCACTGCATTTGGAGCTCTGACAGTGCCTAAGCATCCTCTGGAGAGAAAAACAAAGAAAAAACGTCTCCCCTTCATCCCCTCCCCTGTCCCTGGTTGTAACGCATCCAAGAGTTTTTGCTATACCTTGGTGATGTCAGAGTGTCCTGCAGCAGCTGTTCACATGTTTTGGTGGGCTCCCATTCCACCAGCTCCCACCAAAAGTTTCATCTAAAGAAGAAACAAGCTGTAAATGCAGACTACCATTTGCTCTGCTACCACCACCTAAATCTTCCCCCGCTGGCTGCGTGGCTTCAGTGCCAGCTCACAGCACAACTGTGACAGCTGGTTGGTGTCCAAAGTCCTTTGTGTTGTTTCAGCTTGTGTCAGGAAATGATCTGTCAGAGGATCAAAGCACTGATGGACTGAAATTTTTTTTTTTTTTTGCCAAACCACAGCTTTGACACAGATGAAAATATTTTCTGGTAATATTCACAATATACTCATGGGGGCTACCAGTCCCCTGACACAGGAGTGATTTCTGGCGTTTGTGCAAATCAGTGGGGCTGGCATGACTGACCACAGTGGACTGCTAGAGCTTGCATTTGGAAATAAGACCAGGTGTGCATGTGGAAACAGGAGAAGGTCTCTTAGCTGGTCATCTGTTACAGCTCTTAAACCAGTGAACAACAGGCTCCCAGACAGGTGCCCATGTTCCTTTGCCTGGCACTGTCCTGGCCCCTGGGGGCTCAGTGACTCACAGCTTTGTCTCTTAAAGCTTGGACACCTGGGATGCGAGCAAGACCCAAAATCCTTCTTTATGGTGTGCAAAGCCTCCAAGGATGTGAAAGGCTGGTGCTGAAGGGCTGTGTAGTTGCAAGCAGGTGGGGTCTGTGCTCTGGAGGGGAGGAATAAGATTGCTGGTACCTGGTGAACTCTGGTCTATTGGAGTAGTTTTTGTCTGATAGACCTGAGGGCAGTCACAAGAAACAGGTGGTGTCAGGATGCCTGAGTGATATCAGCAAGGAGTTGTGTGGAGACACACAGAAAAGACCTGAAGTGAGCTGTTAATCGGTAACATCCCACAGTGAGTCATCCCGACACTGCCTGTGATACCAAGCAGTGATGTACACAGTGTAAAAGGAAGGAATGTGTGCAAGTGAGTTTATCCCAAGTACAGAAGGACACACCCTCAATTTACACACACACACACACACAAAAAGAAATGTTTATGGCATTGTATTGCTCCTGAGAATGAAAAAACGAGTTCAGTAGGAAAGAAGAGACTCTGCCTTTATACATTGTGCTCCATCTCATGCTTCAGATCTGATAGCATTAGAGTGAAATGCTCAGTAATCATCTGGAGGATAGCCATGTAACTTCTGCTTACCCAGACAAGCTGCTGGCCACCAGCACTCCTGGTTCAGCCTGTTTGTGTCTCCAGGTTCCTCTGGCCATCCTCTTCCAGGCTGAAGAACAGCTTGAAGCCAGCCAGTCTCCTCACAGAGGAGCTTGTCCATGGGAACCGATTAACCTGCAACAGGGTATCATCAGTGGAGGATTTCTGCTTTAAAATCTCTTTGTGTATGTAAATTATATATGTTCCTCTCGTTTGCCCAGAGCAAAATCTGGTGTATTTCAGTCTCTGGTCCTGACACTTCCCTTCTTTAGCTGTTGGCTCTGAATTGCACACCTGAGACTGAACTGCAGGTGTCTTCAGATTCAAACCAAGTAAAGCATTCTTCCTTCTTTGATTTCAGGGAAGCTTGTGTTCCATGGTAAGGCAAGAAATTACAGTCCTTTTCTCAAGGGAAAAATGTATCTGAGGCTGCTGGGCAGGAGGGAAGAAAAGCAGTTTCAGGATAGGGACAAAGGGATGGGAAAGCTGAAGCAAGAAAACACAGTTGACTAGGTGCACATCTGCCATGCATTCCACTTATACAGTGTGCTCGGGGGTGACATGACACAGCATATATGGCATAGTCAAATCCTTTACATTACTGATTGTCCAGCTGTCCTGTGCCAGCTTTGACCCATGCAGTGCCAAGGGAGGGTCTTGGTGCTCCCACTTTGCCTTGGGTAGAAGCAAGTTGTGAAGGGGAATAAAACTGGGAGTGTAAACATAGCTGCCAAAGGGTGATGGGGCTAGAGCTCCTGTGAGTGTTGCACTAGTTTATATCTTGGCCTCCCTCATCCAAAACCACAATATAAATTCAAGCAGCTGCATGCTTCATTGCATTTTAGCTGAAAGGAGGGACATCACAGACACAGATAGGGTGTGAAGGGTGAAAGTTGTTTGGGTTTTACAGTGTTTGTGCTTGCAGGTGGGTTTGTTCCTTGAAGTTTTAATGGCTGTGGTGTCCGCTTGGCAGTCCAGAAAGATGCAGCTGATCTGCAGGTGCTGTGGATGATGCTTTGACTTATGGCTTTATCTGCCTGGTGACAGTCAGGAGTCCAGCTCCCTCTGTCAGGGCTTCTTTGCTGGCGTTGTGACAGTGCTAACAGAGCAGCTGTGCCAGGCAAGCAAATTACTGCTGGCTGCAGAAGGCTTTGAGAGAGCTGAAGTCTTTGCAGAGCCTCTTCCTGTTCTCCCATTATTTCTTCTGACTCATCTCTTATCTTATTGATAGTTTCAAATATCTTTTTATAGCCTTTTATCCAGGTTAACTGAGCACCTAAAGGAACAGAGCCATGCCTCCCTCACTTTCAGAGTGCTTCAGCTGCCTGTCTTGCACTGGCTTGTCACCCTGAAATGGCATGTGGGCTCTGCCCTGACGGAAAGGCATTTCTCTTACAACTTAGAGAGATTGTTTGTTTTGGGGGAAGTGTCTTCATCGAAGAGAGAGCGTAAGGACTCTTCCTTATGCAAAGTCGTCCTGTTGAAAGTATCTGTGCCTGTGGCATGCTGACCCTTCGTCAAAATGACTGGAGACATAAGTCACTGCTCTGAACGTTAACATGTCCTAAAATTGTGTAGCCAAGAGTGATGCTGCTTCTCTCATCTCTTCTCCCTGCCTATGGGGGGAAAAGCTGATCTTGTGAAATGATCGTGTCTCTTCTGATGCCATTTTTCAGAACGAATCAAGCCTCTTTCTTCTAGTGCTATCAGGTGCTTGTTCTTAGATTGGCAGGGACTTTGTGGCTGGAAGCTTTGCAATGCTTGGGTGAGGAGGAATTAATTAGCAGCCTCCTTGCTAGCTGCTGGTGTCCTCTTTCACTCTTCTCAAGTTGCAAAGGGTAAGAATGAGGAGAAAAAAACTCATCTGATAATCTCTTTTCATGGCTTGATGTTTGCCACCCTGGGGCTATTTATACCAAGCATGCTGAGTGGGATTGAGTTTAAATTTTCACCTGCTGTTCTCATGGAGCCTGGGGCCTCTGCAGAGCGCAGCGATAGATTGCAGCCACCTCCCCACCTCACTGCCTTCTCCCCGAGCAGGTCACTGAGCTGGGGGAGGATGGCACGACCACCTCCGGCAACAGAGCACCGTTGCTGCCAGGCTTTAGTTGTGCTTGTGCACTTCAGGGCTTTCCAAGGGTTTGCTGTGATGTGGCTGAATAAGATTTAAAAAAACAACAACAACAAACCACCTTCCTCAAGCCCTCCCTCTCTCTGCCTAGCATTTCGCTGTTGGAGCAAGAAATCGCCTCTCAGCTTTATTTTATTAATTAACCACTGTTCTAAGAAAGCAGTTCTTATTTTCTCATTACTGTTTTGATAGTCTGTAAACTTTTTTTCCCAACTGAACATCAAAATTGAATTTCCAAAACTACTTTTTAGAAGAACAACTTTTCCTTAATGGCTGTCTAAAATATGTTTTGTGGCAGTCTTAGAGGGTGTATGTGAAATTCCCCCCAAGAAACTTGTTGGTCCTATTGTCAGAGAAGGCTTATGTTGATAGTTCAGATATCTTGGCATTGTAGCAAAACACATACAAGCTGCTCCTCTTGACCCCTGAGGTTTCTGTGGAAGGTCACAATGGAGAGGCTTGAATTCCTGTGTTAATCACATTGCAGCGGACTATCCATGCTGGTTTTCCCAAAAGATTAACAGAAAGATACAGCATTGCTTTGAAACATGATCTTGGGAACATCTAGCTCTTGAGGACAGTTTCTTTCATGTTTAGCATATGAATTGGTTTTGTGTATTTGTAAACTACATACGTGTTACTCACGGGAGTGAAATGTGAATGACAGTTTATCGTGCTGTTTTTTTGCTACCGCCCCGCGTGTCACCAGAAGCACTTAGTGCTCTCCCGTGGAGTAGAAGTGAAGGATGATGTTTCCCTGTTTTTGTGAAGTGTGTTCTGAGGAAATCAAGTCACATCTATTATGCAGTTGCTGAAGTATGCAGTAACGCACAGCTTCTATACAGATTTGAAAATAAAAATAAATATTCCCAATGGTTACGCTTGATAGCTGTGATTTTGCAGGTATTTGTGCAATCTAAGCTGAAGGTACTGTTGTTACTGCTTTAGGACTTGGCGAAACCATTCCCAAGAGGACGGAGCCTTACCCCCCCCCCCCCCCCCCCCTTATAGCTTTTATCAGGCAGCAAGCAGCTCTTTGGCTCCAGTCCAGATATGCTGTGAAATGTGGTATCAAAGTATCTGCTGCATTTTGAGCAGCTTGTTCACTAATTATGGGCTCTGACATGGACAACACAGCTGGGAGCCTTTGTAGATCTGCTTGTTTCATGCAGGATCTGTGGTTTTCAGTGCTCCCTGTCTGTGGAGGTGTCAGTGTACACCAGGATGACTTGAATGCTTGGTGTGTGCTCAGAGCACTTCCAGACAGGACTGTACCTCCAGGGAGAAGATGAACATACGTGATTCTTCCTGTCACTTCCCCCCAGAGCAGTCTGGTCTCCAACACTTCTGGAAACAGTCTCTTATCAGTAATGATACAAAGCTCTTTCTTCCTCTCAGAAGTTGAGCACTGATAAGGAAGACTGGAAAAGTTTGTTTATACACCTGAATTCCCCCTCCCTCTCTTTTTCCCCAAACCCCTGGTTTATGTATAGACAGGCTACAGATTACACCACTTTTTTTTTTTTTTTTTTTTTTGATGGAAGCCCTCTATATACTTTATCTATTCATTCATTTATTTATTTTTTCTATCAGGGATCAGTTTATGAAGCAGTGTCATGAAGACACTTACTGCAGGGCAGAGGGGAAGGTGTTCACATTTTTAGTGGGCACTCCTGATGTTTATGTAATGTGCCTAAGCTTGTAGTAGAATACAAAATATTTTGTAAGGCCCCAAGGTCTGTGCATGGATAAACTATTTGTCTAGGCCTTCTGAATAAAGCAGGAGAAAGAGCTTAACCAACAAGCCCAGATTAGCTCTGTGCTCACACTACTCCTTCCTGGCAGAATGACTTGAGGAAGGTTGTTATCAAACCACTTCTAAATGGGAAAGTCAATACTATACCTTTAAGATTCCGTTCTTTAGTATTTGCTTGAAAAGCAAATACTGAAAAAGGCTTGATAAATTCCTATTCATACATAGTGGCAATTAAATTATTCCAATGAGGATTTGCTGCAAACCTAGGTCTGTGCTCTGTGGGCATTGCTATGCTGCAGATGCACATTGTTTCCTTTCTTTTGGCCACAAACCACTTCTGACTGAAAGCTTTTTCATCATACAGTTCAGGCATTTTGAAGAGATATCTCAGGTAAGGTTTAAGAAGGCTGCTCTGTCCTTTTCTAACTGATTTTTAAGTTATAAAGAAGAAGGTGAGAAATTTCAAAATAAAGTTCCCCACGGTTTTCAGAAGTGTCCAAGAAAGTATGAATAGTTTAACCTCTAATGAATAAACCACTATTTGAAAAAGCAAGTTTAAAACTAGCAAGAATAAATAAATAAATCCACGGCGAGTTCTTGTATCACTTCACACTGCTTGGCACTCACCTTTTTTTTTTTTTTCTTTTTTAATATCTTGTGTTTTCAGGTATATGTAGGGGAAAATTTTTAAGTTTTTATTATGTGATCACTGCTGGCAACTCATGTTTGGAAACTGCAACGGTTGTATCCAACGCTGATTCTCAGATCTTGAGAGGTAGTTCAATATATGCCTTGCTATGACCTTCAAAAGCTTTGAAGTATATAAACAAAGGGGCAGAGAGAGAGGGAGCTGGCCTGCTTGAAGGATGAAACAAAAGAATTATTCTAGAATAAGTCATGTCTCTGCTCCGTACCAGTGCTACAGATGTGCATGCGTTGCCTGTAGTGCATGGGGAATTGGCTGAAATAAATACTGTGTATCCCACATCTATTTGTAGGGCAAGCATGGAGAATGAAATGGTTGAATCAAGAACAGAAAGTGTCCCCTTGTGGAAAGGGGATAAGCTAGAGCTGCCTGGGAAAAACTATGTGGATGTTGCTGTCAAAACATCTTGAAGAGAAACTAGGATCACAGCAGCTGTGGATGCTGCATCTTGCTTGGACAGGAGGAGCATGGCTAAGTCTTGAGTTTGAAGAAGAGAAAACCTTAATGTGACAGCAGAAAACTGTGGTTAGATGTGTGTGCAGTTCCTCCAAATGCTTTTTTTTGGAAGAGAAGGCTACGTACAGCGAGGGAGCTCCACATGCTTGGTGTAAAAGGGACATTGCCAGAAGCTTGAGCAGTTGTGGTGTGAGCCATGGATGTGGGTGCAGCTGTGGGCAAGCACAGTGTCTTGTCTCCAGTCCCCTGCCCTCCTTGTCCATTTGGTAATGCTTTAAGACCAGCCATATGGGTCCTGCTGAAAATCCTTGGTTGGATGGAGCTGTCACAGGGCTGTGCTGAGGGACAGGCAGGTGCTGCAGTGGTGTGGAGGAGAGGTGTCACCGCAGGAAGGGGTGGGTGATTAGTGGCAGGATGCAGGTGGCACCCTGGCAGGTGTCCTTGCTGGCGCTGCATGAATGGGTGCCATGGCTGCATGTGCTCCCAGGAGAACAAAGCGACAGGCTAAGCTGCTGGTGGTGGCAGGCAAGAAAGCTGAAATTCCCTGGTCTAGCTCACTGTTGTCTCAGCCTTGAGCTGGCGGTGTTCTCTTTGTAATATATGCACAGTGTAACTCCACAGAAAATTTCTCCTGCTCTGAAAACTTTTGTTCTCCCAAGGCCTCATGAAAAAAATCTTCTTAATTGATGGTTTGGACATAATCTAAGCCTGGAGTGTCAGTATGACTTTTCCATTCATATTTGTTCACGGATGAAAGAATGTGTGGCAAATACCCAGCGTAATTATGCATGTTTCTAATGTTTCAGCTTGTATAATACCGCCCACCTTCCCAGAGAGGTCAAGTTACTGTTTCAGGCGTTGCAGTTCAATGATGTGCCGTGTGCTAGAGAGAAACGGTGGAGTAACAACCCTGTAAGTTTAGTCCTTTTTCAATTTTTTTTTGTGAAATAGTGAAATCTGCCCGGTTTTGTGTGGCTGAGTAGGTTTGAGTGTTACAGTCTAATGGGCTATTTAAAATATATCTAAATAGGGGAGTACTTGCAGCTTGAAGTGGTGGTTTGTTTTTGAAGGGCAGTACTTAATGTTGTGAAAGTATTACCGAGAGTGTGTAATGTGTGTGTGTGAGAAATTCCTCCGTCGGTATCTCCGTGGTGGGCAAGCAGCATACAGGATACTGCAACATCCTGGATGATCCTGCACAAATCAAAGTCTGTTAGGCTGGAGCTGTGGCATGACAGCGATCAAGTTAGTGATTTTTTTATTTTTTTTTCCATTGGGGGTGATCCTGAGCAAGCACTCTGAGCCCTCACATTGTCATGATGAAGCAGGGTTGCAAAGCTTTGCACTGGCTTTTGCGTGTTTTTCTTCTGTCCTCTCCCTCCCCCGCCTTCTGCGGGCTGTACTTGCAAATGAAAGTCTGCAGCTTTTCAGGGAGAATGGGTCTGGGTTGGGTTGCCTTGCTCTGTGACCTTCATGTTTTATGAACTGTGTGCACAGAGAGGATTTTTGCAATTTTGTTTTGCTCCTTTTGGCTGGCTCATTGAGGGAAACACATTTAAAATAACAGAATTCACTTTTGTATATCATTACTTTCCTCAGCCCCTACTCCCCCGTATGAGTAATTAGGTAGCTGTTAAATTACAACCTCAATGCTTGTGAGTTGGAGCTTGAAAATCCAGTGTATTGTATTGTTGTAATGTCTGTCTCCCTACTTTTTTTTCTTTTTTTTTTTTTTTTGGCAGAAGGGACAGGATTATTGACACTTGTGTGTACTTTCTTATTGTAGAATTTCTGATCTAGCCCATTGCTGAATATACTACCCATGATAATTTCAACAGAGAAGACTATCCTGACTGGCACTGCATGTCAATAGTGCTTGTCTTCCCCTTGCTATTTTTTTTACCTTGTGTTAGGACGAGGACCAGCTACTCCCCTGCTTAATTTGAGGGACACAGTCAAACATTTCCTTGAAATATAAAGTTGAAATGAAATTGGGGAAAGGAAAGCAGTTTTATTAAGAGCTAATGGTGGGAATCTGGAGGACAATATTGCCTTACTTTGGGAGGCCACATGCTTGTTTGCTTACTTTTCTTAGTCACCAGATCCCTAGAAATTCAGAATGACTTTGGTTTTAGCTCTTCTTGCTCAAGTCATTGATACAGAACATCTGCAACAGTTTGCCGTATTTCTTGTTTTTCCTTTTGCACAAGGGAAACAACATTGCGATGACAGTAACCCTCAGTGATAAGTGACTGTTCACACTTCTGCAGATCAGTGCTGTGCAGCTAATTAAATTCATTAATTCATTCCATCTTCAAAGCTTTAGGCTGAACGCATGACAGAAGCACATTCTCATCTTGGTTTGGCATCAGAAATTCCATAGAGCCATAACAGAAGGACTGTGTGTGGTGGGTGCTGAGGGCTATTTCAAAACAGTGATGGATCTTGGAGATTATTCCACAGTAGCTCATCCAAAAACCCCGTCTTTTGGGAGTAAGTGCTTTGGAATCTCATTAGGGAGATGGTGGTAACACCCATTTGAAAATCCTGAAGGTATGTGAACAAAACAGATATAGAAAAGTCTGAGCTGCAAAGCAGAATGACTTGGTCCAAATTTTACCTTGGTGCCAGAAGGGGATGTTAGTCCTATTGTCTTTTTTCCCTGAAGCCTCAGGATGTTGCCAGTCCCAAGACAAAGGGGGACCAAAGCTCCAAGCTTAGATAAGGAGATGTGAAGGACACGTATACTTCACCATGCAGGTTCTTGGTGTGGTTCTCAAGCAGATTAACTGCTTTATATATGTTTTGTTTTGTTATCACCTTTAGCTGTGTTACACCCATGAAGATACATTGTGATACCTGATGCTGGGGAATCTGCTCATAGGAAATGAGGGGATGGAGCAACAGCACAAAGAAAGGGCAGTTCTTACAGAGGCTTGCTTGTGCTTGTGTTGCTTGAAATCCAGCAGTTAAGACTCTTTGAGGCTCATCAATTATTAGTGTTTGAGCTGCTATTTCAGGAGCTAATGACAACTAGCTCTATATCTTTAACTTAACTTTGAAAGTTAAGTGTACTTAGTGAAGTAACCTTCTTCCTTTTACAAGCTGGCAGAGCCTCTCCTTAATGAGAAATTCTCTTAAGGAGAAATTCTGAGGAGCTTCCCTCTCCTGTTGGACCATCTCTGATGGGACCAGAGGGGTATGCAGGTGGCTCTCATCAGAAGAAGCCCATCTGTGTTTAGTAACTGAGCAAGCAAGGAAGTTTCTTATAGCCCCTTTCGGTGTCATTCTCCCCTTTTCCAGTTCTTTTTCACTGTAGAACAAAAGGATGACCTTCACAGCCTTTGGTAATCCCTGGTCTCCATAAGGGAGCAAGCACAGATTTATTAGGTACTTTGCTTGCCAGAGGGGTCGCATGGTATGATATTGTGACCAAGCAAAGGATATAACTGGATACAGTATGTTTAAAAAAGAAATGGTGTGTTGAGAAAGGTTAATTGAAGACATCTGTAGCTGAGAGTCATCCTAGTTTTCCATCTTTCTTGAGTTGTTTTTAGGTAACTTGCTTCAGTTGTGACACCCTATCTTCACTCCATTCATTGCCTAACATTTGGCCCATCTAAACCAGCTGTGTAAAATCCATCTTGCTTTAGAGCAACAGAAAATATGTTGCACTTCTAAACCTAGGCCATCTGACTTGTGATGGCTAAAGTCATCTGGATAGATAACAAAGAATTTGTCCCCCCTACAGAAAGGGTGATGTGAGAAAGGAAGAGGAAAAAAACTTGTGTATGTTCATGACTTTCCCTCCTCTTACTTGCTAGAGTGACACAGTCCATGAGCAGTGACTTCCCTGCAAATGGGATAAAAGAAAGCTGGGTGAGCTCTAAGCACTCTCAGTGAAGTTTCATGTATGATAGTAGCATCAGTTAGAGAATGGATAGTTCTGCTTCTCCGTTTAAGAAGTTAGCCTGTTTCTTGTTAGGGCTCAGATTGCTGTCTGCCGGCTAAAAATCTGGAGTGGTGGCTGTGTCACAGAACTGTTTGTCCTGCTCAGCAAAGATCACCCTTCAGAAAACTCAGGATGAACTCTGCTATTTACCTAGGCAAGGTATTGGAGGAAGGAAGGAGTAGGGCATGTTCTGGCCTCTGAGGATTCAGTGATTTGAGTCAGTCTCATCTGAGTTGACAGCTAAAGGTATTAAGGCTCAGCACATCTATTCATGTGGATTGTTGGATTGTACTGTTCTGTGACAATCTAGACCAGTTTTGCTGGTTAGAGAATAAAGTGTTTACCCAAAGTGTCATTGTTACTGTGTACCATCCAAAAACACTCAGCCTTTGGGTCAAAAAGTATTCATCACCTTGGAGGAGACAGCTTTTATTAGTCTTTTCCGTGGGTATCTGATATGTATATGTGTGTGAAAGAAAGGTTACTAGTTTTGAGAGCAATCATGTAGCAAATATGTTTTCTTAATAACACTTTTCCATTTCTGAGCAGATGCACCTTGGGTCCAAGTATGAGAATTGCAACTAACACCAGCTTATCAAGGGCTATTTCATTTCTAGTAATCTGATTATGCTTTTTACAGTGGTGCTTTTTCCAGTAGTGTAGAAATGGTACGTGACCAATTCAGACAGACTTGTTTGAGCGCTTGTCGTCTGTGATAGGAGCAAGGAGGGCTTAAAAGCACTTTGATGCAGTTTATGTGGTTTGTCCTTGTCTGAATGCAGTGCACTTTCCAAGATTAAGTTGTCCCTGTGCTTTTGCCACAGGAAACAGTGCGCTTGTTCAAACCAGTCACTTTTTCCATAGGGCTAGAAGTTTTCAGACTGATGTAGTGCAAACCAAGGGCCAAGGTGAAGCTGCCCTTTGTTGTGCTGTTACCTCTGGCCCTGCAAACTAACTGAAACATGAGAAGCCAGCCTTGCCCGCCAGGTTTTAGCTGATCTTGTGTATCCCATTTACCAGCAATATGAGTTCTGACACTAAAGTAGCTCATGCATAAATTCATGGGGCTGTGCTTTGTAGAAGGTCTGCCTTGCTTGAGAGTCCATCCTTTACGGCCAGGACATCCTTTAAGTCTAGGACTTTGAGGATTGTCTGGGAAAGCCCTGGTTTTAAATGTTGATTAAGGAGGGAGAGGAGAAAGAGGGATGGACAGGGGCTGTTCTCTGAAACTGTCTGTTCTGCCCGGCAGTAGAATGACTTTCTGTCTTGTTTTGTGCCACAGTGAATGACACTTCTGTGTTCTCCTGTTCTGCACTGTTGGGCAGACTATGTTCTGTTGCAGGTTGTGTTGTATGCCAAATGTTCCCTTTTCTTCTTGCTCTCTGCATGTTCAAAGACCAGTTCCTATTGGAACAGGCACTTAAAGCTGCTATTCAGTACATTATTACTTACGGTGTGTGTTTTAACAAGTCAGAAGCTCGAAGTCCATTTGCAGTATATGAAGAGTTGGTTTCTGTACCTAGAGGTGGCATCAGTTATAGCAGATAAGGTAGCTGCTGTTCTGGCTATAGCCCAAGACTTGTTTAATCACCATAATGTTAAAAGGAAAGCTGTGGAGTTGGTTTGGCAACAACTTAACTTCTTGAGAATGTGCTAACAACTACAGTGGCTCCATTATCTGCTATTTGGAATGTACTAACTTGTGAACACTTACATGATCACGTACAAGCACCCCTCCTTGTCCTGTCTGGGGACCAGATGAGAAACTGGACTGTTGTGGGGTGAACTGCTGCTGCTGAAGGGCTGATAGACAATCACTATTTTTTACAGTTATCCCTCTGAGATGATTTTCTGAAACTTCTGTGCCAACTTTCAAATGCCAAGAAGACTGTCCATAAATACATCCTCTTATGGTCCTCCTAACAGCTTAATTATTCTCTGTAACACCAGTCAATTATTTTACTATTTGGTAAGAATTATTTAAGTGTATAGTTTGGTGTTGTATACCATAGACCCCAGATTTAAATAATGAAAAAAAACTATATGGCAGCTTCTGAGAGGAAACACCTCTCTATGGGGATTCATCTAAAGCATAAAACTCCTCTTTTATGCGAAAGACACTGCTGGTGTGTGTGTGTGTGCGACCAAAGAGCATGATACATTGGCATGGGGAGATTCCCAAGACAGCAGTGTAGTCATGTTATCATGGCATCCTGCCCAGATTAATTAGTGTCTCTGCAAGGTTAATTAGCATGGAGCTTTGTGCCATGCAGACGTAACCTTGGTTATTTCCTTTAGCAATTATGAGGTCTTATGCCAGTGAAGTGTATGAAGATGCAATATTGCTTTTGGCTACTTGGGGGCTTTCTGTCCAAAAATACAGCGCATTCACTAGGAAATAATGTGTTTATTTCTAGAAATGCTACCTTCATGTACAAATCTATTTTAAAATGTTTTTTCCCCAGTGAGAGTAATTACCCTTTGGGTGCTATGCAGTGCATCTTTAACTGACTTTGAAGTGTTTGACACAACATCTAAGGCATATCTCAATATGTTATCCAGACATGTCCTTGCAGTTGAGGGAGCTGGTGTTTTTTCAGACCAGCATAAATTCCTCTTTAGATAAGTGAATCTGGCTGTCTGCTGGAGGGAGGTGCATGTGCTGGAGGTGTGTGTGGGAGGAGGTGTTGAACAATATTAAAAAGGAAAAGAGGAGAAGATGGAGTACTGGAGTACTCTGCAGAGATCTTGTCAAGCAGGAATATGCCTGTGAAGTACATTGACTTTCCATGAGAAGTTGTTGAAGCCCTGCCTACGTGAGTTTGCAAAATATCTATTACATAGTGAGCTTTGTTTAAATTGAAAGTATTATCAAGGTTAGAGCTTCCTGTAAAGATGACAACTTTATCAGCCAACTTGCTCCCTTGATGTAAGTAAAATCTCTGCTTAACTGTTTTAGTATGTCTGTTTTCATTTCTGCTTATCTTTGCTTCTACTTAGCACTCAGTTGTGTTAATCAATTAAGTCTGTTTTCTTCTTGGGACTGAATTTAGATTGCCATTTGCAAGGCAGTTTAGAAGAACAATTGCTTTTTGATACAGGATACATACATCTGTTTTATACAGATTCAAATTTTGCTTGAGATGCTGCATATTTTTCTAAATCTCCATTGTGTCAGAATGTTTTCTAATGTTTGATGTTTTGATTAACACCTATTAGGTGTGGTTTGTTCTCTCCTTAAGGGAAAATGGATGTGCAGCACCCAGTGTTTTTGTTTTGGTGGGGCTTAGATATGTAGGAGCATGATTGTGTGTATTGTGATTTGTTTGGGCTAAAAGGCAAAGCTGAAGCTTTCTTCCTATCTGACTTGTGTTTTCTGAGGTGCAACTCTCAAAGTTATCACTTGCTCATCTTGGAGCTCAAACCATTCCATGGTTGTGGCCTTTATCACACAGTTATGCTGTCATACTGATCTGCATCAGGTGTGGGCACAAACACTCATGAGATGAATGTGAGTACCTGATAAAGACAAGATGGCTGTGGGAGGGCATCCAAAGACAATCTTTTGAGGCAAAAATGATTTATGAATAATATCTAAACAATCACGACACCATGATGTGGGGATGAGGCTTTCTGAGTATGGTAATAGGTATTTGAAAAACACTTTTATTGTCCTCAAAATGTCAGCCTGGCTGTGTAACTGACTGAATGTCTTGAAGATCTGAAGTCTTGGCATCAGTTTGAAACTCTTACAGGAAGCTGCTTTAACACTTTCCACAAAAGTGTGGAACAGGAGATTATACACAAACACCATGACTTTGGTGTTTGCCATTATCTGTGAACATGTAGCTCCAAGGACATAATTGTCTTCTAACATGGCAAGTTTCCTCATGTGTTAACTTCTGTATTGTGTAGATGCACTGAATGCTATTTAAAAGTTCAACTAAGGGGACATCTGGGGCATTTGGATTTCTGGTTTTGTAACAGATATTGTATTTAGGATTTTTTTCTAGAGTGTAACATCTACTTGGGTTTTCCTGCAGAATCCTTCCTCTCTTCTCCTTCCACAGACAGACCCTTATACTTCCTATTATTCTGTAATATTAAGGGAATTATTTAGGTAGAAAGGGACTTTGGATCATGTAGTTCCAACACCCTGCCATGGGCAGGGACACCTCTCTCTAGATCAGGTTGCTCAAAGCTCCATCCAACCTGTCCTTGAACACTTCCAGGGTTGGGGCGTCCACAGCTTCTCTGGGCAACCTGTTCCAGTGCCTCACCACCCTTCTTCCTTACATCTAATCTAAAGCTACCCTCTTTTAGTTTAATATACTAATTTACCCTTTGTCCTCTTGCTACTCTCTCTGACAAAGAGTCCCTCTCTAGCTTTCCAGAAGACCCTCTTTGGGTCCTAGAAGGCCACTGTAAATTATCTCCCTTGAACTGGTGGCCAGCTGTCTTTTGATGCAGTCTGGATCTGGTTGTCTTTCTGGGATGTGCAAGCTTGTGTAGTTTTTCATTCATTAGTACCCCTAAGTTCTTCTCCATAAGGCTGCTCTCTATCTGCTGGTTAACTAGCCTGTATAGATGGGCAGGATTGCCCTGACTCAGGTGCACAACCTTGCACTTGGCCTTGTTGAACCTCATGCTTTTTGCACAGGCCCACCTCTTGAGCCTGTCCTCTGGATGGCATCCCTTCCCTCCAGCATGTTGACTGCACCACACAGCTTGGTGTTGTCTGCAGACTTGCTGAAGGTGCACCCAAACCCACTGTCCTTGTCACTGTCAAAGATGTTAAATAGCTCTGGTCCCAGTAGAGACTTCTGGGGAATACCAAAAGTCACTGATCTCCACTTGGACATTGAGCCATTGACCTCGGCTCTGAGTGTGACCGTCCAACCAATTCATTATCCACCAAGTAGCCTATCTGTCAAATAATGTCTCTCCAATTTAGAGACTAGGATATTGTGTGGGACAATGTCAAATATTTTGCATGAGTCCCGGTAGATGAAGTTGGTTATTCTTCCCTTAACCATCAATGCTGTAACTCTGTTGTAGACGGACACCAGATTTGTCAGGCACTGTTTGCCCCTTAGTGAACCATGTCAGCTGCCAGCAATCACTTCTCTATTCTATGTGTACCTTAGCTTAATTACCATGAGAATCTTCTCCATGATCTTGCTAGGCATAGATGTGAGACTGCCCTGTAGTTCCCTGGGTCTTCCTCTTCTCCATTTTTAAGAATGGGGTTTGTGTTCCCCTTTTCTAGTCACCGGAAGCTTTGCTGGACTGCAACCGATGGACAGTGACTTAGGAACTTGCATCCACCAGTTCCCATAAGATCTGCAGGTGTATCTCATTAGGTCCCAGAGGACCTTGTTCACCTTCAGGTTCCTTAGACGGTCTCACATCTGATCCTCTCCTACAGTGGGTAGTTCTTTATTCTCTCAGTCTCTGCCTTTACCTTTTGTGACTCCGGCCATGCGGCTAGAGCACTTACCTATGAAGACTGAGGCAAACAAGCTGTTGAGGAGCCTTTTCTATGCAGGTTGAAGAACTCATTCATGTTTTGCTCGTTGCAGGGAAAGTTTATCTTCCTTTGCTGTCCCATGTGCTTGAAGAAACCCTTCTTGTGTCAGTTGATATATCTAGTCAAACTGAGTTTCAGCTGTGCTTTGGCTGTCTTGATCCTCTCCTTGCACTCCCAGGCCACAGCCCTATAATCTTCCCAGCATGTGTACCTCTGCCTCCAGTGCCTATGCATTTTGCTTTTGTGTTTTAGTTTGGCTAAGCGGTCTTGTCTTAGTCAAGCTGGTCTCCTGATGTCCCTGCCCAGCTTCTTGCATGTTGGGATTGACAGCTCTTGTGCCCTAAGAAAAATGCCACTTCTGTTGGTTTTTGAAGACAGTTACCTTTAGAAGGCTATTTTGGGGATTTGTAAACAGAGTAGAATTTGAAAAACGTATGTGTAGAGGCATTGGTCCGTGTCTTGCTTTGTGTGCCAGTTTATCTATTAATTTACAGTAAAAAATCTTTAATTCTTACCTGGTATGATTTACTTATATTCCATTAAACCTGCACCTTTATAGTTTTACAGATTGGGCCAATGATCACCTTGTGTTCTCATACCAAAGCTCTAAGAAAGTACACAGTTAAAACCTGATGTGTTTTTTTTTCCATAACATAATCTTCAAACCTCTTAAGTAACCATGTTAGATATAAACTGTTCTCCTGTCCTATCCCTTGACAGCTGTCAAATGTGCTAGCAGCAGCAGCATGAAACTACTCAATGTCTGCATACAGAAGGTCTCCAGCACAGCCCTGGAGTACTGACTTGGGACTGTACCTGCAAATGGTTGTGAGACGGGATGCATGAGAGCCAGGAACAGGGGTCTCGGTGGCATCTGTGTGTGTGTGGTTTTGCTAAGTTAGCTTGTTTTAGGAGTTAAACATGCCAAGTGAGTTGGAGTTGAGAAACAAGTGGTCTAAACCTTGGTGGCAGAACATATGAATCCCTGTGGGAAAAAGGGAAGAGCCATCCTGTGTGCTACAGTGGTGCAGGTATGAACTTCAGTCTCAATGTCTTTACTGTGTAAGAGCTAGGAGTATGTGCAAATTCTTGCAAGACAAGACTTCTAAAAAAGCCTACTAAGGGAAATGGGACAAAGCAGGCACTGTCTCTTTACTGCAGTCTATAAAATGCTTCCATGTCATTCATATATAGAAGCATCTTCCCAGATCATATAGCACTGCTGCTTAGCTCATGTGGGCTCCTGCTGCATTTCTCAGTTCAAATTAGTACCAGGTTACCATTCCTTAGACATTTAGTGCTGCATTTCCGTAACTGGTTTATCATGACATGTCTAAAGCTTTGTTTCTATGCATTTGCATTGACTGTTGGTTGAACAGAGTTCTTAAACTGGGAAAGCACTACAGGGTGACATATTGGTTGCAAGATGCATTCTTTCTTTCCAGGGTGCTGTAACCAGAATATTGCTTGTGTGCACTGCACCTTGGAAGCCAAAAATGGCATAACTTTTCATATTTGTGATTATTGTGAACTTCATTATTGTTTAACAGCATGGCATTACCAGGCATCTGCAGCTTTAAGCATGTGATACATTGCCCAACAAGTATGATGACTAATTTTCATTTCTCTTCTTGTAGGATGAGTTTCAGATTCCTGAATGTGCTGTCAAGTGCTGAAGTATTGAACTAGCTGTTTCTTCTGCATTATTTCTGAAGCTAAAAGCTAAAGAGAAGTAGAGGACTAGCATTTCTGTTAATCTTTTAAGGTAAGATGCAGCTTCTTTGTTGGAGGGTAAGGGGAGAGAGGGAAGACAATAGACAAATACGGTCCCACACATTGCCTCAGTCCATCCCTTGCTTTATAATAAACCATACTAGCATGATGCCTGTATTTTGTGTATTAGACTGGACCAGACTGCCAGTATTTGTCAGTTATGACTAAATTCACTGAGCCTCAATGGGGTAGAAATAAGATGCAATGAAGAAGTAACTTGACTTCTCCTAAATCATCAGTTCTAGTTTCTTTAAGTGTTTGTATAACTTTCTATTAAAATGCCTTAATGCTTCATCTGTATATTAGTAAGTTTTAGTAGTGAAAGGATTGTTTTCAGTCTACTTGATGTCAGGTTGAGACATTCTTCATCAGCAAAAATACGGGTAATAAAAACTGAAGACTGTAAAAGACAGACACGTCTGTGGCTGAAAAAGTGACCATTCTGCTGCTGCTGCTGTCATTCTTTTCATTAATACTTACTTGTATTTTGCACCCATCTGTTTGGATTCATACCTATATTGTCTGCTTCATGGTAGTGGTACTGGTTTTTGAGCTGTAGACAGGCACAGACTGAAGCTGCCCAGAGTGTGTCTGCACAACACCCCATGCGTGCACAGCACAGTCTCCCATGCCCTGGTCATCTGGGTGACTAGGGACTCCCAAATTAAGCATGTGGTAAGCCAAACACAGAGAGCTAATCACTTTGTAAAGGGCCTCTTTGCCACTGACTCCTGGATTCCCTCAGGTTTGACAGCTG
Source organism: Aythya ferina (assembly GCF_964211825.1). NCBI lineage: Eukaryota > Metazoa > Chordata > Aves > Anseriformes > Anatidae > Aythya > Aythya ferina. The sequence continues at coordinate 28,181,715 of NC_140299.1, forward strand.
CTATCTGAAGTGTCCATTGACTCCTATTTCTGTTTACTTTTAGGGCTTGTTACCCTCCACCTCATTACATGCACCACAGTGTGCTGTGGTTTGTGTGAGGGGGGAATCATCTAGAACTGAACTCATCTCTTGACAAGCAAAGATTGAGCCTGCAAAGATTGCAGTTTGAGTGCAGACAGACCTTGGGCCAGCACCTTCCAAACTAGCCCTGGGCTCTCACTCATGCTGCTGCTCTCCTGAAGCTCCTCCTTTTCTTGGGGAAAGGCACTGGGAGGTGAATCCAGTCTTTTCTGCTGTCAAAACTGCTTTGTACAGGGAGAAAGCAGACACAACTGCTTCTGGGCCCCAAGGCAGGGCTGTAGCTGGCAGGGAAGAGAAATGCTTAGAAAAAAAGATAAATAAGGAAACTTATTATCACTGTGCCTAGGTTTGTCCCAGTTCCTGTGTGGCTGTGTGCCACAGCCCTGTCCTGGCTGTGGAAGTGCATGCCCTCAGCCAAGCACAGCCTTCTGAGCAAAGGAGACGTGGTGGTGGTGGGGACACTGCCAGCTTGCACTGGCACACCCAACCTGCATACCCTCTGCAGTGGGGCAGGTGTCAGTAAATAAGTGTAGTCACAGTGTGGATGTCTGGGGGCTTGTGTGGATGGCAGTTCAAGGTGCAGGATGGGAGAAGAGGGGAGGAGGCTGTGAGGAAACGTGCAGACAGAGGAAGAGTATGAGTGCAGAAAGGTTGTAAAACCCAGAGCAGCCTTGTATCAGCAGTCATGGAAAGACAATAGCGATGATTGCTGACTGCCTGGCTACTTCTCAGGAAGGATGGGGTAGCACATCAGATCGTTAAGGAACAGGACTGTGACCACAGAGCACGCATTTTGTGTTTGTACAGATACCTCTGCAATAAGAGGTGACTTGCTGTCTGACATGCTAACATACCTCAGTGCTTGGCCTGTGGGTTGCAAGGCCAGCATCCTGCTGGAACAATGTGCTTGGTGAAGATGGCCTGAGAGTGTTTTGTGCATCTCTGAACTCTGCCAGAGTCCACAAGCCAATTAAAAGTGCACTGCTTCAGTGACCTACACAGCAATTACATTTGGTAACATGAGCTGAACAGCAGGCTTCATAAAATTAATTCCTATTTATAAAGCCAAGGTTGCTTCACTGGGATTGTCTGTTTTTTTTTTTTCAATTCTTTGTCCTGAAGCCTTGATTTAAGCAAGGATTTTATTCCAATCTCCTCAGACTTCAAAATGGCAGTTTTGCTTTTCACAGCATGTCTTCAGCCTATTATGTAAAGAAAACCTTGTACTCCTGGCAGGTTAAATTACAAATATCCAACAGCTGCTTTTCTTTAAGCTTCCAGCTCTAGGCTTTTATACTTGTGCTTATTCATGGAGAAAACAGATTTTATGACTAGATTTCACTTCAACTTAATCTTGGATGATTTCTGCCTATAGGTCAGAGCAGACAGATTCTGCTTTCACAGGGATGCAATGTGGATGCAACTTCACCAAACTCTGGGGCCTGATTGCTGTGGCACAGTGTCAGTTAGATTTAGTCAAGTTTGGACCCTTACTTTCTGAATGATCTGGGCTCACTGGAGCAGTTACATCACTTTTTCCACAGTGATTAGTGAAGCTCTGATTAACTTCAGAAGGTCATGAGATACTTGATAGCTCCTTTTTAAGAAAGCACATCTCCTGTAGGTGAAGTTAAACTTGCTATACAGTAACATATAGAATCATTAAGGTTGGAAGAGACCTCCAAGATCATCTGGTCCAACCATCACCCTACCACCAATATCGCCCACTAAACCAAGTCCCTAAGCACCACGTCCAACCTTTCCTTAAACACCGCCAGGGATGTTGACTCCACCACCTCCGTGGGCAACGCATTCCAATGCCTGACTGCTCTTTCTGAGAAGAAATATCTCCTCATTTCCAACATAAACATCCCCTAGCACAACTGGAGGCCATTCCCTCTAGTCCTATCATTAATTATCTGAGAGAAGAGGCTGACCCCGAGCTCCCCACAGCTCCCTTTCAGGTAGCTGTGGAGAGCAATAAGGTCTCCCCTGAGCCTTCTCTTCTCCAGACTAAACAATCCCAGTTCCCTCAGCTGCTCCTCACAGGACTTTTGTTCCAGGCCCTTCACCAGCTTTGTAGGCCTTCTCTGGACATGCTCCAGGGCCTCGATGTCTTTCTTGTAGCAAGAGGCCCAAAGCTGAACACAGCACTCGAGGTGCAGCCTCACACCAGAGCAGAGTACAGGGAGGTGATCACCTCCCTGGCCGTGCTGGCTACGCTATTCCTGGAACAAGCCAGGATGCTGTTGGCCTTCTTGGCCACCTGTGCACACTGCTGGCTCATGGCCAGGCAAGCATCAATCAGCACCCCCAGATCCTTTTCCTCTGCATAGCTTTTCAGCCATTCTGCCCAAAGCCTGTAGCGCTGCATGGGGTTGTTGTGCCCAAAGTGCAGGACCCAGCACTTAGCCATGTTGAACCTCATCCCATTGGCCTCTGTTCATTGACCCATCCTGTCCAGGCTCCTCTGCAGGGCCTTCCTACCCTCTGGCAGATTGACACTTCCCCCCCAATGTGATGTCACCTGCAGACTTACTGAGGGTGCACTCAGTTCTTCCATCCACATGATCAAAATTGTATACTTTCACTGGAAAATTGAAAAATTGAAAATCCAAATATCTCACTGATCAGAGTTGATTTATTTTCTTCTTCATACCTTGACAGTAAATTCAGTCATGTTTTATTTGGCCAGGCTATTCTACTTGACCATCTTATAACAGATGTAGCTCAAATCCCGTCTCTTATATCCTTCCTGCTCTTACCTGTGCTCGAACATGCCACAATGCCATCACACTGCTATGCTGTATTACATCCTTCACCCTCCCACGCTGTTAAAAAACTTTTCCAGGCAGGGATGTCATCATGTCACACCAGCTACCCAGCAAGATGTGGAGGATCCTGTCTGGAGTGGTACTCTGCTTTCATATAAAAGCTGTCGCAAACCTCACCCTTGCTGATGTCTTTAGAGGGATCATGGGCAGCACAGTGTTTCTTTTAGGAACAGCAGCAGATGTTTACAACATGACACAAACCCACCTCCTGGTGGTGCTGTCATCCACGCCGTAGCTGGTTGCACCTGACTGCATGTTGGAAGCAGGACTCAGGAGTCTCCTTACTGACCACTGGAGCAGAGCCTGGGTCAAACTTGGATGCAGGGACCCAGCAGCAGCATCCTCTTGCTGCTGGTGACCAGCTCTTGTGCTCTGTGCTTTAATGTGTGTATTTCTGACACACATAACACAACACACCTACGTGCCAGGACTGCTGTGACACGAAGAGGTAGGACTGACTGACTGAACATAACTGGATCATGCCACACCAACTCTTGCTTAACTGTGCCTGCTGGGAAACCCCACCTCCCACTTGTGTACCTGTGCCATAAGTGTTGTTAAGGAGACCTCTCTCTGATAACTAGTTCTTTATGCTGATGAAAGCCTTGTGTGTGCTTTTCTGATTTATGACTTGTGAAGGATTAAAATATAAATCTATTAATCTTCAGAGCTACCTGAGTGTAAACAAAACCGGTCAAAACCATCTTTTTCTTATCTCTTTTGTTGTCAGAAGTTGACCCATTCAGCACCTGTCTTAGGATTTTCTGAGAATGGCAATCAATTTCTAATGCTGAAAATAAATTCTTCTCTTGCTTTAGATTTTAATCTTAATAAATTCAGAGGGTTGAGTTGTTGCTTCTATGTGTATATATATAATCTACTATTTCTTTATATGTAAGGCATAAGAGCAACTCATTGCTCTTTCTGCTAAATGTACTCTTACTTCTTTAATGGCGATACTTTGTCCACTAAGAGCTGTGGATCTGCATGCTAATAAAACTCACTTTATGCCTTTAAAATGTTTATTCAAAGTGGCCTGGCTGGCTTACAGTAGCTGTGTGGGTGGACTGTCCTTGAATTTTGTAGACTTAATTTAGTACTACACAATACCTAGTGATGGAAAACAGCTATAAATTGTCTGTGCGCAGCCATGCATTATTGATAAAGAGTAGAATAAGCTCTGCAATTTCTTTATTTGATGCTGTTAGTGCAACAGCTGGCTGATTTGTTAGGAGCCCCCCCAACTTTTTGGCAGTAAAATGTCTCTTCGTTTTCAGCTCTGAATTTGCTCCTGAATCTTGATTTGTATGGGTGTGAAAGCTTGTTTTTTTCCAGTACAAGTTAATCCAATAGAAATGTTTCCACAGAGTAGAAACAAGCTCCATACTTGGGAGAGCTATGAAAACAAGAACTCTGACTGTGTGAAGAAGACAGGACTCCTTTTTAAATTGTCACAAATAATTAGAAATGGAAAATGGAGCATAAGGTATCATAGTAGATTTTTTTTAAAAGTCCTTTAATATACATGATTTGGCACATGCTTAGAGAAAATGCTTTACAGTGAGCTCAGTGTGCTTTGTAATTTCAGTGTTCCTTCAAAGTTTATGAAAAATCTCAACAGTCTTAAATTTGTCAAGCTTTTTTTCTCCTGTTGACACTTACGATGAGTAGTGTCTACAGAACATAATTTGCATATAAAACTGTGCTGTAAACTGAACAGTTCTTTCCCTGTAGTTAAACAAAGGTACAAGAGCTGCTCAACAGACTGGAAATTAAAAATAATAATAATAAAATAAATAAAACTTGCCAGCAAAACTATCAAAGGCTTAGTCTTCCCTACAAATAATACTGAAGCTTCTTTTTATGCTATAATTTCTGGAATGGTAGCTTCCCACAGATTATTATTCTAATATCACAGAGAGAATGTACAGTTTGTGGCAAACAAATATTGTCTTTGACTAGGGAATTATTTCCGTCTTTATCTGTGTGCATACATATCTTTCAGTAGAAGCATTCTAGACCTCTGTAGGTGTTTGTTTTTTTTTTCTTTGCAAAGTGTTAGGATAGAAGAAAGTATGAGTGTACTCGATCTTCATAAGCTATACTGATGTTTATAATGCTTTCCTCTATTCCATGTAGAATGACTATGCATTAGTTTAGCTTTCCATATTTTTAGAGCCTTTTCAGTTAAGAAGTTTTAAATAATGAAGTAATTAAACTGGCTGTGTAGTTTCAATCAGGAGGCAGGAAAAACTAACGGGGAAAGGCCTAACATGATTGACAGAGGTGTGCTGGAGATTTACATTGAGAATAACTCATTCTTCAAAACTTTTTCATTTTCTGATGGAAATTGTGGGGTAAATCAAATACAGTGGCAATGAATGATTAAAATGCAGAAGTTATGAATTCTTATTGACTTTGTAAATCTCTAACTCCTTCACTGCTAATATAAAATCATTTATCTTGAAGGGGTCTTGGGGCTGTGAGGATTTAAACTAAAGCATCAACATCTTGAAGTAGACTGTTTTGATCACCAAGATCATGAATTTTGTGGCTTACTTAGAAAGATGTTGTTGGAAGGGAAGAGGAAGTTTTCCCACAAGTCATCTGATTGGTCTGCGATAATTCACTTGGGCTCAAAGAGCCAAATTTTCCAGTAGATGACATGTCTATAATTCAGATATAATGTGTCAACTAAATTTTTTTTTTTGTCCTGGTGGAAAAGGACACCTTTGTTTTGATTGTACAGAAATACAGGCATTTAGGGACTTGCATGCATATGAAACTTTTTTTTTTTTTTTTTTTTTTTTTTTCCTTTTAGCAAGTGTGAAGCTATTTGTGTTGTCATACAGAAGAACAGAGTTCAGCCATATTGTTACAATTCAGACTTAAAGACTTTCTTCCATTGAGATGGTTTTGGAGTACAAGCATGTGTGCGTATACATTTTTTTCCTGAAAAAAATACGGTGGAATACAATCTTTAAAATTCCTTGTTCCTCATGTTTCTAATTTAGAAAAGCGTCTTTCTGTGACAATTAGTGGTTACTGTAATGATACACTATAAGATAAGGAAACATCAAAGTGCCATGGGGACTGATTTCCCTCTTCCGCATCTGTGCACTCTCCTCCGGCATGAATGAATTGACTCTGACCTTGTTATTTACTTCCTGGAAGTGAATCAGAAGTAATCTGACAAACACAAAAGAGAGGTAATGCGGTCTGACATTTCTTCATTTCCCTGTACTAACAAAATATTTCTGAATCCAGAAAGGTCAAGTGACTTTCAGAATGGTTTCTAAGTTAAAAATCTACCATGCAAGTGACCTGAGCTCTCCCAGATTCTTTACCCTTGGGAAAGCAGTTGTAGAGGATGCCTTGACAAGTGGGTAAGAGACCAGATTCATGTGACAAATCTCTGTAGGCCATGCTCAAGACATACGAACAATAGCAATGTAGCAATGTCTTTCCTATCCCTTGTAAGTTTGGATTTTAAAACTATGAGAGGAAATGGAACAAAATCGGTGTTTTGCTATCCCTATACAGCCAGCATAGGTGTTGTAGGAATAGTCTGTTGAAAAAGGGCCTGAAAATTGTTGTGTTTTTTTTTTTTTTTTTGAATTGAATTTTGAATTGAAAAGGTTCAATTCCCCCACAGGGAGACAGACAGTGAGCCTTTTCTTAGCAGCCAGTGCAAGGTGATACAGAGCAATAGGTGAGAACTGAGGCAGGTGGGCTTGGCCCCTGAACAAAAGCTGTCTGACAAGCTTCGATTACTTTGAGGTGGTACTTCCAGTTCCTTTTCAGCTGCATCAAAATATCAGATATTATATTTTTTCCCTCCAGTATAAGAATTAAGGCGGGGAGGGTGGACAACCTTCGATTTATTTATTTTGAAAGGCACTGAATAAAAATATTCTTTTTGAAAGCACATGGGCAAAACCTGTGGACGCATCCATCCCCACCTAGGTGTAGCACCTACTGCTCTGTCTATGACAAGTTGCAACACGCCCTAATAAGAGAGAAACAAAACTCATCTTCTTTCCATTCTCCCTTCTCTTTGTACAAAAAGATGCATAAAACTTGTTTGGGTGGGACAAATTTCAGCGGCCTCTTTCAGGCTTGATCAGTGCTGCAAAACCTGTCTTGGTTATAATATGGAGATGCCTTGTGCTCCGATTGCCTCACTATTTTAAGCCTGCAGCATGGCAGTCTGTTGCCACATAGCCAGGTGAAAACCTGGGTGGGATTAGTGTTGCAGAACGTAGCTCAGCTCCTGTCTGCAGTGCAAACACCAGTTCTTCCTGCCAGGTTGCAGGACACAAGATTGTGTCTCACAGCTACATGGGCAAAATCTGTTCTTCTCCTTTTTCTTGTTAAACTGCATTCCCGTCCACTAATTTCAAGGATAATGAATTATTTGCTGATTTTAGTGAATTATCGTGATAGTAATGCTATTATCTATTCTGAAGGGTTCCGCAGTGACAAAAATTGATTCTTAGTGAGGCTGTTTAGTAGATTCATTAGATACCTAGCTCAAACTAACTTTCAACTCTGCTAGTAATGATTTTTCTGCAAAACTTGCTGTAAGTTGAGTTACGTCTTTACCTAATTCAATGTCTTGAATCATGATAATTAATCATGCTTTGTCTTTCTCGAAGCCTGTTGACTATCTTTCTGCAACAAAGTTGTTACATCCCTTTCTTTGGCAGAGGGCAGAGTAGTTTTTAGCCCTCTTGTCCCAGTAACCATTCTGGCTGGTGAGTCTCCTCCAGTTTCCATGATGTGTGGAGTGCCAAGGCGCATTACCCATCTGCTATGTATAGCACATATAGCCTCTGGGTGCTTTCCTGTTCTCCTCCTCCTTTTCCCTACTCCCTTTCATGCTGCTCTTAATGAGGTGTGCTGGGATGGCTGCACAGATTTTCCCAGTGTGCATCAATGCAAACATGGCTAAGATATATGCAGTATAAACAAATGTGGTTAGAAATGGCA